>NC_092180.1:19279390-20479390 GCF_043641665.1 Enoplosus armatus | reverse complement strand
TATTTCACCTCAAAAAACTGCGATGCCAAGAAGCCTTGGATGAGACTCCAGCAAATAATTCATACCATCTGCTGTCAAACACGTCCTGGAGTACAGCGCGGTTTGGTATCTGCAGGAGAGGCACTGGAAGGACACGAATAGAGGGTTATATTGTGTGTATGCTGCCTGACGCTCTTACATGCGGTTATGCTGTAGATACAAACCCAAGGCTGGAGGCGATTTACCAAAGCCAAGGAGCTGTGTGACTTACTGAAATAGACAAAAAGACGAGTGTGTAGACTGTTCACCATAGGCAACAGGTTCCTTGGCAATCTGTTGACAGACCTGTGGCAGCACAGGCCACAGAGAGAGAGACCATGCCATAAATTTAACAGTGTAGGGATCTATGGAGTGGACGCAGTTGATGGGAGGAGAGAGAAGGGTGACGACTGTATTGGCACCAGCAGCAGCTGAGCAAGGGCCACGGTTAGAGGCGTGAAAATGGTTAAATGAAGGCCATCCAGAAGCCACTGACTGGCGTAAAATTGGCTGCAGAAGCTAACACAGCGCTCATTCACAGGGAGTTGGCTTAGGTGGCTAGGACACATGGTGACCCTTAACTGACTTTCTATCACCTTCCTTTTCATCCTTCCCTTCCTTTCATCCCTTCCACTTTTTCTACAGCTTCCTGTTTTGTCTTTCCCTCTCACGTTCAATCTCTTTCTTACTGTCCCTCCCAAGCCCCTTTCCCACACTCACTAAATCAATTTTCAGGAACGAGTGAGATTTCCAGAAATCTCCAGTGAGGAGTGTTAAGACAGAGCAGCAACACCCCCTTGGTAAAGCACACACAAAGTTACAATGTTCTTATGTATGATAACATAACATCTGACAATGAATGTCTGAACACTTATGTTGTCAAAAAAATCACACCATGAGGACAAAATGTCCGAGGAGCTAGAAGGAAGAGCATGGCTTGTGATAAACTGCTGTGTTGGCATGGGAGTCTGTCATCTTTTCCAAAAGGTTGAAGTAAAAAAAATATTTCATGCAAAAGGCAGTAAACTATTTGAGAGGAGATTTAAGACAGTGGAACACAGTAGTGTTTCACTTGTAGTTTTTCATTCCTACTGTTAAAGATTTATTGCCTTGCATTTCCACATACATAACGTCTCAAAGAAAGCACAAAATATCACAAAGAAAATTGTTCAGCCTGAGCTACGATTTTGGTGAAGGGGCTATGACAGCAAGATAGATCTAAAAACATGCCGAGAGCTCAGTTTATGAAGTCTGATATTACAAGTCATCTGTCAATGAAAATGAATGACAAATTCAACTGTAACGCTGCAGAAACATAAGAAACATTAAACATTACTGTCAGAGTTTATTTGCTAAGTAAAACATGTGACCCCTGTGCAACTGGCATGAAAACAAAAAGCAACAATGGACTTTTATTTACATTTTGGAATGAAATGCACAATAAAAATGTTGATTTTCCCATTGCCTCCAAAACATTTACAATATAAACTCATTACATTAACTGTTTGAATTGGCATCTGAGTGATGAAACATTTGTAGGTTACATTTAAAAAGTGCAAGATGTGAAATTTAGCACAAAGAATTTTGGCACATGTAGTTCAACATTGGAGGTTGCAACATAAACCAAGCTTAGACTCTTAGGATCACGCAGCCTTCATCATATTTTCAGAAGGATATTCATGTTTAGTGAGCTTGGGTTGAGATATTCACACTTGTGGTGGCTTCAGTGAAGCATGCAGGTGTGTTAAAGGCTGTTTGTACAGTAGTGCTGCAGTGTCTGGGTGCGAGCCTCTGGTGGGCCAGCAGGGAGCTCCAGCAGGTCTCAGCCCATTAAGACTGACTGATCTCTGTCTCATCTCACTGCCTCACTGACTGAAAGGACATTGGTGCGGTTGCTGTGTCCACAGGGGGCCTTCTCACAGGAATTGCACGCATGCATACATAAACATGTTTGTAGTACCGACGTGTGAGGACCCTTCAGTTGACATCATAAATCGTAATAACATGCATAACTTCAGTGGTGACCTAAATGCATCTCCTTACCCACAAATGAAATAACCTTACTTTGTAAAAAGTCTGACAAATGTCTTCACTCTGCCATGTAACATATTCTCCCTCCACACAGCAGAAATGAAGCGGTGTTGAGCAAGGCAGAAATATGCAGGTTGTTAATGTGTTCCAGCCAGCCAGTGCAACCATTTATACACACACACATAAGTCTTAGTGAGGCTTAGGGTGGTGGCTCTGCCAGGCAGAAACATCCCGGTCGCTAATGTGTTCCAGCCAGCCAACCAGCCAGGAGACAGTGGCCAGTGGAGCAGATAATCACATCATCTGAGTGAGACCTGCACAGCCCTGTGAAGCCTCTAATGCTGCGGCTGCTGCTGATGATGATGAAGATGAAGATAATACTGATGCTGCTTTCCAGCCTATGACCGGCAAAAGACAGTGTATGTGTGTGTATGATGTTCCTGTGTGTGTATTATATGAGTTATAAGCTTCAGTATATATATATATATATATATATATTTGTAAGTGCCTGTTGAATATTGAATGTGATTGTGTGTGTGTGTGTGTGTGTGTGTGTGTGTGTGTGTGTCCCTCAGCTTTAAGGGTTTGTATCATATGTGTTCATTTGTCTAACTGCCTCTCTGTTTACTGGTTTGTGTATTTAATGCAAAGTGTGTGTATGAGCGGGTGCCACATGCAGTATGTGAAAGCGCTGCAACAATGAATGTGTGCTTGTGTTTGTAATAAAAGTGTCCCCCTGTGTGTGTAAGGAGTTCCACATGTGTATGATTGCCTGTTTGTCAGACCACTGCTTTATTAGGATTTTTTTTTCTTATAATAAAAAATGGCTTTATTGAGCTGAGTAATCATTTCACTGAGCCTGAGTGATGATCTAAGCATCACTTACCAGAGATGGATGTATGGCTGTTTGTGTGTCTGATGAAAATCAATAGGTTTCCTGATGGTGGATCAGTGACTGCAGGTACTGTCTGAAACACTCAGAGCCTTACTGAGGAGAAAGTCTTGTTACGGTTGAACACTCAAATGTCTGAACTAAAATAAGCCATTTGAGCCATAATTAGAGACTTAAAATATAATCTATTATTCTCATTACATTTTAACAAGATTACCTTAAGCATTAATTAATTAAAAACAGATACATTCAGTGGCCCGTTAGACATTCTGACATGTCACAGCAGGAAAAGCACAGGTGCAAATAATCAAATTAATGATGGCTGAATTCCATTTAGCTGCTTCAGTTTCAGGGCCCTGGTGTTGTGCATGCTGGCTAACTGTCATGTCTTACTGGGACACTTGAATACAACAGAGCCACCATTAATATTATTAGTAACACCTGTCCTTTTCCTTGTATGGCCAGTCAAAATGTCTGCTGTGAAAAGGCCTCGTTTGGACATAATTTTGTACATGTGTTTCCCCAATTTTGTTTTTGATCGTGATTTTTAATCCTTCTAGACAGAAACATTTAGCCAAAGCGTTTACCCATATTTCTTTAATGCTTGTAAGATTTCCTAGTACTGTATGTAATGTGCTATCAAACATAAGAGCAAAATGTTACATTTACTTTGTGCTTTTGGCACACGCGCTGATGTAAGGCTTGGTCCCTGTACTCTTGTTATGGCAGAGAACATATTTAAATTAGTATTTAACTACATTCATTGAACATAAAGTGGCCAAAGTGATAAATGAACTTTTATGTTTATGCTTATAGAGGAGAGACAGCAAGCCACAAATCAAAACATGCTGAGCATTTATCTGCAATGGAGCAAATGGAATGAGTGAGACAATGAATGTCACCCGGCATCTTGTTGATTAAAAGGATCGCGCAGACGGAGAAGAGAGAGGGGGAGACAAAGAGAGACATAAAGTCCAAGGAGGAGAGAGAGAGTGTATAGTAAAAAATGAGAGCAACAAAAACCTGACAGTGAAATATCGTTACGAGAGTCAGGACACATCGAGAGGATAAACAGATAGACGCGAGGAAAGTGCAGCGGGGAGCTCGGAGGATCAAATCTTGTTAACACTGTGGCATGACCTTGGCCAGCAGCTGACACCAGCGATCATCTTTAGGTCACAGTCACTAAGCCACTCTGTTTAATTGACATTAGCCATGGCTGCACAGCTGGGCTTCAGAGAGGAGTCACACCGTTCATGCTTCTCTCATGACGGTGCAAGCCACAATTTGTTTTTCCACAAAACTGTCACAGAGACGACGACAAGCTGGTCTTAAAATCAATTATTAGAAATGTCATGCATTTCACTATTTGTACAAGTAAGAAGTCAAATAATCTTGTGGTAGATCAACAGATCACATTCTATGTTCATAATGTTTCATTATTTGTATTTTTGTCACTTTTGTCACTATTTGGCTCAAACACATGGCATATTTGCATTATTGTTGGATTGGTTTATGATACTCAATATTTCCTTTTCTGCCTTTCTTTCTCTGTTTAGAAAACCTTCGTTTTTATTTAGTTTCTTACTGTCATGGAGGCAAAATTTTAAATGTAAATGTTTTAATGAAGAGCCACCCTCACCCTTTCTAAACAAAGAAATATAACATTGCCACAGCCAATCTTCAAATGCCATCCAGAAAACCTGTGGCTGCTGCAAACTTATTTAGTGTATTTATACAGTTACAGTCTCCTTGTGTACTGCATGTTCCCTTTAAATATTTGCTGTGTGTTGACGGAGACAAGTTCTCATTCCACAGTCATGACATACACCCAGGTACACCACACAGGATGTGATTTTTATAAAACAAAACACTAAACAACTGTCAGAAAAGTATATATCTAGTGATTAACAGTAAACACATGTCACCAGTTACCGTCATTGCAGCAGGAAATGACA
Organism: Enoplosus armatus; assembly: GCF_043641665.1. Taxonomy (NCBI): domain Eukaryota; kingdom Metazoa; phylum Chordata; class Actinopteri; order Centrarchiformes; family Enoplosidae; genus Enoplosus; species Enoplosus armatus. The sequence continues at coordinate 20,474,491 of NC_092180.1, read as the reverse complement.
TCACAACAAGTCTGGCCGACTTTTGAAGGTTGGTCAGATTCCCATGTCTGGGTGCATTCGTCATTTACGACTTCGTCAGATGGCTGTACTCTGTGCAGTGTTTCATTGTAAGAATAACACAAAGATGTGTCAGAAGAACACAGTGCAAGAAGCTGCACGGCCGGAGGAAGGAGTTTATTATTGACGGCCTCTCTGTGAATCAGGACGCCCCGTGCTCCTGACCCCTCTGCGTCTCAGATCAGAGTCTGTGGTTACGATGCCTGGAAGCAGAACTTCTTTGATGAGTGCAGATTTATGGGGATGCTTTACTTATCGCACCTATGGGGGCAGGCGGCCGGGGAGGGAGAATGAGGTCTTTTCTCACGGAGTATTGCACAATTTATACCTGGTTGGGATCTTGAGAGTGCTTCTTTACATTCAAAAGGGGAAGGATCAGATCTACTAAGCAATGAATCTTGCATTTATTTAGCTTAAAAGGAAGAGTTACAGTTGGATGAGGAAAAAAAAGTGCCAGTCACTACTGTAGTTTCAAAACAAAATTACTCCATGTAGAATATTTGGTTAATTTGTAACACGCCTAAATAAAATCTCCACTTTTTCTGTTGTTATCTACTTGCCACATATCATTTTTTTCCCTTCCCTCTTAAAAAGTGGAAATGAATTACTGTGTTTTCCCCAAAACTCTGTTACTGTGTTTTTGTACTTCAAGTATTGATTAGTCATTTTTCCTCATCATGATCACTTGGAATTTGACAAGCAATTTATTTCTGCATCAGCTGGCATGAAATCTCTCTTTAGAACAAGACGAGATATTATACGATTCTGATTTTCTTTTTGTGTGTTTGTCCAGTCTGGCAGCAACTCACCCAGAAATTGTCCCATAATTGGCAACATACTGTACATGCCATCCTAAAACTGAATTCTCAACTGGGCTTTGCAGTAGAAACTAGACTATTCTTTCCCTACAATAAGCAGATCTCTGCTTAATAAACATGCTGAGGTTGTCTGACAACTGTTGGTGGTATATGCCTAACCCTTGACCTTGCAGTCGTTCCTCAGTGGAGCCCACTCTGCTGCCTAATCTCTAATGCCTTCCAAGCTCCACTCTAATTCATTACTTCCCCTTCCACTGCCCTGCCATGGTCACGCAAATGACATGCACCACACTGGACCCTCATATGACCGAGGGGCTGCATTTGATCTTTAGTGCATCCCTCTGATGTCTGGTTGTTTGTGTGAAGGCAGTAATGACAAAGTGTGCGAGTGTGTGAAGCCTGAGCTGACACAGAGTCAAAGTGAAGGCTAATTAAGACTTGCAATCAAAAACTTAAACCCATTCATGACAGATTGGTAAACTCCTCGTCGCTGCAGCAGAAGGTGGAGAGTCCCGGTGCAGCGATGAAGGAAAGAGAACAATAGCCAGAGCAGAGTTGCATGAGTGAGTTATGGTGTCACAGAGAGGACCTCAGTCTATTAAGGAGCAGCAGGGAGTGCGATGGAGGTCTTGGGAGAGCGAACTTGAATAAAGATGACAGACTGTAACAGTTCAGTTGTGGAGGGTGAAATTTGTTTTGCGTAATAAAAAGCTGGTAATAACCAACTATAAAAATTGACCCCTAATATAAGAAAGTATTCTTATATTCCCGAGCAACCTCAGACTTATTTTGAGATATATGTCCCCGTCTCTTACTTGTTGAGGGAGGTGATGTTATCTGAGGTAAGGTAAGGTGGAATTGTTAGAAGACTTATAGCGAGGTCAGTCAGTTATGTCTCATTCATTGGTATTTAAAATGATTTGCAAATATGGCCCCCACATACATAGTCATTAAACACAGGTGTCTCGCATTACTGCCACGGCCTGTATATTGTAGATATTGCATATTGTCTTTTTTATATTCATTGGCGCGCACAGACATGACATAATAAGCAATGAGATCAGAACTAATTTGACAATTAATTTTGTGATGAACGACCTCATGTGTCCGATGCTTGCGGTGCCTACCGTTAATGTTATTCATATGATTATGCTTGTAACCGGAGCTCGTTCTCTTCTTCTGGTGCTTTTTGAAATATAACCCACGGAAAGTAGTACTCAGACATAAGCCCGAAATAAAGAATTATATTAGTTCTTACTAATACTAAGTATATATTTTTTTCTGCGTATCGTTTTTTCGCCTTGGAAGAAACAGAAAACAGCTAAATCAACTTTTTTTTCTTAATGTACAGTTGTATGAAAAATGTTTGAATGCAGACCTTTGAATCCAATTGTGCTTATCGCCTCTTCTCTCCGCTTATTTTGTCTGTGAAGTCAACCAAGAGAAGGATCAAACTAATTGCAGCAACTCTACATGTATACTGACCTCTAAGGTTCACTATAGGGATATGAATAAGGAGTAAGTAAGCTTCCAAAATGAATGAAAGTCAATCAAATTCCAACCTTAATATCTTTTTTATTTTTAAGTACAAACCAATATTTAAAAGCTCACAGCCTCAAACAGTTCCTTCTGATGAAATTCTATCAGATGAAAAGCATGGAAAGACTAAAGATACATGTAAATCTTTTAGTGGCAGCACCAAAGTTCTGTTTCTATTTGATGTTATATTTCTAGACTTCATGTTTCAGGTTGAATAAAAGTCAAGATATGACACATCTAGTCCCTCCAAAGTCAAACAGCACTGCAGTAAAGTTATTGGTAATGCAATGAGCTCAGGTTAATGACAGCAGGCCCCATAATATCATATCAAGTTTCATAGTTTCAATAAAGTTGTCCAGCATTACTGTGTATTGGCCGCCTCGGTATGCCCCCTTTTTGGGAAATCGCATCCGCCATCACATCCAATTGATGTAGCTGTTGCTTACTCTGTTCGCACACACAATTTGTTATGTGGTATTTCATTCAGGCTGCTGCCAGAAGCCCTCGCTGTAACTTCCATAACTCTTACACCCGTGAAAGATTTTTAATTAAAATGAAGACAGCTGGCTGAACTGTGGAGATGTCACAAATAGTTTTCGCTCCCAAAGAAGCCCATCAAGGTCTCCAGGCGTCAGATTGCAGGCAATTCCAGCTTTTTTGAAGAACTTGTTAATCACGTCTCCTTCTTAATTCAATTATCAACAGCTGTAGATTGATGCATCCAGAGATAGCGAGATAGGGAGAAACAGAGAATTCAATCGCTTTCCATCGTCTTATGGCTTGTCATCTGTCCCCTTTCTGTATTATATATTGATATGCTGGTGACCCTGTGCATTTACTGTATTGGATTTTTTTATTACTCACCTTTGAGCCTGTGCTGAAGAATAACCACTGACCCCTCAATGTGAACACAGGGGACCTGATCTTGTGTGCGAGTGTGTGTGCGATTTCATGCCTGTTTGAGTTCATACATAATACACGTCTGCTTTTGCATGTGCAACATTAGGTTTGTCTTGTCAAGATGGGGTATGTGTTGTGGGTCAGAGGGTCAGAGGGGTACTGGGGGTTGGTTTGATGTAGTTGGGGGGTGGGAGAGGTTGGATACTGGGGCTGAGTGCGAGAGCTGGAGAGTTGGAAGGTCATGTTCATAAATTGTTACCAGTGTGCTGGGGCTTAATTGAAAGGGCTGGAGAAGGAACGGGACCCCTGATCTGCGGCCCAACACCCCTTCTGTTGTGACCCTTAGGTCTTCACTCATTCAACTGTGCGTCTGTCTCTCTCTCTGTCACAGAAAATATGGTTTCAAATATATGACTTACTCTACGCAATGCATGCAATCTTACAAATATCTTGGGACAATTATTGACTCAAAACAGAACTTTGAAGCAAATTGTGAAGCTTTGTGCAAAAATGGGCACCAGCATTTGTTCTGTTTGAGGAAACTGTTGACAAAACCATGATGACATGGTGTATAAAAAAAGTTTTGTTCCAGCAGCTATCGCTCAGATGAACAAGTCACAGCAACATTATTTATTTTACTTCATTTATTTTAGTCGTCTTTTTGCTGTTTATCTTTCTCTTTTTATGTCCTGAATTCTGGAGCTTTGAGTACTTTTATCGTGTTTGTCTATTGTCTGTGTTGTTTGAAAAATGTGTGTCAAGATGGATGCCTTGTCTACTCAAAACTAAATCTAGCTGTGGGTACAAATAAAGTAACCTGAATCTGAACCTGAAACTGAACTCAGTGGCTCATACTGTATATAATGTCTTTGCTGGTCTGTAACTAATTTGAAATAGACAGGAAACAAACATGAAGGAAAGATTTATTTTCGTAAAGTAATTAGAATCAGGATTAAGCCTGATCTGTTGAAGAGCTGTCACTTTTCATTCAAAATTCAAACTGGTGCTCGAATCTGGGAAACAAATAAAATCTGTAATGAAATTCAAAGTTCACATTGGGGCCTTGGGGTGTAAGGCGCCGGCCATGAACCACAACGTCCCTGGTTTGCGTCCAGCCGGGAGCTTTGTGGCATGTCATTCTCCATCTCTCTTCCCTCATTTCATGTCATATCTCCACTGAATTTATCAAATAAAGGCAGAAAATGCTAAAACATAATAGTAATAATAAATAATAGTATAAGCACAACAGTTTGTGTCATGTACTCCAGTGGGGGGTGTTCATACTCCTCAGGCATCATTAATAAACAGAACAACATAAATTCTGCAACCAATCAGGTTGCATGGGTTGCATTAGAATTACTGCTGCAACTAACGATTATTTTCATTATTGACTACACTGCCAATTATTTCCTTGATTAATCGATTTTGTTTATAAAATGTCAGTAAAGAGAGAAAACTCCCAGTTATAATTTCCCTCAGTTCATGGTGACAAATGTCTTGTTTCGTCCAACCAACAGTTCAAAACCTACAGCTATTCAGTTTATCACATGTATGATAGAAAGAAAAGCACAAAGTCCTCCCATTTGAGAGCCTGGAACCAGTAACTTTTTGGCCTTTTTGCTGAAAAAATAACTAGTGATAATTTGATTATCAAAATTGTTCGTAGGCTACATTAGTTGACTAATCATTGTGGCTCTAGTTTGAATTAATTCAAACTAATCACATGTTAGTTTTAATTTTGACAGCCCTAAATTGTTTTGTTATTCATTTATTAATTCTTTTGTACGTACAGTATTTCTATGGCCCGATCACCATACTGTGGTCTCACTGATAATCATCTCACTCCATCAATCTCTCAGCTGCCGCTTGAGATAACCCCACTCCTGTGTTGACAAAGCAACGGCTCATTTATAAAGCACAGGTCCAACCTTCCCATCCCCTATGGACACTGAAATCTCTCCGCCAAACAAAGCAATCATAAGCATGAATAGAGGTCTCCTGTGAAACTCTATCTGACGTGTCTTTACATTCTACACAGGTGACACATAGTCACGCTCTTTTGAAGAGGAGCGCTGAGCCGAGTGGGCACTCGGCAAGAAAGAAGGAGAATCTGTCATTTCACACTGGGAGGAAATCCATCCAGGATGACTATTGTCTGGGATAATAGGCAAGAGATGGTTAAACATATCATTTTGACACGCTGGGCGTTATGACACGGACAGTTTTACTGCTGCCATAGGTGGAAGGAAGGAAGGAAACTCCTTCTCATATTACTCTGAGCAGGGAGAGATAACGATGCTGTCGTTCTTTTCTATTTTTCTCCTCTGTACCTTTGCCTCTCCCTGTCTTTGTGCGTCGGTTTGTCTCTCTAATGTCTCCCTCTCTGTCCCGGGCCGGCTGTCTTGGGTTACTATGGTGGTGAGAAGACAGCTTTTAGAGAAATTGTTCAACATTGTGAGAAATAAGCTTATTTGCTTTCTCGCTCAGGGTTTGATGCAAAGATCGATACCCCTCTCATGTCTGTACGGTAAATATAAAGCTTCTGCCAGCAGTCAGTTAGCTTAGCTTAGCACAAAGATGGGAAACATGAAGTAACAGCTAGCCTGGCTCTATCAAAAGGTAAAAAAATCTGCCTAAAAGCACCTTTAAAGCTCACTAATTAACACGTTATATCAAAATGCATGCTTTGGCGATATAATGTGTTCATTAGTGAGCCTTAGACATGGTGGTAGGAGGATTTTCTTACCTCCAGACAGAGCCAGGCTAGCTGTTTCCCCCTCTTACCAATCTTTGTGCCAGAAGACTTTCTGGCAGAAAGCACTTAGGAAGTCAGGTGTATGTAGTATGTAGTATATGTAGTATAAAGTGCAGCAAAGTCTATGAGAGGAGAAGGTTGTGATGGATGAATGGGTCAAACACAGGATTTTCATCCAGCAAATGAAGGTTTGATTTCTGTGTGAAGCCAATTTTGACAATTGTGCCTTATTATTTTTAGACTTAGTTGATTTATTGTTTTCCTTTTTTTATTATTATTTTCAGTTTCCAGTCGCAGTTTGGTTATTTTTAGGCAACAAAACTACTTGGTTAAGTTAAGGAAAAGATCTTGGGTTAAAATAATTCGTCAACATAAAGTCAACATTGAACTACTACTTTTGGTGCCTAAACCGAAGCAAACTGCGACCGTTTCACAACGTTAATCACGTGTTAGAATGGCTTTCTGGCAGAAAGCCCAGAAGGCAAACCTCTCCCACGAGCTCTTTGTGCTAAGCTAAGCTAATCAGCTGCTGGCTGTAGTTCATGTTTACATGAGAGTGGTATTGATCTCTCTCATTTAACTCTCGACAAGAAAGTGAGTTAGCATATTTCCCAAATTTTAACTAATCCTTTAATGAGGTTATGTATGTCTACAACCAAAAGACTGAAGGAGCTGTGTTAATTTGGCAAACAACATGTCTTTAAATACTGTTCCACTCAAAATTTTAGAAATAATCTTTAATTATAATTGAAGACACTAAATGACCTAAAGGTGTTCAGTTTGCCACTGTATTGATGGTAAATAGTAACTTATTGTTTGATAACTCAGTAGACTACCTTTTTTTTGGATCTAGCCTCGAGGAGACACCTGTTTGACAGCACCTCAAAAACATATCAATTAACCGTGACAATCAGGCTTCCATATGTTCGAGGGTTTTCACACATTTCAACCATATCATCTCTCTGCTCCTTGTCAATATGTCAACCATCTGTTTTAAGACAATGCACTCTGCAGGGAGGGGAGCTCTGCACTGTTTTATGATTCTGAGGTGTGAAGCCCCCCCCCCACCCTTTCCTCCCCGACACTCGTGTGGCGTTTCTTCACCCGCTGTGTCCACCTTAGGTCCCAGGACAGCAGTTATGGAGGATGACTGCTCAGCTCTGGTCTGCTGACTGCCTCTTCTTTAAGGTGTAACAGAAACAATCCCATTAAGTGGTGGATCGCCTTTCACACAGATTACTGAGCATCTGTCACTGCTGCTCGAGGGGGCAGGGACAAGGTCGCTACCACTGGCACACACACGTGCACTCACACCAGTATACAGGCCAGCAGGCAATCATGTACACACACACACACACACATTTTACAAACTTATTATGGTAACCTAATAATGTTAGAAAGTTTCCCAGAGTCTTAGAGGTTACTATAATGTTTGGTGATAATGTTGCACTCCTCCAAATTACGATACAACAATGGCCTTTTTAACATATTTAAGAGTCTAATCTTAACATGAACAAATGTGTGAAAAAGTTGGTTAAGATATAAACTCATGTCAGGGATCATCATAAGACACAACAACAAAAATGAACATAGAAAAAGTAGAGTTTACTTGTGATGTACTGCATATTTTGGGGGAGACTTACTTTTGGGGGTTACTTTATATGTCAAAGCAGATATCCACTGATTCACGAAGGACCGCTAACGTAATTTATTTTGAAAATCTTCCATGGTTGTACAGCAGAAAGACTTTGCAGGCCAACTACAAAACATCATGTGTGTCATACCGTACACACACACACACACACACACACACACACATAAATATATAACACATGATTTAAATAGTAGTTCCTTATTGACAGATTGTCCACACACCTCACCCAAGAGGGATTTGCATGTCATACAAAGACACTGACACCTGCCGCCTGAATAAGAGGCCTAAATTCAACCTTACACTCAAACCAGCTTTTGATGTCTCCATGTCATATCTGTGTCTCTTTCTCTGATGTCACTCACTTGTTTCTTCTACCTGGTTTCTTTCTTCGAGCTTGTGTCTTTCAGCGTGCCACTGACTCTCTCATAAAGCTCGGCTCGTCAGCTCGGTGTTGTGTTCTGGCCTCCGCGGGGCTCGGGGGGCCTGAGTGATGCCGCCTCACGTTCACCCCGGGTGAAAGGTGAGAACTCTGAGAACAGAGCGTTCTGGTCTGCTAGAGAAGACCTGCCTGCTCTGTTCTGCATGCTTGAGTTTGGGCAAGGGGTGACAAGAGGGGTGGGAGAATAGGTGAGAAGGAGAAAGAAATGAAGGAAAAGATTAGTGCAACTGAGGACAAATGACAGACTCTCACTGATATAGACAGGGAGAAAAACATGGAGAGATAGAGAACACCTCCAGTACCTCCAAGATTATCCTATTTACAGTACATGTTGTGCGTTAGCTGGCTTGCTAACTTAAGCAGCTGGTAAGCCTACATTCAGTTTTGTTCAGAGTTGGAGGGTGTGTGAACGCTGCAGGACTACTGGAGTGTGTGCCGTCACCAGAGCTAATTAAGCTAGCTGTTGATGGTTAGTAAATACCCCCAAAACATGAGCTGGTTGCTTGTTAATGCACAACACCTCGTTATTTTTATTTCTACACATGTTAAATACATAAGATATCATATGTGACATGCGGCTGTGGAGGTCTTGGAGGTAATTAAAGGCACCTCTTTTACCGAGCTGAGTAAGTACAGTAACGAGTAATGTAACTAAATAATATTTCAAGTAACTTGTCCAGCACTGTTTATTAGTCAACTTGACTGATTATAATGTGGAATTCTGAGCAATGAAGTGTTTTAGTCAGTTATCAAGTAAAGATGCATACAAAAGATCAAAAGTTGCAAAAATTAAACAATTAGATTTCTTATTAAACGTTAGCCAAGACTTTAATATTGGAAGTAACTGCAGTCCCATTAACAGACTCAATAGTTGATTTAGGCAGAAAAATTGAGACAACGTATCAAAAAAATAGATTAATTGTATGAGACCGAGTAATGTCATCATGAGTTTTGAGGTGTCTGTTTCCGTCGACTGAATCTACATATGAGAAAGGGAGAGCCGAGATTGGAAATTTTTTTTATTTAAAATTGAAATTAATCATGAAAATGATTTGCATTGACATTACCTTTTGGGCCAGTTTTTCTCTTCTACCTGCATTGTAAACACAAGGAATGTACTTTTCAAATCGTGTTTGTACTTTCTATTCTGTCTCTTAGCTCAGATCCAGTGTGTTTGATATGAAGAAGCTGTCATATTTTATTTCAGTGAGAAAACTGAATAACTGGCGTCTTAGCCTCCTGGCATAGGTCAAGTTTGTGTGCCACGGCAGAAGCCAGAAGTCAAGTGAACCTTAACTGCATCCAACAACGGAATGCATTTCAGTGCTTGCAATCCGTCACTCCCTTTCATCTTTATTGCCCCTCTGTGTTGTTCAATAAAACTGAAATGGCACACAGTGCTGCAAGTATTACTGTTACTACTAATAAACATAACAATCCTAAAATATGTTAGTGGCTTCCAGTGAAGACTTATAGACAACTTGCTACTCTAGTTTTAATGGAAAAAACGCAGAAACCTCATACATAATGACTCTGAAGCAATACAGCTAGAGTAGCTGATCTGAGGAGTAGAATAACATAACTTACTGTAAATTACTTTACACCCCCATTGTAAATTCAAATGCAGCGAGACAGGTCAAGTTTCACTGATATATCATTCTGTAGGCACGCTGTTTGCCTGTTATTTGACACTTGTCCTTTCTGTCTGTCATGTAATGATGGAGGATAGAGCAGTTATTTCAAAAGTGGGGGCTGCGTAAAGAGTAAAGGATACCAAGAAATAAAAAAAATAAAAAAAAGTTGCAGCCATGCTTCATGGCTGTCTTCAAAACAAAACAGATGCGCTTTAATTTATGGCCACTTTCTGTGATTGGAGAAGAAAGCTTAGAATCGATCTGGGGCCTCTCTCTTTCACCTGTTAAGAGCTTTCCTCGTAATTGGCTGCTGCCATCACGGCTTCTGCCAAAACTGCGGCCTTCTCTGTTGCACAATAGTATGTTAAAGTATGTGTAAACTGTGCCTATTTTTCTTCTGCTCTGGCTATTGATTTTTAAATGAAGTATCAAAGAAAATCAATAGTAATCAACAAATAGAAGGCAACACGCTGTAGTGTCAGATCCTGGGGCACAGCTTAATCAATTTAGATGCCTGTCACAACATAGGGACGAAGGGGAGACGTAAAAAAAAAAGTTGAGAACCTGGTTTGAATGGAAAGTGAGTTGTGGGATGAGCCATTTGTCATTAGAGAAGAAGAGAGATAAGGAGAGAGGGATGTCAAGCGACACAAACCTGTCCACCCCCACCCCTTCCTTTTCCTCTCCCCCTTGCTCTTCCCTCTCTCCCCTGGCCTGTGACAGAGCGTTCACCCATAGTTTGGGGCGATTCATGTAAAAACATTACAGTATCCCTCAGACTGGGGATCAGGTTACACCACAACGAGGACTTTCCAAAGGAGCCTGTCCAAAATGCTTAATGAATCTCCAAGTGAACTGTGAAACAGGTAGTCTACCTGCCACTCACTGTCAACACCTAGCCATCTGTCAACGTCACATGTCTCCTTTCTCGCTGCATACCTGAATGTTGAGCCAATGTTGGGTCCATGTTCACTGCTTGCACTGACCCACAGTGAAAGCAGTTGGTAACCAAACCCTGAATGAGTGATTCGTATTTTTTAATAGGTGAAGGCAGTCATAGATGGGGGCCAAACAATGGACCAGTATCTATTTGAGATCCCCAAACTTTTTTTCATTGATCCTGATGGCTGTCTTTGCAAAAATATTTTTTCAAGAGTGTCAATGTACTTGACTACTTTCTTTTATTTGGACAGTAACTTTATTTTAGACAATACATCAGATGACCACAATGCATCAATGACAAATCTGGTTGGGGCATCCGGTGATCTAGTGGTTGCAAGGGGGGGCCTTTGTTGAGTGTCAACCCCTCTCTCTTTCCCTATATCTCCTGTCTGGACCTCTACTGTGACTATCAAGTGTGACAAGTCTGTTTCATGTTCTGTGTCTCATTTGCAATAAACTGTAAAGGGGTTTGAAATTGGGCAATGTTTAGAGTTAGAGTAAAGGTTGCACAATTGGAATTTGGCAATAAACCCAACCCAACAGAGACAATGTAGTAAACAGTTTGTAAATGTCTTCTTTTTGTCTCCTAGTAGTTACCTGAGAATCAATATCAAGGTGTAACATAAGTAAGTTCAGCATGAGGTTACCTGCTTTTCAGATTCTCCAACTGTTTGTACTGTACAGCATATGTCCTGACGGAGGTTGCACTGAACCCCAGAAGTAATCAACACATGTGACCACAAATGCATACAATAACAAACAACCTCTAGACAATATTCTACCAAGGGTGTTACCATTGGTTTCCCATTAACCTCTCCTTATTTCTGGTCAAACGTCAATCAACGCAGTCAAATCTCTGTTCACTTCCATTCACTGAAATATAAAAGGACAGGAAGCTGTGCCAGGCCTCCCTCCAGGCTACGCTTTCTAAGTCAATTTGAAACTGTAGCCAAGTTTATGTTTGTGCCCTTTGCAGGTCTGTGGTGGACTGTCCACCCCCCTCCTCTCCTCCGCAGTCCTCCCCACCCGCCACCCACCATCTCCGCCACCAAGAGCAGACTGCTGTGCCAGGCCTCCCTCCAGGCCACAGCACTGAGAAAGTGACAACATAAGGTCCATTCTGTTCCCTGTCACTCACAGCCCCAGGCCCACTAGTAAATGGAAAAGGCTTTTAGAGGCTGTAAATGGGGAATGGAAGGAGAGAGGGAGGTGGGTCACAGTGGACGTTTCAGTGTGTGTGTGTGTGTGTGTGTGTGTCAGTGTTTTTGTGGTGTATGTGTGCATGCATATAGTGAGTCCTGTGTGTCTGTGTGCAATCAAGTTAGGTGTAGTTTGTGCATGTGAAAAGACTTGGCGTGTGTGTGTGTGTGTGTGTGTGGGTGTGTGTGTGTGTGTCAAGCACCCCTAAAGAGCACAGCAGGGGGGTTGGGGCCAGGCTGCTGCATAGGTGAGGTTGGATTAGCCTTTTAAATGGAGCATACCATGTAACCTGCGAAACACTGTGGCTGTGTCCACATGCCTATTGTTACCTCTTGCTTTTCCTCAGTGGGACCTGTCTCATGTCTTACTTTTATCACTAACTCCAGGACCGGCTTTGTTTGCAGAAAGTTAGAGTCTCCACTCTTCAGTCTCAGTTTGTGTCTACAATACATCTCCATGGTTAAAACAAATTACGTTACACGTGACATGGTGTTTTATCATCATCCATAGTAATAAATGGCTTTTTTTATCATCTGGAGTCACTATAGTGGCTGAATTACATTTTACATGCAGGCTCATTCGATACTCCTGCACATATTTATTTCCACATGATAACAAACGATGCAACTTAAACATCCTTCATAGCATGACTGGGTCACTACATATTCTGAGAAATGTAATGCAGTGAATGCATGCACTCACAATGCCTTTTAAGCAGATATATGTCCTCTGTCAGTGCCTGGTAAGAAGCACTGAAAACCAAATTCCTCAGTGATCTCTTTTTATGACAAGGGTTGTCTGCATCAATCCCACAGAGGGGTGAATGTAGGGACAGTTTTGATTAATTGATTATTAGTTCAGCTTTGAAGCCTTGTGTTTTCCCCCTCTTTGCCCCGGCTGATTACTAATATTTATAACCGTCAGCCCATTTAACTGGGACCAGTCAAGTTGTAATATATTGCTTCGCAATTGGTCCTCATTTAACCTTGAGGACTGTAAAGCTGTCATGCAGGAACAGTGTAATATTCACCTTCACGAAGCCAACTTAGTGAATACAAAAGAGGGTTTCGTCCCAAGCTAAAAAAAAATCTCCATGTATGCTGGCGTCCAAGTAAAACACACTGATAATTCATCTTAATATGATGAATCTTGTTTTCTTTCCAAATGGTGTAATACACTGAACATACTATAAGTCAATATTGAGCAGTTTACAACCAACAATTTATTAGTTTCACATCTACATTGGGATGAATTTATGACACTCAAACTATTGAATTTTATATCATATGGGACTTTTCCACCCCTGTATGTAGTAAAATGCTGACAATTCAACATCCTCCTCCTCTAAAAGTAAGAAATAAGGGAAAGGACGAGAGCGGATCCACTGTCAGAGGATCGTGCATTTGAATTCTTGTGTTTATCCTGATGTGATTGTGAGTGTGTGTGAGAGAGAGAGACATGAATAATTCAAAATAAATTATATTTTGTGTGACAGGGATCGTACTCAAACATACTGTAATTACTACTGAGGAGAGAGAAAGGGGAAAAAGAAAGAGCTCCCTGGCCTGCTGATTTGATTAGAGTTGATCTGCAGAATACGTAATGCACAAATACACAGTAATACTGAAGGAATATACACAGAAAAAGAAAGTGCACGTGCATGCATATAACCTACATATTATATCAGACATGATTTTACAAGCTTCACACTGAGACTGAATACATCCTCTCTATCACAGTATCCTTTTAGAAGAGAAGTCCTGAGACTCAAGCTGAAACTGTCTTTGACACTACTCTTCCTAGAAGAATGATGCATGTGAAAGTTTTTATGTTTCTTTTAAGCATTAGTAATCTTCACGGAGGTCAATGTTTATTTTTTCCAAAAAATAAAATTAATTACTTTCTTTGTTTCTTAATATCTGTCGTTTTTTGTTTAAAGTTGTGTGGTCCTGGTTTCATAATCCTTGCCCCCTGTGTAATCACTTGTAATTCTGAAAAACAAGAAAAATGTTAGAAAACAAGAGAAAGAAAACGATACCTCCTCAATTCCTTAACACTACATTGGAAATACATGCTTTCTGTGTGACAGGAGTGATAGATTGACTGTGGTATGTCTCTGGCTTGTCAGTGGTGAGTGTGATGATAGTCAGCTGAAGGCTCTCACCTGTCGCTACTGAGGCAAAGTGAGGCGACGGCTGGCGCCGGCCCAGTCTAAACAGGAGTCGGCCCTCGCTGTCTGAACAGGTCTGCTCAACACAGAGCACGTCCCAGAGAGGGAAAGAGAAAGAGAAGAAGAAATTCAGATACTCACACGCAGGAAACACCCCCTCCTGTCCTTCACTCATGTCTCTCATGCTGCGTGCACACGCTCCTGTCTATTTGTTTGTTATCAGTTAGATGGAGACTATTAACACCCTGCCACTCCTGCCACAGTGAGTACAGTGACTTTCAGACACGTTACTGTAGATGGCTGCATGAGAAAATATATTATTTAAACAGTTTACATGGAGGCAGCATAGGCAAGGATGTGTGTTATTGTGTGTTTCTGTGGTCACGTGTGTTTGAACTGACCGCCGATGTTCTGTCTGATTTCATCTTGATTTCTCAAACACACACCCTCCTCTTCCTGGGCGGTGGGCTGGATCTGCTGCAGCAGGACACTCCCAGGCGAGGCGTCTCACCCCAGCCCCGATGTGTGGGTGCAAGTGCGAGTGTGTGTCTGAGCAGGATATGTGTGTGAGAGTGATGGCAGAGACAAACCATCTGTTTGGCTGACTCTGGGTGTGCTTGATGTCCCCTCTGCCGTGGCGTGGCTGCCCTGCAGATGTTTTGGTTGTTTTTAGCGCTGCTTTGTTTTTGATTTCCCCTCGTCTGTTTAGAAGTGGAGGGATTACAACCCGTCCACTACGGGACATTTGAAGAAGTGTTGGTTAAGTCTCTGTGTTGTGCCCCTTCTATTAAACTGTCTGTGTCATTCCACGTATCTTGGGATCATTCAAACACAGATTTACAATATGAAGCCAGATGAAGAAGAAGCCTGGGTGTCCTCTGTTTTTTGTTATGTCTTTGAACACAAGCTGCAGTTAAGAACATAGCACAGCATACTGTACTTTGCCAAAATTGTTTAACTTTTAGTTCATTGTGCAAGTGAGGTCAGCACTGCACTGCACTCCCAGCTTTTCTACAGTTTGGGTTATATTTCATGATTTATTTGCAGCTGCCTACATAGTTTACTTTCCTGGCTTGGTTGGGGTTATGCAGGCTGTTTTCTTGTCAAATTATACAATAAACAACTTTTTTGTTTATACAATAATTGCAGAATGCATGTATGACACTGTATTGATGCCTTTGAGAAAGATTTCTGTTTGCTTGAAAGGTCAAGATCCACGGTCAGCTACAGAGCAACAATGAGGAAATTGCCACACTGTCTTGGAGAAGCACACTTAAGCAGGGTGGAGATTTGCTTTCACAGTGGCTTTTACTATAGATCCCATTTTCTTACCCTTCAACTACAATATGTTATTATTTGAAATATGTATTTCTCCCATACACCTTGTGTGAAGCGTGTGGTGTCTGCAGAATGTAATATATCATGTGAAAAGAATGTTTTCATGTCAAAAGTCAAATTCCTTGTACTACTGCTGCATATATTCTGTTACGGTAATGCTGACTGGTATTCAAGCTCTCTGAATACACAATTTAGGGATTTTCCGCTTGTAACATGGTGGGACTCCGAGCCACGGACCACTCATCATTCAAGTCCCTTTCAAGCAAATTTCCTGAAATAATTATGCACAAGCAAGGCCATGTAGGATGTGAGAATAGATGCAAGGAACATAACAATCCTCCGAATGGGTCTGGCATGAATCTAACTGTGACTAAGATGACAAAAATCAGTTCATCCGAGGCTAATATGTATAAAAAGCGTCTTTTGTGCAAAACTCGTGTTGTGATTAGTCGCAGGAGTCTCCCCAGAAATATTTTTTATTTCCCCAACTTCAACCATCTGTTTTTTGCCATCTGTCATTAAAGGAAATGAGTCATGCAGACTGAGAGAATCTTCTGGAATCTGTTGGATCCAGTTTATCTGCCTCTTGCCTACAGAGCCTCTTTAGCTCGGCGTTAGTGGGATCTCACTGAACGGTCTTATCTGTTGGTGCCCAGGCGGGGTTATCAGCTCTGGCCTACCTCAGACACAAGGACCTCAGACCTCACACAGACTGGAGGAAAGAGGGAATGCTGGAGTTTGGCCTGTTATTGACATTTTATTCATTGGAGGAGGCTCTTTTTCCTGCAAACACAACTTTTAAAATATAAATACATTTAATACTTACATTGTAACATGTCAGCAGTAATCAGCTTCTTATCTGATATATATATATATATATATATACTTGCTATTGGTGTCAGCCATGTTTGTTTTGGTTGAAATTCCCCCTACAGTTCTAAATTCAGTGTGACTATGCGAGTACAAATTAGTCAATTGTTTTTCTTGTCAAAGAAGGGTAATAAGCCCACACTTGCCCCATGTGTTTTGAGTTGGCCTGAGTGGTGAGCGGGGTACGTAGTGTTGACTCTCTGGTGAAAAGTGGCCTTGATCCATCTCTGCGTGGTCACTTCCAGGTCAGGCTGTAGGCAGAGTTGGTGAGGGGCGTGGAGGGGGAAAGCAGGATATCAGAGACAGGCCAAATAAACAAACCTGTCAGCCGTAGCATGGCCCTCTGACCTCCCCTGTCCCATCTGTTTTCTTATCTACTCTACTGCTAATACTGAGAACAAGTGACACCTCTCTCTGGCAAGCACTCACTGTTTTCCTTCCACTTAGCCACGGCAGAGCTGCACAAGATATGCACACGGTGGGGAAGATGATATCTCAAGGCTTGTAGAGGCAGCGCTGTGCTGGAAGGAGAAAAGCTTCTCATTATCCGGAATGATAAATATATTAGTCAACACTCATAATTATGAAAATACAAACATACTATATGGCTAAAAGGTTATTTTTGAAGGAAGGAAACAAAATACCTCTTTTGAGTGTCGACCACACAAAGAGAGGACATCCATACATAATGTCAGAGACCAACCCACCAGCTGGAGAGGACATAAAAATACCGATGGTGATGAGCGGCCAGTGGCACCTAAACCTTGTTACTACTGTCAATGTTTTACTCCTGTTCCCTCCCTTTGTATTCAATCAGTAAGGTCAGACAAGATAGATTACACAAATTGCTATTGTGCTTATAATCAGAGACATATACACTGGCCTTCTTTCTCCACCCTCTCTCCAGCTGTTACACTCCACTCTCCAAGAAAGCAGTAAGCCCATCATCCTTGCAAAGGGGCGGAGTGGATAGGTAGTTGATGGTGCCAATCATTGGTGAAGGCGGAGGAGCCAGGGCCCCGTTAATGAATCTCCCCAGAGACGAGAGATTGTGGGGCCGGAGTGAAGAGGAGGAGCTGCAACAGGAGGGGAGGCACTGGAGGCGGAGTTTGTGTGTTTGGGTCTGTGTGTGTGTGTGGGTGGGTGCAGAGGAGGAGTGGGGGGGGGGGGGGGGTAACAAGCTGTCACACTGCAGGAAAGTCTGCTCCAGTAAGTCACATCTGCCAGCGTGCACAAGGGCCATGCCTGAGGGCTGCAGGGTCAAAGGGCAAGACGTCCCCCTGCAGAGTGCTCAGATCACATATCCACTCCAGTCAATAAACTGGCTGCTGTCACTGTTACAGACACTGACAATAATGTTCCTGTTTCTATAGACTCAACTGTGGAACTGCAGCACATTGATTTACAGTATATTCGGCTCTCCCTCATCTGTTTTATTCTAGGGTCCTTGTGAAAGATTATATTTTTTCTGTGCAGGAACAGTGTGTGCTGCTGATAAAGTCAAGCTATGTTGAATATTCTCCTATTTTATATAAAAACACATGTTTGCCTTATGTCCTCATTAGACTTTTTAGCCAGCAATCTGTCTGCTGGCTGCTCAAAGGACAGACATGGCAGGCTGACACTTCAACCTCTTGTTAGGAGGTGCAAGCTTTAGTTACTTCTGTTCATCTTGGCCGATCGAAGCATCGTTTGTTTACCTCTGAGCTACCACAGGCTCATGGCTCCTAAGCAGTGTGGAGGCCCAGTGAACAGCACTTTGTGTCATAATCCTGACACAGCGAATAATTTTATGTGTGTGTGTGTATAAATGCTAATCTTGAGTCAGAGTAAAAATTTTTCTTGGAATGGTTAAAGTTTGGTGCAGAGGGAGGGAAGTTGGTTGTCAAAGCTGGCTCAGCTCAGGGGCTCCTGGCTACCATGTAAAGAAACACAACCGCCTGCTGTGCTAACCCAACCTCTGACAAATCAGCAAAAAAGGCATCCTTTTTTTTTCTTTGACCTAATTACCATCTCTCATGTCCTGGAGCCACCCTAACTTAAAGTTTGTTTTCTCTGGATTATCTGATCTTGTACCCTATTTCGACTCAAAAGTAATGGGAGTAGAGAATGCTGCCAGCGCCCCTCCTTTTCCAACCCCACCCCGCTGCTGCCCCTCCACGTCTGACCCTCCCTTGCTTCTACCCGTCTACTAGTTTGGCAAAGCCCATGACCTCCCAGTGCAGCTCCCTCAGTGACCGGTAATGGTTTATTTTGTGTCAAAGTGCATTTTGGTTCCACTCTGCTCAAATTTTCAGGACAAATTCAGCAGTTGTGCAACTCGAAACCAGTCATGAGCTCACGTGTTTACAATGCAGCGCTGCCATTGTTTGTCACACCTTTCAAATAAAAGGTAGCCAAGATGGACAGTGTTTACAGGATGCTGGGAGCTGTCGGGGGCTGTGGCTGGCAGCTCTGTCCGCTGGGATGGTGTTTGGAGGCTAATTTGATGGTTGCTGAGCTCTCCCCTGCCTCCCTACTGCAGCTGAATGGTGCCTGTCTGGAAGCTTCATGGTCGCCTCATGGCTTGTACATTATTGTGTTTTAAACAATGGTTTTCAAGCTACAATGAATAACAGACTTCTGTTTTTTCCCCCCATGGTGGTTCTGCTCATGAAGAAGAAAGGTGTGAATAAACCAAACTTGCAAGAAGTTGTTCAATAATTTCTGCCAAATTTGTGTTGTCATAACATTTTTCATTATCTGTTGATTTCAGTGGCAAATTTGTATTCAAAGGGTGGTTGATTAACAAATCTGCCAGGGCCCTGATAGAACAGCTCTGGGTCCCCACATGAGATAAGTAGCAGAAAGTTTAGGAGTCTTTCAAAGTCATAACTGCTGCTTTCATTCTCAAAATTGATTAAGGACACATTTCACCGAACAGAACAACTGACATTGCCATCCCTAGAGCCATGACATAGCATAGCTAAAAAGATAGCTGATAATTGTTTATTTCATGAGACCAACAGTGATATTTCGTGTCATCACAGCTATTCACATCCTACACTAATACACAATTCCTATATACAGGACCATATTCACTGTTCATGGACCCATTAACCTTTCTACTGCATTGAACTGTTTGCATAAACATTTTGATGTAGTTGTGATGGCTGTGGGTACATTTATAATTCAGGTTATTGTGAACTAAACAGCGGGACTTTGGCGCAGCTGAATGGAACACCTAAGGGCGTTTATCACAGCTTGACTAAGCATTTGTTTAGTTATGTTGAAATGCGTGTAATGGTGTGTCAGTTTCCATCACACTGTGTGTTTCTGTGTCACATGTGCTGTAACAGTAGCAGACCTGACTGCCCTGCGACACTCCCACTGCTCTCTGATCGACTCCCTCGCTTGTAGTTCTCCATCTGTTGCCTGAGATCTTACAGGGCGATCATCTTCTCATCCTCCTCCTCCATCCTCTCTCTTCAGTTCTCCCATTTCTCATGTTGTCCCCCTCCTCCTGTTCTAGCTCCCATTTCGATTCCTCCCCTGGACTTCTCTATCCTCACCCTTCTCTCCTTCCTCCTCCCTCAATGTCAACTAATTAGGGGGGTGAGGAAAGGGCAGTACAAAGACTTCGTCTGGCCCACCCACTGACCTCGTTCCACCCTTTTCTGAGCCATCATTTCTAGCCATTAGCCGTGTCTTAGTCTTTTGATTAGGGCCAAGAACGCCTAGACACAAAAGGCTAATCATGGGATACAACTGGCTGGGCTGTGTCACTCATCTTTGGGATAGTTCCCTTTCCGTCCCACCCTGCCCACCTCTCTTGTTTGTCTTTGGTCTGCTGGTCAAGAACTGAGCCTCTAATCTGGTCGCTGGCCAGCAAGCAAACAGTCCGTCTCAGTCTGTCTCTGTCTCTCTCCTTAGCCTGTCATTAAAAGAGATAGTGTCTTTCTGACATGCTTTAGGCAGCGTTTATACTCTGGCTGTCTCTGTCTGTTTTGTTCTACAATACTAAAATCAACCAAGGGCTTGATGTGTTCCATATGTCTACACACACAACCTCTATGCAACATCCATTTATACACTTAAAAATATACGTATCTACATTGTCAGTACATTCAGTGAATTTGGCTAAATGTGGTTGAAACAGGTAACTGAAAGAAGCATAGGAAAAGTTAAAATTGTCCATCCACCACCCTGATGCTGCTTTCCACCTTGCTACATATCGGGGCTACTACTTCCTGCCATGTGGAGTGTAATTTGTAGAGATACTGGGCTGATATATGCATTATGGATAGGATTGGATATAAACAGTAAGAGTACTTCAGTCATCACCATTAATGGCCAGGTTATGTTAGAAAGTTTATATGATGTGTTGCCCTACCCCTTTGGGGGTAGAGTGGGTGGGGGGGTGCAATGTCGTTTAAATACAGCGATAATGGTGCACAGGAGTCTCTCCTGGAAGACATTAATAGGTTAATAGGCGTAAATAAATAGTTGTGTAAAGGATGAAAGAAGAAATCTGAGAGAAAAGTTCTGCACAGCCGGTCAATCAAGGAATGAAGTGGGTGTGGATGTCCGATTGTTGCATTGCAACAATATGCAACATTAAGATATCATGTAGTAGCTTTATTTGACTAACAGTGTTATTTATTTGTATTTGGTCTTCGTAATTTAATCTAACGGACCGATCCTATCCCAACTAAGGTCACTATTGTCCTGCTCTGTTTCCTGTTCTGTGTGATTGGTCAGTGTATTTTTCGGTACTGTAGGGATTTCCCAGTCTTGTGCTGGGGTGAGAGTGCTATTGAGGAAGATCATCTACACACACACACACACACACACACACACACACACACACACACACGATTGTACTCACACACAAAGAAACATGTCTCATCATGAAATCACAGGAACGCTGTTCAATCAGTAGTCGATTGCATGGGTGGACTCCAGCCAATTTGAAACCAAAGTTTTTTTCCCCATGTCAACATGCCATTCTTCTGGCTACCGCCGCATGATGACACCTCTGGGCAGTTGAAATGATGGACAGAAAGCTGCTTAAATGCAATTGAGGGGAAAGTTTCCCAATTTTCCATCTGAAATGTGTTGAGACTCGTAAGACGTTGGAACAAAGCACCCACACTGCGAGACTGTCATACTGCCTGCTTGAAGTTGGCTGGGCAGGATAGAATTATAATAAACATCTTTGAACTTTCTGTTTAAGACAAAGCTTTCAGTTCATCATCGAGCCAAGTCCAGGTTATTATGAAGCATCACTCGCAAAGAATCTCAAGGAGAAATATGAGCCTTTTTGCCTTTGATATGATGTCCAAAAGTGCACTGTAAGTGTTTTTATTTGTCTTGTCATTTGCCATATTCATTCAGTTTATCAGTCTGGCTGATACAAGAAAGATTTGATCCTCATTACCACCCCTACAAAACCATTTGTGAGTCCTGACAGAGAGCCTTCAGGGTGCATGTCCTGGAAGCAGGTAAGTATGTCAGCAATGCAAACAGATCAAATGGGTGGTGTTTAACTCAGACATTACACATTTGAGTCTTTCTGCCAGCAGTTTTGGCAGCTGTTAATTCCAGGGGCCAGGTGACCTGCAAGGCTGCAGCAAGCGTGCGGGACAAAAGCCTGTTTGGGTGTTGGACGTCTTCTTTTGTTGTCGTAGTGATTTATTGTTTGATTTATTGTAAGGAAACAACAACAAAAAAACACTAAATATGCACAGGAGTGCGATCTTTACTGCGTGACATGTTGAATGTTGAACATTTTAGATAACTGTTCATAAAAAAAAGAGACAGATTGCTGCACAAATATTATCTGTGTGTATATAGAGAAAGGGTAATGGAGGAGGGTGCTGTAGACTTGCTGAGAATGTTTTCTCCATCTCCTATTTCAATTGTCCATGTAACAGTAAGGTTTACAGTGCCTGCCAGGTAAGAACTGTGTGGCATACACCTAAATCTGCAGGATTTTTTCTGTAGATTATGGAGGTTTCATCTCCGTCTGACTGACTAACCTCTGTGATTATACACTGTATCCAACATGACGGGGCTTTGGATATTTATCTATGGGAACAGTTTATCTTCATTATGATCGCATGCCCAAAAAGATCAAACGATCTGCAGAGCTCAGAGCATTATGATGGACCATCTCTGAACTCAAACAATCACTGATAACCATAATCTGCTTATTGACAATC
Source organism: Enoplosus armatus (assembly GCF_043641665.1). NCBI lineage: Eukaryota > Metazoa > Chordata > Actinopteri > Centrarchiformes > Enoplosidae > Enoplosus > Enoplosus armatus. Next base: position 20,451,972 of record NC_092180.1, on the reverse strand, counting down.
TAAAGAAGGAGACAGCAGCACAATGAGAAAGAAAAATGGCAGTGTAGAAACTGGAAGGATGAAACATGCATCCATGCCTGTATTCTTCTGATGGTCTCCTCTCCTGGATTAGAGCAGACCTCCCTGCCGCTGCTCACACACAGACCTGCTTCTTCTCAACTTCTCAATCTCACTTCTCACCTCTGTGTGTGTGTGTGTGTGTGTGTGTGTGTGTGTGTGTGTGTGTGTGTGCGCGCGCACAGATGCAATGTTTTGTATGAGCATGTTTGAGCGTGTATGCAAGTGTGTGTTGCTGTGTTATGTGTTTTTGTGTTTGCCTGTGCACATTTGTGTGTGTGTGTGTGTGTGTGTGTGTGTAGGTGTGTGTAAGTGGGGGCGAGGTGCATGCGTTGGCTTTTGAGATTTAGCAGGAATGTTTTGGGGATCACTCTGTTTCAGATTTCACCTCAGCTTTAGAGGTAGCAGATGAGGGAGGGGGGATTGAGAGAGAGGGAGGGAGGAAAAAGAAGGGAGGTGAATGTGGGTAGATGAGGGTGGGGGGTGAGGGGGTGTTCAGTGAGAATAATTTGATCCCCCGGCTTGGCTGGCTGTTCTTGACTGTGTCTTGTTCTGTCCGTCACTGAACAATGCAAATGGAGTAACGTTTCAGGTTGGACGGGAACACTGATTCTCCAGACAGGTAGTTACTGCCCCCCTCCCACACACACACACACCAGCTTCATCTCTTTCTCAGACTTTTTCTCTGCCCTCACCCCTGCCTGGTCTCTCTTCCACTTCTCTCCCCCTGGTTCTTATGTTCTCATTGTATTCCTCTTTCTCTGTCTCACCCCCTCCGTCTCCTGTTGATTCAGTAGACAGGTAGTTCACTCTGACCCCACCACCTCCACCTCCACCTCCCGTCCCCTCTTTTTACACAGCCCCATGTGCATTCCTTTGACTCAGTATTAAGCAGCCCCCCTGCCTTAAACACACCATTCATTACACTGTTCGCTCTGTTCCTTTGTTTAATTCTCTGACCTTTGTCAGACCTTTTCACAAGAAGGATCTTCATTGAACAATACATGGTTGTTTTAATTGATTCCCCAAAGGCCATGTAGCATGTTTTTACCATTTTTTTTCACCACAAGGCTTAAGACCTGAACATTTTAATATAAAACAAAACCAATATTCCTAAACTAATGGATAATAAAGCTGAGATGCTATTTTATTGTATCACTCCCATTGAAAACACATGGCATTTAGATACAAATAACTGGATAAACTTGGCATAAGAGACTAATTATGGTTTAACACACAACTCCAGGTTGTTTATTTTAGATTTTATCTTATGGCTCATTTTACTGGATTTGATTGGACATTTGAATAGTATGGTGTGTTGTCAACCACATGTGATGCATCATCCCATTGCTCTTTATTCAAGGTCCTCTTGTATCCTCATGCGTCAGTTCATATCACTTTAACTTCTCAATATGACAACTTACACGACACAAGGTCCTGTAGGTTACATGCCAAATAAAGTCAATCACAACTTTTCAAAAATGCATGACGTAGCATTAGTATAACTTTTCGGAGCTTCATAAAACTCCTTCCCTCTCATGTCATGCATAAGAAATCAAATTAGATCCTCAAATGAATTGAGTCTTTCAAGTTTACAGCAACAAATACATTTTCCCATTTTCCTATTTTTTCTCCCCTCAAATGTACAGAAAGTCCATTAGTACCATTTATCATTAACCTCCCTGTGTGCAAGTTGTGTGTCTGCGTGGCCGTGTTAGTTTTTCTCCCTGCGAAAACACAATCATTTCCCAGCGCTAAGAGCCCTTAATGGACTGGAATGGGCACTCTGAGGCTCATTAGCATTAGCCAGCTTCCTACTCTCCGTTAATGGAGAAATGCTCTTTATATTTATAATGCTTTTACAGGGAGGGACAATCAATATCATAATCTACATGATTGTGGAATATGAAGTAAGGTTTTTTTGTGGGCATTAGGGAGAAAGTATTGGTTTGAGTTGCAAAACAAGACAACACTTTGATAAGGGTGTGGTTGTTGTCTAGAGCGGATATATGAATCCTGGGGCAATAGGTAGAGCAGTAAAGAGATTCTGTTGATGCAACTGAAAAACCTATTAATGACTCAGAAAATTTGCTCTATTAAATCTTGAAACTTTTGAGGCCCCCCACTTTTTCTAATATTTTTTTTAGAGCAGAAACTGCAGACAACCCAAAACTAAATAAATGCAGGTAGTTTGACACAAAGTGTACACAGAAAAAATACTGTGCAGTCTGTACAAAAGTCAGTGCATTGAGTTGCATCTTGTTTATTGCGGCTTTGTTTGGCCCTGGAGAACAGCCTCCTGCAAGCCTTTCTCACATTTCTATGAGCAATGTGAGGAGAGAGTGTGTGTGAGATAAGCAAGAGGGCATTGCTCTTGGTCTAAAGGGGGCTTCCCCAGCACCTCTGCTTCCTGTGTGTATGTGTATGTGTGTTTTGTGTGCTAGTGTGATGTGTGAGTGTGAGAGATTTCTCCACTTGTGTTATCGCTGGTGTTGAGAAGTGTGAGCCAGGGAGGATTGTGACACATGTGAGGACTCCCATCACTAGTGCCTACAGTTCATAAAGACTTTGAACCAACCAGGTCACACACACACACACACACACACACACACACACACATCATGTGTCATTGAATACAGGTTATGTTTGAACATGTATGTAATGTATTTTAACCAGTTTACATGAGTATCTTCCCCAGATAAAATTTAAATGATGAACAGTGTAAGAAACCAGGCACACTAGACACACTGCACACACACACACACACACACACACACACACACCCTCAGAAACACCAGGAAGCTGTAAAAACCCTTAACCGCCATGGTGGTCCACTGGGATCTGTCTCCTTCAGGCCCTGGCTTTACAGTAATGGACCACAGGAAGGACACAAAAGCCACGTCGTTCTCACAACTCGTCTCACACACATAATGCTTTAAAATCGTACTCTTTCCTTCGTCCTCTTTGCATGAACGTAGCATATATCCTCACTTATTTGACTAACCTTCACTGAATCTTCACTGAAGTTTTTTTACCTCCTTGTTGTTCTTTCTGTCTCAGATTGTGTTTATGTTTCTGTCTGGGTCCGTCTCTCTCAATGTCTTTCTCATCCACTCTATTTTTCAACCCCCCCCCTCTCCATCTCCCTTTTCTTCAAAATGCACCACTCAAGACTGATGTCTAGATTACTTGTTCTCCATCACCAAGGTCAGACTTGTATGTATCATGTATGAAACATATGGATCAACCCATCCTGTCCTGTCAGTCTCGTGTCTTTACTTCATGCTGGTGTGAGGTATGCTGATACCAGGGCAGACGGTAACTTCAGCAAGTTTACCTCCGGAGCGCATTGATCAGCATCGCTTAAGTAAGTCTGGTCATTAACCAAAAGGACTACGGTGGCAAAAAGAGATACCTGGAGGAAAACAATTGCCTTTCAAGAGATCTCTGGGGCTTGTTAATCTGGTTATTCTCTGGAAAGATGCAATCATTAATGTAAGGCTGATGTTTGGTGGGATGACACACGTAATTGACTGTTCACTAAGCCCCATCCTGCTTAGTTACTGTTGCTATGACTGTCAAGCTCCCTCTTTTCGCACATAAGCAGTTTATAATAATAACCGTGGCAGGTTTACCCCTTGAAATTTGTTGTAATTATTTAAACTGTGGGTCCCTGATTTCATTTGAAAACAGCATCTATCCATTTGTGGAAACATGAACCCCATAAAAGAGATCTTATATATGCACTTGATGGCTACATATATGATATCATGCTAAAAGACTGAGGCTGAAGATAAATGCCCCAGGAAAACATCAGCATCCTCACCATGTGATGAATATAGATGACATGGAAATACGGAAACAGCATTGTTCTTGTATCGCTTATTATGTCTAGCTCTCTTGAACTTCATTCAGTGGGCCGCTACAAAAATCCTCAGGCCTGAATCTCTGCAAAAGGTGAGAATGTTTCTTTTCTTTTTTTCTTTCCTTTTTTTTTGTTTATTTGGTTGCAGGATGGCTTCGAGCAAGAGACACATTTTACCAGCAGTTTTGATGAACTGCTCTGCAAACGGGACGCACCACTTTCTCTCTGTACCAGGAGAGTGATGACTGTGGTCCTCAGAGGGAGAAGCAGCTGCTTTGGTCCACATAAATAACCATCTCCTGAACGCGCAGCAGGAATACGCACGTAATGTGCATGGATAGTCTCCAAGACATTGACCCTAGACGTCCCTAATAAATAAAGACAAGCTTACACACAACACATTAGCGGCATTCACCATCTCTCTGGATGCCCCACATTCATACTCTCACTCTCTCTCTCTCTCTCTCTCTCTCTCACACACACACATACATAATATTTTCTCTTCCTCACTGTCCATAACCCTCAAATGGATAATGATTGATTTTTGTTTTGGTAATGTTGCTCTCACGCATGTTTCCTCTAACTGACCTGGCAGACTGGGCCTCTAAGTATTGCTGTAATTCATGTGGTGGGGGAGAGAGATAATAAGTAGATGCTATATTTATACTCAGTGTGTACATATATTTGATTTAAGGAAAGTACAAAACAATGCCATTACTATGTATGGTCCCTCAAACTGCTATATTACTTAATATATCATTACCATTAAGGATATAAATATACATTTTGTAGTTTGAAGGATGTTTTTTTTCTATTGATATTTGCATGAAATTACAGTATTTGGAGTTATAATTCTCTTCCCTGTTCTGATGTGTTTCAGTGCCTTATTGTGTGTTCAGCAGTGATTATTCATGTGAATGTTAAAACACATGCTGAAGCACGGTTTACACAGCTCAAGTATCCGCACTTTACCATAATCCTCATCCTTCCAACCTGCAACAGCAGCCTCTCTCTCTCTCTCTCTCTCTCTCTCTCTCTCTCTCTCTCTCTCTCTCTCTCTCTCTCTCTCTCTCGTCCAGGGTTACACAGTGTTTTTGTATGTTATGTACATATCAGTAAATCAACCTTTAGGCTTTCTTATATTTAAATGATCGGGAGTGAGTTAACACACCTTTATGATAACTTAATGTGATAGAGATTTTCTGGCTCTACATACTGTATGTTTGTGTTGTCTGCAGGTTCATGCAGACTCCAGTAGGTGCTGCTGGAGAACAGCAGAGTTGACGTTGGTGTGTGTGTGTATGTGTGAGTCTGTCCCCACAATCTGGGCTTGCCACCAACCTCCTGTCAGCATACAAGACCACGACTCACCACATCTCCAGGGAGACGCTGATAGAAAAAGCCACAGCAACACTAAGTGCCAATTCACATCTGAGACAGTACAGTATTTGCAAAATACGGGTTAACCTGCTTTTATTAGCAGATACATGTGGGAGTTTTGCCTCATCAGGAAAACTCAGACAGTCAAGAACGACAGAGAACATAATTACTTCTGTGTGTTGGTCCAAAGATCCATCTAATACTTTCAATGACCATTGCATCAACAGCTGTCTATGAGGCACAGCTAATATGTTGATGCTAATGAGCAAATATTTCCACAGATATCTGACTCCAGGGTCCAGAAAATGTACAGTTTATAATGTAGTGAAGAAGGCTGTGAAACTAAAGTCACATCAGTCAAACTAACTGGTTAAACTGGTCTCCTAGTTGGGTTGAGATAGCAAGGCTGCAATTACTGTCAACAATTTGCTATGTGACTGCAACAAACCACAGTAATGTTGTTCATTCTGCTGAAGAAGGTCTGCGTTAACACAGAGCAAAATAAAAAAACTAATACAATAAAGTCAGAAACTGATTGATTCATTTGAATGAAATCATTATGACCATTGTGCCTTCTTATATGATTCAGTTAAAATGACAGGGAGGGTAAAGATCTTGAATGTCATTTATGTTATGTATTAGACTTTACATCAGCAATATGAAAGTCTGGAGATAGCGTCTCCTATGACCTAAGTCATTCTGCCAAACAGTGTTTCTGTCACCTGTTCTTCTCCACTTTCTATCAATATTCTTACACTAAAACACTAAAACATCTGTTTTACTTGTTAAGGAGCCGCTGTCATGTTTAGCTGTCACACACTCGGGCAATGTCATGCCTCCATACGAACAAAGGATGACACAATGTGAGCACTTTTCTGATCTCCTGATCCACCTTCTTATTTCCTGTTGTCGCAGGGGGGTCCAGTTTGAACTCCAGGATCCGAACACACCCCTGAGTTAGCTAATCCTTAATGATCCCTCGCCACATGAGGGATTTTTTGTCTTTTTACTTTAACTCATATTTTACTGCCTGAATTGACTGTAACAAAGTTTGATATCAAGTTTTCACATTTTCACTGGAGCCATCTGAAATGTCTGAAGATCCTTTAAGACATCCTGTGACAGAACCAATGCAAATGCAAAATGAGCATTGTCTAAAGTAAAAATTGTAATTTGTAGCTCCCGTAATCCTCTTTTCTCCCACCCAGATAAACCATCTGTTCTGGAATTCAGATTGGACTTCATACAGAGTTAAGAAAGCTCAACAAAGTAGACCAATTCCCAGCATCTTAACCCTTAAAGCCTTTACAGTATGCGATTTACAAAAAAATAGATATCTGTCTGCATGTTTGCTCCTATATCAGCCTGTTTTGGATCCAAGGGTGAAATTTATGGTTTGTGGTCTGAAAATGAAATTCAGATTTTTACATAATGCATCATGATAATAACTATGAGCTTATATAATTAGTACATGAGCAACCATATTGGAGACGTTTCTTATTCACCCGAGACAAATAAATAAATACACTCTTTTATAACATCACTTTTGATTAAATGCACTGAGCCACCAACTTTGTCCAACATAAGACACAGCTTCTACAGCACGACCCATACCTTGAGCCTGGGTTGAACACAGCAGATATTAACCCTATGTTATCCCTTGCCAGGGTGCCACTGGGCCAGCAGCCACTGACAAGGTTAAGCTGTTTTGAGTAGGTGAGGAGATTACACAGCTTATTATCTACATCTCTCTCTCTCTCTCTCTCTCTCTCTCTCTCTCTGTCCCCTACACCCCCTCCCCCAGGCTGGCCGTATGGGGCCGCTCCGAAATTTAATACTATGTCTACAACAAGATAAGGCTTTCTTATGGACAGATTAACAATATGCCCCATTGTTTGTTACCCCCGTGCAGTCTTGCAAGCAGGCAGACACAGGCAGCCCAGGCATTAAAGCCAGGGAGTCTGGTTGTCCGATGTGAACTCTAGCAGAAAGAGAAAGAAATGTTGAGAAAGAGAGACAGAGATGGAGGACAGGAGGATGGAGTGAAGAAGAAAAAGAGGGAGAAAAAGAAGAAGGTTTGGGGAAGGGGAAGAGAGGCAGTGAGAGGAGAGAGACAGACAAACAGAGAGGGAAAGGGGAAATGAAAAGAAGAAGAGAAAGAAAGAGAGAAAGGAATTCATCAACCTCAGATAGTGCGGCACTACTGGGTCAAGCGCAGCATACTTCCCCAGTAACAAGAGACTGCAGAAGGCATGTCAGCAGCCAAATTGGCCCTCAAACCCACTGACAAGGATTGTCAGCAGAGAGGGGAGAGAGACTCTTTCTGGCCTACTCTCATGCCAGGGTTAATCACTGGCAATTACAGAGAGGAGGAGCAATCAAAAGGCCGTGATGGCGCGGCACTGGAGTGTGTGGGCTGCGGTACTCGGGTGTCATAAGCCACCACGACTCAAACCAGCCATTTCTCAAACGCTGAAAAAGTGTAGGTTTTAATCCTGGAGGACTGGTTCTTTATGCATCTGCTTGAAAGTTGACGGAGATGCAGTGCTGAAGACTGGGGCTCCATCAGTGTATGTGTGTGTGTGTGTGTGTGTTTATGTAAGTGTATGGGGGTGGTAGGATTACGTGGGTGGGGATTCAGAGGTGATGAGGCTTTAAACTGGAGGGGTCCCCAATAGACTCTGGGGTTCTGAGCACCTGGTGTCAGATCATGTCAGAGGGCAGGGGGCCAAAAATTCTTTCTCAAAGTTTGAGCTGTGAATGAGAAGGAGTGATGATAGTGAGAAGGTACAGATGGATCCTGTGAAAAGTTTCATTTTTTTCCATTGAGAATATTGTATTAGTGTGTCCTTGATGCAGTAAAATCATAACGTTTTTTATATACTTAGGATTGCAGGACTGTGATAAATTAGATTATTAATCAGATAGTTAACCAAAAACTGCTGGATATCAATTTACACTTTCTTCCTATGTTGACAGAATAATATGCTGTAAGAGAATATTTGCATTAGTTGTTGTTTTTTTGTCCAGCTTTATGCAGTTCTGTTTTTCCTGCTAAAAATGTGCTGTATATATTCCCCAGTTAGTTGAGTTTGTGGACCAAACAGACCAAGATAAAAATTACAACATCAGATTTTGAATTGAAAATTAATAGTCTTTGAGACGCCCTTTGTAGTTTTAATGTGAATAAATGATATGTGTAATATTAAAATTTGCAGGTGGTGAATATGCATGAAGTAGTGTGTGTGCGTGCATTGTCACTGTGCCTCCCACCAACATGGCACAGACACGCTTCTTGCTCTCGTCTGTCGTTTGTATTCATATGGTGACAGTTGACAGCTGTTTTTCCTTTAATAAGATTAGACTAAAGAAATTAGTTGTGCACTCTTTAATCTGCCATTTAACAGAGGGGGCCACCTGGGGCCCGCCTTATCCCATCCACTCTGAATGGCTAATCAGGGAGGGTTTGATTCACACAGGGATGAGCGCAGCACTCAGAGTATCTACAAGCTAATAAATGGACGATTCCCCAGTCAAAAGAAAACACGCTTAGTTTCTTGTATAACAGTGTCATTTTTTTTTTTACCTTTTTGTCTTCAGTGGTAATATTAATTGAGCAGAAAGAATTAATCCACCATTAAGTCAAGTCTTACATCATTCCTAGTGTAACTCCAACGATGTCCTCAAATAACCACAATGAAATATGTAAGCAGTACGTGATATTGCATTTTTCCAAATAATGCTGGAATTGGTTTGATTACTTTTTTTGATTACATTTTTAATGTCTGCAACATGCTTCTCGTTTCAATTTTAATTTTCACCATATGCACAACCTCAGACGTGCACGAGATTAACAGTACATTTTGATGTTAAGAACTATTGCAGAGATACATTTTCCCCATGATAGAGGCAGCCTGTTATTAGTCAAATAAGTGAATGATAATAATAAGTGACAAATCAGCTATTGTAAGTATGTTATATTTTTGCTCACATAAATAGTCAGTCGTGTTCATAGAAACTGTAATAGTTAGCAGCAGAGTGCAAATAGTTGAATCTACAACATGACAAGGAGTTTGTTTTGTATGTTGTCACTCCCTGCATGAAAATGTAGCCAGTAAATGGATCTTGCCACCCTGATCTGATCTGGTAATTTCACTCATATTGCTCAATATAAAAGAGATTAAATATATTCTGTAAAAAAGACTAAACATTAGTATCTGTCTTATCTATAAACTATATTTTCTATAGTTACAACTGTTCTTAAACATTTAATGCATACACTGCCAGTGCAGGAAAGTGCTGTCACCCTCATTTGCTCTCAGAAGGGGTCTCTACGTGTTGGTTAATGTGGTTTCTCCGCAGTGGGAGCTGTAGTGGGCTGGTTGGGAGAAATCAGCTTTGGCACAGCTGCACAAATGGGCCTTTTACTGGGCAAATCAATCAGGCAGCCCCGGGCTTGGGCCACTGCCCAGAAAGCACAGTTTGGAGGGAGTCTCACCTTACCCCTGTGCACTGGCTGAAAGGAGCCAGTATTATCACTGTACAGCACTCACCCTGTCACCTCCCCTTTCTTTTCCTCTGCCTCGTCCCCCATGCTCTTTATCCTCCTGTCATCTCTGTCCTGTTCTCCACTTCTACCATCACCGCTCCTCTTTCCTCCTCATGGCTATATTCTTCTCCAGTTCACCTCCTCCTCCTCCTCCTCCTCCTCTTATGCTCCGCTACTCCTTACACACTCTCCAACTTAACAGATTGCCATCAGGAGGCTGCGATCTGAGGAGAAATGTCATATCGTCTCCTGCTATTGGCAGTGTGCCCCTCAAATCAGTTGTGACAGTTTCCTATTACATTGTTTACCTGCCTGAAGGCAGAGGCAGCCGTACTTTAACTATATTCAAATCTGCTCGATCTGGAGCAACCACAAGTCCGTGCCTAGCTTCTTTAAGCTGGTATGTTGTGCGGTTTATAATGTCTACTGTTATTCCAGTGGGGATTGGTTTGAGAATGAGGACCAGATGGAGAAAGTTATCATGGATGTTGAGATGTTTATGACAATGAATAAACAGGGGCTTGCTTTAAAATATCACAAATCTCAAATTCCATTTCTGGTTGAAATTTCGTTCATTTTTTGTTGCACACGTTTTGTTTTGAGTAAAGCTGGAGCCGTTACAGAAAAACACATGAAAAAAGTAAAGCATTCTGGTAAAATAACCTGTTTTCTCTGTTAATTGAATAGTTTTCAAAGCTACCAGCCTTGAACGTGTCATGAAGACTGCTTTCAACAGATGTTGTCCAGGAAAACACATTAGTCATATCTGAAAACTCATCCTCACTTTGTTTTTTTGGCATTTTATGGTAGCCTAAAATTTTGCGCACATAAATTGTGCTGTACATGTGGCTTGCTTTTGCATTTGTAATGTTTCATGAGGAGAAAGATTGTAGAAAATACTTCAAATGAGTATGCTGGTGTTGCAGGTCATTGCAGATAAAGATACATCTCTGCATTGTGGTGAATTCAGCCTAAACAGTATGTGTGTAACACAGCAGAGATAACTGCCACTGAGTGTGCATCAGCTCTCAGTGTCTCGCTGGTGATGGGAACTCCCTGTTGTCCCTGCTTCTTATCACAGTGGCCAGGTCATCGGGTCAGAGAGATTAGATTGTCAGTAACGTGGCAGAATTTGACAAGTGAGTGAAACAAGTTTCTTACAGCTGTCTTCTGTACACTTCCTCCTCCATCACATGCTCCTTCTCGCTCTTTGACGTTTAACTGCTGCTCTGATCACCGCAGGATTTCATTACAAGAACTCTCGTGCTTATATTGTCAGCATTATGACATTATTCGAAATTGAGAAGTTTTACATTTATCCTCTAACCTCTAACCCAGTCTACCTGCACCTGATCTTGCTCTGATCTTAATATTTTTTAACACCAATCATTGTTGAAGAGTGTGTTTTCATATCCCATTGTTTTATATGGTGTTAACTGCAAAGTAATTGGATTTCTTCTTTCAACTTGACCAATTTGTCTTCTCAAACTATAGGTTCACAAATGCCCATATGTGCTTTGAAAATGTTACTGGTCGCTGTAATTGTCCACACTGGCAATAATGAAACCCTCTTCCTGATGCAATTCCAATGTAAGTGATGAGGGGGAATGTTTTTACTTTTAGCAGAAGCTAACACAAGGCTTCTACAGTCTTAGAGTTAAACTAATCAACTTGGTGTCTTCAGATGTTAGTATTTTTAGAAAGATATCCCTCCTCTGTTCTTCCATGAACAGTGTGTCCTTGCTGAGCTGCGGCAGAGGAATACTGCTGAAGAGACCCACTTGATTTGTCGAACTTGACAGCTGAAGCTTCATATCAGCTTCAGCTGAAATTAAGAATTAATTTGTGCACAGAATGAAAAGAGTGGGTTTTGTTCCCCATCACTTACATTGAAACTGCTTTAAAAATGGTTTTCTTTGCAGCCATGGACAGGAGGAATGATTACATCGACTAATAATGCTCAAAAAATGTGAACATATCCCTTACTGTCTCTCAAAAGGAATGACAAAAGTGCTGTGATCCATAAGTTTGTAGATGTAGAATTATAAAAGCTCATTTTGTTCTCTTAAATATTTACTAAATTATTTTCTCTTGAAGTCACTGTGCATTTAGAATACAGGTGAAGAAATCCCCTCCATGGCTGCTGGTGACCTGCTGGGGGCACAGTGAAATCTCCAGAGCCTGGCAATTAGTTAATTGAAAAGTTATGTACTTGGCATGAATAATTGAATACAGAGTCTCTGGAATTAGCACAGCATTCAGAGGCACAAATGAATCCTCCACAGCAGTATTAGTAGAAGATGGAGGCACTAATGTTTTGCTAAAGACACGTTTTCTAGATAATTTCTACCATGTTGTGCTCAGAACATAAGATGATAAAAACTTGTTGGAATAATATTACCATGAGTTTGTCTGCACCTTTTGTAGTTAGAAAATGGCATGCATTAGTACCTGAAAAGAGATGGATAGATCTTTCACCTCCATAGTACCACCTCCTGACAGATGTTAATGATGACTGTAGATATTCTCTGTTTTCTATGATATCTTAATTTGCTACACATTGCAATAATGTGTTATTTTTAAAGCCTATCTCTCGATCAAAAGACAGCAGTGATGTTGAATTTGTCACATTTTCATGTAAACGGAACCGTGCAGACTAAACAATGTAGACATGTCAGGATCATTCACAAGCACACGACACATATGGTTCATATTAGGAAAACCTAAATCAGACGGCTTTGAACGTTTCACGTCTAGTCTGTAACAAGTGTATCCAAATTCCATAAAACTATAAAATATACACTATAGATTATACAGGGATGTTGACAGAGCCATAGTTTGGCATTTAGTATACAAAAACCATTGTACTGTATTATCTTAAACTAACATAAAATGTGTGGGGGGGGGGGGGGGGGGGGGGGGGGGGGGGCAATCGACCTACGACTTCAAACCACACTGCAGGTGTAAAAACTTGAGTGAAGAATCCATCTCTAGTTTTTTGTTGTCACCAAAGCTACATTATATATTTTTACTTTTGTGTAACTGTTCCACTCCTTCATTGTCTTGTGAGACAATAGCATTCATCAAAATCCAACAGTTTTAGTATGCATGTTGGCATTTTTAGAGTAAATGCACAATATACATCAAACTGAAACCGAGACCACTTAAAAGTTTACAGCCCCTCCTCAGCTGTGTTGCTTTAACCCCACTTGACCAAAATGGCCTGAGGCAGCTAATCAAACAACTCTAACTCTAACTCAAACAGCTATTCACAATTATTTTTCTTTTTATTTGCTTTATATTCCCCATCCTCACTTGTATTTCTGTTTACTCCTCCATGTGTCGGTCCTTCCCTCACACCCTCACTCTATCTAACAGACATACTTCCACCACACACTGTAATGCTGTCCTGCTGAGACACTCAAGGGTTAATTCTGGGACCTGGTGGTTTCTCATTGTAAAGCTTTCCTAGTTAGCCCCAGTGTTTAGCCGTGGTTATCCGAACAGGGCTAACATGACCTGCAGGGCTCCTTTACACCCCGCTGCAAACACTTCCGAGACTTCTCACTTGCCTGCGTTTGGCACCCGACCAGAAAGCATCTGTCACAATGACTTCTAGTGACCAACTTTAGCCCAGAGCTGATGAATAATAAAGAGACATGTGCTATTATTCATGGTACAGTGTAGCGGGACTGTCTATGAGACTAATCATCTTTGAGAAGGTACAAAACGCTTTTGAAATTATATTTCATTAGCACCTAAAGCCTGGTTTCAAAAATAGATTGCTTTTCCTGGGTTCTTTATACCACATTTATTTAGCTGACACTTTGATCCAAAGCGACTTACAATAAGTGCATTCAACCATGTGGACACAAACTAAAAATTCTGTGATTAAACATTGAAAAGTCTACTTGTGACACTGTTGAATAGTGCATTATGATGTGTTCTAAGTAAACATTTGCACAGTATCTGTAAGCATTGTCGATTACGTTATTACTAAATGGGTGGTAAAGTATTTAAAGGGGAAATTATGTATGCTTCATTCTTACAGAATGGGACATGGAACTTTATCAAATTCAGTTGTGAAATATCAAACACCTCAGTGTAACTATGAATAAATTCACCAGTCTTATGTTTCCCTCCAAGCGTTCTGTGTCTTTCAACAGGCCTCCTTCACTCTGGTGACAGATGAATCAGCCCTGTGCAGGGATCTCCCTGCTCTGACGAAACTGATCACTTACCATACAAGCAAGAGCCAAACATTAGTACTGCCGCCTCTCTGCTAGCTAGCATGGCGAAGTGCTGAGCTGGCCCTATGCCCATATAAAACTGGACGTCTCTGGAGTAACAGCAGAGCAAGGATTCCATGACTGAGCTGTATTTACAGAGGACATTTAGATGTTGATAGTCTATGCTTACAAGCAGATACATCATTTATATGAATAACTTGCTGATAGTGTTTAATATTTATGAAGGGCTTTTAATTGAGCCCACTTTTCACTGGGTGCTGGCAGAGGCAGAGACTTCTGGTGGTGCCCTGTGGTGGAAATGATCGTGGCCAGTCACTAAGAAGCTATTAGGCAGCACAAAGATATAGCTATTGTCCCTTTTAAAATGATACAATTAAGTAATTGTCTACTTGGAGGAACATCTTTGTTCAATAAAATGTATTCAAAGATCAAATTATTCTCAATTTAATGGAAGGAGCAAAAGTCAGGCATCCATTATTTGAGAAGTTAAAGAAAGAGAAGTTTCAGTTCAACATGAACAATAAACAAAATGCAGCAACTTTACAGGGCCGCGTGCAGGTGTGACCCATCGCTCAGTCAGCAAAGTCATGTGTCTTCTCAACTTCTTGCCAGTAAATATCTCACCTTGTTTTCATTCAAATAATGTCACTGAATCTGAACAGTTTGGGGATTATTTATTCATCTTTTATTGAAAATACTTTTCTAGTATTCAAACTTGAACTTTTTTATGTTCATCAAGGCAAGTACGTTGCAGGAAGAAAAGCTGCACAACTCCACATTCAAGATGCAAGCGGAATACAAAACTCACCCAACATGTTCTACAAGCATGAAACACACATTCATTTATAAAACTAAAATTCCTAGGAAACAAATCAAATGATTATTATGTGAAAACAAATATGTTGTTTTAATAAATGAAAAATGGGCTGGAAAAGTGCATCAACATTCTTGCATTGGAAAGTAGGATATTCGAACAATTTTTAGTTTTAATTCCCCAATCATATTAATCACACAGCACATCACAGCACAATGATAATTTCTGTCTATTTATATGCAAAAGATTCCAGACAGGTGACGGTTGTGCAAATGTGAACCAAATCAAATGACACAACACAGAAGATGTGTGATATTTAGCATCATAATCAGCATCTTAAACCTGCCAAATTGCCTAAAAATGTTATTTCAAAATAAACTACCTCTTTAAAGATCATACTCTGGATGAGTGTATAGCGAAGTGATCTTGGACCTGTATGGTCCTTAAGGTCTAATACGGCTGCAGGTAAATGCACCCCATTCTGTTGAGTCAAAGACTGACAAATTGACAATAGATGCCTTCGAGAAGCCATTTAGGGGGGGAATGTCAAAACAACAAGCTTAAGTCCAAATGACATGTGACACACTGAGTAGGGAGGTTGTGAGCAGTTTGAAATTGTAATTACTGGTATATGTAAAGTCTACACTGACTGACAGCTCCAACAAAGACGTGAAAGAGGAGTGGGATTGTCCTGGAGAAGGGGAAAGCTTGAGAGAGGCTGTTTTACATGCTCTTAGCAGCAGTGATCAAATCCTGCTGGACTGGAAGACTTCTGACACACTGGGAGGTCTGGTGATGGACAGCTCTCTCTGCAGGACATCCCTTTAAAGAGAAGTGGGCTGCAGTCCCTCCAGGGTAGACATACCTGAGCCACTCAGACAAGGTGAGACGGATCCCTGCACCGGCTCCTCCCAGGGCTCAGCGAGCTCGACTGAAGCAGACCTGGCGACAGAGTAATAGGTCAATTACCAGTGATTTGTACTGCAGTGGGCGGAGAGGGAATGTTCTCTGGACCTGTCACTGTTTCACAAATTTGTGAAATCACAATAATGCATTGTCATGGCGGACTCTCCCTTAAAGCTCTGTGTATTGAATTTCAGCTCAGCTATAGGATATAGGATTTATTTATTCTTTTCTAGAGAAGGTTTTGATACTCTCTATGTTCTCCTCTGTCCTTTGCTGTTATGTTTAGCATGTGCACCATTAAAGTACATTTGAAAATTATTAAAATATATAACTATACATAGTTAGAGCTTAACCTTAACAAATCTTTCACAAGACTATTCTCTTTTTTTCCAGCTTCTTTCCACTGCAGCTAGCTGGCATTACTTCAAACCCAATCAGTTTTGGACAGAGCTCCCTCCACTTCCTCTGGCACTATCAGGTTCTCCTTTGTCACTCTCCTCACCTTCAGCCAAACGCTCTCTGTCACTTGGTGAATTTCTTTTTTCATCATGTGCAATGACAGGTGTAAGCTGCTGCTTTTCATTCAGGTGGCGGCGTTGGTCAGGGAGCTTTTATCAGCGTTGTGAGTGTAGGTCTTCTGTGGTGGAGAGGTCAAGATACTAATCCAGGAGGAAAAGAAACAAATGGAAGACAATCGTACAACATGAGCTCACTTTCTGAAGCAGATATAACTCATCTCTGACATTTTATACCAGTGGTTGTTCAAACCATACCCAATCCATGAAAGCTTTTCATCTGAGATATTTTTCTTAATACGCACACTTGCTCCCTTGCAGTTAGGTGACAAGTGTGATAATGGTCTCATGTCTGCACAATTAATATGAAGCAGCCAGTTGGCTTAGTTTAAGAAACAGGGTGAGAACAGGGTGAGGGGTGTGCCCGGCCAAAAAAATAGTCTGGCACATAATCCTCCATTAAACTACAACGACATGTTTTTACCACTTCACACTTTTTGTGTGGATTAAACAAACATTATATATTAACGTGTTCATTAGTGAGCTTTAGAGGTGTTGGTAGACAGGCAAGCTGTTTCCCCTTTTCCAGTCTATATGCTACGCTAAGCTAACCAGCTGTTGCTTCATATTTATTATGAGAGTGGTATCAAACCTCTCATCTCACTCTCAGCAAGAAAGCGTGTGAATAAATTATTTTTTAAACAGCAATGGCATTTTGTTTGAACTACCTCAATAGTTACAGTAAAAGCAGAATTACAGTGCCCAATATGGCTCAACAGGCTGGTACATACACACAGTCTAAATTCCTCAATAGAAAATGAAGGAGAAAAGTTTTGCTTAAGTGGCAGTGAGGAGTAATATATTCAATATTGAGGCTCTGAAATATGTGGTTAGATACTCATAGATTCATAAAACTCACACAATGTTGTGTGTTGTGTTGCGTTCTCTTAAAAGCCACTGATTAGTGTATCACCAGTATGTCATGTCTATGAAATGTATCACTTAGTAAATTACTGTATATCACGGATAAACCAACACAACAGAAACTGTACCAGCAGCCTGACATATTTCACATCTATGTGACTGATTCCTGTCTGTGTCAGTGTCAGCTCTCACTGCAGCGCTGCAGCCGGAGCCCATGTCAACCCCAGCTGCTGTGCTCTAATGACAGCCAGCTGTTTGATCGGCTGTGTGCCTGTCACTGAATATGTGTGAGAAACCTGCCGTTTGTTCCCTCACTCATTTCACAGTCCCACCATAACCGCAGTTTGCACAGTAGCCAGTAAATGTAACCTATAGTCGTGGATAATATGAGGGAGTTTAATGTCTGGGAATGCTTTAGGAGAGGAGAGGAGAGGAGAGGCTGCACTTTGTTGTACGTCTACTCAAGATTTAGTCTTCCTGCCCTGTTGTGTATCTATCCTTAAAACCTTACCTTTTGCACAGAGGCACACTTGTCTTTAGTGCTGTCTTAGACAAGTACATCAAGAAGTAACCCATGGCCTCTAGGAGACCTAATGGTGTCTCTTTAGTGCCATTTGACAGCCCTGACCCTCCGGTGTCCATGAGATGCATTGATTTTAGTGGGAGGAGGTGGAAATGAGCCTTCCTTCTTCCTTCTTCCTTTCTCCCTTGGTTTTCAGAGGACAGGAGAGCCATGGAGCAGCGTTTGGCTGATGTACAATAGCCGTCCTCCATGCTCAGGTGTCTCAGTGCAGCATTAAGTGTGACCAGGCAACCCCGCACACAATCAGTCCCTTACACTGTGGAGGTATTGGCATACAGGTCTCCATCCTGTGCTTAGCATGCCACTGGGTAAGAGATACCTGCTCATGGTATTTATAGGAGGAAGCGCGGCTCTCTCATTTAGGGCGGAAAGTGGTGCAAATTTGTAATGAAAATGTTTGCTGACTCATTATGAATCCTGAAAGGGGGTTTAAGTTGTTGCTCTTTGAGAGATCAGACAAGTTTGTGTTTGTTTGTGTACCTGCTGTGAACAACTTTAACATTTATTGGGTTGAACTGGGGATTGGAGGCTAATTACGTAATTACTTTATTAGAGATAATTGTGTTAAATCAAATCATCACTTTTGCGGTCGGCTTTCTTCACTTTCATCTGGGAACAAGCATTTCTTTTCAGTGTGTGGACTCTGACAGCTAGACCTCGGATATTTAACATCCAACATCTTTTTCTTGCTCGGTTGACAGGCTGCCAGTCATTTCTGCACGCTGTAGAGTCAGTTACACACTGATGATTTGCAGAAATAACTTTCTCACAAAAGGAGTAACTTTCTGTATAATGTTATGGACTGGAATTTACAGAACCAACACTTGGTTGCACTGATTGTACTGTAGGTATTACATTAATAGATATAGTGGAGAGGAGGTTTCATGAATTACTTCTTTGCTGCAGAGGCTCTTTCATAAGCAGATGCAGTTACTGAGGTTGGACTTTGAGGCAACTAAAAAATACAAGCTCATGACTTGTCCAGAAGATCCCTTATGCCTGCATGTCACCCTACAGTCACAGTATAGGAGAAAGGATGAGGGTTGTTTGTCAAGTGCCACAAGCCCAGTCTCATCTAGCTTTAGACTGAAATTCTAGGTTGGATCAATACACACATATTAATAATTGAGGGAAAATAACGTATTGGCAGCTAACAGTGCAAGTAGTACAATATCAATAACATGATCAAAAGCAAAACAAACTGTCCTTCAGAATGTCAATATCTTGCCATGTTGGGTCACAAAAACAATATCATGATTTAGCACATTACAGGTCTTGAAAACAAATCAGACACATAGAAATCAATGAATTAAAGTTGAACAAATCTATATTGGACTACTTATCGATACTAATGATACAAATAGTAATACTAACACTATCATCACTTTTTGAAAATCCTCCCTAACACTGGTGTTGACTCTGTCTTCACACAGATAATAATCCAGCCACTACAAAGTGCTTTAACACGCAGCACACACATAATATTCTGATTGTGATTCAGACAGCTCTCTTCAGTACAGTAGCCCCATAACCTCGTGGTCCAACCTGATGTGCTAGTCATGAGGAAGAGCATTCTTATTGTGCCTCTAAACTGCCATTAGGAAAGGACGTTTCCTCTGCAAGAATAAACGGGTATGACCTTTGACCCCTGCTAATCCATCATGTGGACAGACAAGGCAGGGCCGAGAGATAGCGCTGTTTGTGCACCAGCCAAGCAAAGTCAACCTGCTGCTTTCATGTGTCAACTCGAGAACTGTTTTGGTCCAAGTAATGTGTATGTTCGTATAGTCTTTTATGTGCTTTGGGTACTTCAGGAAAAGCCTTTTAAACAAGCTCTGTCATGAAAAGTTCCCCTTTTGAAGATAATGGTTAGAAATCCACAAGAAAGGCACTAAACCAGAAACAAACAAACAGGAGGAACAAGAGTTGGGAAGCAGCTCATATATCAGTGTTTTAGTGTGATTATATCTGAGGTCATCTACTGTGATTTCCTCTCTGCTGTAACTCAGATCTGACTCATTTTTGTACAAAACCAGACTCTCTGGTCAAATGTAGACAGTGCAGTCAGTGATTCAGGTTTAATTCCGTAAACACCTTTGCTGATTGCAGCTGTTCTGTCTACAATATACACAACTCTACTGACTAATGCTGACTACTGAAATCTTCATCGCGACAAATGCAAACACGTCTTAGTTATTACAGTTTGTTGAACACTAAAATCAGGTGACAGATAAAAGTGGACTGACTCATAAAGAATTACTGAATGTTATGTTTTGGGATAAGAACGTTTATGACGTATGAGCACAGTGTGTGTTTACAAGGCTGCAACACAGTCAAATATACGGTAAGAACTTATCTTCCTCACCAGGAAGTCACTTTATAAAGTATATCTACTAAACTAAAAGCAAAATTAACTCCCCAAAGAATTCTTTAGTGTCTTTACTACCATACTGTATTTCATTGCACTCCACTCTCCAGCATCCAGCATCTCCACGAGGTTGTGTGGAAAAATGTCAAATTGTGAAGCTTAAAATTGATCAATTTAAATGCAGAAAAAAAGAATAAAGATGAATATGCACAAGCCCCTGTTTGTTTTGTCAATCGTGAACTGTCCTCTCATAAACCCACAAGCACCTCTATTATAGCCAAATGGTAGCCTGTTGTCTCTGTGGTCCCACTGCTCTTATTTTCTACCAAACATAGCAAAAAAAAAACATGTTGGATTTAAACCATCTGACTTTAAGCTCCCCTTCCACTCAAAAATGTGTTTTGTTCCTTCACTTGGATGTTTGACCTTCACTGTGCAGAGTGATGTGTGTGCAGAGTTTGACACTAAAAGGCTGTTTTCACATTCATCCGCTTAAGACGGAAAGTTTCTCTCACCTCAAATCTGGGAATACAACCATTTGATTTTGCGACATAACAACTAGTTTGGAAGATAATCACGATCCAGTATACAACTTACACATGTGGAAACCTGAGGCCTCCAGTGTACATACTCTGAAAATTGACTTTTCAGTGAAGTAGGAGATGTTCTGCATCCCACAGATATTATATTTGTAAAAGTAAAAATATTTTCGGAAAATATACATATAAAACATGTTTATTTAAGTATCCATGGAACAAGCACCTTTCAGCCTGTGCTCTCTTTTGTTTGATGAGAATTTCACTTTTACAATTATTGTACAGCATGTGCTTGAGAGTCAACAAAACTGTGAAGCAAAGGTAAAGGCCAGAATTGATGCTCTCCTATCAATTGATAAGATTATGTCAGATTATTTTACTTATTTTACTCTTAGAGAGCCATTTGCACACGTAAACACATGAACAATGTTTACCCTCAGTACAAAGTCTCATCAAGAAAAATGATCAAGCTCTAGGTTTAATCCAAGCCAAACACTTAACAACATGCGAAATGGGAATGACTTCGAAACACTGGAGAAACTGAACTGAACTGATTGACTATTGCGTTGACATTTTACACACAGGCTATATATACATGCATATTGTGTACACTGCAAAGAGGATGCACAATATAAATAATGGCCTTTCTCCTGTGTGCGCATTTGCTGTAGACATATTAGAAAAGGAAGAGATAGCAGACAGCAGGCTATCACTGCTGTGTACTGTGTCATATGTCAGTTTACATGTCTCTACATCTTCACTCAAGCTTACTCCCACTTTAATCTACAGTGCTCCTGACCTACTGCTGTTCTGTCACCCTGACATGTTTAACAAATACTGTCTGGCCGGGCCGGGATACACCAGAGGTGTTGTTGTCAGCCTGCATAGAAGGTGATGGATTATATGTGATTTAAGCTTTCTTATCAATATCTTCAAACTTCAAACACCCCTGCACATTTCTTCACTCTAAGAAACCCCATGTACACACAGAAAGACATTCAGGGGCAAATACTGTTATTTTTAAAGACATGCCATTTGAATGTTGTCCTTTATTTTTTGCAGTGACTTCGTTTTTAACCAAGAGGCCAGATAGACTGCCAGCGATGAAGGAGGCCTCCCCCTTCAATCACTCAGCACAAAAGCAACAAAACACGCCACTGTAAATATTTCAGTGGCTTCAGCACCTCGTCCAGGGTCCTGCTGCTCGCTGTCTGCTGGTCCTTCAGAGTGAGCCATTGTGTGTCCCATGGCAGACTGTTTTGTGTTGTGCTGCTGGACACGGCTAGTCTGTTGTGGGGAGGCAGTGGTGCCTGCATGCATGCAGTAGCAGAGGAGAGGATTAGGGTTGATGTTTCTCTGTGTCTAACTGGCTGCCAGGCATGCTCTGCCGCCTTGGCACAGCACACACAATTTACATCATTTAGTTTTGCTTACTGTGGAGTGAAAATCTAGTAGAGCTCAGATTTTTCATTAAGTTTGAGAAATGAGCTGTTATTTCTGACCTCTAACTGCTCTATTTTGAACCAAGCAAAAAAGAGGAAACATTTGAGTGTTTGCTTGAGATGTTCCGTTTTGTCATATTACTAGCAGTTACACAAAACAAAATTGTGATCAGTGGCTTGTCTCAGTCAGTTTCTTTAGTATATTAAGGGCTCAATGGTTTGCAGTCTTTTGAGGAAAGTTGTTCACAGTCCAAGATCATTGCCATAATAAATGGGAATCCTGTTTTAGGATGGATTTGCCCTTGATATGAGCCACGTCTCTCGGTGCTTCCCTGAGCGAGTCTACAGGGAGCGCTTTCCAATAAGAGTAATGTCTCCCTTGTGCATAGCCACCATTCAACAATTTACGGGCAGATTACAGATTCTAATAAAATTTTTGCAGCCTTAATTAAAGAATCTGCTCCCCATTTTATGATAGTTCAGTTCCCCTCCACCACTTCTATCCAATTTAATTATTCTGATGTACATAATTAGCATGAGCTGGCCATTGTTCGCCTCATTTGCATATTATATTGGATAATTGAATGAGAGTGGCTGATGATTAAATTAGGGTGAATGACAGATGATTCCGCTTGCAGTGTGGAAAAGTTAACAGAATGAGCAGACTGGGAATACAACATGTACCTTTTGAATATTTATATGTTCCACAGTGGTCACCCCCAGCAGACGCACTCTGCTAATTTAAAAAATGTGCAGCAGGGCGCCCACTAAACTTTGGGGGCTCGCAAGTCACAGGATGCTGTTTCTTCAGCTCTGGCTGCTCCTCAGTGGTTAATACTGTGCATAAAGGGGAATGTTAAGCATATGAGAAAGACTTTTTTTGAATGTTTTAAATGTGTTCCTCCATCATCGAGGCAACACATTTAGAGATTGATAAGACAAATGAGACTAGTGTGGGGAAATTCATTTCCAGGCACTTCCAATGTAAACACAGACTCCTGGTGCCTGCCTGCCTGCCACATTATGGACAGGCTCGACTTGGCAAAAGACATGTGGAACGTAGTTTAAATCCATTTGAAAATGACAAATCTGGAAAAAAAAATGCAAACATATAAACGCTATACTTAAATGTTTATATTAAAAAGAATGTTTTTTTCCTGAATCAAATCCAACTCAGAAATCACTAATTATTAAGATTCAAGTTTCTTTTTAATATATTTGGGCAAATTTGGAAAAATCTGCGTATTAGTTAAACATTTATTTCGTCATCTTGTTAATTGGTTTGTCAAGACCAAATGTTATTAGCAGTTCAAATCCTCTCGTTGCACCCTAGATTCATCCAGCTCTCTGGAATTTTTCCACGCGGGATTCGGGCAGGATAAATGTTTAGAGGGAATATTTGGAACAGCTTTAGCCTTTCACATGCTAATGTAAGCACTGGCGGCACAAGAAAGCTGGCCTGACCCAGGGGCCACACGGTGACACAGTCTGCTGATTCAGTGCCGGCAGCCCTGGCTTTGTTTATGTGTGTGCACGAGAAATAATGCACGTCATAAAAAAGGAGAACTTTGAAGGGGAACCACTACCCCGAATGATAAATGCCCCCTGCTCTTCGGATATAAATAACTCTTCCCAATAGTACAAAAGCCATCTTGGGAGTGACTTATACACCGTCACTTGTACAATAACATTGGGCCATGTTTCCACCCCTGGTGTTCGTCACATATTGAATCATCTTCTGGGAATTTTGTCGAGCAGATTTCAACACAAACTGCATCACTTTTTAATGGGATGTTTTAAAGTAAAATATGTCACTTTTTACTGAGTATATAGAATAAAAATCAAAGCAAAGCTGATGCCTCACATGAATGACACTTTGATGTTTCCTATAGGAATTTGTGCTGACTCATAGAACCAGCTCATATAGAGAGGGCATAGAGCATGCTTCATTGGTTTACTTCAAGGATTGTCCATTTCCAAACACAATTTGCAACACGTGAAACTTGTGTTTGTCTTTGTCTCCCACATACCTTGTAAAATCTCCTCTGTTCTCCGTGTTATAGTACACATCAGTACACAAAGTGTCGTCTCATTGTCTGCCCGGAGTCATTTCAGGGGGCAGAGGAATTTACACAGTCTCGGGATCTGTCGGTAGCTGGTATAGGAAACTGTAAAGATAAGTCCCTACAGCAGCTTAAGTCTAGCTTCCTTTTCACGAGAGCCTTCGGCATCTCTCAGATCTGCCAGATAGAGCCGTGCCCTCGCTCTTATCAGAAACCTGACCGTGCCCACTTCCAGCTTGTGCTTGGAGAGGAAGATGGAGATCTGGTGTGTTTGTGTGTGTGTGTGTGTGTGTTGGGGGAAACCTTGCAGGGCTGATATTTGTCAAGGTGTCCGTTGCTTAACACATCTCAGATCTCAGTGTAAGGGATGTTCACGGTGTCTAGACAAAGAACTGCAGCCATTCAGTTCAATTGTGTCATCAATCCCCAAATTGGGTGATTTTGAAACTGATAGATTGTCTGTTCCTTTATGGGTTGAGAAAATTCTCCTTCTCCTTAAAATGAAGAAACAATTCAAAAACACCTGGATTAAAAAATTAAAAACGCATTGTCATAAAGCTGAAAACGTGGAGGTATTTTTTAGCCCTGAAAATTTGGTTTGGAGATATACGGTTTTCAAAGGACAGCCATGATTTGTTAATGTAATGGAGGCCTAATAAAATGCAAATATCCATATTTATTTAACATTCAGTACTGATCATTTATGTTGGACATAGTATGGAAACTCTTATCGTGGTTGTCATCTCAGTTTAGTGTGTTAGCATGCAAACATTTGCTAATAAGCACTAACTCAGATAAGATGGTCAGATAAATCAGATAATCTCCAAAGTTGTTGCAATTCATCCTGAGGGGGACATGAATGCGCGTACCAAATTGTATGGTAATCCATCCAGTAGTTGTTGAAACATTTACCTCAAAACCACAAATGTCAGCCTCATGGTGGCGCGAGATGAAAAGTCTGGGCATCACCAATGTCATTAGGATTCATCCTCTGGACATCATGGATATCTGCACCAAATTTCATAGTAATCCATTTGGCAGTTGTTGAGATATTTCAGGAATTAGGTGGTGGACGAACATTGCCATCTCCACACTACTAGCATGGCTAAAAAACTGTAAGCAGCATCCTGTGAGCTTTACTTACTTGCTGCCTGGCTGCTTTGTCATGTATCAACTCCAAAAAGGAGTTGTTTATAAAATTCTGATTTTAAACAACTGCATGGGTTTACTTTATTCAACTCTGATAAACCAACATTGAAATAGAAGCTGAAGATGCCTCTTTGTCTTATCAAGTGGCTCTTCAGTGCCTCCGCTATCCCTGAAATCTCTCTCACAAAAAAAGTTGCAAGGAGCAGTTGGACAGCTGACAGGCTGAGAGCAGCCAAGATATTATCGTCCTGTTTCTTGGAGCAACACAGAGGCTGCCACCGCTCTAGATCCAACCCCGTGGCCCTGCCCAGCTATCTGTATTTGCTTTATGTCTTTCCCTGCAGCAAGCACTTGACGAAGGACAATTTGTTTGGATGTTTAATGCTGCGGCACTGGCTGGTGGACGAGTATATGAGATGGTCCAGTGATTTGTGATGGCTGGTAGTGGGTTGGAGTAAGTATGTGTGTTAGTATGTGTGAGTGTGTGTGTGTGCATACATACAGTGAGCACGTGTGTCAGTCTTTTGTGTCTTTCAGTGTGTTCAGTTCCAGGTCCTCGCTCTAACACAGACGTCAGTTGTCTTCCACCCTGCTTCCTAAGAACTCTTACATTCATGACAATAGTGCCTCGGCCACTGCAGGAAGACATTTGTGACATGTTTGTCCTTTTTTTTCACACTATAACATCCATTCTCCGCTAAAAGATTAATAATCTTTGAATTTCATTGTTTGAAGATTTATGAAACCCTTCTCTTGCCGAGTCTTCTTTATATGTTTTGACAGCCAGGAGAATCATTGACTTACCCTGCGAAGCTTCACACACTGAAAACTCAGCCAAACGCTACTGTGAGCTTTCCCAGATCTCCCACTGACTTTACTGACACACGAGCAAACGGGAGCACAAAGAGCAGTGGAGGCATGTTGACTTTCATATCGTTAGCCAGGAAAACTATTTCATCTTTCACTGTAAGCACTGTGTTAATGTACCTTTCTATTTCCACCATTTATCATCAACCTACATTTTAAATAGAGGCATAATATTTTCTTCTTTTACATAACACCGTTTTATGTTTGATAACCACTGTGCCATCCACATGACCCAAGACTCTTTCTGCCTCATCCCCATGACATGGACCAATAACCTCTGTTACAAAATCTTGTGTTTATTCTTTTTCAGTATCAGCATCCCTTTTAAATGTTGCCCAGTTCTTTGGAAGATGAACCTTGGTGTACTTTCATCCTCAAGAGAGCAAAAAGATCACCGGTTACGTCTCAACTGTTGTCCAAAACATCTTGCGACAGCCCTTCATTTGATCCGTTCGAGGCCTCTTTGAACGCTGCTGTAGAACGCTGTCCTGAAGGGCTTCACCCTCAGATGATAAAAAAGTGAATTATTGGTTTGTTTATCATGCTCTTAAAACCTAAAGTGCATTATTAAACAGAGAGCACATTAAAAGGGGAGTATTGTTAAAAGTGTTTTAAAAATCTTGTAAATCCCCGTAATTTATGTCACTGTGTCCGAGGAGGCTCACCCTGGCCTTCTGGTTTTAATTTGGCTTAGGCTTTTCTCTCCGGGGTCTGTACCTGTGATGCTGCCTTTTTTTTCCCAGACACAATCTAACCAATGTGACCTCCTCAGAGGGGCAGCAGTAGCCTCAAATTTAGATACGCGAGTTGAAAATCAAAAAGTGCTAGTACATCATCCTGCAACAGCTGAGGTTCATGTGCCTTTGAGCAAGCCACTGAAATTACTGAAAGCATTTATTTGTGTTTTATCCTAAAATTGTGTGTTAAGCATGCTAACATACTTACAGTGACAATGCTAACATGCTGATGTTAAGCAGGTGAAATGCACCATGTTCACCTAAAGTAAAGGCTAAAGTAATTACAATTCATCCTAAAGGAAATATGTCTGTTCCAAATTTCATGCCAATCCATTAAATAGCTTTGGAGACATTTCACTTAAAAACATTAAAGCCAACCTCATGGTAGCACTAGAAGAAAAGTCAGAGGATCACCAAAGTCATTAGGATATCATCTGGGCACAATGGATATATGGCAAATTTTGTGGCAATCCATCAAGCAAATTATGAAATAAGCGAAAGATTTGACCTGCAGGTGGCGCTAGAGGAAAAGTCAGAGGATCACCAAAGTCTGTTGGATTCTTCCTCTGAGCACCATGAATGTCTGTACAAAGTTTTATGGCAATCCATTTTATAGTTGTTGAGATATTTCAGTCCAAACAACATTGGTATCGCCAGAGATGTGCCACTAGCATGCACATAAAAGCCAGATAATATCCTAAAGAATGGACTGCAGCATATATGTTATACACATTTATCATTTGTACATTTTTTGCAATCCATATTTTTTAAAATGGGTGTTATTTTGTATCATGCAATCTCCTCGTTGTAGCTGTCATTTTTTGGTCTATATATATATAACCCGTCTTTGGCTCTCTCATTCGCCTGATGTAGACCTAAAAGCTGCATCAATAAAAGTTATTTCAGTATGCAGACAACCTCTCTTTTCCTTTGTAAATGTGCGTCACAAACCATGAGTCATATTCCACAAGTTTATATCTGATCATTTCTGTGTATAAAGCCCTGCCTGCTGACAAATACTGCAGAAAGCCATAAAAAAGACAACTTCAAAACATTCAACACTGAGGCATCACACTAGATTATTGTGAAGCTTCAACAGTGACCAGTTCTTGTCTGGGTGCTGCCTGGGACCAGAAACCTGCTCCAGCCTCTGGGGACTCCCTGGCAGAGGCAACAATGGGTCAGAGCCCCTTCTTTGTGCGCTTGCCCTCCTTAATCAAACTATCCAGAGGAGTGATTGGATTTTAATTCTGCTGGGCCCACCGTAATGGTGTGATGGACGGGGACTGGTGAATTGGAGCAAGATGTCAGCCCTCGGAGGCCTCCATTAATGATATTGCTTCATTTCTTAAAGTGGCAAGAACGCCTTGGGACGTAGGGGATCGCTGCAGTTGTCAGGCAGAGCCCCCCCTTCCCTTTTTTTATTTTACTCTCTTTATCTCTCACTGACTCAGGACCATTTGTGTCGCTCTTTGTGTGTCCTTACTGTTGTGGACTTTTTCTTGAACTGGTCACGGTTTGTGTGTGTGTTTCCAGACTGCTGCTGTGGCACTGGATACAAGGGATATGTGGGAAAGGATTTGCTTTGTTTTTCGGGCCTAAATTGAACGCTAACCTGAACATTTACAGTGTCTGCTGCACATTAAACTTTCTACCTTTAACAGACAAAGAAAGGTGTATAATTTACATATGGAAAATTAGATATCCCCCTCCTTTTTAACAGCAAGTATATAACGTAATGTATGGTGCTGTATGTGTACTGTATGACAGCCCACTTACTGTATATGGCCCATCAACAATGAAGGCTTATCAATATAAACTGGAAGTAATTTTCCCTGCTCATGTGAATAGATGACTCTTTTGACTCACCGTGTTTTCATCTGACAGGAGCAGTATATCAATGGCATTTACATCTCAGTTTGCTGCTCTGTATGCTATAATTAAAGTTTGTCTCAGTTCCATCCCAACTCACGAGTCAGGAGGTTAATTGAACTTTAGCACTAAATCTAAAACACAAAGACTTCCTGAAAACATTCTTGAACTCCTGAACTGACACTGATATGACCCTGATGAACGCCAGAGTGTCTCCCTGAAACCTTTTGATGCCGTTTCTCATCTGAAGTGACTCACACTCGCTGCCTCATTGTTTGCTTCCAGTGACACGTGTTTGTCCTCCTCGTTCAGCTAATGACAGTTTGGTCCTGTCAAAGTGGTGGTGGTGGTGGGGGGGGGGGCAAGTACAGGTGAACCCTCATTGTGTTTTATAGCGAGTCATTGTCGAGTGGGGCGGCTCCAACCTTCCTCTCCTCTCCTAATGGGCGTTGGTGTGTTGTTTTTGCAGTAGATTTATGCGTGGGTGGGGCGCTGTGATTTACAGAGCTCTGACACTGTCTCAGCAGCAGGACCAGAGAGGCTGATTGTGGCTCTCTGTGTGTGTTCCAGGTGAGCCTGAGGTCTGCTCACCGTCCCTGCACACACACACACACACACGCACACACACGGTGTGAGCAACATGCCCAGAAACTCACAAATGAGAACACACAGATACTTACATACAGCTGCTACTGTTGCAATTTCCTCCCTTTAGGTTCACCTGAAGTACAGGAGGATAAGAGGGCATGTTATGCTGTCCTGCAGGTATTGAACACTCATTAAGTTTTAAAAAAACACTTTAGCTGCACAGCTATGCAAAATCTCTTCTTCATTTTGTTTAAATCTAGTCAAAACTGTGGCTTTAAAAATATAAAAGATGGTGTAAATATGTCAACACAACACTTAAAGAGAAAATCTGGTTTCCAAAAAAAATCAATATTTGCTTTTGTTTTTTAATGCAGCTTTCTAAAATACCTCCTCCCCTGTTGGCCCCAGTGCTTTTAAAAGTTTAAAGGATAATATGTGGATATTTACTCATTGTGTCAGTTTCCCATAAAAGCAGCATTCATTCCCAGGATCGATACAGTACAGTACTATACTACTATACAGTAGTATAGTAGCCCGGTAACTGCACATAGATGTTGACGCTGCCCTTTCATTATCAGTGTAACCCTAACAGTAGAGAAGATTAAATTCTTGTCACCAGATGTTAGATTGGCCATTACCCAGCTAAGATAAATTGGTCCTTAAATTTCTCCATTAGAAACACCGGACAAGAGGTGGAGAAAACACAGTACACAATGTAATGGTGTTGAGACGATTTGGCTGTATTGTGAGAATTGTATGAGATGAAGAAGAATAAATAGATATTTTGTTGTCTTATTTCGGTACATCCTGTTGAGTCACTAATTTTTCAATTTCTAATTTCCTTCGTAGGTGGAGGACTAGCATGCAGGGACATGCTAAATCCAACAGACAGCTTTATTTTCCATAT
This sequence comes from Enoplosus armatus, assembly GCF_043641665.1. Taxonomy (NCBI): domain Eukaryota; kingdom Metazoa; phylum Chordata; class Actinopteri; order Centrarchiformes; family Enoplosidae; genus Enoplosus; species Enoplosus armatus. The sequence goes on along the minus strand of NC_092180.1, from coordinate 20,421,600 downwards.
CTATCTTACATTTTATGATTTAATTTTACGAAAAGTTATTGAGGCCCTTATTGAGACTCATTGTTGTGTCTCCACTCAAGTGCAACACTTTCCCTCACCCACTGGCCCCTCCTCCCCTTTCTTTTCTTCTCTTGCAGAAAAAGAAAGCTCCCAGTTCAGACTCTGCATTAAGTCAGCCTGTCAGAGTCCTTCCCTGGAGAGCTTTGGACTTGAAGTTCGTCCCGGCAGTTCCTCTGCTGGTGGCCCCCACTGGAGGAACGAGGTCACAGTGGACCCCGAGTGTTGAAACTTTCACAGAGCCTCCACAGAAATCCCACACACTTATTTTTACTCAATGTTTGTCAGGAACGCTAATTCAATAGTCTCAGGACAATTTCTTCGATTGCAACAAGAGAGTTCGAAGGGGGTTGCAGGCAAATTGTCAGGAAGACAATAAACCTATTGAAAGCATGTTGCTGTTGTTTAACCTTTTTGTATATTTTTAATGAAAATTCACAAAACCTTCGTCTGTGCATACAAACTTCCTGATGGTATCACTAAAAATTCCAATTTCTAAAGGTTAAAAATGTTCATTTGTATATGGGTACATGGATGGTCCATGTAGGAGGATTTTTATGTGCTGCTACCTTGTGTGTTAGCAACAACAGCTATAATAATAATTATAGTAATACATTTAGTATTTTTCATTAAGTAAGTTTTCATTGTATGTAAAATACAAATGTAAAAAACATTTCTCGACAGGTTATCTCTCCAGTGATGTAGATGCTACTGTACTTCAGGATACATTATGTGAATATGTCTGAATGGCATTGCAGGGTGTCATTTTGGCATAACAAGTTTTATTGGAATGATTTTTTGGTTTGTTTTTTGCTGCCTCCTTTGTTTAGCCATGACTCTACATTATGGCCTTTTGCACATTAAGATCAGGGCTTTTGTAAAAATCTGAATTTATATCTGAAAAAATAAATATTGTATCCGCTGTCTCACATTTGTGACCTGCCATCATGGGTGACTCTAATATAACATGACAGCCATGTATTTGTGTATTTTGGCTTATTTATGTAAGATTCCTATCAATAAAATAGCATATCTAAAAGGTTTCATTTTCTTCCATCTTTGTCCCATTTTCTCCTTGTTCCTAAAGGATTCCATACTGTCACCATTGTTTCCTCAAAATCTGTAAATGTAGTCAAAATCAGAAGACAGACACAAAGAAAAAAAAATACCGCATAGATGTTTTGTTTTATTTCATGGCTTTGTTGAACGTATATTGTTCGAATTAATAGACAGCAAATCTTACAGCTCAGTTGTTAAATTGAATTGTGGTAACTGACTTTGCAATTACCAATTCATCAATTCATTCTTGTACAATGGTGAAAATGTTAACTGTCAGTTTGGTGTCAATCTTCTTGAGACTGCCTTTAAAAAACATTTACAATCTACTGAGTTACACTGAAAGGTGTTTGTAATATTTTGTCTACCCTCATTAATTAAAAAATTGGGTCGTTTCAGCAAAACCTAAACATTATAACCTTTATGAAGGGAGGATTTATTGTAGGAATGCTGTATTACACTGCATTCATTTTAGCTAAGTGTACGTAATAAACTGGCAACTGAATGTATATTCCCACAGCTGTGTTACCACTGTAGCTGCCACCTCCTGAACCAGTGTGGTATGTTTCCTCTTTCCCAAAAAGCATAAGAGTGAGGATCAGGCCTGAAAAGAAATGCCTAAAATGGTCAAAATATACCCCTTAAATGAAATAATGATTAAATAAAATTGTTAGCTGTTATGTTAAGCACTAAATACAATTTGAGGTGGTTGGTTAAAAGCCTAGAAAATGCATGGGTGTATGGCTTGGGTGTAATGTATATGGGTATAATTCCATATCAAATTGTGGGAAACGTTGTGACAAGTGGAAAGAAAATAAACTGTGAACAGCAGAGGAGTGCAGCCAGCTCAAACGTGTCTCTGTCTATTCTCTGAGTTCTGTTTATTTTTTTCCAACAAAAAAAAAAACTGGATTAAAGAATGTTATTAATGATCCACGTGTCTGTCAGTCAGTGACAGTTTAGTGACTGGAGGTCTTGTGCAGCGCTGCAGTCCTCCGAGCACGCCGGGTGATCTAATTACGTCCCCCCCACCCCTCCACCAATTAGAGAATTACATCACACCTTTAAATGGACTCGTCCTCTTAATCATTAATGATACGGTGTCATTCCCTCTGACAGCTTAGAGTCGCGTTGTGGCAACTTGACACAGTTAGGAGTTAATCCTAAATAATGCGGCTGGAGCTAAACTCTCGCAGTGTTTTCGGTCAAAACTCTGACAAATAAATTCTGGAGTTTTTGATATTTGCTGCGTGCAAGTCAATGACCACCAAACACCCTCCGGTAAAATCAGGTCAATTAGGCCATTCACGTATTGAAGAGAGGGATCCGATGAGTGGTGCAGATACTGTAGCCGGAACTGCGCGTGTGTGTGTGTGTGTGTGTGTGTGTGTGTGTGTGTGTGTGTGTGTGCGCGCGCGGTGTTTATTTAGGTTCTTGTTTAACGCACTGAGGGGAAACGCCCAGTGATGGACCTGATAGAGGATCCTGTGGCCTACAGGTACTCGAGCGTCATTTTATGGCTGTCAGAGGACGCGATCTCTGATCTGTGTGAGCACCACAGACTGGCTGAAGCGGAAAACATAAAATGGAAAACAGACAATGTAATTGTGCATTTAATTATTATCTGCGGTTTTATTTGCCCTTTCTTTTCTGTTTCGGTGGGATTTTTTTGACACAATTCAGAATTTTAGAAAACATTTTCAAGAGCCTGTCCAGGCATTTGTTTTTTTTTTTGTTATCTCTGTGTTGTAACTCCCTGCACGATTTGATCTCTCAACAAAAGCTTTAAAACTCTCTTTATTATTTTAAAACGTTCAGCAGACAAACCTTCGCGTGGTTTTAGCTTTATTTTGTTGCGCAAAACTGATGAGGTGAAAATCTGATAGTTGGGATTCTTTTTTACATAATAGTAATAATTGTTTTAGTTCATTTAATGTGATCTGTCTCGTGAGAGTCTTTATATACAGTGTCCATGCTGGAAATGAGCTGCTTTGAGAACATATATGGTCCCCACAATGAGTTTCTGCTGGAGGAGAGTTAATAGGCCTGCATTCTTGTCTGTAAGCGCCATTGTTATTCTACGCTTATCTCTGTTATCTAAATCTGCTCGCATTGTTTACTTATCTTATTTGAAATAGCTCAATTACAAATCTATTATCTGTCTTTTGTCATTCAAACTTCCGATTAAGACACTGTAGAAACTGACTAGAAACGAAAAGAAAATGTTGAATTTTTTTTCTCCCAGTGAAAAACGCTCAAATATGAAAATACGCTCATCAGGTTAATTATTGAGTCCAAAAGTTGTTCAAATACAGCAAGTGGGGAAAATCAGTGCGCCAGGGTAATTCCATTTGTTTCTAATTGTTTTGAGAATTAGATTAAAAGACTAATTTTCCTGCCATTAAAGACATGTTTTGCCTTTTCTGCCTTTTTGTCTAAAATAAACAGCAAAACTGCATCAAAGACAGGTGAAATTAAATGATCCACTTCTGTAATAATAAACCGGAGGATGCTCCTATGCACACTTTAAAAACAAATGACGCATGTTTCTCTTAATAACAGGTTTATCCACAGGGTCTTCAGAGCATCCGTGGCAGCCTTGTTCTGTCCTGCACACCGTGTAAAGCAGGTCAGTTCATTTAGTTCATTTAGCCTGAGCTGTCACGTCGGCTGACCCGTGTGCAATAACGCAATTCACTGAAGGAAAATAAACCGAGGAGGAGTAGTGACCCTTTACGAGCTGCTCTCTGCTCCCCTCACACACGAGGGGCTTTGGGGAGAGTGTGTGTGTGTCTATAGAGGGGGGGGGGGGGGGTGGGGGGTTAGTTAGTTTGTTGTGGCTTCAGTCAGTGTATCGCTTGCAGGTGATGCCAGGACTAGATAAGAGGTCGCCGATCCCTCCGCGCTGTCTAGACCAGCTTGTGACTCAACCAGAGTAACTGGACTGAGCACAATTTACAGCAGATTTTTGCCCCCAAGATAGTAAATGACCACTGGCCGATTCCTGCCGCATAACCGAAGGGGGGAAAGACCGCAGATGGAGGGCGGTGATAAGACAAGAGAGCCTGCAGGCTTCGATTCAGGCAGGCCAGCTTGATATAGGCTGAACAGGACAAACAACATATTCAGAGCAACTGGAATGAATGTTGGTTTTACTTTTTTTCTTTGAATCTATTCCTCAAACCGGCCCTAGAAGCTTTGCATGTGTTGCACGTTTGGGACACGTTGCACTTTGGATGTGGACAGTAAATTTGACTTTGTCACCAACATTTAATGAGGTTCGGGCCGTCAACTCGTTTCTCGTCGTACTTTTGCAATGACAGATGGACAGTTGTTATAATTTCAGAGCTGAATTTTCACATAAATTCAATTATTACGTTGCGTTTGCAAATGCAATAGCGAGAGTAGATCGAGAGTTAAATCAAAACTGCGCCTGTGCAAAGATTGGTCATCAAGACAAGTTATGTATTCAGCTTTTTTTTATTTTTTTATCAGTTAATAATCCCTTTACGAATCGCTTTCCTAACAATAAATAATATAACAATAATTTACTTTTTTTGTCCGAGAAGCTCAAACAACCTTTGTCCTGCCCTTAAGATAAAGTATTTTACAACACGAATAAATTTCCAGATTATCATGCTCTGACCTTAAGACAAAGAGAGTCAACTGGACTCGACAACGCAATAAATGTATCAAAAAATTCTCATGTTGAAGAAACAAGACACAATATGATCACAATGAAACCGCAGAATGTCAATCTGTTTCGACATGGAAACGTTTCCAACTTGGTTTTTGAGGGAGGGTCTGTTGTAGTATATCCATCGGGAGGTCTTCTGTACATCTTCTTTCTCCAATTCAAGTCATGCAACAATTGTTCTGCTTAGTTTTTTGTCAATTAAAGCTCCACAAAAAACTGGGAGTCAATCGGTGCTTTCTTCGTTCCATCTCAGGAAATCAAAAAACAAAACAAAAGAGAAAACACTCTCCTCTCTGTAGCTTGGGCGATGTGATGAGTTGGTCACATGCAGGGGACCGGGGATCATGCTGCAATTGTCCTTGCAGGAGCGGGGGACCGATAGGTCTGAGGGGCCCCGTTTCACGTCTCCACCGGGCTGGGTACCATACTGTTGGGGGTGTCCGGTAACTGAGAGGACAAAGAAGTCACGTCGCTGCCCGAGGAGTTCCCGAGAGAGCCCGATTCAGAGAAAGACACCTGAACAGACAGAAACAACAACGTATCAGCATGTGCGAAATATTCGGGCTTTTATTTTGAAAACTTGGTTGTAAAAAAAGCATTACAGTTCAGCTTCACTGTCTTTTCTGTCATGGAGACACAATGTAGACATGCATGTGGTCTCTCAGTGTGTGTGTGTGTGTGTGTGTGTGTGTGATGCATATCTGTATTCACACATGCAACAAAATTCTTATTACTGTTTGTGTGCATGTGTGTGTGTACTAAATATTTGTTTGCAGTCTCTGTGTATAGATAGATAGATAGATAGATAGATGTGCCAGTGTTTCAGGTTCTGGCCTGCATGGCATGCATGTCTGTGTGTGTACATCTGACTCAGTCTGTCCTGAACACACACACCAGTTGTTGGAAGGCTGGCTGGTCCAGGTCGCTCTGCAGGGCGAACTCACTCAGGGCTTTCCATGGAGGCTGGTAGGTCTGAACCTCCACTTGGTTTCCCTGCACAGTGCTCTCATGTCGGATAGGACTCCCCGCCACGAGAGGCGTCCCTGTGAGGCCCTGTAGGTTCTGACATAATAATAATAATAATACTTAAACACAGTATAAGCATTTGCTGGTGCAAGAAAGCATCTGTCAAAAAACTGGCTAGTACATCCTCATGACACCAACACATGTTTTCATAATACTTTTCCTCAGTCAAAATTGGCATTCTCATGTGCCATTCATGATAATAAGCTAAATTTGGAATAATTGAGATAACACTTTTTCCAAAAAGCTTCTGCTCAGGGTGGAGCATTGACTGAACTCTGGTCTCAGAGGAAGAGATGCTTCAGAGATGTGGAACAAGTCTGTTTGCGGAGGATGTTTTTTTTGTCTACCAGGTCAAGCAACTGAAGCCAAAGCATTTGATTCATTATTCATTGACTTGAAGTTTGAATACAGAAAAGCACTGGAGCCAACTGGAACAGTTGTACATGTGTCGTAGTGGAAGTTAAGTAAAAACTTAAGTTTAGAGATTCACATTAGTGGTAGAAAAAAAGGGAGTAGACTAATACCTGCAAGTGATGATCACAAGGCAAACAACCTCCAATATAAACAAAAAAGTCATTAAGCTATAAAGTTATGTTCCTATGGCCTGCATCTGTTTGTGCTTTTTACAGCACTCTGTATTTAATAAAGGTAATAGAACAAAATAAAACTGGATACATTGAGTTCATGTATCCTGGCCATGATTTTAAATATCAAGCAAATACGTACATAAAATAATAAATAAATAAATTGTTGATAGTAATCAAGTGGTCAAACTTACGAAGATGCTTACAGTCTTATCACTGTGCTGCTGCTGCTGGAGCTGCTTCATGAGGATGGACTTCTTCTTGTCCTTGCAGCGCTTGTTCTGGAACCAGACCCGGATCACCCGGGGGCTCAGGCCGGTCATCTCCACCAGCTGCTCCTTCATCAGCGCGTCCGGCCTCGGGTTGGCGTTGTAGCAGGTCCGCAACGTGTGGAGCTGCTTCTCGTTCAGCACCGTCCTGACCCGCGTCGTCTTCTCCGACTGCTTGTGGACGTGGTTCCGATGCGGGGCCTGCCGCACCGTCACCGGGTCTGCTGAGGCCGGGGGGCGACAGGAAAACAAGTCCGTCAGAAACCGTCATAAAGACTTCAGAAAGCCTTTTCAAAAATGTTGATACAGTTGCTTTGCAGCTCATTAATCTCGATCTGCGCTGTTTCGCTTTTTATATCTGTTGGATAGTTTTGTCTTCTGCTGCAAAGGCCAATAATATTTATCAGTCTGACATGAATTTTTATGAGATAAAGGTCTGCAACAGCTTCAATAAAAGAGTCTTTAAACAGGAAAAAAAGCTATCAATATTTCTGGGACGCTCCTTTCCTTTATTTTGTCTTCAGAGGACAAAAATCAGTTTTGATTGACACCTTGCGTGGAAATAAGAGCAGAATTCTGGTCCATAATATCCATAATATGGCAAACATTTCGATAGCCTAAATTTATGATTAAAGGGTTTTAAAGGCTGCGTTCTTTAATTTAATCAGTCAACCTGTAATGACCAATAACCGTGAAACAGGAGGCTATTTATTTCACCAAATCTGCACTCTAAACTCGATCAAATGTGAAAAACGACGGTGAAATATGACTTCCTGCTGCAGGCCAGTGTGTCTCTGCACTCAGCTGTGTAAGTTCTTTTGAATTGGGCGCTTTAAGCAGGAAGTTGGCGAACATTATTCACACATTTGCTTTGTTCTCTTTCTGTTGGCAGGCGCCCTCAGGATGACAGCTCTGCACACACACACACACACACACACACACACACACACACACACACACAAACGCGCGCAAACACAGCCACAGCCGCGACTCAAATACCAGATTATTCAGATAATGGCAGCAGAGCAGGTTAGCGCTAATGAGATCAATTATGAAATTAAGCCTAAAGAAAGGTCGCAGCACACACACACACACACACACACACACACACACCAAGTTCGACAACCACTAAACAAGGTATCTGGATGTAAAAGGAAAGGAAGAAAATAATCTTGACAATCTTGTATTATTTTTTCCATTTCGTTTTTCTACTCAAGTTTTTTTTTTCAACAAATATTTACTTTTTATATGTGTATTTAGTTGCAAAATATGAAAATGTCTTTCGTACATTTCTTTAAACTGCAGGCCTTTTATTTAGGAATAAACTGCCGATTTTATGATGTTGGTGTTATTATAAACTATCCAAGTGGCTCAAGTAAAATAGATTTAATAATAAAAGCCTAATAATAGTAATGATAATAATAATAATCAAACAGTAATCGGACCTGCCAGGTGCAGCGGTCTGTTGGAGTGGACGTGTCCGGGGCTGATGGGGCTTCCTGCGGAGTTCCTCTCCAGCAGCAGGCTGTGATCCGCCCGGCACAGCAGCTCGTCTTCCCGCAGGGAGAACTCGTCTCCCGGCAGCAGCTGCCTGCTGCACACCGAGCACCGAAAACACTCGATGTGGTACACGTTATCCCGGGCTCTCATCACCAAATCGCTGCTGCTGAATCCTAGGTTGCATTTTGCGCATTTTATTCCAAACAGCCTGGAACAAATTGGAAAAAGGAATTAAAAACAAGGAGGGAGGAATATCATAAAAAAATAACAACGAAGAAAACTTTTGGCTACTAACTCAGAGATGCGAGTTCCAGCCTGTATAAATGCTATTTTTGTTATTTTTTATTCGAATGTATAACACATTAGAGTGGTGTGTATTTGTTCTGTTTTTTTTTTTTTGTTAAATTGTATATTAAACTGCGTAATTAACTTGTGAGTTACAAAGGTGTTATTCCACCTTTTTATGCACTTTTCTTTTTATGTACAAATCCGTCTTTTTTGAGTTAGGTCTGGCACCTTCATGAAATAAATTCTTTTTGTATTTAAATATGTTTAACTTTACATTTTAAAGGAGTAAACCTGATTCAGCCTGTATTCAGGAATATTTCCAAACTCCTACCTTACATAATCTCTTTTGCAATAGGTTTTGCCGTCCCGGACGAAACAAGTGCAGGTCTCATCCAGGTACTGGCTGCACTCTGCACACTTCAGGCAGGCTGCGTGCCACTCCAAGTCGGGAGAGACTCTCAGTATATATTGGTCATGGATCTGACTTCCACATCCGACACACATGGCGAATCCTGGCTTCTCTGCAAAGAGTCCGACAGCATTGTAACCACAGACTGAAAACGCAGTCAAACAAAACCATCACAAACAGCAGCATCTATTCATTTGTTTAATTTTAAAATCCAGCCTGCGTGTCTCAGTTTGGCTGTGAACTCCTCTGTTTTTTTGCAGACTAGACAAGTCTTGATGTTATGTAACAGATTAAGACTTTTGCCAGTATCCGTAAAGCAAAATACTGACTTGTTTCATTTCTAAAAAGCGGCCCCAGAATGCACAGCCAAAGAAATAATTGCACTATTAAGATAAATCACTATAGCAATCGGTGCACTGCTGAACATATCATGTAGCCCATAATGCCTCTGCGGCGAAAAACAAAATCTGCCACTTAAAAGTCCACCGAGCAGTTCAGCTTACTTACTTTTGGAATGATCCCCCATATCACCCAAGAAAGAAGAGCTGAAAATAATATCCACCATACAGGAAGGATAAAGGGGATTGTGGTAGATGCAGAAAAGATGTGAGCAGATGACTGGCCCTTCGGCTGCCTCCCTGATAACGTGTGTCTCTCCGGACTTAGGGGGGGCCGGGCGAGGAGGCTGCAGGGTCCCTCACGATGCTGCGCTGACGTCATGACGTCCATACCGGACTTCTCCAATCGCTCCACTGCGTCTCTCTCTTTCTCTCGACCAGTGAAAAAAAAACCCCAGTGTATTTATGTCTGACAACAGCTGAAGAAGAGTGCAGATATTCATATTCAGTTTCTTCGAACAAAGATTCAAGAAAAGTGTTTTAACGGCAACATCATCGAACCATTTCCATCCAGTTTTTAAGATGCGCATGAATTTCGTGATGGTGATAATAACCATCATCATCATCATAATCGGTATATTAAAACATGTGGCATCTGAAAATATTTACCACCAAAAGAAAATCCAAATCCAGCATTTTTTCAGTTCTGTCTTAAAGGTTACATTTGATTTCTCACAATGAATAAATAACTGTTTATTGACAAGAAGTATTGACATTTTTAGGGTATTATTTTGTCCATATTACAAATGATTAAATGTTCAACTGTAAAACCGTCCTGCACAGATTCACACAGGTGAGAGAGGACTTTGTCTTATTTCACATCGCTTCCAATAAATGTCCATGTATTTTGATTTTAGCTCCTCAGTATATCAATATCATTTCTCACGTCACGATGGGAAAATGATATTTCTTGAGGACACGAGAGTCGCATTGTTGGTCTTTGCCTTTTAAGCAAAAACATCGCACATGTCTTTTTGATTAGAAACAAATGTAAACCAAAACCATACATTCTTGTAAGTAAGTAATTGTTTTTTCGGACATAAATTCAGCAGGATCTGAGGATAGTTGTCAAGTCCCCTCTGCTCCGCCCGGGTTGCTCATCTACTCGAGAACAAGGCCATCTATTGGAGGAAAACCAGAACTACATCTATCAGAGAAATGCTGAGCATACAGTAGATTTGACCTTAATTCAGTCTATGAATGGATCTATATATGAGCATGAAATATCTATATTTTTCCACTGGTCCACATTAGATAAACATGCTGTGGAAGACGAGTGATCTGCATAACATTTGCGAACAACTGCAGAATTCCTTCCTGCAAATCTAGTTTAATTATATCAACTTCAAGTTTTCATGGAAATCTGTAATTATATGTAAAAATAAAAAAAAATAAAAAAACATTAAGTTCTTAAGAGAAATAAATATATCAATATAGATATAAGATCAAATGTGGGTTCAATAATTAGATTCACAAACGTGATATCGTTAAAAAAAAACAAAAACGTATATTCCCATTGACAGGGTCAGTCTGTTTGAGCACTGAAAGTGTTGAAAAGAGTAAACAACACAGACAGTTGCACAATGCCAATGTTTGCTGCGTCTCTGTTCAAACACCGTCTTCCTCCTGCACCTCTTCCTCCTTCATCCTGCAGAGCAGTTAGTTAAAGCAAACAAACAGAGCCCCTTCTCCAGTTGCATGTTCTCTCAGTAATATCAATAACTGTTGCAAGATGTCAAGGCTCGCCTGCAGTCGCCAGTTTTGATGTTGGCAAGCATCTCAAGCAAGGACAGAATGGTTCCTATTCTTGTCCAAATATATACAATAGGGACTTTTTGTCTTGTTTTGTTTTGTTTGTTTGTTTGTTTGTTTTTATTTAATGTATTTTTTTGTCAATTCAAGATATGGAGTAAAATGGGGACAAAATCAGTTTAATAGAATATCTCTTCCTTTCTCATCGTCATAGATCATTAAACCAAAATACTCTCACTGTACCAGTAGACAGGCGAGCTGCGACAACTATCCCTTTCTGAAATAATGGCTCTTATTTTGAAAGCCACAAACCAGATATGCTCATCCTGCTTGAAACAGTGTTTTGATTGGTTCGAGACTGATCTGACTAGCATGCATAAACCGGCGTGTAAGAGGAGCAGTTTGGGAAAGATGGTGAGTAGAATGTGAATGTGATTCAACCATGATGATGTTAATTACCGGCGTGGCTGTGTTATTGTAGGTCAAATCATGCTCAAGTCAGGAGGAGTTTTTCCCTTTGTGTTGTCTTACAGGTCAGTTGAGGCGCAAACTATGGTTCACGTAATGTAAAAAGCCAATTATGGTATACCAATTATTTCAACTTGCATTACCTCCAAACAAAAACAATATTTATGGGTTTTGATTGATTTCCCAACTTCCAGACAGCAGATTTTAGTTTATTATTATTATCAAGCAGGACATTACTGCAGCTCACTAGTCTACACATAAGGCTTCATTCAGACCAACTCTGCCACTGTCTGTCACTGGTAAGGTAGAGTAAAAACTATCCTTAATTAATTAACTTCTCAGTAAATGTTGTTGACCTTGTTTGGCTTAAACCAGTTGCTTTGCCAGTTGGCTACTGTGTTTTCGTTGTTGTACATGTATGTTTGAGGACAGGGTCAGTATGTGCAGGTGCTGTGTAGTATAGTTTTCCTGCCATCAGATCTGCTGTAGAAAACACTTTTGGTCTCTGACAAGCTGGATTTACTGACACTTCACTGCCGATTAAGGTTTTCATTGCCATGAACGAACCATTTCCAGTGACCTTAATGCAGGTTGTTGTTTGTCATGCACTGAAAGTTAAGTGACGTTACTGTGTTGTAGTAGAAGGTCTTATTATTCTTGCTTAATCTCGTATATGTCTAAAACTTTCTCTACAAGTCAGCCTCCTCCAGAGCACAACAACAAACTGACCCCTAACACTGATGGCCATCACTGCTGCCAGCAGGGTGGGAGCAGAAGTATATACTATATCATGCCTGATAGCTGGTACCAACTGTGTAAAGGTGGGCCTGCAGCATTTCAACAGGACCTAAAACAGCAGGAATACAAAGAATTCCTATAGCTGTCTGCTCAAACTGCTCCTGTCTGTATCATTGCATCCTGTATCTTGTGTTTCAGTTTTCTAATGACATCACAAAAAGCCCACAGAGACACTGTGTGATGTGGAGTGTAATCCAGCATTGGAAAAGGAAGCAACCTAGCAGACCATTCAAGAGTGCACAAACAAAAAGTGATACTTGAGCTATAATTAGACCACAGCCGACATGAAGGTAGTGAGTTCAGTTCGGATGCATGAACCGGCAAACCATCACGGAGGTCATTTACAAAACGGCAGGAAGTGCTTTTTTTTTCTTTTGGGCAAGGTGGCTGAGGAGGTCTGCAAGGTCAAGGGGTCAGGAAGGTATTAGAGGCACAACATGATTCATAGCTACCAGGTAATTTATGAGCTTTTCTATGCTGGTTTTTGTCAAAAAAAAAGAATAATAATTAATAATATTAGAAATTCTATATTTGCATGCTGTCATACAAATACAATTTGTTTGTATAATTTGGTATACAATTCAAGAACATATCTCTGCCTCTCAATACCAAATTCACTCAAAATCAGTTTAACTTCACACACATCTGTGCAGGATCCTCTGTCACAAGTAATCAGTACACCTGTCAGTGACCAAAAAAAGGTGATTTCTTTAGTGAGAAAGTTCTCTGTCTCTCATGATATACATTCACTGTTTTCAGGCCTGAAAACCGAATATTGCAATGATATCACAATGATAAAGACCTTTCATTTCTAGAAATGTGAATGTTACTAATCAGTCCTCCAAAAATATACTTCCAAATATTGAAAAGTGTGTTATGAATAAAGAGTTTACAAAAGAAATTTATGAAAGGTGTTGGCTACTGAACTTCATCTGATCAAACTAAAAGTTCAGACTTCCCCTCAGTAGAAGGATCCTCTGTCATTTATATAGTGAAGTGTTTGGGCATGCATGAAAATTAATTATTCTTCTTGATTCTTTTTGATAAGTGACCTCACTCTGTTATCTGTGGTTGTGGTTGTCAGCTCGTACATCAAATGCTTTTTCAATTGAATTAGGATGCATTAAACTAAATCTTAGGTATTTTATTACAGCTCATATTGACCTTCATTTCTAGGCTAGGCTTTACGCTGTTTAGTATTAGAACAAGGTGCAGTATGTGGTTAATTCAATGTGACTGACTCGCTTGCATCAGTCACTTTAAACTGTACAATAGGTATGAGAGTAGTATCGTATTCAAGCCATTTTTATTTCTTATTGTAAAAGTGATATAATATTGTGTGTGTGTGTGTATATGTGTTCATTTTTTGCAGATATTTTTAAAACCAGGCTGAGGCATTACCTCTTTTATGTTTTTGACATAACTTTTTCACCCCGCCCTTTGAGAGCTCAATATAAGCATTACTTTAACTTTCATGTTCTCAGTCACTGTCACTAAAGATCTGTGAGAGCTTTGTAAGCCTAAACATGTTGTGGTTCACTTTACAGAATCTCCATCCCCAGAGTGTCTGCTAAGCTGGATGTGGCTACTATTTCAGACATCACTGAGGTCAAATCCCGAGACACTTTTGTCAGGACCATGTATGCTGGAGTGATAAATGCAGTAAGTGGCGTAAACAGCAATGAAAATGTAAAGGGAATAAGGAAAGGTACACCAACATTTGCTACTTTTCCCTCAAGGATAAGTTAGAACCCAATATTATGGTAACTCATCATAATAATAGAGCATAGATCTGATTAATTCTGCAGAAGCATGCATTAGTGTGGTGCACTTAATCATTCATTTAACCTTTTGGCAAAGTTTTGGTCATGACGCTGTGGCTTATTTATGCATGCTGTATTATATATAGCATATAATATAGAGTGACACACTATCACATGCAGCATTATTGTTTGTGACCTGTTACTGACTGCTAGATGAAGCCCAACCATCCTAGCTGTCACTCTAGCATAAAAGCCTCCCAGAAGAATCTCTAATCACAGTTTGATGGGGCCCATTAACCTCATGAAATATATATGTGTGACTGAAATCATCCACTTAAACTTTGGCAAGAGCAAAATGTTCTTGTTTGGAATTCAGGGGGGCTTTCCTGGGCCACATTACCGAACTTTTCACGGTGACTCGTTGTCTCTTGAATGTTTTAGGGTTCTATGGCACTTTGCCTTTATTGTCAGACCTATAAGTAATTTACTATGCCAATTCCTTCAAAGTCCCCTGGCTTGATTCAGCTGAATTTCTGCCAATTTGTTTGTGTTCATTGGAGCATCTTTATTTTCTTCACAGAAAAAACAAACAACACAATGGAACCCATGTCGTAACACTGAATATGTGTTTTCAGTAGAGTACCTGTTTATTAACTGGCTTGCTAGAAGGAGATGTGTTGTGTGAGATCTTGTTGCTGTGCTGCTGTGCAGTGAAGTGCAACGAGAAGGTTTTCACTGTGACCCCTTCATTTGAGGCAGGATGAAGTGCTATTGAACAGGGTAATAAACCATTCCTTAGCAACTATTTATATTTCAAATAATTCTTCGGTGAAAACTTTGGTAATTTATGTCCCTAATCAAGATGATTTTAAAACCTTATGCAATATATGGAACATTACTTGTGGATGAAAAGATTAATGAATTAAAGAATTTGAAAGAAACCATAAGAGATCAGCAGTCTGATCATCACATTAATGACCACATCAGATAAATGATAGACTTGCTTTTAATCAAAGAACCCCTTCCTCACATAATAGAAATGCTTTTATTGACCATAATTGTCTAGTCCTTGTGCAATTAAGATTTCAAAAGCCACACAATCATTAGAAACATTTCTTCAATTTTCAGCAAACAACCATTTTCTGTCGTCATCATCATGTCCATCGTATCATAGTTTGGAACACATATGCAGCAGGCTGAGAAATGTGTTTGAAGATTTGTTCACGTATGGTCTCTCAGTACCTATTGATACATATATGTAGCATGTGCAGTTTGGTGTATATTTGTACCTGAAGCAGCAACGGCACAAGTACATGCAGTATTAGTACATCTCACTGGGAATCAAAACTCAAACCAGACGTCTGCTGACTTTTATTTTTTGTGTTTATTCTGGACGAGCTGCTGTGTGAGCTGGATGATGAACTGAAAGCTGCAGGTATTTTGCTTTTATGTGTGTTCAGTCAGTTTCTTCTTTCATGTCGCGTGTGTGTGAGGGTGTGAGAGAGAGAGAGACAGTTTTATCATGTCACCACCTCTATTGAAATGCAGGGTTTCTAGAGCTGCTGTAGATGCTGTCATTCGTCCCCAATGACATGTAGGTCAGCCAGACCTGAAAGTCTGTCATTAATCACACACACGCTTTGTTTGTTTGTCTCTCACCAAGGGATCCATAAATATTGTATTTTATAAATTAAAAGACTGAAAAACTTAAACACTTTAAGCAGATTTTGAACTAATGTTTTATATTAAACCATTAGTTTGTAGATTTTATTTTAAATTAGGGTTAGGTTAGAGTTATTGATTTGATAATTAAAATAATTCAATCTAAATATTGTGAAATGACAACAAATACACACACCTTAAATAACATCTACTTTATCATAACTGAATGAAACAGCTAAAACACAGAGATAATCCATGAATGTTGGCACTAATATTCCTTATAATGGCTAATTCCTGCACACTGTCGCACCATTTAAAACTCTTCTTAAATCACGGTGTGCATGATGCAGTATAATATTGTTTAACTACTTTAATTTCAACACATTTAAATACATTAATTTGGACACTTTGCATACTCTCAGAGACACTTGAGCAACATTTGAACCTCTTGAAATGTAGTTAATGGTGGTTTAAAGCTCTAAATGATTTACCAGAACCAATAGTGACTCTTATGCCCAGGGTCAGCCAAAAGTGAAATTAATATGCACACTCAGGTTATAAGATATTAAAAATGTGTAAACAGATATCTCCTCAAATCATTTTGTGATGACCTTTAAAGACAAAAAGGTTGTGTATTACTTTATAAACACAAACATAGTTTTTATATATCACAACACTGATGGTATGTCTGCATGCACAGTTATTTATTTTGTGACAGGTCCTCAAAAAAGCCTCAGCGAGAAAAAAAAAAAATCACATCCTCATGCAAGCGAGGCCATTCTGAGAGGGGAACCATGTTGCAGATTTATAATTTATAATTCTTCAGAGTTAATGCAGTATTCACATGATAATTAGTATTAATTTTTGATTGGTGCCTCGGGGCAGTTCTGCATTGTTGGGCTGAAGAACCTGTGCCATTATTACCTTATTAGTGTAACTGTCAGCCGCCTGTTTTATTTTACAAATGCACATCTTGTATTTTCTTATCAGCTGCTCTCATCAGCGCGGAGAAGCAGTCTCGTTGCTTATCATCGGCTTCAACACGAGGCTGCGTCACTTAAATGAGGAAAGAAGCATCTCTGTTTGGACCCGTCAAAACAACTCTGAACACACTGAAACAGCTGGTCTGTGAAGAGTTTTGTCCGTTGAAACCAAACAGAGAAAGACCTGAATAATGAAAACTATCCATAATCCAGTTTTATCTCTTTCTTTTACCATTAACAGATTCAGATTTGTTAGTCGTTTAGTTGTATTTATAGTCTACTATAGTTTTTGCTGTAGCATGGTTTGATGCAAAAAGCAAAAACATTTTTTGTCTGTTTCAGGGGATGGACAAAACAACAGGAACACCTTTTATAATACAATGGAAGAGTGCAGCAGATGTTAGGATTTGATTTAGCCACTTCCTGATGTTTTATCTCCCGACTTGTTAACACATTCATCGTTTCCCTTTTTAACACACAGTATGTGTTAACGAAAGTCTCTTTTCATGAGAAATGCGTGAATTAAATTTTCATGAATTTTAAACTTTATTCATATGGTTTTTAACTCCCTGAAGTAGAGCTGAAACATTTTTATTATTATTATTATTATTTTTTTAAATGCTACACATTCTCCGGTTCCAGCTTCTCAAATATAAGGATTTGCTGCTTTTTACATTTTTTTGACTTCTGGACTGTTGGTCGTAGAAAACTATTTGAATGTGTTACTTGTGGCTGTATGACGTTGTAATGGGGATTTTCTGACATTTTACAGACCAAACAATTAATCTATTAATTAGAAAAATAATCAGCAGAAGAATCGATAACGAGAATAATCATAATCATAATTAGCTGCAGCTTTACCCTGAAGACAAAGCACTGAATGCATTCTTGGCTGTACAACACAATCATTAGTGCTGCTGGGTAATGTAATGTAATGATAATGATAATAACAGTCCAGGCTTTAGTCTTTTGCCATGTGCTCCACAGTGTTCTGCTTACTGACCAGCTGATTAATTCAACAATCTGCGTGTTTTGTAAAGCACTCATGTTCTCACACCTGAGGGAAGCTTTGCTGTGTGAAGGAAGAGGTTTCAGCATCACTTTGGGGTATTTTATTAACAGGACAGCAGGTGCACGACTCCCTGACCTGCTCCCTCCACCAGCTGTGTGATTGAGTGTGTGTGTGTGTGTGTGTGTGTGTGTGTGTGTGTGTGTGTGTGTGTGTGTGAGTGTGAGTGAGTGAGCATGTGGAGACCAAATGGTAGACAACCAGAGCTCTGGGAAAACTGACTGAGCTTGGCAAATCGACTGGTGACTCTGGTGAACCAAAAGCTGCCTGCTGCTGCCTCAGCCAGCTACTTTCCAGAGGAAACTTTGAAAAGCTGTTTGTATGCAGCGGGATACTGAAGGCAAAGGGGGCTTGCTTTTTTTTTCTTTCAGTCTCTCAAGTGAAAAAAAAGGCCCTCTAGATTGACAGCGCCTTTCATACTGTATTATCCGGCCTGGCTTTTAACTCCAGGAGAACTGTGTTCACAAATTGATGTTCTGCTCCTTTGGGGCTGTAGCTGAAACATTAAATTGTACTGAAATATTCATATGTGAGTGCATTTAGCTGAGAGCAATTGATGTGCGACTCCCCAGACGCCAGATGGAAATGTTGCAGGGCCCCAGCACGCGCTGGCAGACACCTTGAGCTCTGGCCCGGGACAGTGATTGTGATTTAGCCGAGGCTACCGAGTCAGACTGAGTTGAATGCCACCGGATTCAGGACGGCTGATGTCAGTGTCTGCCCCGGTGGCCACAGACACTCAAAATATCTGGTGCTGCAAACTAGTTGGCAACTTTAGGACAAATAAAAAATATGGGGAAAATAGAAAAGAGCAGTTTACCAGCCCAGTTACTCGGTTCTACTCAGTTGGAAGAAAACTTGCTGGTACAGAAAGTACCAATAAGTGATTTGTTGTTTTGTTGTGAAACATTTCAGGGTATGAGTACTAGTCAACCAGGATTACATTACACACTCAGATATTTTGTGATTATTAATGACTGAATTAAAATGTTAATGCTGTAAGTATTAATGTTGAAGTAACTCTTTTCTATTAATATTTCCAAATGTCTGTTTATTGAAATGCAGGAGCTCTACGCTGCAGGTGGCATCTCAGGAGCAATTCAGCATCTGGCCGGAACGAAAGACAGTAATGTAAGTCAGATCACACAAAGTGGATTGTGTTTTATAATCTGCCAAAACTGTATTTTGTGTATTCCTTCATAAATATTCATGCAGTGTATTCCACTATAAATATAGCATACGCCTTTCACAAGACCAAAAAGTTTGTGTTTGGAACAATAAACAAAGTCAGTTAGAGATTGAGAAAAACAGGAATTATTTGTTCACATTTGGCATGAAGATAAGTATGTATGTGTGTTAATCATTCATTTTCAGTGACTCAGTATGCACTTACATTTCTCTGAGTTCCTGTAAATGTTTGTTCAGGATGTTTATGCGTTTGTTGCAGAGGCAAGACGTTGAATATGAATATGTATGTGGCTTCAATAGGATTTAGTGGGAGCCATTTCCCCGAAGAGTTGGGCTTTTTACTCAAAAATGTTTGCTAATTTACCTTCTCATGTGGCAAGTCATGCATAACTACGCACTTGAACGTTGGATCGCTGAATTAATTTTCATGTTCTGTAGATTATTTTATTCAGTTCTTTGGAGCACAGAGTGATGTAGTGTCCCGTCTCCCAGAGGACTATCTCAGTTGTGTCCTCATGTTTATCACATGAATAACTAGCATACGTCTTCTTCTGATTGCTTATGACATATGCAGAAGCAACAAGAGAAATTATCAGTGTTTTCTTTTTTTCTTTTCCTTTTGGAAAACACATAGAAGCCAAAGAACATTTGGGAAATCACACTCAAGAATTTCTTTCTGACTTTATTTCTGTTCATAGATTGCTTGAGTTCTGTTTATTAGCAAATTAAAAATATGATTTACATTTACTAAAACCTTAATAATTGATATTATATCTCAAGAGGACTGAAGTGATTGAGCTTGGTCACTCAGTCGGTCTTGTTTCTAGTTCTCTTTCTTTGTCTGTTGTTGACCCACTTTTTCCCCAAGTAGCAAAACAAGCATCTGAAGTCAGATTACCAGAAGAAAACTGTGTTTTTATGTAAATGCAGAAGAAAAAAAACTCTTCTGTAGCCATGACAACAGTCTCCTGAGTGGATTTCTTCCACCAAGCGAACCTCTGGATCCTGTGCACTTAAGAAATATGTTTCAAAAAGAGAACCTGAGAAGCTTTTTAAAGAATGATGTATAATTTATTTGTATTTTTCTCCTGCTTCAGAGCCTCTTGAAAGAGTGTCCTGTGTGAGACGTGTTCTGAATCTGTCAGACCGCAGCAGTAATGCAGTCATACTACCCACATCTATTTGTTCTCAATGAGAGTGACCCTTTTTAACATATACCCAGCTGTTCGGTGCCATAGGGCAGCGTTTAAAATCTCTTCCACGCACTCGAAAAGAAACAACATTCATGATCAAATCCACTCAGGTGTGAATCAGTAAATGCCTCTTGGACAGACAATTGAAAACATCAAATGCTGTATAATAATGCCAGCTCATTTTAAAGGTAAAATCAGACTACACATTCCAGTAGGTCAGTTTGTATTTTATTTGGCTCTATTTCTTCAGCAGACTTTTGTCAATTGTTGCCATTAACAAAGACCCAGAGACACCCATCTTCCAAGTGGTTCACTACATTTTGGTGGCAGATCCTTGGTGAGTAGGTAAAATAAGTTTGTGTGTTGATAAGCAGCCAGAGGTATAAATTGATAATTAACTTTGCAGCAATATTTCCAGTTTTCAATATGTTTCAGTAGCAGTCAGCTAACATGGTTGGCATTGCCTGGTTAGAGCTGTTGAGTCGAACAAATATCAACTAACAAGATTTACTGTTGGAGCCTGACAGCTAACAATAGCTCTACAGAAAGGTGGTGGGATTAAAACATCAAACCTGCAATAACTGTTCTTTGGCCACTTGGGGGCAGCAAAAACAAGCCGTAAAACACTGACATATTATCACCTTTTAAGTTAATATGGCGAACAAGCAGTTGCTTATTTACAAATCCAGAACATAACGAGCAACATTAGCATTCATTTGAGTTGGTTTGTGTCCACCTGATCAGTCCAATATTCATTCCTCTTTAGGTCTATTTTTAATACTCTATGACAATCAGGGGGTCCCCTGCAGTGGGCAGTAGTAAATCATCCACATCAGCCACACTTTAACACACACAGTTTTTCATTCATATGCCTATATACCATAAAATAAATAAATCAATAAACGTTTAATAAATTACGCAAATGGGAAGACATTTTTCATCTTCTGTCCTGAGTCCTGCATGTGTCCAATTTTGCAAACCTGCCGTGCACCCGCCAAGCTCAGCATCTGAACCGACCTGTTACCTTCAATTATCTCTAAATCGATTCCGGCCCCGACCCAGTGTAACACGGTAATAATAATAAGACTTGCGACATGACCAATAGGCTATTCAAATATGCTCGCTAATATCTGCTGCCAAAGCGCTATGAGAGCCGTGAGAGTGAACCATGACAGTTAAGTTGTGATCCTGAAAACCAAAACAATGAGCTAAAAGATGCTATAAAACTGAGAGGGAGAGCTGAGAGAAACTGCAAATTCAGGTGATAATTCTCTCTGGGTTTATCATTTCAAGAGAGCCTTTTTACATAAAAGTAGTCATGTGATCCATTGTTAATATAAGAATATTGACTGTAGCCACTTTAAAGTCACTGTAGAGATTATGGACATGTGTGCTGTACTGGAAACAGCTCTATAAATAATCTAATGGGGCCAAGGAAATACAAGGTGAATTTAAAACCGGTTCAGTCTCAACCAGTTTTTTAGAGTTTGAAATCAAGGTGAAATTAAAACTTAATGCACTCACTGAGCGCTGTAAGAGCTTTTTTAAGAAAACAAAAACACAACAAAATCTGATTAAAGGCTGATCTTTCAGGGACCCCATCAGATTCTGTTGTAATGTTGATGTAGTCATAATAATATAATGTATACCTGTTCACCTATAGGTGTATTGGCTTGAAATACAATAAGATACAGCTTGTAAAATAATAAAATCCAGCATATTTATTTCATAATGGCATTTAAAATTTCAGTGTGGAAATGATTTTGATCTGTGCAGCCCTGACAGAAAAGATATGACTCACATAATCCTAACATGACCCACCAAACTGGGACCTCTGTGTTTTTTTCTTAACAAATTGTCTATAAAAAATAAGATTAACATCTCATCTCGGAGGCCTCCGGCTTGCCCACAAAAGCCATCTCTGCCGTGGTCATCTTACAGCTTGGGGATCTCACCTGGTTACTGTAGATCCCACATGGTTTTAAGCCTCAAAAGAGCATTAGTGTATCACTGGTCCATGTTCCCTCTGTTAATGAGAATGAAAACAATGATCATGTAATGTTAATGCAGTTAAAGTGACTCCCTCTGTGCCATTATTAAAACATTTTAATTATTAAGTGTCTAATGGTCACTGTTAATTCACTTAGCTTCCTGTGAGTGTGACAGGGACTGTACCTCTTGGTCCCAGAAGCAATTTACTTCTTAGCATGTCTCCTAAAGGTCTGCTCAGTGTCCCTGCCTGTCAAAATTGAACACTTAATTCAGACTGGCCCGGTATGATACGTATTGACAAATTGGGTTCATATAAATCATTAAGGCACACCTTTCATTTGGCCTTTAGTTGTACAGGAAAGGCATTCCGCATTACGTTTTGTCTATTTGTTATGTTACTGTTATGTTATTAGCAAACTTTACCTCCCTACAGAAACCTTTATTACATACAAATCATTTAGCTTCATCACTGGGCGGTGCTGCTCAGGGTAGAGCTGGAGGTTGAACTGTATGAGTTGTCTTTTACATGGCTGGTTGAGCTGGAAGGGGTTCGGATTAGAGGCACAGCACCTCCACTTGAGACATTAATACCAAGGCAGCCGTGACGGATAGAGGCTGAGCCAGGGTCTGGCACCCGTATTCAACAGGACTCCTTTGTGTGTGTCGAGAGCCAAGCAGATCATTATTTATTTACTTGTTCCATGGCATGCGATAGGCTTTGTTGTTTTTGTAAAATAGATTGATGTGATGAGTCTACCAATAGCCAGAAGGTTGCAGATCCAGGTTATCAACTTACATGTTGGCTCGTTTCAGAAAACCCACAACACAGTTGGCTGCTGAAGGCAATAAAAAGGGGGTTATGTCTTTTATTTTTTGAACAAATTTGATTTTACAAATGTAACTTTAAGGATCAGACGGAATTCAAAAACAGTGTTACATCATGATGATGGTTTTAAAGTAAAATGGAAAGTTTGAAACAGCAAAAAACCTAGGTTTTTATTGTTTTATTTTAATATATTATATTTTTATGCTGTTCCAGAGATGACTCGATCTTTGACGAAGTGATCATTAGTTTAACTTGAATTGAACTTTTAATATTTAAAGAATAACTTAAACCTCCCAAATAATGATGCTGCTTCACATTTATTTGGATTATTCTGTTGCATTTAAAATAGGTGCATTATTGTCTAAATGCCATCTATGGTTCTTTAATCCATAATTCCACATTATTAATAAAGCTATTATGTTTGCATTTTCTCTTATGATAGTATAGGAAACTGAGACAATGGCGCTATACCGTGACCAGATTGTTGCCCACAAAAGTCATTTATAGCTTGGAGATCACACCTAGTTACTGCTTTAAGACTCGGTAAGACTCTGCTTTAAGAACAGGAATGTATCAGTGGTCCATGTTCAAGTTTAAACTAATTCTTGTATAATAAAAGAACTAGATTAGTTCACATTGCTGTCTTCATATGTGGCCTAGTTTATCTGTAAATAATACAGCAGGCAGCCTCTTTACAAGTCCACAAGTCCAGAGTCTATAGACAAGTCTTACAGCCGGTGTGTTTTGAATTAAGTGTCAAGGCTTCAAATCAGTTACTCGGGGGACGTTGTCTCCAAAAGGATCTACAGACAGAATTCTTATAAACTTATACTGATAATATTCTTCTGTGTACCACAGATTTAAAAATGAATTGAATAAGGCTGTTACAATCCTCATACCCAGTTCTGCAAATGAACTACTCGGTTCTCAAAACTTAAAACACTTGTGTTGATATCTTAACTGCAGCCGTAATAGTTATTAACAATTAAAACATTCTCTGGATGCTTGTAAACATTTGACAAGCAACAAAATGGTACAGCAGTTTATCTTCTGAATTAATGATACGAGACGGTAATTAGAGGGGTTGATTGCTCTCACGACACACTTACAATGACTTGACCAATTAGCAGTTGTTGTGACAGGTCTTCCAATGTTAATAACCTTAAATAATTTAGATTTTTCTAAATCATATGCACATAAGGAGATTATGCTAATGAAATAACGTTGTACAGTGCAGTGTGTAACAAAGTGCCTGTCAGAAGAACGTACTTGATAAGAGCCAACCCAGTCTATCTACTTGATCACGTGTTTTAAAGCGTCACTGTTTGCCCTTTAACAGTGTCTTCTCTTTGGCACCGCTTTAAATCGCTTGCAGTAGTAACGTCATACATAAACAAGAGTCAACTGAAAGCATTTAAGGAAATACTAACTTTTATTTTTGCTATTTTCATTCGAATGACAACACCTGCATTTTGCAACAACTCCCTCCATATCAAGTTTACAAAAGTGTCTGTAAACATTAAAGTGCAAAGAATTTGCTTGCCATTTAGGGCACATATCTTTTTAAAGGTTCATGCTACAAGCACTCCAATCTAGTTTCATGTGAAGAATCCAGTCACTTACCTTTTTCATTTCATCCACACAAATATACCCTACTAATGTTTTTTGAACAAGGAAAAGAAAAAGGCTATTCAAATACATTTTGATGATGGTCCATGGCTTCAAATCAAACAAATAGGTGACAGAAAGGCAAAGGTAAAAAAAAAAAAAAATGGCTGCTTGTACAGTTAAGCCAGTCTTATGTACCCTGTGGCTGTTTGAACAAAAAACAGCATGATTTATGTGTAAAGTTGATCATACAAATTAAAAGAAACAAAATAACAAATGCATTAGAAAACACTCCTTTTAACTGCTTGAAATCCCAAGAACGGAGAACAGTGTCTTGGTTTGCAACACTGTTCAGAATGAAAGTTTTTGTTCAGTATAGGCTTGAGTGGCCCCTTGCTGGTTTTAATTCATGTAAAGTTCAGTGCATTTAGGACCTATTCAAAGTGAGAATTCCTGATGAAGAATGTGTCCAAGAACACATTAGACTCCCCCTTAATGGGATGTTATCGTCTTTGTTGTGCTATATCAGGGTGTTTCTGATTTCAAAAATCCATCAAGGAACAGGGGAGGTGGGACAGCATGGCAAAGGGCCTAAGAGTTCTTACAGTCATTTCTACTATTGACTTCTGAACACATCGAGTTAAGGAGCTTCAGTGTTAGCTGGAAGCTAAGGCTCAAGCTTGCTCTGGATTGGCTAAGATTGGATTTACACAGCGACAAACCTCTCATGAGGTTTGACCTGCCACAAGAGTTCAGATAAATGCCGAACAGGGTGACTGTAAAAAGAAGAAAATACTTCTGTCTCTGTGAAAATGTAGCTTATGTATCAGGCATGCGACCCAGGGGTGTGTCAGCTGGTCCCAGGAGCCGGTACTTCTCCTCCAGGGACGGTTCAGTGGTGCTGCCCTGCAGGTGGATCAGTGGCTTGGTCTGCAACAGCACACAACCCCTTCCCCGGCCTCGCCTCTCCTCTTGGTTCCTGCGGTTGAATATGTTTATTCTGTTGTCCAGCTCGGGGCTGGCCTTTTCTGAGCCAGTAGGACTGGGAAGCTTAAGGTTGACAGGGTCCACTGCCAGGCCCTTTTCAGCAAGGCAGGAGTCCTCAGAGAGGGAGCAGAGTAGCTCCTGCACCACCATGCTGGGGTCCCTGCAGCGGTCCTGGCCTGAGAAGGACGGGGGGCAGCAGCGATGGGAGCTGTAGCACAGACTAAGGTCCTGAGCTGTGCTGCTGCTGCAGTCTGTCATGGATGAACCCGGGGTGTGGCTACTCAGGCTGTGGGGGCGGGCCGTCAGGCTGCCACTGGACCGTGATATGCTGGTTGAGGCGTCACTTACGGCGCTGCCCACTCGCTCCATAGCAAGCATCGGGTTGGACTGGATGGGATTTGGATTGGTGGGGAGGTGAACGTCAATGGCTGCCGTGGTGATGACCCGGGCACCCAAGCCAGAAGCTCCAGCATCTTGAAAGACATTGTATACTTTTAGGGAAAGTCAGACAACGCAGATAAAACAAATTCCGCTCCGCACAAGTGAAAGAGTACTTTCTGTCAGCCACATAGACAAAACTTTCAAACCTGTGAATGAATTGTTGATGCTGTGGTAAGGGCTGAGATATAACTCAACAGATTTCCTAATTTTGGCTAAATTTGGAGTGTTGATTAACATTATACAATTATTAAAAGTACTTTTGAGTAGCTCCTTTTTTTGTATAATAATGCCAATGTTCACAGTCACTTACCACTGCTTGCTTCACTGTAGTATTGGCTGATGTAGTTGTTCATGTCATCACGCACAACTGGATCTGAGTTAAAAACAAGTAAATAAAAAGACCGATAAATAAATAAAGGAATTTATAATATGAGTATTATTTCAGTGAAAAACATTGTGAATAACAACACCTAAATATGTTACTATAGTGGGTGATTTTGTTTAATGTACGCATACATAATATGCCAAATATTAGTTATTACTATTATTCCAGGTGATATGTGGCAAATTTGAGGTGACATGTTCACTTTTTCATAAAAGCATGAAACTCAGTACACTTGTACAGTTTGGGGCCCTGGACATTTTCAGAAATGGAGCTGTCGCAAAAATGTCTCATGGCGGCCATGATGGCCATTTTACTTTCCAGCATAACCAAAGTATGTGTTTTGCTTCATATCTCCTGAACCAAACATGATAACACAGAAAAGGTGATGTCTACCCCTATGTTTTGGTGGTCATGGATTACAATGATACCATATCAACATCATAAACTGTTCATTGAATAGTCTTTAGACTAAAATATGTCTGTTGCATGCATGTTGTGAAAATTTTCTGAAAATGTTCAGGGCACCAAACTGTACAAGTGTACCAACTTTCATGCTAGTTTTCATGCCATGAAAACATTATTTTCACCTGGGCTATATTACAATTATTTTTGCACTGTCTGGTTGTTGAATTTTTGGATTACACATAAATAAAGACAAAAATCTTAATTAGATAGCAGGAAATTACTTGTCAAATTAGGGTTTAATATACAGTGGTGTGACTGAGTCATACTACTAATACTGTGTGTGGCAGTGAATGTAATTGGATTTCACACCTTTTTGTCTGTATGTACTTTGGTCCATTTCAGTCTTAACAGCGCAAACTAGTCCAAATGGAAAATATATCTTATGTTAACAGCATGATATTGACAGGGATGACTTGTGCCCCAGGCCACAGGTGCTTTTTTGGCAAGTGGTCGGGATCACGCACTGCTACGCTGTGCATTAGCTGCACCCTAGTGCACCAGAAATAAACTGGGACAGGGACAGGGTGGGGTTGGGTTGGTTTCAGGGACGAGAGAAATGGGGGGAAATAAGAGAGATCTCTTTGTTCAGGCACAGATCCCTCCAGTCTAGCAGGCCTCATCGTGCGTGGTGAATGGCCGTGATCTGCTATGCTCTTCTGTCCGCTTCATTGGTCTTGAGCTCACTGTCCGCTGGTTGAGTGCGAACCCAGAGTACCCTGAGTGCTAGCCCCAGTCCCCTGGGACGTGCTGCAGACTCTGATGGGTAATTTCATTTATTTTTCAGACTAAAATATTAATCCGTGAGCCACCCCTGGAGAGGAAGCATTGCACTCACTAAAACAAGACAGAGACAATCACTCCACAATTAATAACACATGAGTCTTAAGAAAAAAGAATGGGCTGTCCAGCATACATAAAAGGCTCTCCTCTTCTTTCTGTGACAGTCAAGTTACCAAGCTGTCATCTGTCTGTGGAAAAAGAGAGGTGGCATGCTGAGGTCCTTTTAGTTCAAATCTAAACTATAATTTTGATGGGTGAAGTATCAGTTTTACACCACAGGTGACGTGGTATGAGAGTGGGCCTCAGGAGAACTAGCAACCACTGCAGCTAATGTTAATACAGATAAACTAAATGAACTGGCAATTACTGTTTTAGATTAAAATTAAATAGATGACAAAATAGTTTCACACTTTGGGAGATTTATATATGTAGCATATAGGCTTTTTAGCCATGTTAGCAACATGGCTCTAGGGATGGCAGTGTGGATCTGTCTGAAATATCTCAACAACTATTAGATTATGGATTAGCACAACATTTTGCACAGACATTCATGTACCCCAGAGGATGAAGCCTACTAACTTTGGTGATCCCCTCAATTTAGAGCCACCAGCAGATTGACATTTGTGGTTTTGAGTGAAATTATTTGAAATTTGGTTCAGACTTTCACGTCCTTCTTAGGATGATTTGTAAAAATGTTGACTTTCCATCATTGGGTCCAAATTTCAATTTGTCCAATACTTTAATTTAAATGAATGGCATTCCCATCAGCCTCAGCTGTACTTTGGTGCTAATTAGCAAACGTTGGCATGCTAACACACTACATTAAGATGTTGGACATGGCAAACATTATACCTACTTAACATCAGCATGGTAGCATTGTCATTGTGAGCACATTAGCATGCTGAAGTAAGCATTTAGCTCAAAGCACTGCTGTAGTAAAGCTTCACAGAGCCAATAACATGGCTGTAGACTCTGTCTAATATCTTAGAACATGTTGCAAGGATTTTGCAAGGACAGTTTGATAGATACAGTATAATTTGAAATGTTCCTTCCAACCAAACATGCCACTCTTTCTTTGTTGCAATACCTTTTGTTCTATTGTTACAGTACTGTGTGCTCTGTCACTATACAATCCTCTCTCAGCATGTGAGGGAAAACTCTACTGGCTCATTGATTAACGCTGATCGTCATGGGTTGTTCTTAAATTCTACATGGTTTGGTACTTTAAGGTGGCAAAACCCTCAATCTCTTGGGTCATTCATTCTTATGAAGGCCACTGCTTTGAGAGTTCTTGATAGTTTGATGGTACTCTACAGGTGAGAGTCCATTGAGACTGTGTTTGCAATATTGACTTATACAAATAAACTTGACTTGATTTGAGTCGACCTGACTTGACTTGAGCCCTGTGGCCTAAGTGTGCATCCCAATGACCATGTTTCTGTAAAAAGCCCCACTTGTTTCTGAGAGCCAGATTTCCCACTATGCCCTTGGGGTAATATTGTGGCCGCCGTGGAGCTTCATGGTGCCCTATTGTGGTTTGCAGGTGAAGGGGAACAGATGTTGACAGGAGCCCATTCTCTCCTAACAAGGCCCAATGCACAGAGCACTCTGTACCTGAAATAGCCCAAGTGGTCCGGGCTGGCCAGCCTGGCCTCGCCACGAGGGGGGCGGTAAGGGAGATAGTTGGGGCATGACAGAAGCCCATGCGAGCTGACATAGTGTCAGGGAACATGCTTGTTTTCTGCAGGATTCACCAGAACCTAAGAGCTTTTTTGCCCTCATATTGATCCCAGAGCACCTGCGGTCAGATGGTTGTTGTGTGCGAGCGTAAAGGGACTAAGAGCCTGGCCTCGAAGATGCTCCAGGGCTACTGCTCCAGATTAACTGTACACTGCTCTGGCATCCAGTTCACCTGATGTTACACCGTTAGAGACTTTTTGTTCCACATAATTATGTACATACTTTATGCTGGACCTCTCTCCTGGTTTGTCATGCTGCTTTCTCAAGCAAACATTGCGTGGTGTGTATTCAAATGAGCTATATTTTTAATGCAACAGTCTTTTGTCTTAGATGCATCCATTTACAGTTTGTGAAATAGTTTTTTACTATTTATAATATAATAGTATATATAATTACTGCGTTGACCTCACTGTAGGTTATTTTGGAACCAAAATTTGTATCAGATTATAGATTAAACATTTTAGTTTCCTTTCTTCAACTGCGTAGTATGAATGCTTTATTTCACAGTTTACAAACCAAATCACTTTACATGTAGGTGTCTCTAGACTCAAAAGACTCATGATGAACCAACTCATATTTCACCAGAACAGTTTCCAGTATCTTGCAGCCTAGTCCCTAAAAACTCTTTAGAAACCATACTGTACCTGCAGTGGCATGAGGCTCCCTGGGGTTTCTTTGGCCGCCCTCATCGTCAGACTCCCCAGGAGTCAAGCCTTCTACAACCTGAAAACTCCTGCCCTGTTTGCCCCATACGTGGTGGATCTGCATGGCTGCCTCCCGCTCTGCCGCAAGGTCCAGGTCCTGCTGGGCCAGATGGGCTCTCAGCTGCCTGATCTCAAACTGGATATGGTTGGTGTGTATGCATAGAAAAACAGAGAAAAGCAGAAGGTTGGGAGTGTGAAGGAACAGAGACAGTAGAAAGGGGTTTCAAAAAGGATGAGTGAAGAGGATGGTAAAAAGGATAAGGAAAGTAGGAAAGAAAAGACCAGAGGAAAGGAAGCAGAAACAGAACGTGGAAGGAAGGAAGAGAGAGAACAAGGAGGGAGTGACAGAGATACAGGATGAGGTGAAAACGTGATGGAGCAAGGGAGGGAGAGAAAGAATAATGTGGAAACGGGGAAAATACTTAAATACTTACATAAATTGTGGAGTAAAATACAGTACTATGTGACACCATCCCAGATATAAAGTATAAGCACAGACAAACAAAGCTCCTAAACATTCACCTAAAGTGTACATGAAAACAGTACTGCATAATAATTGCCTAAATTTAAGAAGAGCATTAATTAACAAGAATTGTTGGAAGGATCAGATGATTTCCTTTATGATGATTTATTCATTATATAGTCTGCTCTCAGACCTGGACTTAGATGGTCAATTGAAGGTTAAGTCTTTATCAATATTTATTGTAGTCTGCATTTTCCATATGGGATCATTAGTGTGTGTGTGTGTGTGTGTGTGTGTGTGTGTGTGTGTGTGTTCTCTGAGGAATCGTGATAAAATGTGTGGAAAGACTGGACCTGTTTGTGAGGTATTGCTGCCCTCTTTTGGTCGTAGATGAGCTGACAATTTCTTATAAAGTCAAATTTATTGTGGGCTTGTGTGGCCTTCATCAGACCATTAGTGACACAATGACACATCTACATCTCCATCTTTTTTTAAAGACTGGATGGTTATATGACCATAAATGCTTCTTACTTCTTTACTACCTCATTATTTATTCTTTACTCTCTATTTATATTCACCAGTGAATCATACATATATACATTGTTATTTCTTTCATTTTTTATTTTTTTATTAGTATTTTTCACTTAAATATTGTAAATGTGTATATTTTTTTTATTTTTTATATCTTATATTTGTACATACTTCTCATTTCTAAATTTATGCTACTTTCTACTCTTGAATGGGAGCACCTGTAACTGTGTAATTACCCCCCAGGGATCAATAAAGTATTTCTGATTCTGAAATAAACTTAAGATTTACTATAAAGCAGTGAGTGATAAACTTCTACTACTGAATTGGAACACTTTTACTACTGACATACAACATAAGTCTACAGTAACTGTGTATGACTGTGTCCAAGCTGACTTTAACGTTGCATCCTACTAAGTGTCTGTCTTTTGAGTATTATAGAATCATTCCTTGGGTTAAAATGTGGTTGTAAAAGTTTCGTAGTAGTTTCAACCATCATGCAGAACTGAGGCTATGGACAGATTCCAATAATGACCAGATTTCAAAGTGGAAAAAAAGTGTAAGATAGCCTGGCTGTAAGGTTAAACCTGAGGTGTTTTGGTACTCACAGCCTGTTCCTGGCAGATCTGAGTGAGACGCTCCAGCTGCTCCTCCCTCACAGCCTTCGTCTTCTCACACTGCTGGATCTCCAGTTCCATCTCAACTTTGACTTGTAGGACATAAGCTAACATGGAGGAGGGACAGAGACACTGAGAGTTTTTAGAGAGTTTTAGATCACTGAACTACATAATTATATGGCCTGAAAAGGATTGGCAGGTACTTTAGGAGACTGAAAGAGAAACGTTTCTTAGGTAAGACAGCTGGTTAAGGTACTTATGGTAAAATAAATCGAGGACATCAAGGTCAAAGGTCAACGCTGGTGGACCATTTGTCCTTTGCTCCATATATGTCTGTCATCACGTATGCAAACATCATTAATTACTGTTTACTGGTAACACTATACCTGTACTGAATGAATTTAGCAAGGCGCTGAAAATGTTCCACAGGGATGGGTTGACATCTGTATACAACATCTGGATACACTAGTCACAAGTCACAGTTGTCTTCACAGTTGTCTTTAGATAATGGAGCAATAGTGGGATACAAGATGGACAGGGCTCAATGTTAAATGTGAGAATTTATCTGTGTGTATTGGTTTGAAACTTTGGAAACCAAAAAAAAACCTGGTGAAAAATGGGTATATGTCTACGAAATGTGAAATAATCAGCAGCTCATTTGCCGTTTCTGCCCATCTTTATCTTAACTTTCATTGACCAGAAGCATTTTCTGAGCTGTCCTTGTCACAGGACAGCTAATTTACGTACAACAAAGTAACAATGTCTTCTTGGAGCAGTACACAACATTTGGATGTATGTGACATACTGTAAAATCCAGTGAAAATGAGTTTAACCAAACTGCTCCTATTTTTTAAAAAATTCAAACGATTATAGGTCGTGGACATATCTGCCTGGCCTGCAATTACATTTTGGCACAGGATGCTGCATTCAAATGATGTTCAAACGCTAATTTGTGTACCAATATGGAAATCTTGGTGGTCACATGGCCACCTGAGCTTCATCTTCTTGTTGCCGAATGTCTTGTCGACCTTCTTCTTACTACATTATTGTACTGAAGTGTTGCCAGCATACTTTGGCCAGCCTTGAATCACGCTTGCTTTTTTTCTGTGACATCTCTCATCGACTTCATCAACTCATCATCCCTCACCAATCTTTCTTCTTCATGGCAACGGCATCCATGCTGGAAACTGATGCATCAAACACTTAAATCCCGTCTTGATCAATCAGTAACTCCACGTCTTACAATCTGACTGCACATTTTATTTATACATGACACACTTTCTGGAGCAGAATGGGAAGGTGTACCTAAAAAAAGGATGGTGAGATTAAATTTGGATACCTGTTGTCATCACAGGTGGCAGACAATCAGTCCCTCACGCCTCTCTGTGATCGCGTTTGTAAGCCAGCCACATGATATCACACGTGGAGATACTGTGTATCCTGAGTGGGAATGTTGCTATGGGCAACATACAGTAAATAGGTGAAACATAATCAGTAATTATATTCGTCCTATATCTCTGTTGCTGCTGCTGTTGTTGTTGTTGTTGTTGTTGTTGTTGTTGTTGTTGTGGATCTGAACTATTATGAGACTCAGGCTTTGTCAAAACACTAGGAGGAGAATGAAACAGGCTTTCTGGTACTGAGGGGGGCCGTGCAAAGCACGCAGCCATCGCCACATGCTCCTTGTACCTATTTATAGTCATGTTGGCACACACACATCGCAAAAGTGGGGACGTCAGAAGGGGTCAGTCCAGTCAGAATCCAAACAGACATGAAAAGCTCAATCACAGGTTCATTATTGAGCCACACAATGTGCAATAATAATACATTTGTGCTCCTGTGTATTGTATCTGTGTCAGTGAGTGTTTGCAAGCATGCAGTGTCAATTGCGAGATTATACTGTGCGTGTTACAGCTTTACTGATAGCTGCTGGCAGCACATGCATAACAGTGTAATTCACACCACGACTGAATTCACTGAGGCTAACACAAGACCCTGCTCCACTCTCTCCTCTCACCTAGAGTCAAGTGTTTCACTGCTCAAACAAACCTCTGTCACTTACATTCCACACCAACCCACAAAACCCAGTTTCCCTGCATTTTAAACTGATGTAGGACTTTACATGGATCAGCTTTCAGTCTATAAGCATTGTGCTTTTTTGTATATTGCCTCAGAAACAAGTATTTCTCTTTTTTTGGATCACCTATTTTCTACATGTTTGAGAGGTTGATATTTCCCATCTGACATATCACTGCTAATAAATTCTAGTCCTTACACATCCTGCTGCAGTTCACTCCTCTGTATTTCCACTCCCATCGGACTGACAAACATTCGCCACTATTATACGTCAAGATAATTCTGCGAGAGACTCAATCCCTCTCCTACAATAACCAAGCCAGTCCCTCAGCTGTGCGTTTATTGGTTTGAGGTGTGTTGCCGCCTGCCTAACAAGGAAATTCAATCACTCACAAATATCAAACCTAACAGGTCGAGGTGTGCAGCATTAAAATCACAAGTTCATTCCCTGGAAACCAAACTGCAGCTGCATGTTAAGAAGCACACTTCTACTGCTGTTTCACTGGAGTAAATCAATGATTGACTTGAAAGCTGTGTTGTATTGATTCCTGAAATTATTATGAAGTCATTATGATGTGTCCCTTTTAGTTCAATATGTTTGATCAATTAAAACAATGTACTCATGTATGAGTCTGGACTAAAGCAATCCTGAAATCAACAAAGACAGACATTTCTATTTAGCTATTTCTGTAAAATTCTAAATTTATAAGAAAGACTATATTGCTTTAAGGGGAAATATTAGGTAAAACAACCCTTTACTTGTCCACTGTCTCAGTGCAGCTGATCCTGTATGCAGTCAGAGGCCCATGGTGAGGGTGACCTCCGAACAGATATCGAACCAGTCGGGAATTAGCATAGCGGAGAACACCCAATATATTCATTATGGCCTCTCTGAATCTACTTAACCAGGACCTTACAATCAATACAAGTTAGAGTAGCAGAGTGGCAGCAATTTACCATGAGGGATGATCAATAGCTATATTGCTCTGAATAGTAAATAATTTGTATAATCATGGAGCGAATGCGGCCATTTAGTTGTTTCAAGGCAAGCTGATTTTTATGCATCTGTATCCTCAGGCCACTTAATAAGACAGCTCTGATGGACACAAGGCTTTTTGACTGCCTCACCATCAATGATCCTCTTGACCCTCCAGATGCGTAGAGTGATGATGAGGCTGATGGCATCCCAGGGGCTGCTGGGCCCGTTGGCCACCGTGGAGGCCACCATGGGGGCCAAGGACAGCACGATGACGGCACCATCAAACACCTGAGGGGTCATACACACAAGCGCATACACAAAATCCAAATATGTGCACGTTGTTGTGTACCATAGGCACCTGCCAGTACCCCGCCCAACCCTCCAGCCCTGACCTTGTAGGCTAGACTCACATGAGAAGTTTATTCATGTATGCGTGCACAGTAAGTTGCATATAGATACATAATATTGGAACAAGTGGCCAAATTGAAATGAGAATAATATATTACACTGACAAAAACTGGAAAGTGGTCATCAAGATCTGCCAATAAACACACAACAGCACTAACCTCAACTTTGTTCTCTATGTAGTCCCAGATCCCGAGCACTACAATTCTGAAGACAGTCTAAGACAGACAGAGAGAGAGAGAGATAAATGAAAGCATTAAAATAGATAAGTGAGTATGCTGATACATATAAAAAGCTCTTGGGATATTCTTAGTCTTTTGAGTTGTCATCACATCCAACAACCTTTGTCAAGATGTGTTAGCATAGAAACTGAGAGGAGGCCTGTGTGGTGCAGTTTTCCTCATCAAACACCTTTTTTTTCCAGATAGAATAACAACTATGCTAAAGTGCTATATGTGAATCTAGACACCCTAAAAGTAGCCCAGAATAAAAAGAATAACTGTATTTGACTGGTGTTAAATATGTTACAGCTACAAAATAGTAAATACTTGTGCACATACAGAATGATATCACACACATCACAGATCACAGTCCTTTGAAAGCTCTTATAGCTAGCTCTTTGATAAAACTATTACATCTGTGGGAAATCTATTCCTTGATCTTGATCTTTGACCTACAAACGGACAACACAACACTTGTAATCCGATCACCTGTCAAATTCTACATTCTGTAAATGCTGCTGGTTGTGGGACCCTTTGTTGAGTGGGGCCATTGATTTACACTTCAATTAGCGTGGGGTGTCATGTACAAGCGGTCCTGCTAATCCATCATCTGGAGCGCATGTTGGACAACAGAGCTAGTGTCAAGTGAGAAGTGCGGGGACTCCGCCCACATGTTGGAATCCTCTTTTCTGATTGGGGCAGAGGGACCGGCTGGTGCTATGCTACGTCTATCTAACACCATTCCCAGATGACTCTTCTTCTGTGATGTCAGTGGGCGAGGTGTTTGGATGGATCGTATCACTGTAACCCCATCCCCACTGCTCATTAAGCTCAGCTTTAATTATTGCTCCTGCTGGCTCACTGGTAATTAATGTTTGGTTTAGGGCATTGGGGCTGAGACTGTCAGGGTAATTGGTTTGCACTGGAGTGGAGGCCTGTGGGCCAAATTCTCCTATCTCCATTTTGTTTTTCACAATTCCAGAGTGATGATAAGACATTATTTCATCAAACAATGGCTCGAATTTTATTAAGACTAATTACAATTATGGTTCAAATGATAGACATTTTACCAGCCACCCTGCCTCAAGGTAGCATTTCTGAAGCTAAAGTTAAATCCTGACGAGACGTGAATGGGCAACAATGGAATTGACATGGCGACCACGTATTCTAATTCCCTTAGGCCTATACCTGGTTTGCATTGCCATAGATAGGATACAGTTAAAGAAAGTTTAGTTTGGTTTTATTAAACTATGAAATAATATTATATCAGGGGTTTCGTGCCCATGAAGTACTCCTGTGACATATATAACATCATACAAGAGACCAAGAGCAGGAAAAACAAGAGAACTATAGTGAGAACTATATGAAGAAAGAGTTTTATCAATGGTGGTGCCATAAATAAGGTTTTATGCGCAACAGTAAACAGTGTAATCTTACCTCTGAAAAGAAGAGCGACAGGATGATAAGGCTGATCCAGTGGATAATGCTGGCAAATTGGAAAGCATTGGAAACTGTTGAGAGAAGAAAGGGGACAAATGTTAACCAAGAAGAGCACACAAAAAGCAAGTTGTTCCCATATCTATGAGGTGAGCTCGCTCTCCTGTCCTGCCTGAATTGATTTTGAACTTTCACTCATCTCTCCTTCCACTGCTTCGCTCCTTAACATTCTGTTCATCAGCATTTTTAGATTTTTCCATATCTCAGATTCCATCCATTAATCCACAGTGCCAACCTGTATCTACCCATGTCCTATGCCACTAGTCTTTCTGTGCACTCTCTCACGTCTTATTGCCCACTCCTCTATTTGTCTGGCATGACTGACAGTTGACAAAGCACTAAGCTTACAATAGATTTGAAGTGAAGAGAGTCCTGCAGTCCCTGCAGCCAGACTCAGGTATCATCAGAGCTGGATGGTGGCCAGTAATCGATGGGAACGAGTGCCTGCTGCCATTGCCAAGAGACTCGGTTCATTATCACCTTTCTCCATCACCCTCCATCACAACCATTTACCATCCAGCACCACCAGCTCCTCTGTGACTAGACTAGACTACACACACAGCGGTGATGGACACGACTGTTTAATAAATAAGTCAAACGACTGTTATGATGATGTCCACAACACTTGCAAGTAATGGATCTTAATCCATAATTAATGAGTCAGGAAAGAAGAAAAAACTAGTTATGGCAACTAGTTTTGCCATAAAGATTTGTACTAAGTTTTCTGACTTTTACTAATCTTTGCTTTTTTGTGAAACATTATATACTTTTACATTATTTAAATGAAACCATGTGAGAACTTTAGAGGGGGAAATGTCCCATTGGTGGAACTGCTAACAACTCGTAGACATTTGAAATGTGACAAGGGGCTCCAAGTAGACACTATTTTGGGTCACAAGCCAAACGGGTTGGAAACCACTGATTTAAGAATAATATTGCAAGTGAATATAGTTGTAAAAATAATTATAGTGGAGAAAAAAACACAATATTTCGCTCTGAGTTGTAGTGCACTTGAATAAATGTATGTAATTACTTTCCAAGGTTTCCAAGAACCACAACTGAGATTTGAAAAGAGGACTTTTTTCACAGTGATATAACCTCTAAATCTTGCGGCTTCATCATGAGTTTAAGAATGTACCAATGTAGATGTACAGCAAATTATAAGAGTAATAAGAATAAGAATAATGATGAATATTTTTGATTTTTGAAACCCTGACCCTGTCAGCAGGAACAGCACCAGTGGAGTTAGTAAAGATTCAGTTTAATGCTCAAGGACACAACAACATTTAACTCCCCACTGCTTTAGTGGAGCTGCTCCTGTGTGTTGCACTCCATGCCTCCCAGGTGTTTTATAAACGTCACAGTTTATTGCTGGAATATGCATGCTCAGCAAACCTCCCCTTGATAAAAAATAAAGGTTAAAATAGCAGAAATAAATAAGCAGCCATGCACACTATTTACATTGTAGGAGTTTGGTGTCTATGAGCAGCTCCAAAGACAGGAAAAGCACCACCAGGATGACACAGGCAACCAGGATACAGTTGAAGCCGGCGCTGAGCAGACAGACCTGCCACAGGGCCACTCGGCGGCCGCAGCAGGGCTTCAGCCAGTTGGACCTGAAGACAGTAAACACAAACAATGAGGTAGGTTTTTTTCATTTAAAAGTATAAAGTAGGTTTGTATCAGTATGGGTTATTCTATTGCATTTCTAGGCTACATAATACACAAAAGAGAGAGAGGAAAGAGTTACGTGTCATAAAAGTAAAGTAGGTATTTGAGGTAAATGTGTTGCATTTAAACAAAGTATAACTAATGCAAATCAATTGACAGAGTGACATACTGACATGTGACTCTTGAATAATGAATTTTATTCCAGCACAGCATGTTTAATAAACTGATATTGAAACATGGATGAATTGCTGTTTGCATTGATTCCTGTCAGAGTGCAATGCTGAACAACTTTTTAATATTTGAACTCCCTGACATGGCCAACAGAGGGTGGTAGTCCACACTCATGAAGGTTTGGTGGTGACAGCCAGAGCAAAAAGGGAAAGGAAGCGTGGTCAGAGACAGCATTGACAGGGAAAAGGACAGTGAAGCTCTGTGAACTAGTGAGTTGACCATCAGCCGTAGGTGTGACTGGAATATTGATGGACTCCTTTTTACATGGTGATGAAGGGAGTCACTGTAGAGGATGCTGGAACGTTCAGCAAAATCAGGGACCTGAGACACAAGTGAAGGCGTGAGATATAAACAAAAATCCACATCTACATATCAATCTGAGAAGTATTTTCAGTGGAACATTAGTAAGAACCACCTGTCTGATGGAAAATCAGGCCTTTAACTTAATTATATGCTCCAGGGAAAATAGTAAAATTTTTAAGACTTGAAAAAGAAACAGGTAGTGTAAGAATGCAGCATTTAGGCCATTAAAGTGTCTGGCAAGATGACTCAATGCTATTTTGAAATAGTGGCTAGTCTTACAGACCAGCTACTACAAGGGCTGACAGTAGGAGATGAGCGAAACAATGCCTCTCACCAGCTCTCCAGCTGGAGTGGAAAGTTGGCTCTGCCCACTACCTTTCCCTTCTCCCTATGCACTGGCATGGAGGAGACAGACGTTGGCAGAGCATTTCTCTCCTCTGATCATGTCTTCATTCCTTGGCATGGTGCTAATATGAGATACAACGGTGGCAAAATGGCTCCGTTTTCACTGTGGCTTCAAAATTGAAAAACTGATTATGCTGCACTCATTACTTAAGAATTCTGATATTTTCTGTGTTTTAAAACCAGTTATAACAACATCACATTCTCACTTTGAAACTGTTGGATGAAGATATGTTCTATCCTTGAAATTAGTTTTGTAAGAGCTGTGTTTCAATGGGATTAAGCCAGACTGGGCCCGATACTCCATTCAGAATTGTTGCTAGACACAATCTTACTACTTGTAAGTAAGTATCACTACTAAATGTTAGGCATGTGGAGGATTGTTGGGTTATAATGGCTGCCATAACCTGTTTTAGGAATTAGTCTGACCCTAATAACAGATCATTTCTGAAGACACAGGACATCACTATACAATAAAACTGCAGAAGATCAAAATGAGAAAAAAACATATGATCCCCCAGAGTAAGACATCTATGTAGCAAGAAGGGAAACGTTGAGTTGACCCCTCCACCCTCACCATTGGTTTTTCAGAGAAACGTATTCGTTCAAGGCTGGCACGGGCGGAGCCACAAGCCTGTAAACAATGCACAGCTAATCTAATAAAGGTGTAATCATGCTGATAGCAATCATCTTCTTGGCTTTGGGTGGGGTGGCACAAATGTGCGAGCTCCAGATGGTGTAGAATCTGCTCCACCAGCATCTTGGCGAGACTCTGTGGATGCCAGGTACCGTGCCGTGCTAAGAACCAGCCTACATGCCAACCTATATACTGTATACATATAAAGTCACAGTATTAATATACATATCATTACTCCTTAATATGATATACTATATACTATAATTAAAGATTTTGTTCATTGGGCCATTAAATCTTTCTTCATTTAAACAGGAACTGAGTGAATGATCTCCTTCAGCTATGCATTGCTTTCAATTCAAATATTCACCTTCTGCTACTTATCTGCTCCATTAGAGTAGTTGGACTTTGGTCACCTTGACAGTATTTGAAGGTGAGGCGAGTTACTCGTTCACCCTCTCCATCCACATTTTTCACAAGACTCTGGGGATTTGCACCAGTCAACCTGCAGTAATAACCTTCTCTAACCTTTATGGATTTGTGACAACTCGCAGCAGCACACAGCACACAGTAGAGTCTCATTTAACCAAACCTTGTTGATCACATCTGATTGTATGAACATAATAAATTGAATATTCAACACTGTGAGAATATATTCTAAAAATGGCTCTCCAACAATGGTATTTCCTTGTTGAGTCATGTTGGTGCAAGTGAGACTGCAGGCAGTTTTTGGAATATGTTTTATTTTTATTTTTGCGCTGAAGAAAATCCTCCCACCCAAAAAAAAAGAAGAAAGAAGAAGGAAAAAAATCCATGCATTTGAGTCATCCAAACATTTCACTGGTTCAAACAACCTCCATTTCCAGAGGTTATGGTTTAGCAAACTTCCACCATATGATTAGATAGTCCATCAAAGTGCATCTTATATCAAATGATTTCACGCTTCATTCAACTGCTGCGGGGAAGCAAAAAAATAAGAAAAAATTACCAGAACAATAAAACTCCATGAGTGGGAGTAGTAAAAAGAAGTGGTAAAAGTGAAATACTCTTCTCACAAACTTTATAAGGGTACAGTCGCCTCAGCCTTTAATGGCTTTAGGAATCATGTCATAGTGCAGCCAATCACGATGAACACCACTGAATACAATACTTACTACTAGGAAAGTCCACTTTTGGTAAAGTAACTTTACTATTTCCCTCCATACCCCCAAAATAGAGCAAAAGCCAGTACACTGAAGTCTTGAGTCAAAGTTCCCTCAATGCACTCCTTAACCCCATCTCTTGCTACAGTTTGAAAGTACACTGATGTGACATAAGCGTATCTCAACTAATGGACGTCTATGTGATTAAGTTGGGTTGGATGTGTGTTATGTGCCGGACAATTTTTTGGCCAGAAGCATTGACTTCTTGGAGTCTCCGCTGGTTGGACTACAGCTTCATATTTGGCAACCAGACATGAGAGTGGTATTGATGTTCCCATAGCATGAAAGCGAACAAACGTATTTCCCTAAATATCAAACTATTCCTTTAAACCCTGGTGTAGATGGGGTGTTTCCCTACTACTGAGGGGAGCTTGATCTAATAAATATCCGTAATTGACCTAAAAAGGCATTCATGAGTCTGTCTGTCCCTAAAACAGTCCCTTTCAGCACAACATCTAGTAACCAGTGCCTTGTTCATCGAAAGGCAGCATCCTGGATAAGATCAAATCTATCTCCTGAGGGTATTAAAATTAGTCAACAAGGCAATAAACCTGTAAGTTACAATCTGCCCAGCATTGATAACACGCCCCATCTTTTTTTACAGGCTAACCGCACCACACAAGCCAATGCATCAGACACACTCAGATGAATGAGGGATGTGAGTTCACAAGCAGTGTGAAGACTCTTTGATACAGCTTTGATACATTAGACAAATGGGCTAAATTCAGTGAATGTGTGTGTCCTTACTTCATGTCATGCCAAAACTAGCCCAGCCCAGAGGGGACGCAGTCAGACGCTGCTGGTGACACATGCAGTATATTAATGAGTCTTATTAAAGCAACAGAACAGTAGCAAATGTTGTTTCTCTGACCCACTCAGCCCTGACGGCCTGACAGAACCACCTGGCCCAAGTCACTAGTAGACAAGCATATACAGTGGACAAGGTCACTCTCAGACTGCTTGTTTTCAAACCCAATTTGGCTTCATGGACATTTTTCACAACCTAATATTGATTTACAAAATACAGTCACAGTGTCATTGTCATTATAATCAAATTGCAAGATTTCATTTGCTCGCTCTCTCTCTCTCTCTCTACATTTCTGTCTTTATCTCTCCTGCTCTCTCTCTCTGTCTGTCCACTCCTTCTTTCTCTACATCTGCTCTGCTGCCGGTGTGTGTTGAGCAGGTTGATATAGCTGTCACTGTTCCCCACTGCCGGTGAGATTGAGTGGAGCTGGACAGGGAAACAGAGGAGGGAGATTAAATCAGGCAAAGTAATCGATACCAGCATGTCGAGTGAGCCACCAAACACTGGGACTGTCAGACTCACAGCACCTGATGGTCTCATCAGATAAAGTACTCCACTGCAGTGAAGGGGGTTATATTGCTTAAACACTCATTCATCCTCAGTCCAATAGACAGCAATAGAAAATATATCCTTTCATTCAAGTTCAATTTCAGGTTTTCCTCATTTGGAAATATTATGCTTTTACTATTTCTACTTCTCACAATACTTTATCTTTTATTCTTGCCATGTGTGTGTGTTACCAGCAACTTCAAGGAAATTTAAGAAATGCACATAATATTAAGATCAGCACTTTTATTTAGCTCTGGAAGGGGCAAATGTAGGTAATTTGATGCCTGTTTAAGATGAAAAATCTTCTAAACTTTTTATGTCCACTCTCTGCACAAAAGTTGTCAAATTTTAAAACTCACACAAAGAGGTAGTAATAATTATATTTGCCTTGTTTTATCTATTACTTGTTAATCCACTGGAGCACCTGGAGGAAACCCATACAGAAACATGTAAGCTTCACACAGAAAAGCCGGCAACATGAAGTTAATACTATAGCATTTGTAAAGGGTGGATCACTGCTGCACATTGTGTATGTTATAGAAATAATTGTACACCTGCACTTTGACTTTGAAAGCCTATAAAAGTATTGTAGGTCCAAACAGTGGGGAAAAGCGCACTGTACAACTTGCTGTAGTCTGAGTATCTTTTACGAACTGACATTCAATCGAGTGTAATGACTTGCGTGTCATGAATTGGGGTAACATCTAATCTATTAATTATCTATTTAATTTTGAATTTTTACTCACAACTGATGAGTTTTTTCTT
This sequence comes from Enoplosus armatus, assembly GCF_043641665.1. NCBI lineage: Eukaryota > Metazoa > Chordata > Actinopteri > Centrarchiformes > Enoplosidae > Enoplosus > Enoplosus armatus. Next base: position 20,378,161 of record NC_092180.1, on the reverse strand, counting down.
TGACATGAGTTCTATTATTGGCTAATCACCTGGGGTGCTTTGAAACTGGGGATGACAACTATTCCTGGGATGAGAGGTGTGGTTGTGAACGTTCAGTGAAAGGTTGATGAAACTAATTTACACTCATACTGAGAAAGACAGAGAGAAAGAGAGAGACAGATAAAACAACTTATTGTATCATGTTCAATCAAGTTCATTAAATTCAGCATATAAGGGTTTAGTTTAGTTAAACAAGCCTACAGTCTACAGCCACACTTGCGGCTCTGAGTGGCTGCACTTGGGCACAGTGGTTATTTGATGGTAACATCAGCAATGCTAACTTGCTGATGTTTAGCATGTAGGCTAATGTTCACCCCAATCAGCTTTTTAGTTAACCATATTAGCATGATCATTTTGCTATCACTGATGAGAATGTTGTTAATTAAAGTCAGTCGTCTTTCTCCTCCGGGGACCATGAATGTGTGCAAAAGATTTTAACTCAATAGTTGTTGAGGTATTTCAGTCTGGTGCACCGACCAACAGAATCCTGGTTAGCATTAACGCATTTAAAGCTACATTGACCACTAAAGGTCAGAAAGTGACTCAAAAGTAAACTTAAAACAATAAATCTTGGCATACTAACTCACCTTATCAAGTTTTGTTACATTACTCAAATATCAGAAGAGAGAGAACAGAGAAGCATGAGATACCCTCAGGCCATCTGTCAGATGTATTGTATGTAAGAGAAAAACGTGTTTCTGTGAAGTAATTTAAGGAATTTACCCGCACTCCACATTGACCTCACAGCACAGACTCTTTAAATTACAGAAACAAATGATTTCCTATGTACATGAAGAGCTTTAGTGACTGGCAGTAAACGCACCATCTTTGTTTATTCATTTGTGTTATTGCCAAACCAGAACCTCCTAAAGCCAGTGCTCCCAGCAATGGCTTCAAGATACAAGGCCCACAGTTTGTCGTCGTGAGACCATTGTATGTACAGCCAAAAAACATGCTGTCAAAAATCATGTCAGTGCTTATGGAATTTGTTTTAACAGGAAAGAAGAGAAGGGACGGGTGCAAGAAGACCTTCTGCTTTCTGAAGGCAGAATTACGACACTCTGCAAATTCAGCCTCACCTGACAAAGCAGACACCAGGAAGGCAGCATCCTGCCCTCCCCTAGAAACAAATGTGTCTCCAGCAGGCTCCACATTTCAACAACCAATGCACACACTCACAAACACACACATACACAATGTGTCATGCTAAAGCAAGTGTGGAAAAGGGGGAGTACCAGCTAAGCATAAAATACATGCTGAGTTTCCCTGATGCTGTCAGATTGCGGGTAATTAATTTTACATTTGAAAGGTTCCCCATTACCAATGCCTGTGCACCATTGATCACAACACATCAGCAGGGAAGAGGCAGGCCCCCAAAACTCCTGCAGCACTTTCAGCGGAAACGGAACCGCAGGAATAAATGACTGACCCTGGAGTCAAGATATAAATCTCTGAGGTACCAACTTCTGCCTCAAAGATAGAGCGGCTTTTGTTTTTTTTTAAACTTTCACTCTGGCAAATAGCTAAAAAGAAATATGACAAGTGAATTATTATTATACAGTATTTACCTTCTCACATCAACAATGTTGTCAGGCAAGCAAATTATTTATTCACATTTTCATTTGTTTACGCGTGACAGTTACATAACAGCTTCTTAGTTTCACTCCAAGTCATGCCAGCAGCTGAATAGCTGAACTTGTATTAAATACAGTAGTAGTATAGCTAGTTGAATAAAGATGATAGTATAAGTTTTTATAATCTGATCAAAATCCTGGTGAGAATGTCTGTGTGAAGTACAGTTAACAAGGCTAAGAGATAATCCATACATTAACCTAGAAAGCACCCAAGGCACATTATCAACACACTCTCATTCATCATTCAGTATTGATACTGACCCTGAAGCAGGGCCAGAGGTGTGGCAAAGGAATCTTATTGGCCACTCCTGGTGCCTCCCCTACCAGAGTCAAAGGGTAACAGGTAGTTAGTTTGCCTCTGTATTAAGTGACTGTTAACATCTTATCATCAAGAAAGTCAATCAAATGACCACAAAGAGACGCAAAACATCCACATACAACGCAGCTGCGTCGTTTTGTGTCTCTTTCAGTCAGGGTGTCTTCTATGTAGGAGAGCTGGGGGCCTTTTACATGTCGGTGCCCAGGGGCCCATTGTCTCATATTTGATATTTGAAGTTACAAATATTAGCTATTTATTGATATAATTTCATATTAGAATATTTGAAGTTGTTTATTTGGCACTGTATTACACTGATTAAACAATGCAACTATTAATAATGTAAAGTTTATCATTGCCAAGAAGGGCCTTAAATTTGAGTCTTAACACATTTTTCAAGTTTCTAAACCTGCCCCTGTCACCCTGCAATGACAAATGTTCAGATATATATATACACACCCAACAACATGTAGTACTTATTTTGTGCAGCACAGTGAAGTCCAAAGACGTGAGTGTGCTATGGTTATGGCCAAAAAAGCTTCAAACCTGATGCTGAAAGTCACCATATTTGATGTTATATACATACTACATGAAAGACATGATTGAGATTATATTTAACCTGCAGCTAGAGGCTTAAGTTTACTGTGAGCAGTTCCTCATGCACACAGCACAATCAACAAGGGCAACTGGTGTTCAGCTTTCCCTCACAGTCCTGTGGGAACACTGGGGAAAGACTCATTTGTATGTTACAAGGGGACAGGAAGGTCAGTGTGTGTGTGTGCTTGTGTGTGTGTGTGTGTGTGTGTGTGTGTGTGTGTGTGTGTGCCTGCACGGGTATATTCTGTATTCTGTGTGTGTATACCATATATGTGCATTCATATGTGTGCAGCCAATCAGAGCCAGCCTAGATCAGTGCACTGTTGCTATAGTATCGACTGCAGTTTGTTATAGATCTCAGTTGAAGTGACAGAAGTGAATTGATCTGAAAGAGAAGCCACTGGGGAGCTCATTTGAGATGCAGCAAACAAAACAAAACTGCATTTTGACTTCATGGACATGAAAGACTAATGAGACGTGTGCATGGTGCTTTTAAAACAAGACGGTCAAATATTCCTAAGTGAACAGAGCTAACATGAGCTTTAGTTTCCTCAGCAGATGCTTGGTCATTGACTTACTCTAGCACTGTGATCAATTACCGCTCAGGGATCTACTATACTGTCACTAATAGTATTGTACATTACACTACATATCTATTTAGCATTTCATAACAAACAATATCTATATTTCAGAGAAGCTGAAGATCTATGCAGTGTCAAGGACACTCCTTCATGTACCTGGTCTTAACATGAGTCATGTGTGATTAGTGTGTGTAAGGACAGAGCAACCAAATATATTAGTATATAGTACATTGTACATGTAGTACAGTGCAGCTGTAGTAAACCTTTGGACCCTGCTGAACTGAAGATTTAATCCAACAAACCACCAACAACCGCGTCCAAGAGGTGACATGTAATAACGAGGTGTAAACAGTGTCTGTGGATTATTTAAACATTTTTTAAACTTTTTTAGCTACTTTGAGTCCCACAAATAAAATACATTGAACCACATCGTGTATGTGTTCGGCATCAAAAACTACCAGATATTTGTCTGAATATTGTACATAATGATTAATGACTAATGTGCAGAGTAATCAAAATTCAATCAAATATTTCTAATGTAGTGTTTTAGTTTTAGGCTTAACTATTGCTGTATTTATAAAAGAAGAGTAGTGGGGTGGAAGGGTAAATTACATTATTTGGACAAATGTCGTTTCAAAATTGTGAAATAAAAGTATTATTTCAGCATTTTTCATAATTTGGAGAATCTCCGACAAAAAAAACTTTACCCATGTCTATTTGTCCTCAAGACAGACAAGAAAACATCTATCTGAAAATGATGAACATTTTTAACATTTCTTCTAAACTACATGGGCCAGAAGCCCTCCCTGTAGAGGAATTAAGAAGCCTGGGAGATAACAGGGAGGCCGGTCCCTCTCTGGTCGCTGTCTCAGACAACTTCCTGTGCTCGCTAATTAAATCAGGCCAAATTGGCTCGACCAGGTGAGAGCCTTCAGAGAATGCATTATTTCAAAATGCAGGACTTCAACATTTGACTTTTATTTCCCTCCTCTAACAAAGTTGCAGCGTGTAAGGTAAAAATCCCATATGCCACAAGTGGTTCCTAAATGTCCCTTTAATAATGTGGCAAAACACTGCGGGGGTCTACGTACAAAATACATTCATCTCATACATAGAGAAGACATTAGACATTAATACTCCTAATGCAATTAATACAAAAACAATGACCTCAAGTCTTTAAATTCTCTGCCAAGTTGATGCACTTTGTGTCAAATACAGACAAGATTTTATCTGTGGCGTGCTTCAAACGTCCAGGCCAAGTTTAGTTCATGTCCAGGTTACAAAACCTCCTAACCTCTCAGAACCATGCCAGTTACATCTACCCAAAAACAGTTGTGATCTTATGCAAAGGGCTGTGTTTATTTTCCTTCTTTAACCACTTTCTAAAACTTGCAAATGGGCCAGTAGTTATTTCCAAAGTGGAACATTTGGACCTTTGGCCTAAAGCTGGTGGGTGGCAGAGGGTAGGAGCACTTGTTTTTTCCTCTTTTCCCCCCTTGCTCACTGCAGATTTAGATGAACCATCTGGTGTTGGTATACCTAACCCTGGACTCCTTGCACATTTGGAACAGCCGTATCAGCAACATATGCTTCTGTCTCCGCGTCTGGCAACCACACACCAATCACTGGGATGGGGGGGGGGGCTTTTGACGTGTATTGCCAAAGTTTTCAATGGTTTATTATATAAGATCATTCACAATCTAGCACCACAACCTCTCAAACAGTTTGTAACAACATGTAGAGGAGGCTCAAGGTTAACAAGAGCTTCCTCTAGAGGGGACTGTATTGTTAAATTTATTAATTTATGTCTACAACATTTGGGCAAAACTGCCTCTCGGTTAAGGCAGCCGGGATGTGGAATCTTTACCACTGAGTATCAGAGAGTGCAGTCATTTTGAACTTTTTTATTTGCTTCATGGATGAAGGACAAATCAGTGTAACCTGCACATCACTACTGGCCTCCGCCCAGGGACTACAGATGAAAATAAGCTTCTAGCTATATTTGGTACAATACATGTTTATGCATTGTCCCTGCTAAATAAATTAGAATTAAAAAATGAATTAAACTCAGATCAGATCTCATCAGATGCTGCGAGCTACATATTTTTATTAGTTTGGAACTCTATTTAAGGATTTTGAATCTTGTTTTGTGATCGGCCACCAGTGGCTATTTAATTGCCAGTTTAAACCATCAATGAAAGCTGCAGTTGAGGCCAGGCCCTTCAAATCTCCCTCACTGACATTCTTTGTTACACCCGGCATTTCTTTTCACCAGCAGCAGCCTACACAAACACAAGCTAAAATGCACCAAAAGAACCCTTCAACCTAAAAAAAAAAAAGTGAGCAAACAAACAAAAGCAGCTTGATGACTAGGGGGAGAGTGGGCGGCCATGAAAGTGCTGAACACAAGCCCACGCCACCTTGGTCCTCCCAGCATTTTTCCTAGACAGGAAGATGGATGGGCCCAACTCTATTAATAACTACACTCCACTTACCATGACGCCAAAACTGCTAACACTGCAACTGCCCCCTGATGCTAGCTAGAACAACCACCTCCCACAATGTCGCCCACGTTTCTCCTGATAGGAACACTGTGTTAGGCAACAATACAGTAAACGGGTACTGGAAATCTCCAACCTGTCCACCTTTCTTCACCCTCACCACAGGACTGTGAACCTAGAGGCCCCTGAAGGCTGGCGAAGGTGCCTCTGGTAGTTTTGGCCGGTGCGATGTACTGACAAGTGTGTACAGCATGATATACAGTGATAAGAAAACACGGGCTGCTTCTTGGCATTTAGCGTAGTTACAATACAGTGTGGATTGGTATTCAGTATGGGAAGGCATAACTTGTGTGTGAAATCGAGGGAAGGAAAAGATGGAAAAAGATGAGACAGTGAGTGTGAAAAGAAAAGAGTACAGGACTGAGGGAGGAGAAGCAAAGAACAAAGAGCAAAATCAGGAGAAATATAGAAATATGTAGAAAGGTGGTGAAAGAGAGAGAAAGAAGAGCCTATCTAAATATGCAGAGGCATCAATGAAGGAACACTATTGTTCCTAATGAGATGTGACAGCCCAGTATAAACTAGAATATGAAGTGAACCATGATTACAGAGGATTAGATTAACAGCCACTATGTAGTGCAGTGAGAAAGCTTTTCAGGCCTGGCCTTGTTCTCTCTCTCTCTCTCTCTCTCTCTCTCTCTCTCCCTCTCTCTCTCTCTTTCTCAGTGTATAAATACTCTATGTGCAGTGTTTCTGTTCATGCATGCACAAATGTGTGTGTGTGTGTGTGTGTGTGAGAGAGAGAGAGAGAGAGAAAGAGGAGGGGTTGTGTGTGAGTGACTACTTTGCCGTCATGTGAAGCGAGGGCAGCGCACTATATGAGAGATAGCAGTAAGGTCAGTTCCACCTTCACAATGCTACAGGCTATGATATGCAAACATGGCTGACAGTAGGTGCTTCATCACACAGTGGCAGCTTGACACAGGAGCCTTTTCTCTTGATTAATCCCCTCTGCTTGCTTCCTGCTACGAAACACGCCGCAACCTTACAGTATATAGGCAAACCTTAATAATACAAAGCTCTGTTCGTTTAGCATCAGATCTGTAAACTGTGAGGAAGGAACACAGCTTGCGACTTGTCTCTTGCTCCCAACATGTAAATATGAGGTTTTATTTTGCATGTTCTGCAGTTTTTCAAGTTTCAATTTCAGGGACTCATCAACGAAACCGATTAGTTCAATAACTTCAAAAATACACGACAAGCCGGTCCATTCAATTTGACGGAAAACTTTTAACACATTACGAGAGAAAATATATCTGTTTAGGTTGCATGTTTTTCATTTACACCCACTTTCTTTCTGGAATGAGTAGATGAGAAAGTTTTGCTGACAGCAAGACGCTTCCAAACTACCACTGAAAATAACTTCCGCCCCTCAACCAATGAGCCGTCACCATGTTGATGAAACACCTCTACCGTGGTTGTGACATTCTCACTTTCAGGAGCGCACGCTCTCATTTTGCCAAACATCACTACAGAGCATGCCTAAACATTTCCCATGCGCAGCTTTCTTCATGACGCTCCTTCACTGTCTCAGAAAGCCAATGAGCCAGCTAATGCAGACTGGGAGTAGAGGGGTGTTTGGGGGTGGTGGTGGGGCAATCCACATTCCCAGATAGAGTCAGTGGAGCAGTCAACAGATTCCTCTCCCACATACATTTTGATTTTGATGGCTGTGGATTGCTGTCCCACTGCCGCCGTCTTGCCCTCTCTCAACTTCATTTCATCATTCCACATGCCCATAAAAAAGGTTCATTTCCTCTGCCCCATTTCCCTAAAGGTGAGTTTAGCAATCGGTCTCCCTGCTAGATGCACTCCAGCTTTTCCTATCTGCATTCTGACAGCAAATACAGATACGGGCCTGATGGTGCTTACACACTGTTATGGCCCAACAAAGTCAACTCACAGGTAGCTGATGTCAAAGCGCTGACTTGAGAAACCTGCATGCTGCCGCAGGAGACCATCGTAAAACATGATGATGGTGCACGGGCATGATGCTCGTGAATGTCATTAAAGGAGGCTAATAGCCGCTGTCTGTTTGAGAGGTAGATCAATACAGTAATGAGGAAACGGAGGCACAGGCGTAATCACAGAAAGCCCAACGGTGCTGAAAACCACAGGGTAAAATAGAATTGGGTCCTGGAGGGCAGCGGGCTGACTGACACATTCAGCGAGACGCTCCCTCGCTACATCTCACTGATTCTAATGACGTGGCCTTAATGTCAGAGGAGGCCTCTTTTCTTCATATGTTCTCAGTTTTTCTCTTTCAGTGCTGATTCTCACCTCAAAATCTCTCAGCTTGGCAAAAACACCTGATGTGACGCAAGACCTATAAACAATAGAGGTTCTTGATGGTTTATATCTATTATCACAAAACAACATCCTAATGAATGAAATAACGAAAGGAACATCCTAATGAAACTTCCTAATATACGGCCAGACACAAGGCCTGGTAATGGTGATTAATGTGAGGGATTAGTATAGCGTTTAAGGTGTAGTGGAGATGTAACATACACATTACTGGAGCTCATGCCTGGTGGATTTAAATGGAATTTCATTAAAGCTAAAAGAAAGAATGATGACTTTTACAACTCCCACTGGCAGCATTTTTACAGGCAGACATTTCGCACTAATGACGTGAATATGAAATAGTGACCCCATCGCACTAAGCACAGTTTGAGTAAATTGAGCTCAATGGTAAAATAACCTTCACCGCAGTGACTGGTAAATCTGCGGTTAGAGCTTCTTACAGCAGGGGCTCTTACGGCTTTTCAGTTTCGGGACCAGGAGGAGAACTTAAGTCTCGTGCCCTCGGACCTGAGCTCATTTGAACATATTGGTAGTCTCGTTTTTTGATTACTCAACAACAGCAGGCCTGTGACCCAGTTATTGGCCAACTCTTAGCTCGAGCAGCCGTACAGGTATTTCACAGGTTGAGCTACAATAGGAAGTGCTGCATGCATAATTCATCTCTGTACACCAAATGTTTCCCCAACAATGCCAGCGCAAGACAGCGAGGACAATCACTGTAAACATACACACATCTATCCATTATGCATAGGGATGGAAATGCATGCTATCACTGACCCTGATTTGAAATAGAACGCACGAGGGTTGTGCTGGTCGAGATACAAGCACAGTGTGAGTGTCGGCACCGCCTACTGTTGACGGTGCGTCTGTGAAATCCATCTGTTTCTGGCCATGACTGGCTGACTGAAGGGACCCAATGGAGTGAGACCTGATTTAGTGTCAAACGGAGTGCTTGGATGAGGTGGTGTACATGGATTTGGCGTGTGTGTGTGTGCATATGTGTTGGATCCTGTACTACAGCTTATGGTGTTTATGTGCATCCTGGTGAGAGCTTGTGCAAAGTGCCAGGTTTGAGTCACAGTTGCTGGACAGAATGGAAAGACTGGACAGTGAGCAAGCTTTGCACAGTGAAAAAAAATGTGTTAATGTTGTGACTAATCAAAAGGACAGCTGTGATGTGACCTCATATCCATATGCCATACCAGCATTTCGCACAATCATGTTAAAGCGGAAAAAACAAGGACCGCTATCAGCAGGTCGCAAGTTTAACATGACGGAAATGACTGTGCAGACACTCATCTCAAAAACCTGTGTAACTGTTACAGTAATTTGCCTGTATAAATCATCTTCATTGCTTTACATCCTGGTGCTTTATAAAAATCTTGAACTTGAAGTTTACGGGACCTAATCGATATAGCCTTAAATCCTCTATGTACATGTTGCAATGGAGGCAGACATGCATCCAAACAGAACTCCCAGTCAGAGGAAAAATAAAAGAATCATAACAACAAAAGCACCATGTAATAATGCCTGATTACATATAAATGATAAAAAACACTTTTAGAAGAACCGTCTATGACAATTTGTAGGTTTTAAATTACTTCAAACTGTAGACGATACTATATTAAAGACATCAAACGACTTGAAGTGTGTTGCAGTTCAACCTTAAACAGCCTGCTTTTGATCGCTGATGTGAGACCCAATGAAATAATTGAATGTGACGGCATGTATAGTTCGACGGTACAAAAGACTTACAAGAAATTAGGAGTGCGATATTATCGGCTTCTGGCTCATGCGCTGCAAAATGTCACTTACAATAAAGGCTCCTTTTGTCAGCCGGCAGGGGGAGGAGGGCAGATATTTAGTCTGAAATGATGAATTGATCGAAGTTAACTTATGGATGCTGGACAACCCAGAGGTTGTCACTTAATGATAAATGGATGTAATACTGAGCAACAGGGACAGCAAGTCAAGGACTTGGGGAAGGAGACTTAATACATGATGGATGATAATCATGTATACTATGTGGCATTTATGCAATGTGTGATGGGGCAAGTGTGTGTGCATGTGTGTGTGAGTGAGAGAGAGAGAGAGAGAGAGAGAGAGAGAGAGTGTGTTTGTGAGGTAGATGCTTTTTGGTAAAAACTATAAATGTTTGTAGATAACAGCCTCAGGTTCCTGTGCCACCATATAGTAGCCATCATGGTCTTATTAACAAGAAAAATATTGTTCATGTCAAGAACATGTTGACATCCCTTTAAATATGTACTGCAGACATGTGCATACATATGCAGTACATATAACTACTTCAATTCATGTGGGTGCAAGTCTGCTAAATATGCAAATACCCTACCATACTGAAATACTGTATCACAAAAACAAAAGCTATGATGATATGTTGAGCAAAACATTGACTATGTGGAAGTAAATTACTAAATATCTGCAACAAGGAGGGTTTGTAAAACATTTTAGTTTGCATGGAACAAAGGGGAAATAGAGCAGTACTGCGAATGGGGGGCTAACAAGAGACAGATTAAAAAAGGAATCATTAAAATCGAAGCACCAGAGGAAATGAAATGTCCTGACTTCCTGAAGTCCCCAGTGTGGATCAAGCTCCATAAACACTGGATCCTACATTTCCCATAATGCAACTCAACGTCTTATGTTAGACCCTCCAGAAGACTGTGTGCATCAGTTTTCACAGGCTGAATAAGTTTGAGTAAACTGAACTTCATGTGTAAAATCGTTGGAGTGTCTGTTTGTGTTTGTTCTAGTTACACACATGTTGACATTAGAGTTCTGACACCAACAATCTACATTTTCAGCGCCTGGCACAAACTTTATCTAACTGGGGTCGACTTTAACTGTAGCTGAAATGATCAAAAATTCCTTACATTAATGCATTTTAATTCAGCCTTATTACAGCTGAGGTCACAAAGTAGCAAAAGGTGCAACGTCTGAGGCCACTTCAGAGGACTGATATGACGGGCTGGTGTAAATGTTAAATAAATAATCTGTGTTCGATCTTTCGTCAGCATGTTTTCAGTGCAGACATTTGTTCTGTACAACTTTCCAAATACAGACACTTCTCATGTCCTCTTCTCGTTCATCACAGTGAGATTCCAACAGAGGAAAACGTATTAAACATCTTTCCACCCATTCGGTTGACAGTTCCAGTGTAGCTCCCATCATATTGGGTCTCATAAAAGCTGTGTGGTTCACCATCCATGTGTGATGCATGTCCACCTCTTGACCCCTTCCATCTACCGTCTGTGCATTTTCTGCAAAGACCAATACAAGCTGTGCCCCTGCTGTCTCTCTGAACCCTGTCACTGCAACTCCTCTGGTCTTTTAACATCTTGGGACCATTCTGGAAATAATTGTTTTCACTTGAACATGTCATCCCTTGGTTCCCTTTTATGTCTGCAATCCATAAATGAATCATATCGTCTCATACCGCTGACGGTGGGAAGATCGGTGAAGTTTGCATTGCATCAATTGGGTCTTCAATGTACTTGCTATCATGATCATTTGAAAGGTGGACACCTCCATAGTAGAGCTGTATGTTTAGATAGGACCAATAAGAGTGAATGGCTTACCACTTCTGTCACTAAGTCTCATGTTTTGGCCAATATAATCACCTCAGGGTGAAGATGACAACCTCTGAATACTAATTTGTTCTCAGCAAGCTTCTTTACTCTGAATCATTTTTCACATTGTGTATGTAAGTGGTTACTCTTTAACAACAATCCTTGACATTAGTGTATACCAATTTCCCACAACATCCACACACACAAGGAAATGTATCTAATAAGTCATATTGAATCAGATGATGTCACAGTTATTACACGTTTTAAATTCATTTGCTTTTCACCTTGTCTAAGGTTTTTGAAGATTCAAGCCAGACCGCAGGCCTAACAGTAAAGTCACAGTACTAGTCACACTTGTGATTTTTAGATTTGTGATTGGAATGTCTTTATGTTTAGTAAATTAAAGTGCTGTTTAATTAGATATGTTTAAAATGTACAGGCAGAATGGTAACGTTATTTTGAGCAGAAATCTAAAGTGTTCAGTCGGCTCCTGGTGAAAACAGTCATTAACAACTTTAACTGGAAAAGGTCTTCTCCCTGGACCAAGCAAGTGCCAAGAGTCAAGAGAACAGCCTGAACATGTGATACTTAGGAATCAAAGTAAATGCATTAATCCTGCAGCAAACAAATCACATCAGTCGTTTTTTGTAGAGAAGGGTATCCCAATGTGATAATGTCTCTGGCAAGTGCACCCGCTTAATTCTGTGCACTAAGAAGTACTTTCAAAGTAAAGCTATTCATTTGCTGATGGAGAACAAGATGTAGATTTGGAGCTGATTTGCAGCTCTTATAGAGGATCTTTTCAGTAGTTTGTATACACTAAGATGTGAAATCAATAATAACATAATGGGGTAAAGGTGAATATCAAGAGAAAGAGAAGATGGGGAATCATCTGAAAGTAGTACAGATAAGTGAAAGGGTGCTATAAAGGTAAAAACCTAATCATTTACCAAAATCTGGTCAGTTTTCCTGACAAACATGTACACATGATAAGCTCAGGGCATAGGGATAAATACAGAAAGTAATGTTCAATGGGGCTTTTCAGAAGAGTGATATGTTAAGTTTTAGAGTTCCTCAAACAAATCAGAGCTCAAAAGATGCAGGAATCTGTTGGCTAAACGCTGGCTGTGAGTGTGTGTTTGGGCCACTTCCAAATGATTTCAGAAAAGTCACCTACAGTACATAAAAATACCACCAGTGTGTCACTCACACCTCCCTGTTGCCAAACCGTTCACAGAAGCAAACCGTTGTCACTCTGAATTCACAGAAAAAGCTGTCTGAAACCAATAAATGATCACATGTCTGTAACACCTGCCACAGAGGCAAACCATATTAAAATCAAAACAAAACACATGTATTAATCTCGCTATACAACACTAGTTTCACTCACCCTTCCCTGTTTTCATCTTCATCTGCGTTGGAGAGGAGCTGTGAGCCAGCCAGCGAGAGGTCCAGAGCCGCGAGGGGCAGATCTCTGTAGCCAAAACTCACCAGCTGGACTGGAGGAGCCAAGCACTGGTTCTCGTCCTCCACTGGCTGGGAGATGATCTCTAAGTCTGACAGACCAGCCTGCTCCACATCCCTAGTTACATGCCAACACCAGCAACAGAAAGGCAAACAACACACACACATGCAAGCACAAAGAGGAGAGAGAATAGAGAAAGGCATACATTACTTTAAAAAAAATATCTATTATATCAAACCAGTAACATGAATTTAGAATTGATGCTAGTTTGGAAGAACTGAAGGATGTCATTTCTGACTTTCAGAAAGAAAGATTAGCGTCATTCTCCAGTTGAATAAACCTTAAAAAAGCAATCCCTTTTTCAAGATTTCAGGTAAATATTTAAATACTTTAAACATCACAATCATAGTATAATGACATTCATCAATTATCATAAAAATAGCAGATGTACCCTAGATAACAGAGTTTGGTGGAAGAAGTGTATATGTATGAGCACAAAGGCAGTGCAGATAAAAATTACTTTTAATTATTCAGCCCAGCAACTTCAATAAGAACACATTCTTATTTACAGAGACGGCCTCGGGGAGTAAACGCAGGGTCAGAGAGGGTTACACACAAACACCCACTCTGCACCAGAGAGCTGCTGAGCACTCACACAGTCCTCCACTGTAGAGGACCAGATGAGTTGCAGGTGCAGTGCCTTGCTCAAAGGGGAAGAATGTCCAGATTTCATCCAATAGTAAACAAGCTTAGTTCAAAAAACACAACCCAAACAATACAGATATAAAAGAAGAACTTGCATCGATAAGATACTACCTGATGTATATTTATTTTACATTGGAGACAATGTTGTAATGATAAAATATCATTGAAGTAAAAAAAGCTTTCTCTGCTACACTAAAGATTGCTGTCACTGCCAGATGTTTTTTGTTTATAATAAATATGTGCCATCTTCATAATTTTGCTCAAATAATTTAAAGTTTGTCATGTTTATTTGTCATTTCCATCATCAAATTATCAACCTTGCAAATATGAATCGACCTCTCCAGGTTATGCTACTTAGCAACCAAGCTAAGCTGCTCAGCTACTTTGTTATGGCAACAGCTCGTCCACAACTACAGTAGCTAACTAAAAAGTAGGGTCATTTCATTACGATAGCAGATACTAGTACTACATACTAGTAGTGTACCTGACAAAATTCAGGTCACAATTCATTTTGGACTAATAATGCAACACTTTGCTACACAATTCTGTTGAAAAAAGTAAAAAATCCAAAAACGTCAATATGGGGATATCAAAAACAAGATTTTTGAGAAATACCTGAAATATGAAATATAATATTTTTGTCACAAAGACATAAAGAAAATAGATCAGCCTGGTCATTTTTTTCACCCACCTCTGCTTCTAAGGGTAAATTTATCTTAGTGTCAAGGCATGTGGGTGCCACGCTTTTTGTCAATATTTTCACAAATGACAGGTTGGATGTTAATCTAATAAACACGCCCACCTTCCTCTATGTTCCTATCAGCAAACCTCCGCCCTGTATCTTTATCCATCTCGAGTCTTTAAACCTTAATATCTAAACACATCAAGGCTGCTCAGTTGTGGCCCAGCAGCATGTAACCCAGCGTGCACACAAGCCCCAGTTGTGTAAAAGCTGGGCCATCTCAGTAGAGCGTGGAGGTGGAAACAAATGCTGAGTGCAGCTGCAGACTGACTGTGTGTGCCCTGTGGTGTGTATTTTTAGACCAGAGCAGATGCTGGTGTATCATGTCTACTGTGACGTCATCGCCTCTCCCTTTGTCAGCTGAGTGGATCCCCACTCTCCTTCAAACGTCAAAGGAAGTCAGGGAAAGGGTGAATGGGGAAGGGAAACGAGAGGAGGAAAAGGGTGACAATGTCAGGGGTTATACAAGAAGGACAGGGGAGGGCAATAAAGGGCAAAGGAGCTTCGAACAATAAAAGAAGAGAAGATGGATAAAAAACAAAAAGGAAAAGTGACAAGGGGAGGAGGAGGGGCACAAAGGTTCAGGAGAAGGATTGGGAGTGAGAAGTGGAGGAAATACATGAAAGTAGGAGAAAAAATAAAAAGGTTAGTAACAAGGAAAAGGGATGGGAAAATAAGGCTGACCACAGAAAAAGAGTGGAAAAGTAGAGGTGATAAGACGATGAGAAAGAGGAAACAAGCAGGTAAAAGAGAAGAGAAGGTGTCTCACAGATACAAATATCAAACTGTAACTTGGAGTTACTGTATTCTCTATCTTACCTTATGGCTTATACACTCATAAAACACAGGGACAAACTGAAGTGATTGAAGTAATGGTTGTGTGCCGGGAGAAGACCAAAGGTTTTCTCCATTTTCTATATAAAGATATACTTTTTCCACTTAGTCTTTCTGAATTCTTCACTTTCTCTCCTTTATCCTCCTACAGTCGTCTTCAAACTGTACTGAGTGACCTAAAACATTGAGAGGAGAGACATGCAATCTGACAGACAGGCATACCTTTAGGAAAGGACAGTCACGTTAACAGACAGGACAGGACAGATAGATATGCAGGCAGATAACAGATAACCCCCCAAACACACACACACACCAGAACCCCATCCCACGACACAACCACGGCTTATTAAAATATACAGTGATAATGTCAACGCTAAAGGACCTTTGATGATATCTGGAGTGACCTGAGCAGTTGGAGGGCATCCTATTCTCTGCAAATGACTGTAGGGTGTGTGTGTGTGTATATGTGTTTGCATGTGTGCGGGTGTGTGTGTGTGTGTGTGTATGTGTGTGTTTGGCAGGCCAGCCTGTTATGGGACTCATGATAACGTCAACAGAGCCATCAAGGCTGATCTGATTTAAACTCTGACTCTGTAACTTTAACACTGGGAAGTAAAGAAGTAACCAGCAATACAAATGTACGTATGAAATATAAAAAAATATAAAATACACTTCTTCCACTTTCATCCAAGGCACCAAACAGCATCTAACTGAGCCATTAACATATATCTCAAGTGTCCAAACTTGAAAAGCCCTGAAAGCCCTTAAAGGACCTTGCTTACTTTTGGGGCAACAGCGCTGTTCAGGTGCAGTCAGACAGGATTTGGCCAAGTGAAATTTACTCAAACCCTGTATCATCATCAGCCTCTATCATTATCCTTGCCAGTTTCTCAGGTAAAAGATTGAACTATGTGCAGAAAGGCAAGATCATTTCACAAGAAAAAATATCTCTCTCCTCTGTTATCATTGAAATGAATGGGGAGTGGTGTTTGGTCTAACCACACCTTCAGTCAGTTTAAATATTAAAGCTGCTACCAGGAGAACTTGAAGTATGATTACATATAGTCTGTTTACAGGTCTTGGGAAGTCCTGCTGAAGAGAGTTGGATAAAGTCTTTTGTAGCTCTGGAGGGACGCGTGCAAAAGTCAGATGAACATCATATGTGCATGTGTGGAAAAAAAGCTGTATAAATCCTTCTGTGCCTCCAGAGGGAACTGCATGAAATCTGATAAATTGCCTCAAGGGATGTCACTTCAGAGTCAGTGTGACAACAGATGTACTGTGCAAAGAACCTGAAGTTACAAAATAAATCAATTGTTAAAAATCACAATAGTTGCCTCTGGATTTCTGTGTCCAAAGGCTAGGATCATAGAGGTGTTTCAAATGTATGTACATTAAATTAAGAAGGCCGTGTAGTGCTCCAAAAGACATCACACAAAACAAATCCAACTTACTCTTGTTGCTAAAGTGACACACTAACCAGCAGTGAAGGTATCAAAAGAAATCCCACCACCCATATATTGGAGCTGTAACCTGAACCAACAATAAAAGCAGAGCAGCCTCGACCCATTAAACCCAACGAGTGAACAAATGGAAAGTTTGTGAGCTGAACACCAACGGAGCATGAATACAAGAAAAAAAAGGCACCAGCTGTAGTTATGTTACCACACCAAACCCACTGAACACAGCCACTAAACGAATGAGTCACAGCCATTGTAAGCAGGTGTATTCTCAAAAACTGTTTCAGGTGAGTAACCATGTGCCCGTTGGCCGACACTCTTTGTCCCATGGAAATCCAGCAAAACTCTATTTATCGTTTAAGATTAGAAAGTCTGTAGACGTAGTTGAAGCAGGTTGAGAGAAATATTTCACTTCCTTATACTTATATAAGTTGAGGGTGAAAGCTTCTTTAAAAAGTAGACGTGGTAGCGGTTCCCAGAGTCGTCTATCATAACTCTGCATGTATAGCATACAACAGCAGCGTTTTCTGTTTTTCATTAATATAAACCTTTTCAGGAAGAAGTGTTATTGCAGTCTAGTCTCGAGAGCTGCTGCCCTCATCCCAATTTGATGGGATTATTTCCCTCGGCAAGAGGGCCTTAAATTTCTTTGAAGATACATACTCCATATAGTCAAAAAGATAGTCACCAGAGGCTGTGATGCTGTTGACTCATGTACAATGCAATATGTATTGTATGAGTGAAGAAAATGGAAGTTAAAGTAAAAGACAGAATATCATTTTTTCTCTGTAGCCAGCAGCCTTTACTTCTCAGTTCAGAAAATGTTATGATTTTAGTAATGTACAGGTACAGTATGCTCATGCAGACAAATAAAATAAAATAATGAACAGAAAGAGAGGATAACACAGCAGGGTGGAAGATGTAAGAAAATATGTAAAGCCTAAAAGTAAAATTTTACTGACTTAAAAGAGGACACATGGTCAGTTAGCTTTATATCCTCAAACAAAGTGTGAGGACCCCCAAACCACAAAAGCCTAGTCTTCATTATCTCAAACATGGGACAAGCCAGCAGGACCTTGCCTGAGGACCTTAAGCTATACCCGGGCTCATAAAGAGGTAAGAACATCTGTGATGTTGGAAGTGGAGCAATTTGGCACTTATTATTTTCCTTTAAAGACCCTGAAAACCTATGTACTCAATCAGCCTCTCACTATGAGCGACGTGGCCCTACATCAACACATAATTTTCTGACAAAGTTGGAAAAGTGTTGTTTATTTCAGTTGAGAGATTTCTGTATTCTGTGTTTTGTCTGTGCTGTTCTTGCCGGTTGGAAGTGGACTGGGCTCAGTGGGATATGGGTGATGTATGTCTGAGCACCAATCAGGATTGAGCATCAACTGAATCACAATGTGGGGTTGCCTGCTTATGTTGCCAGGTTACTGTCAATCAAATCTGATCAAATCACACCTTCTCAGTCCTGATGGCGCTTTTTTCCCCTCCTAAACAGTGATTATTGCATATTTAATCATGAATATTTCAGGTTATAGATAAATGTACGTATAGGATTTAAGTTTTCAGGGGTTAAATGGCTAATCTTATCTGGAATTTGAAAAATAAAACCAAAAGGAGAATTTTACAAATGCTATTAAGTAGAAGCAACATTCCCCCACTGTAATTATTTAATCTTTCTAAAAAATGACCAACCAACCAAAGTGTAAAATGCAGTATCTATATGTGTCAGGATGGACTAGCATGTTGTTGCACTGTGGAAGTTGTCAATGTGCCTCTATGACAGATACCTCTACATTTATTTTATCTGGCAAAGAAAGAATTCCCTCTCTGAGACTGTGAATATACAGCATTGTGCCACAGTGGGTTGGCCTGATAGATGTTGTTTTCTCCACACTTCTCCTACACACAACATCTCATCCATACCACCTCTCATCTTCAGCACAGCAGCAGGTTTGGCTCTCTTCCCAAACAATCAGGACCGCACACATAACTACTCATGACAGACACAAGCTGTCCAGAGCCCACTGGCTCACAGCTTACAGTAATGTACCTGGTGCGCTGCCTGGCTGCCCGTTGAGATATCACGAAAAGCAGCCCAGCCCATGGAGTTTCTACAATGTTCAGCAAAGTTCTTATGTGAAGCAATAGGGTTAGTCATGCATTTTGAGATATTTGTGATATTTCACTTAACTGTCTGAAATGTCTGTTTTGCTACTCTGTTCCACTTGCAGAGACTTAAACTATCTTTAGAAAGGTAATCCATTACAGTGTATATATTCATTTTACTTTAGTCAAAGGTACATTGATGTGTCACGGGAATATGAAAATGCAGATTTACAAAGTGGACTGTACATCGTAGCTCCTTACATTGAGGAATACAATTAAAACCCAAAAGAGACTAAATAAGTAAACATGAATATCATGAAAAGGATAATGTGAATTTAACATAAAATGTTGTAATAACATTGTTATAATTCACTTATATAATACATGGAAATGACACTAAAATCCGAACAATGTCAATGAAAAAACCCAAAAGACAAACCCGTCTCTGTTTCTATCCAAGCACACGTATAAATACAACATGTTTTGCTGTTTTAAATAAAAGTACTGACCTTTCTGAGTACCCTCAATGTTCTTATCTAACAGAAAGAGGCAATTGCAAAATTCTCAAAAACATTATTTCATGGAAACACTAAAAAGACTGCTGCTGCAGAAGAGCACCACAGGAAAGAAGTGATATTCAGGGGAGCAGGATTCCCTGGGGGTGGCAGATAAAATTACATCGTGGACTGTAGAGTTGTGGGCCAGGTAGGAAAGGTCATTATGTGACAAAAGTTGCTCAAGGGACTTCACTGACCAAAACAGAAGGTCATGTAAGTAACTGGGAGCCCGTGGCGCTGAAGAATGTTCTTCCTCCGACAACAGGAAGTGTCTCGCTCATGACCCTCGTGACCCCTGTGCAATAAGACAGACTTACAAGCAGCTCGAGGGAAAAGAAAAGGAATAATTGGCTTTATAATTATATTAGCTTTGTTTGCTAATTAGCTGATGTTAGCATCCTAATATGCTAAACTAAGATGGTGAACATGGTAAACTAAATGTCAGCATGTTAGCATTGTCATTGTTTAGCTCAAAGCACTGCTGTACATTATTACAGTTTAACAGAGCCGCTAGCGTGGCTGTAGACTGTTAGTCTTGTTTAAATATCTTGAATTCAAACGTTTTTTAAAGAAATCTGGTTTCTGATGTGCATCTCTTCCACAATTGAGTGTCAATAAATAAATAGATAAATAGTCTCAATCAAATCTATAGAAGTTTAAAGGCCATCTCTTTTCTGTTGGCTAACAAATAAAGGCATAAAATGTCCCAATAATATATATATATATATATATATATATATGGAAGCCTAACTACAGTGGAGGACAATCCTGACAAGAATTGTGCGGACTTTCTGATTTCTTCTGAATCAATTTGACTTCAAAGTGCTTTAAAGTGAACTTATTGGGCACTGTTTATAAATTATAAATCCCACCTACACTCTGCATTATGAAAATAAGATCTACTATCCTCTGAATAAGATCCACTACATAGTAGTCCTATTAGCAGTGGCACAGTGTGTGAGTACATTAGGTGCTGGATATGGTGTGCATACATCAGGTAGAGTTGAGTCTAGTACAGTTGAAAATGTTGCCATGAAATAGAAAATAGAAATGTGAAATAAAAGTCTGACATTGTCTGCTGTCATGTTTTGGCATACAGTGTAATCCTATGCATCTATAAAGAAAATAAAACATAAAATCTATGAGCCATTATTTCCACACATTACATCAGACATAGGTGTTACGCTGCTCATCATCTCCCCAAGAAAAGCCCAATGGCAGCTTTGAAAATACACTTTCTGGGGGACTTAAGTTTTTTTTTTCATCCAGGCACATTTTACCCTGAACCACACACCACTCTGTCCAAGACCTCAGTGGACTACAAGATCAACACGCACACATTAGATTAGGCTGTCTGAGCACAACGCCTGAGGATCTAAAACACACCCAAAACTTGGCCAGAACATGGAGACACAAAGCAGATGTTCCCTGCTCCCACCAGCTGCTGTGGAGAACTTTGGAGAAGCTGGACATCATTGTGTATTAGTGTTACAATCTCATCACGTATGAGTTTGTACACAGTTGGTGGAACACTGCAAACTATTCTTCAACTTCTAACTTATAGTCAGACTCGATGCCTAAATCAGTTTGAAGACTAAATGTAATAACTGTGTCTTGGTGACAATAGCATGTAGACATTTCACACTTGTGTGTTTGAAACGTCTTTTTCTTGCTGCTAAGAAAGTAAAGACAGTGAGTAATGTTTGTCTTTGCTGCTGACTCACACATAACGTAATATGGATTTCACATCTAAAGTTGAAGATGAGGCAAAAGAAAGACTCTTTGACCTGAGGGACTTTATCGGCATCCAGATCAAACCATGCTAAAACAGTGACACCAGCAGAAAAAATGACTCCACCTCACCTTTCTTACCACGTGCATTTTGGTCAATACACACCTCAGTCAATTCACCCACCAGTCTTTTCAAGGCAATAACCTGGAACACATAGCTTGTGTTAAGCACCGTGTTCATGTTGTAGGACAAAACACCTGTCACTTCTGCAGAATTTACAAATTGCTTCGGGTAATTTCTTAGAACACCCAATCCAACTTCCAGAAAAACTTTCGTAATTTCACGCCAGTGGATATTAATGAAGTCTGCCAGGCACATTAGCTCATTAATAATATTACAGATTAAACTATGATGAATTGGTGGACTGCACAATGGGCTGTTCTGGCCCTGGTGTGACCAGTCTCTTATCTGACCTTTACAGATACAAGCTGTAGAAGACACAGGAGACACAGAGACCCTCGCGGGGCAGGACTAAGACAGCAGATGTACATAAGCCTTCTTCATAATAGAGAGGTCCGTGGACCTTTTTACACTGTGTCAGTTTCCAATAATAGATTGAATTTTAATTTCCACAGACACTTAAGGGAATACGGGTCTTGAAAGACTTAATGACTGAAAAGACAGATTTCTGTAGACTTGTGAAACTGACTTTACTGACTGGCTTTTTTCTTCTGCACTTTATTTTTGCATATAGGGCAAATATAGGAGACACGGTATATTCTGTATTTGAGGTGTTGCCTGTTGCATCTTGAGCATTATGCAGAATTCATAGCAGCAACTGTTATCTTATTAAATTGTGGAAGTTTAATTCAGTGAAGAGTCAGTGGATAATTAGAATCATAATGGCATTTCCAGGAACAATTTACTGGAAGGAGACTTTTTCCCATAGATAAGACTGATTAGTTTGAAAATGACGATATATGGAGGAAGCTGTAATGATATAGGTGTTCACTTGTCAAGAAAAGAAAAGTCAGGCATAATAGCTTACATTTTATTGTACTATGTGTGAATGATTGCAGTAAAAGAAGTCCACCATTAAAAAATGTGAAGTCTTCAAGCCCAAATAGAGATAACATCATCAGAACCACAGAACTTAAGCTCATGCAAATTATGCAACTGTTTTCACAGACTGAGAAGTGCTTTCCATAAAAATTAAATTGACGTGTAAAATCAGCGACATACTGACTGACAGATATCACTGATTTCCCTGTCTAGCTAGAAAACACTTTTTAAAAACTATGTATGTCATAGTGATCCCCTGTGCCTACATTTTGTTATTATCCATAGCCAATAAACTGAGAACATTATGCCAGTGTACTTATGAAAAGAGCCAATTAGGCAGAATGTCGGGCCACTCGTAGACAGCATTTCTCCCAACAGGCAGAAAGACACCATGTGCTTGTCAACTCCCACCCTGTGAACAAAAGAGGAAAAGCCGTCCAACCTCTCCACCCTCCCACCGGCGTTGAATAAACAACAGGGTATACAGCGACGTGGGGAGCAAGATGAATGGTCCTGACCAGCGCAGAGGACCCTTCAGAATCTTAAAGGGAAAATCCACCCTAAAATGCAATTCCCCCTTTACATTAATCCCATGAAGTTCGACTCTTCACATTAATGAAGACATTATTCTCAACCTTGAGTCAAATCACTGGCATCATTAGAAGACAAAACACAGAACTGGTCAGCTAGTGACAGAAAGTGTGCTCATTTGCTGACATAAGGGACTTAAGTACAATTTTGAAGTAAGTAAGTAAGTAAGAGTATTTTCATTTTCTGCGATGGTCTACTTCAACTCCACAAAATTTCATAGGGAAATATTTTACTTTTTCTCAGTTACATTTATCTTACATCTTCATGCAGATTTAAATTTTTTGATGAAACATGATGAGCTTATAAAATACAAAGATTAAACCAGTGGCTCTCAGCACAGACCCCTTATAAAAGAAGAGTGTCTAGATGGGGCCCTGTTCAAGGCCCAAAAAGGTCAAAACGTATCCAATATTTCACAAAAATGCAAAGATTACAGAAAAGCCAAAATAATAAATACAAATTTGTGAAGCAGAACTTCTTCTTTCCAATCCCGTTTAATCATCTCACGACCCCTTAGATTTATCTAGTGAACCTTTGGAGAGGTCCCTGACCCCTGGTGAAATAAAAGTCTGTTCCTGTAACAAATACTAAGTATAAATGATGTTCATAAATCCAGTGCTACTTCACTATAAACACCGAGGTGAAGACATATGGATGAATAATAATAAGAGGAATTAAAAGCAAAGTGTGTTTCTCATTTGAGTATTAATCATTAATACTGTATCTTAATGACATGTTCGTCAGTCTTCAAGAGTGAAAGCTTTTTTTTCTGCTGAACTGTCGAGAGCGACTGTGAGCTACAGTCATCTGTTTAAGAATGCGTTCGTTTCACCTTAACCACAGCATGGTATGACATTGCTACTGAGACCCGCTGAGCTGAGCTCTGTATGGGACCACGAGCGAGAACTGCTTCTCTTATAAAAGCACAAATGGAGCGATGATTAAGGGCTATTCATCTAGGTCAAGAGAATAAATGCAGCTAGTTAAGATCAGACAAATTAGCGAGTCATGCTACGCCAGCAGAATCATGAGTTAACTGAGAATAATGATTTCCACTGTTCTCCCGTACCTCTTACTTTGTCTTCACACACACTCACAAACACACACACAGGCTGCAGCACGTTCCCTCAGTAATGCATCAGCTGTTCTCACTACGCACTCGGAGAGCACAGATTAAAAATGGAACGCTGGGAGAAAACTGGAGGTGGAGGGCGGTTTGTTGGGAACAAGGTGTTAATGTGTAATGGTCGTGGATAATAATAATAATCAATAAACTGCATGTTGTACCACTGAAGCAGTTAACATAATGACCTGTGTTTACGGCTGCAGAATGGACGCTCTATAGTCAGCATCGTGCAGGTGTGTTTCTGCATCTCAGTGTGTGTGTGTGTGTGTGTGTGTGTGTGTGTGTGTGTTTAGCATGCAGAGTGACGAGGGTCAGAGACACCTCAACGGTAGCAGTGTCTGAGAGAATAAAGGTCATGATTGTAGAAATGAAGGCTCAGAAACATGGGACACAGTGACAGAGAGGAGATTGAGTGAAGAGAAAAAGCTGAGATCAGAAAAAAGAGGCATGCTGGGAGGGGAGCTCTGAAATTAGTGTCCCTATGAACAATTCTGCATTTCTGACATTTGACCACACATTTTCAAAGGTTGCACTTTAACTCATTTTCTGCCATATGTGGAAAAACAAACGCTGGTTGGAAGTGTGAGGAGAGTGAGGAAGAGACGAAAGAAAGATCAGCAATGTACTTACTCAGCATTTGCCATGATGCTGGGTGATGAGGAGAGATGTGGTGGTGGTGGCGGCGGCGGTGGTGACTGTCACAAGGTTTCCACTCAGTTCTGGCTGTTTTAGTGCTGCAGTTCACCTTTTCACCTGATAGATGCTGCTTTCATGTTGAACCTGGGAAGAACGTGGCGATTACTGCAAGTGAAGAACAGTAAGATTCACATACAGGACTCATAATAATCAGGGTGGCTGGTAACTTAACTAACCACAGTGGCTGGAGATCCAGGAAAGTTGGTTTTAGACTTGATATCTGCAGCATGTCAATATCAGTTAAAACAGTGACTTTTTCTAAATACCATGACAGTTATTATAACATCACAACTTCTGATATTGGATAAAATAGTTTTAAGAAAATTGGTTCTCCAAGAGAAGCTTCTTCTAAACTGCATCCTATGATTTGTTTCTTTCATCTGGTGATGAAAAACACACGCTTGACAAGCCAGGGGGAACCTGTTCGAGGGCTTGTCCTTGGATATGGTAAGTGACAGTGGATGAAGGGCAAACTAACAGAAACCCAAATGTTGCAGTTTAATAACTCACACACGTTTTTTGAAGAGTTGAACTCCATGAAAATGTCAGACACGTCAACAATGGACTAGATTGACTACAGAGCCTAGACTCCAAGTGGTCACCAAAACACTGTTGTAACCTCAAACATAAACTTTTAACGTAAACTTTTAATCACACCCCTGAAGCATTTATCTGCTTACAGCTGTGGGTTCAAACATTCAACACTCCACAAACAGTTGGGTGCAAGACTTTTCCTGCCATCAGAGTGATAACTGCACCTGTGATAAAAAAAAGAAAAAAAAAGAAACTGATTTACTTGCTGGTCTCAGATTCCAGAGAGGAGAAACTTGACGAGAGCTCCTCGCTGTACATTCATGCATTATTTATTTGGAGCAGAGGACTTACCTGTGTGAGATTTACATTGTTGACGGGTAATCGTGCCTCCCGTTGCCCCCTCGCTGGTAGTAATGTCTCCCTCGGTGGGGATGAGAGTAAGTGAAGCAGCAGCAGGCTCGCAGTGTGTGTAGGCTGCAGCTATCCTTAGCACTTTTGCATTGGACGAGCACCACCGCTGCTGCTGCTTCTGCTGCTTCCGCTGCTCCCACTTGCGCTGCTTGGATCTCAGTGCAAAACCAAAGAGGGGCTGAAGCTCAAATGCAAGAAGCATCGTCACTCGGCGGGATCATATTAGCTTTGAAGTGTTATTCAGACTGATCAAATAACGACCCTTTAAGTGCGATCTCCCCCCCTCCTCCTCCCCCTCCTCCTCCTCCCTCCTTCCCCCTGGCTGGGATCGTTGAGGGTTTGTGCGTGTGCTGCTCCAGATCCAGATCCAGGTTCCGCTCCTCAGCTGAGGGTTTCCCCGGCGAGCGCAGCGGGGAACCCTGCGAAAAGGAGCTGTCCAGGTGCTGAAGCGAGCCCGACGAAGCCTCGGCTCTCCGCCGACCCGCTCCCGCAGCAGCAGCAGCAGCAGCCGGGCAACACAGGGCGAATTTCAGCCAAACGCCATCAAAACATTGACGTTTTCGAGCCGGAGACTGACAGTAGCCAATGAATCGTGTGACATTTGCATCTCTCCGGTCACGACATAGCAGTCTAAAAATGTTGGCCGCGTGCGTGCGTGCGTGTGTGTGTATGTGTGTGTGTGTGTGAGAGAGAGAGAGAGATAGAGAGAGAGAGAGAGAGAGAGCGTGTGAGTAGATTTTCTCAGTTCCCGATTGAGGCCAATTTGAGAGCGGGTTATCGCCACAGATGATTTTATTAGCTTCACGCCTGGTAGGTCGCCCCTCTCCGTGTCATGAGCGGGTTTTTTATGGTTTCCCAAAATAAAGATACTATGGGAATATAAATTGCCTTTACAGCAATTGGCTTAACCGTTTGTCACTCATCGGCATTAGCCAGTCGATGGTTAAAGCGCACATCAATCAACCTCAAGCGTCTCTTCCTTTATTTAAACACGCCTGGACGTGGGCTGTCGGAGATATTATAGGCTGAGGCTCAGATTTCAGGGTGTGTGCAAACAACTAAAAGTGGTGATCTGTATTAACTGTAGTAGGCCTGTGGTTACAACCGAGGAGGGATGCGTAACGCCCAGTGGGCTCAGGGACTGGCTCTAAAGCTGCCGCTGTAGTGGTTTGAACAGAAAACACGCACATATCTACATATTGAATGTTGGTCATTTATTGAGGAAAGGAGCAGAACATATATGATTTGGCACATGTAGAAAAGTGCATCAACACCAAAACAACTTTTATGAATGAGCCATAAACACTAACTTAAAAATACATTTTGATTTGCTCTATAAGGGCAGATGTGTGTACTATGATACAAAGAAGAGACTTCAATTTTTTAAGTAAAATATTGGAACTTTTCTTGAAAACATCCATTCTTGCAACAATCATTATTACAGCATGTATAGAAAAGCTGAACTTCAACATATAACAGCAACTACCTGACCAACAAACATATATATATATATATACACTGGAAATTGCACCTTCATGTCATCAGGATATTCTTCTTAGTGAGGAAAAAGCATGACAATCAATAACAGGGCCATCTAGAAAATAACGGATAATCAACAGATTTTGATAGAGACCAATATTCACAAAAATTTGAATGTTTTTCTCAAACGTGCAACTAGGTAGTTAGTCCCCTTTAAAAGAGAAAGAGCCATTAGAATTTATTACTTTAGCAAAGGATGCCAAATGCATCATCATCTACACCAAATACATGACATTTCTTCTGACATGGACAACATATCTTCAATTTCCAACCCCCGAAGTTGACCACTAAAGTTAGAAACTGCAGAAGAGTCGAGAGTAAATTGAGAGTTTGTGCTAGTCAGAGTCACTTACACAGCCAACAGGGCAGCCGTTCTGCCCTCTTCTCTCTTCTGTTTTAGGATGTTTTTTTCTGTTAAACTGCATAAGCTGGGGAGATGAAGTAAGCAGTAACAGTTGGAAGTAGGTAGTAGGAGGTATGACCTGACATGTGGACAAAAGAGGAGGCACTGTAAGACTGATTCCCCTGATTGAACCATTGTAGATTGATATCTAACAAAAGAATATTAACTTGTAGGCTAACATGCTTTATTTTATTTTTTATTTTATTTTTCCATTGGTGAGACAAAAGTGTAAAAATCATATTTGTAAAACCTACATAACAAAGAAGAGCATTCAAATCAAGATCACCTTGATTTAGTGGAAGAGGGACCACATTCTCCTCACTTGCATGAATAAAAAGTGCTTGCGCTGAATTAACAACTAGCTTGTGGGATGCACAAGTACAATTTACTCACCTGCAAAGCAATCAGACCATGAGGTTGAAGTCAGAGGGTAAGATATGCCTTGAATGTGTGCGGAATTTAGGGAAAATATAAACTTATATTTTACAAGAGCGCTTTATCACATTCAAATGTAAAAAGAGATGATCAGTCTTTTTATATCTGAACTCTGTGAAACACTAGTTTTAATATGAAGCCGTGTTTACACACACAGTCTCCAAGGGACACAATTTCCCAAATGATGCCATTACATTGATGGCTAAAGGGATAATTTTCCTGCTTTATGAGCAGAAATGGTGAAAGTCGTAATGAGTCGTAATGTGAGTAACACTCTGTACAGAATGTTTCTTGTTCCCGACCGCTGTAGCAAACAGGAGCATGATGGGTCGTCTTTGTTTCTTTCCTGTTTGTCCATTGTCACTGTAGGTCAGTCAGTCAGCCTAGATGGACCAGGGTCATGACTGTAGTGTACTCATGCTGCAGACTGTCAGTGTCAGTGTCGCACAGCGTGTAGTCATCTTTCACGATTCGGTCGCAGCCAATCTCGCCGTTGCCGAACAGGCCGAAGAGCGGGGTGTTAGGGAACACCTTGCGAAAGGCGTCGGCCTCTACGTTGGTCTGGTTGTTGTAGTAGTTCTGGCCTCTCCCCACGCAGGCGAACATGAACCCCAGGGTATTCCTCTCTGGAATTTTGGCTGCCTTCAGCCGTCCGATCATGGCGTCAGCCGCCTTTGGGTTGCTGATGTCTTGGTCCAAGAGCACAGATGCCCCCTGCACTTTAGGGCCACTCAGGGCCAGGCCCACCACGCCGTACGAACCCTGGCTACAGCTACAGAGTGACAAATGGGAGATAGGAGAGTGTGAATATTGCAAAGAGTGTGCAGTAAAACATGCCACTGATAATTTAACTCTGCAAGTGTTCAAATTATAACTTCCAGTGTTCATCTATAAATTCAATCCAAACCTATTGGCGGTTCCATGAATGGTATAAGTGAAATACAGATATTAAATTTCAAAATGAGGTGAGATTAGCCACCTATGGAAATTCCTTCAGTCAAACTGTGTCTGCGGAAGCCTCAAAGTTTTTGAACTCCAGGAATTTGCAAGAAATTACATGCAATTGTTATTTTTGTATTAAAGCATTATCTCCCCCATAATTTCAAAGAAAAACCTTGATTTAAGTGGAGGACATTAACTCACCAGTGTCTGGTAGGAGAGAAGACACTTTCTACCAGCCCTCCAGCGATGAGAGCTTTGCTCTTGGCCAGCGGCTCCAGTATCTGGCTGAGGAAGCGTGCTCCTCCAGATGTATATGCCTCATAGAAAAAGATTAGTACCACACGCAGCTCTGGGTTGTCAACCAGTCCTGGAAAGAAAGTTCAAAAAATAAAAGAGTGATACAAAAACAAGTTCTGGATTTTACAAGTTCTGCACTTCTCAGTTTAGATTGTTGAATAATTGCTACACTCACCTGCTTCTTTCAGGGCCGTTGGGGTGATGGACTTCTTACAAAAATGGAAGGGCTTGATGTGGACACCTTCCATGCTGGGGAACATTACTGCAAAGCCAGCCTCCCCTTCCTGGTACTCTTGAGGAGGGCTGGAGCAAGAGCCACTCGGAGTCACTGCACAGAGGCGCAAGCATGAAATACCACAGAATATTAAGTTACCGCTACATAAAGTAACTTAAACGTCATGAGTCTGAGTTTTCATTCCAGCCACAAACTAAGCCGTGAGTGAGAGCCTCCTCTGCGGCTGATGTTTTAGTGTCTACTTGTAAAGAAAACCTGCAGAACCTTGGCACATCACTAAGAACCACTCAGTATATGTACTGTTTAATTAGGAGACTTGTAGATCTCCTAAATAAACAATAATTCTTACTAACTTCTACATGAAAATAATTAGTTCATTAGAAGTAAGAGGATTTTTCTTTTGGTTTTGGTGCAGGCAGTTTCTTGGAGTCAGCATCTAGTGGCCATTAGAGAAACTGCAGCTCGAGGTACCAATGTACTGGTCTCACCACTCGACTGTGGTGGTTGCCGCCGGGTTGGGAATCATTTTTATAAACTCAGGAGAGCATATGCTTTCAGAAAAACTGAAAGACACTTACTTAGATATTTGCTCAACAACACCCACAGCCTCAGAGAGACCAGCATATACATCCTATAACAGCAACATCAAAACACCAGGCATGATTTCACCACCCTTAAACAATGGCACCTCTAAACAGACTCAGTAATAGAGGTTAGTTGACGGATGGGCTACCATGCAAATGAGAAAACATCAGGCTGTGCCGTCATAAATTTACAGGATCATAAGACAGGCAGCCTCATTCACCACTCCCACACCTTTTAGATTTTAGGGTTTATTTTTTTTGCTGAGCTAAACCCCTGGTGTGCAACTAAATGTGTACATTACAGAAAACCTTTCCTTGTATTCAAGATGAGCAAATACTGCACATTAGTATCTCATTTATTCCCATCCTCCACTGTGTTACAGTTTATGGAATTCATAGTTATGCAGAAATACTATGCCTAGGTGTATCACAAGTCATCTTTTTTTAATACTGTGCAGCCCCACTACCAACATACATAAGTAATCAGTTGTAATCTAGGCTGTATGGAAGACTTATTACAAGTAATCTATAGATCCAACCTTATCCAATCAAAGATTTCATTCATTTGAATTAGATGTCCGTGGTGACCGTCAGCTGCAATATCACAAAATGAGTGTTATCACAAACAGCTGAGGCTGCCATTAAACCTGATTGACGACAGGAGCCTGATAAGCCATCATCTTGAGGAAAGAGAACGTGGCTGATGGAGAGTCACTTCTCCCCAGGGTTGTGATTATATGGAGAAATGGAGAGCACAGCATCGGGCAGACTAGGCAATCTATCAGAGGGAGAGGCAGGGAGGTGCCAGCCACCGGTGGTGCTTTCCAAGTAGACAGCAGCAGTGGGGATTAATGCTTAGTCCTCTCTGCTGAAAGGTGAACTATTCCCTTAGATATACCCAAGACATCTGGTTAGCTTTTATTTTCTCTAGAGCATCCTAGTAGATGAACATGCTAAGGCCACATATTTGTCCATCATAGCTTTGAAGCTCTTTAAGAAACACTTTGAATTGAACACTGAATTCCCTGTATGTGGGTACCAATGATTTTATTGGGGGTGTTTTCTTCTATATGAATGAGGAAGTGTGAAGAGAGACAGAAAAGAGGAACACTTACAGACTATGCCTGGTGTAGCAATGCCCATGATGTCGCAGCCTTTGGGGAAGAGCAGGTTCAGTTCTTCGACTGTGTCTGGACTTTGGCGACTCTTTTTTGCTTCAGAGAGGTTGAAGGAAAAAAGTGTTAATTAGAAAGGTCAGTTTTATATGTGTATCATCTTAATAACAAATTAAGTCTATATTGCTGGAAATGAAAAAGTCCTTTATGCAAAAACTTTAGATTTGGAGAAATTTACACAAACAAAGCACGTGCAGTGTGTTCTTAGCAGTGAGATTGTAAGTCTACTTTTCTTAGTTTAGTATACAAATTAGTTTATAAATTAATATCCTTTTTTTGATTGACTGGCAGGTGTCCGTTAGTTCTAGTCAATAGTTTAACCACTTACTATTAACCACACACTAAATCAGTGTGTGGGCAGGGTAGCCTATGTCAAACTGCAGGTAGCCACAGCAACTATGATTATGCATCACAGTATGTCAATAACACAACAGCATATGCCACTAAAACTGCAGTGACAAAGAGGAACAATGATCACAAGTTGAAACTGACCAACAGGGAACAGACATGCAGTGAGCTAAAAGCTTCTGCTAACTGGCCTGTATCATAATATGAACTTTGTAGCAGTGTTCACTAACTCAGTGTTCAATAATTAATATTACTGCATACATAAAGTCATTTTTATTGTTTAATGATGACTTTGTCAAGCCCCTATGAATGTAATTGTGCAGCATATAATCTGACCAAAATAGTGGCTTCCAGTTAATAATACAGTACCCATAAATACAGATCAAACTTATGTTGTATTTTAGTAATATTTTGTTCAACAAAAAACTAGATGGTGGAGTCTAAAGTACAGAGATAAGAAGCATGAATGGAACTGAGAGAAAGTCCCTTGCTTTTAAACAGCACAATGCTACCCCTCTGGTTTACTTAGAAAAAAGACCAGACGCCAAGGCTACAGTAACACAAACATATCCTGAAAAATGAATTGACCTGAATATATGGCTGTCCAATGAAATAAGGTAATTTTGATACATTTCTGTCTTTGTGAACCATCTTGGATATTTGATATATACGATTTTTAAGTTTTCCAGATTTCTGATTCCATTCATCTGTAAGATATTTAACATATGTGTAAAACATGCGCAATACAAGCTTAACTATGCATTCCAAGTTTATTTTAGGCATACTCTACACCTACTATGGTACAGCTAAATCAGAATTTGATAGACATGCTAGAGGAAGTCAGAGGCACTGTTATATATTATTCTGACAAAAGGGCAGCATATATTTAACTGGTAAGTGTTTTAAAACAGACTTACATGTATGGCTACCAAAGGCTGCCTATGTTTCATCTATCTCACCATTGGGAACTTTAAAACATTGATTCTAAATACACTTGTTTAATAGTCCCTTTTCCTGAAGGATCGTGTTACACCACTTACCTCCTATAGGATGTGTATTTCTACTAAGACAGCAAATTATGCATGAGACAGATGTGCACTTATTGGACATACTCTGTCTATTGAACACAATATAATAAAGTCCAAAGTGTACTATTATGTAATACCAACCTTTACTCTGTCTGTAGCAATACGCTTGTCCATTCAACGCCTCATAGTCTACCATTGCCAGAACTGTTTTGGGCAGGAGAAACACTTTCTGAAAATAATCAGATGCAAAGTGCACGCATTAAAACAGTGTTTAAGTGCTATCTGGACACAGTACATGAGCTGATAATGTACACAAGTTATTTTTACTTAAAATTAAACAAAAAAAACACGAGATACAAAGATTATTTATCAGCTCTTGGACACACTTTTAAGTTTCTACCGCAGGAGGAATCCTTTCCTGCTTAGCATGTCTTTCAAGCAAATCTCCACAACAACCACTACCATCAGGATGTTTATCATACTTTGAAAATGTTTATATCCCATTATCCATATAAACCAAGCACAGGTCCTCTTAAACGAAACTGATGTGCCTTATACTTATATATATATATATATGTATATGTCCCAAACAGCTTCCCGTCACTGTTCACTCGATGCGAGTGTAATTATTTACCTCCACCTCCTCAGCCAGGACGCTGCAGAGGGCATGGACCTCTGTGTTAGAAGGTCCACAGGCTGACACCCAGGCCAGGTGCTGCTGGGTCCTCAGCACTCTACGGGCACAGTTTCTCCACAGTCTGCACACACTGAGGAGAACCACAAAAACAGTCAACTTAACCAGCTAGCTTGGTAGAAACTTGGCAAGGGAGTTGGCTAACGCAAGCTATTAAGTTCGTGCTTCTGTCACGAAACACGAATGAGTAGCTGAAAACAATTGCACACCAGGTACAGTGACTCATAACAAATACTCCGGCAGCCGCATTGGCTTTCTAACTATCCCGTATGTTTCTGAAAAATAGTATCATTTCCATTCGACAGCCATTATCGTTAGCTAAGTTGACTGTTTAGCATGCTATTATTCCCCGTTACCTTGCGATCCGGAGAAGCGATTTGGTTGGTACGAACGTCAGAATTCGCTCGACCACTTCGGCAACATTGCTGAGTACGTATGCTGCCTTGCTGTCTTGTATAAAAACGCTAACATCTTGATTTTCACCCATATCTCACTCTCCCAAGTCGTGGGTTTTCCAGCACGGCTGCCCAGCTACGAACCTTCACCTCTCTTCCACCGCTACCGCGGTGCCTGAACGGGACAGACTGCCCCCTGCGGCGAGGAGGGGCTGGAGCAGTTAAAAGTTTCCCCCACATTTAGCAGACAGTTTCTTCTTAAACTTGATGCAAGTTTTGGCTGGTAGTTATACAAGACGAAACATTTGTTATACACTAAAATGTTTATTTCTGCTGATATCTGACAATTTTTTCTTGTGAAATACTGACTACTTTACCTGTGGTAAGGGGTCATAAATAGACTTTTTTTTTGTCCTCCATTTTAGGGCATAATAATGTGTCCTTAAGTTTTAACCTTCTATAAGTTTGGGCTCACAGTCACATTTCACGGCACTGATGATGAAATGAAACAAACTGGAACTCATGTTTAACACAGTACTACATCGTGTTGTGTTTCTCATTTAAAATACAAGTGGAACTTCCACTGTGAAAGTTTAGTGCACTGCTATGCATTGCAAGAGGACAGCCACAGTAAATGAAAAGTAAATGTTTCTCTGTTGATATCTTATATTTTCCCCTATTTCTTCTTCACACTATCAAAAAATAAACATCTGTAATAAAGCCAGACTTGGAGTAAATTATACTTGATCCAACCATTTATTCATGATCTTTACATTTTCCAAGATAAAATGGGAGAAACAAAGTCAAACAAATCAGTTTGTCAAAATGAACAGAAAAGTGAGTACAGTGCGCAAACATTTCTTTTCACTTAGTTGAACAAAACAATACATTCAAGCAACGGCGCTAAGAGTTCCTTCCTTGCTAAACTGCAAGTGTACAACATCACTGACACTGAATAAATGTTGACAATATAGAAGAAATGAAGACACACAAGCAACTTTACAAAAGTACACATAATAAAAGTCCCTTTTATATAACCTTGGCTTAACTTATGGCTTTGTTCAATGATAATGTGCAGTATTTTTCCCCCAAAAAGTGCAAATTCTCCCAAAATATACATGTAAACCTATTACATTTATACAGTGTATTTTAACTGACGTTTGATTACAGTGTGTAACTGAAACAGTATAGTTTGTTGCTACCTTGTGTAGAGCTTTCTTCAGGATGACAAGGTCAGAGGACACATATAAACACAAGGCCCGACATTATCTGTAGCAGCCGTATATGGGAGCCAGCCATATTCAGAGCAGATGAGGCAATGTGGGGAGAGGAAGAGAGCTAGGTCAAATGTTAACCATCTCCATTAGAGTCTGATCCAGCATCTGCTTTACGCTCAGGCCCTCTTCTTTAGCACGTCTGAGTTTATCTGTTAATATAGCATTGCATCGGTTAAAAATCATAAAAAACAAACAGTGCAAAAGATGCACAGAATATAAACAGACAAAGCTCTAGCCCAGGATAACAAGCAGTGTTAAGACGTGCTGGATATTGTTACAAACCTTATGAGTGTGAGAAGATTCTCCTTTCTGTTAGCTTTTCTCAATAACAGAAGTTAGCATTCATTAAGCAAGTACATACCCTCAACTTCAATACTGTGAGCCAATTCACTGTAAATATTATACTCGAGCTATAGACAAGGCTGTAGTCAAGCCTGGCAATGGATTTAAATTACGCTTGTGTCCTACAGTATCAAGTCCAAGCACCCTCTCTGAACAGTTTCAGGTCAATCAAAAAACTAATGTGAGCACCGATTTAATCCCAAATTGGAGACTTCCATGAAAGTCACAAATGATCTCCCTCCACAACTACCCCCAATAGTGTTTATCCAATATTTTATCCTATCACAGCCTTTAGTCTGTCCTTGTCATTCTAATTTACTCTAAAGCTTAAGTTGTACTGGTAATTTCCATGTTTTTTCATTTGGTTTTGACGTATTGACATATACGGCACAAAGTGACACAGAAAATTTAGCCTTGCAGTGGTTCAGACAGACAGCTGTTTGTTTGTTTTTTTCAATAGGCACATTTCCTTCCAATCATACACGACTACAACCTATCTCTAACAACAAGTCTGCCCATATAAATAAGGTGCCAAATCTCTCCACATGCAATGGTGAGCATGGCGTCCATGCTGCTTCGCACCAAAGTATGCTCCTTCCTCCTGTGCCATCATTTAGACTGAGAAGTGAATTCAGAGGGTTTGATCATTCAAAGTGTTCATGCTCATTCAAATTGTGAGATCAGTCTGTCAAGCTTAGTCAGATTTGCTCTGGAACGTCACCAAAATCAAATGTATTGTTCTTGCAAAAAAATGGTCAGAACTATGTCCTGACTGAAATGCTACAGATATAAATAAATAAAAAAAACTTTAAAAGAAGAAACTAACTAACCAACTCCAACTGCAACAAGACAGAGCAGGTCAAATCTGCATTAAAAACCAAAATTATGGGCAGTTTGGTTCTCAGCACAGCTGAACACATTACATGGTACATTGTGACTTTCAATCCATACTTTATTATTCTTGTTGAAAACGTGTCCTACTTTCTGGTTAGCCATTACAACTTTACAGAGGGGGATTCAGCGACGTAGAAGGAATTCTGGACCCTTTGCAGCATTTTATGAGCTTTCCCCAGCTGCCGGCCACTTGCATCCTCACCAGCCTTTACCCCATGAGCAACAGCACCATGCAGATTTCAACTGGGCTGATGTGCCACAGCCCTGTCGATAACTGAGAAAATATATCAAATCCAACTTTTCATGACCCGAGGTTGTCTGACCTCCCATCTGAAACTGTAGTTTGAGCATGCATAATGTGAAAATCTTAGTATTCCACTTTGTTGAAAGCATAACTTGGTTAGTTAAGTTTTGTGTCATAGACACTGTCTATACTCTTTTTATATCACAGCAGTAGACAATATGCCTGGACTTTGAGTTTCAGAAGAATGAAAGAATACAAGAGCCCATTCCAGTTTAAGCCTCGTTTAAAGCTACTCTCAGTTCGTTGGTCAGAAGACGGTTTTTCTCAAGCTGTTTGTATAGATGGTCTTGACAGTCAGAAAGCAGGTTAGAGAAAAGGGAGAGAGACAGAAGGGCAGGTTAGTACCACAGACAAAGAATCAGTGCTGCTTTGAAACTAACCACAAAACAAGTGAGTTTGTATTCAAGATGTTGAGCCGACAACCTCATGAACATATAAAACAAGCAATATCTCACATGTGTCATTCACATTTCCAAAAGCAATGTCACTAACTTGCTGTCCTAGTTACACATGGTCACATCACTTACTCATTATTCCTTTTGCACTTACTGTAGCTTTTACTGAGAATTGTTTTGTTTTTTCCCCCCGAGATATTGACGATACCCAGGAAGAAGCCTACACGCAAGTGACCGATACAGAATCCAGATTCAGAGATTCAGTGATTCAGTGTCAATGACTTTCAGTGCAGGGACTAAGGCTAGGCTGATCATACTGGAAACTGTTACCGCAAAGGAAAATACATAGATAAGAGGAATACTAGTCTAACGATAGAACTTCCGTCTTTAAAAAGGAGGATGTAGACACTAAAGATTATTGTTTAAATGTAAAATCGCTGTTGATGCAGTTGATCCTTTTGGCCACCAAATTGTGCTCAAGATATCAGGGTTTTGGAAACCCTAGGAAATCTTTCTACTCCAAACTTGCAATTAAGATACAGAAAACAGCAGCACAAATGGCTAAATAAAGCCATGACTGCTGGTTATTTTATGGTATTCTTCTAATTCAAAAGGAAAACAGAGGACAACAATTGTATTTCGTGTGAACACGATGTTACAAGTAAATAGAATTACTTAACCCCCCCAATACTGCCATTATACGAAATAACGGTCCTCTCGAACAGAAAAGGGAACAGTGAATGGGAGAGGAGCTTCAGAGTTTATTCAAAAGCTACTCAACAAAACAAATTAAACACATAGACAAAAAAAAATAAAAAACAAAGATGGAACAAATGAAGAAACATCCCAGGAGAAAGGGGGAAGAACTGGCATAGATGGAAGAATGTTTATTTTACAGAAAGCAACACGGCTCAGAGGTCTGTATGAGGGATGAACAAATGGATGGCAGCAGCGACGGCCCAATGTACAGTAGTAAAGAAATAGGGACAGGAGACAGAAAGTTGGGGTGTTGCACAGGAGAGAGATGATGACGCTCAACCAGCTTCTGGGGTGAGGAGTGTAAAAATTTAGCTGTGAAAAAAGGAGAAGAACAAAAGTGTTGGAGGGAGATATAAAAAGGAGGAATGGAAGAAAATGACATGCAGTGCTGAAAGAGGGGAACATGGGGCAAAACTGAGCCAGAAAAAAATGAGAATAAGAAACTATAAAGGGGAACTAACACTATTAAATGCTGTTAGTATTTACTCACTTTTATAGGTTTGGGAAATCTAGCCTAAAAACCTAGTTAAAAATACATCCAAAACACCTTTAGTTCACACACAAATCAATGTTAGACATGCGGTCAAGGAGGATTTAAAAAGAATCCACCCTTCAATAATTTAGCTGAATGGAAATCACTGCACTCAAACATGCCACAAGAGGGAGCTATTGTATATTGGTAACAGTGGTTAGGGGTGTTGAGATCTACGGCACTGAGCAGAAAACAAGCAGGTGGTGAATTACATGGAAGTCATGTCGTTGAGGGCGTGGTCCAGCTCCTCGCTGATGGCCTTGTACTTCAGTTTCTGGGCATACAGCTCATCTATTGTGTGGTAATTATTATGAAGTGGCAGTAGTGAAGGATTTGTAATAAAATAAGAAAAACAGAAAAATAATAGAGTCAGAGAACAGAAGTCAAAAGAAAAACTGAAAAGAAAAAACGAGGCAGGACAGAAATAGGAAGTGCACATGGAACAGCTGCTGATGTTGTGTCAGATTCCTGAGGAGTCACTGAGAAACTGCATCACATGTTCCACGACCCTGTGAGGACTGCTTGGGACTAGCTGGCCTTGAACAGTCACTGCACCAGAATGCCAAACAGCATTGTGGTGAGAAACGTTGTTGCATGAATGATATCATGCCAGCCTCTGTGGATCACCGCTTTGCCCCCCGCCCCCCCGGTGTAGAAAACTGACAGAGCAGGCATTTGCCCTGAGGACTATTTAACACAATGCGGACCATATAAATAAACTCACACTGCACCAATGTTTACAAAAGAGGCACTTTTACAAGTCTCCTTTGAGAAATTAGAGAAAACTAGAGTTGGTTTTATATATTAGAAGACGACTCTACGAGGAAGCCTGAACGAGGCCTAACAAGGTTTTTGTGCGGACATGTTGAATAGTTACTGCCTTGTACATCCCAGCTGCACTGAAACAAACACACCCCTGAATTTTTTGAAAACAACTTTTTCCAATGCTTAAAAATCAAGAGGAAAAGATTCATACCCTCCAGGTCATCAATGGTCTTCTCAAGCTTGGCGACTGATCTCTCAGCGAACTCAGCACGAGTCTCAGCCTGAGAGGAGGAACACAGTCAAACATTAGCAATTCACATTAAGAGGTTTACATTACCAGCCACAGCCCTACGGGACACTTAAAGCACTTACGTGCTGTAAAAGAAGACTGAGCATCACTTCTAATTAAAAAATATATATAGTCAGCATACTTAATTCAAGTAACTCTACAAAATGCAGACGAAAAAAATAAAAACGCAGGATGTATAAACAATATTTTTTCAAAAATGCCTCACCAGTGAGTTATGCTAAGTTAAGTTAACTCACCTCCTTCAGCTTGTCAGTAAGAACCTTGATCTCCTCCTCATACTTGTCCTCCTTCTGTGAGTACTGTGGTTGCATACAAAGGCCAGATTTAGGCAAATATACAATATAATATACAAGACAGGTATATTTCAAGGGTTTATACAGCAGATTATTTGCCATGAATCCTACCTTCTCTGCCTGGGCCTCCAGAGACTTCAGGTTGTTCTGCACGGTTTTCAGCTCCTCATCGAGCTCAGAACATTTGCTGTTGGTGTATGGTTTGATTGAACAAGCAGGAAAATGCCAAAAAATTACAACAGAATTTGTCTGATATGTTATTCAAAGTTGTGAGTGGGAGGGAAAAAAAGATGACGGGGGAAGGAAGTTGTTACCTCTCAGACAGCTCAGCGCGCTCCTCTGTACGTTCCAAGTCACTCTCAATGATCACCAGTTTACGGGCCACCTGAAGTCACAACACATAAAGTTTAGTCCCACACTAGTTTTACACACCAATAGAATTAAATTCCTTAATGTATCTACTGTAATTCTAATAACTATCATTGACTTGGTGGCAATAATATACATCTGAAAGAAAGTGGCCATCGAAGTCAGCTGTTACATTAAAGTAAAACAATGTAGGAAATGCTAAGCTTGAAGTTCAGAGTGCAGTGAACAGCTGAGAAACTTGCCTCCTCGTATTTGCGGTCAGCCTCCTCTGCAATGTGTTTGGCCTCCTTCAGCTGGATCTCCTGCAGCTCCATCTTCTCCTCGTCCTTCATTGCCCTGTTCTCAATAACCTTCATGCCTCTGAGGGAAAGAAAATAGTATGGCGGGTAAGTCATGAGCACTACAGG
Organism: Enoplosus armatus; assembly: GCF_043641665.1. Lineage (NCBI taxonomy): Eukaryota > Metazoa > Chordata > Actinopteri > Centrarchiformes > Enoplosidae > Enoplosus > Enoplosus armatus. The sequence goes on along the minus strand of NC_092180.1, from coordinate 20,337,781 downwards.
CAAAACAGCAGGCCAATATGTTTTGATCATTCCCTCTTGTAAGGACTGACAAGAAATCAGTAGTTAAGTCATATATAAAAAAAAAAAAGGGCCCAGGAAATTCCATACTCATGCGGTGTAAAATCAAGTTTACCACAAAATACATGGTTCCAACTGATATGCTGGTGAAGGTGGTCTGAAAGGACTACATGGACTTTCACATACAAACTATCTGGGCAAAATGTCTGCATACTTTACAGACACACTGGTCCGTCCGTCATGGTGGGCAACACTGTGTACATGACGACTGTATGCGAGAGGTCACGTATGAATAAACACACCAAGTAGAGCATGACACACACTCAGTGACGAACATGACTATATTATCCATGTTGTCACTACCTGCACATAGTTGTACTAAAAAACATCATTTAAGTTTCTATCAAAATGCTACAGGTGCGCTGGTGTGTGAATTTAGTCAAACTATCATGCAAAACAGCAAAGTAAACTACTTTTCTATTCCTATGTTTCAATTTAGCGCACGCCTCTGAACATTAGTGTAATATGACCTCCAGCCACCAGTGGCAGCACTGAGCATCACGTTAGGAGTGGTACTTCAACAGCATGTGTCATACGCAAACTTTGATTTATAGTATAGCCTACTGTAGTTTAGCAGAATCCAGCACGTAAGTGCTAGAGTCCTAAAACTTGTTTTCTTATTTGTCTTAAAAGGCATTCAGTGCCAGCATGACCACTGTGCTCTAAAATGTTTGCAACAAACCAATACTCATGTGCAGTGGAGGGATTCAGATTTGGATTTTCTGTTTGACTTTCAAAATCTAACCATCCTGTCCCAACGCTGCCACATTACTATACATCACTGACACAAATAATAAGGTGATGGGGAACTAAAAGTAAGTTTTTCTGTATTACACCTAGAACTAACAGAGGGGCTTATGAGTGGATTGTGTTGACCAAGTGTTGTCTGTTGTCTGGGTGCAAGGTACCCACCTCTCACTCTCATCAGCAGCCTTCTCAGCCTCCTCCAGCTTGGTCAGAGCTGTGGCCAGACGCTCCTGAGCACGGTCCAACTCCTCCTCAACCAGCTGGATACGTCTGTTCAGGGAAGCTACATCACCCTCAGCCTAGGAGAGCACAACACCAATCATATAGAGTCAAATCAATTTTATTTGTACAAACTAAAATCATGTACTATTTTTCAAATTAGCTTTGCAGGCTTCTCAACCTCCATCCCGTGCTCTCCAGGAAGAGCTTGGGCTGGGTCAGGAACACGCCCAAAGGAGGGATGCAGGCTCTATTATGAACATTTTATACACAGGCCGAGGGGTGCATGGCATTTTCCTTTTTTAAAGCACAACGTTTACATATGCACATATGTCAGCAGTACATTTTGAGAAAATGCTAGACTAATGTACCCACCCTTCCCTTCCTCTTTCTAGTCAAACCTGCAATTCCTGTCTCACAGTGATTTAGTTATCTTGTCCCATAAATACATTAGCTACATAACATGGCTGCAATTTAGTATTTTGGAGGGCGGAGCAGCTCCCCTATGCAGCAAACTACCTTCTTGCCTACAGGAGTTTAACACAGGAGAGGGTTTTATCTGAGAGGACCTGTGGTGCTGCTGCAACGTTAGCCTACTTGTTACAGGGCTGTTTGTTTATTCGGGACTTGCCGGGTGGTGTCCTTTCATCCATCCATCCATCCATCGTTTACTCGCATCCTGCAGTGGGCTAATTTAAAACATGTCTACCTGACACCTGACTGTATTTGAGCATAAACCGTCGCTGTCTGGGCCTAGCAGCCACGCTTTTTGACCAGATTTACGCCTAATACCGTCGACAGTCTGAGGACTAATTGCATTAAATAATTAGCAGCGGGCTTACTGCTTCCCTCGCACTCCTCTCCTGGTTCAGTTCCCGCTGTAGTAACGCTGCCCGGTCCTCTGCCGCATCGGCCTGCTCCTGCAGCGACTTGATTTTCTTCTTGACAGCTTCCAGAGAGCTCCCACCGGCCATTTTTGCTGTTTCTGTCTCAGCTAAGCTAGTTTTCCCCTCAGCTCTGTGCGGGCTGCCTCAACGCAGACACACACTCACTTGGAGATGCGGCGCGTTTGATCCCTGCCCCCACCGCCCTTAATCAACCGCTGATGAGGATTGGGACGTGCCACCAACCCCGGAAGTACCTGATTTTACACACAACTAATAAAATGCATCAAATTGATAAAAAAGTGAAGAAATTGTGCTGATTTCCAGTGTTTTTTCAAATAAATTTTGTGTCATGTTTTATAATTTTTGTCAGTTATACAACAGTCTAATTCATGTGCTGTTTTGAGGACATCCCGTACTGGTAAATTGAGCTAACCCTATCAAAATCACAGCTCCAGACTAGACACTGACTCGTGAGTTACAGCAATATCAACAACTGAGTCACACTTGTGTACATATAATTCATTGTCTAATTAATTTACACGACATAAATTTTATTATTAATAATCACGTTTCTCAGCTGTTGACCTTCTGTCCTACTGTCTTTGTACTAATTAGACCTCACACACTTTTGTTTTCCTACAAGTGCAATAACTTTCATGCTGCTGACACTGCTGCCTGCAGACACACTTTACACACCCTATTGCATTTTTTATATTTATTGATTTATTAATTGCAACTTAATAATGTCCTGATTTTATTTGTGATTTAATTGATTCAACAAGGCACGCTTGTACTTACTATTTGTGTATGGTATATTGAATATCTCTATTTTATTTTTTTGTGCTTCATATTGTAGCATCTGTAGTCGATGCTCAAAATGAATAGTAGTTCTACTTCTACTTTTTAGTGTACTTCTCTTATCTGTGGTAAGCATCTGTTTTCCATACTTTTTCAGTTTCCCTGTCAATCAATCAACCAATCAAAAAAGTCCACCTTAAGAATCGATGAAGATTATCTTATGTTATATTATGTTGTCTTGATAATATTGTTGACGCCATTGTTGCTGACTGTGACGTAATAAATTAGTTGGTGTGACATTAAACGCAGTCAATGAACTGGTAATTTCATCAGGGTTGGACATAACTGCAGAGTGCCAACTGAAACCAGAACAACCACAAATCTGTCAAGGATTTCACAAGTCAAAATATGCCTGTAAAATGCTCGACTGAAACCCTACACTGGCCCTCAGATTTGTCAAAATGGCTGTGGAATGTACTGGTAAGTCTGTGAGCTGTGACCTTACCATAAACAGCACAAGAGCTAAATTTAACTGTCCACATTTCCATCCTACACAGCCCATAGGCCTCTTATAATTGATTATTGCATAACTTAATCATTAGAGTAAATCTGCATGGGGGCTGGTAATCTTAGCTTCCCAAGGGGTGGTTCAAGGTCACACCATTAGGCAACGGGTGCCCCACTGGGGCTTCTCCACCAGCCAGTGGTGCTGTCAGCCCAAACTCACATCTGTGGCTTTCTTCTCAGCAAGCTCCAGTTTCTCCTGGGCATCCTTCAGGGCTTCAGAGTACTTGTCCAACTCATCCTCAGTTGCCTTCAGCTTCTTCTGCAGAGCTACCAGGTCATCCTCAAGCTTGGACACAGAGAAACAAGAGATTTACTAACATGTAGAGGACAGATATCACTCTATCACAACACCAAGTGCATGACACCTCATAGTGTCGGTAAATAATCTCTAAAGTGTGAAAATAATAAAAGTTTGTACTACAGAATAAACTGTATATCAACCATTTAGGCTATTAGAATAGGCGTATTGTTAGGCATTATAGCAAAACCATGAGGAATCCAATAGTAAATATAAAATGTTCCCTAATGTTGCCAACTTCATGTAGCCCAAATATGAAGTAAAATAACGCAATGATTTTAAAGGTTGATTTAATCCTATGAAGACACATGTATTAATCCTCTGCACAAGACACTGGGCACGCAGGGCCAGGCGCACCGTGCAACTGGCACCGGTGCGTAAAAGCACCAGAGCGGGTTTCACACTAGATGCCGACCTGTTTGCTCCTGTCCTCAGCTGCCTTCTTGTCTGACTCGGCCTGCTCAGCTCTGTCCATGGCATTTTCCTTGTCGAGCTTGAGCATCTGCATCTTCTTCTTGATGGCATCCATGGCTGCTTAGTTTCGGTGGTGTACAAACCAAAAACAGAAGAAACTGAATGAAAGGATCGGAGCGTCTGAACCGGTCTGAACGCCAAGCTGGAGTGCAAGCTCGCCTCGACTGTAGTGAGTCAAATATGTAGTTCGGTTACTGGATACCCAATACTTTTTTGGAAACAACTGCAGCTGTTTGCCAACGCGGGACCTGTCTTTTTTTCTGTATCTCTTCACTGATTCGCTCTTCCGAGACATTTGACCACTTCTATGACTATACATGGGGTATGGACGTCAGGAGGGCACTCCCCCATCACACCAAGACGTCCACTCCAATTTCTAACACCCTCCAAGTGACAGGCAGGAAGCAGGGTGTCAAGAATCAGAGAGGTAGTAGCTCCTCAGAGGGGGGTTATTTGGGAGAAACATGCTGACAATTAAGACCTAATTATCACCCAGGAAAATAACCCAGAAACTACATGTGAGAGAAGGCAAATGAGGACTAATTTGACCATTGTCTTGCAATTATTTTTCACTTTATACACTTTTACTATCTGGGCCAAAGTAAAGGATTTCAGACTCTGTTTAAAGAATCATGCACACATTTCAACATTTTATCAGAGAGTGGTACCAGAATGAATATAGCTCCCCGTGCATCAGAGCTATTCACACAAAACAAATATATCTGATTGGATAAGCCCCTGTGAAAGTTCTTCTCCCTCTGTGGGGTGTCATATTAGCCTGTGGGCTGTGGCTTGTTTGTTTTCCAGGGATCATTTTAGCAGCTCCCTCACGGCATAGTTTAACATCCGAACAGCAATCAGATAGGCTTTGCTCTCTGTAGAGGTATATCATCAAGCTTGTCCAACTCTCTCAGCTAATACATGCCTGAGAGTCATATCTCTTTAATGGGCCGCAGTGGATATAGTGGTGTGCACAGTCGAAGATACAGAAGCTCTGACATTTCAACAGCACCCCCCCCTCACCGCGCCTCTGTGATAGTTCACAGGGCCACTGGCACAGCCGCAGCTGTCACACACAACCTGTGGTCAGGACTGCTGGGTGGTTGAGTAATAATAGATTACTGTCGACTATAGTAATTAATTTTAGTACATGTTGGGGATATTGGACCTGGAGAAGAAGAATCAATCTCCAAATAAGTGAATGAGTGAAATAAAGATGTGTTGTAATACTAGGTTAGATATCCTGTACACACACTCACTACTGTTATGTAATACTGTATGAACAGCACTCTTGTCCTTAAGGCACAACAACCCATGCTGACAGTATTTTTATCATTCTCTAAGGAGCCTTTAGACTTTCTCCTCTTGTCCCCACTATGCTTGTGTTTGGTTGAGTGCATATTTTGAGGGATCTCACTGCTTGGAGAACACCTGCTTGACTCTGTCCATGGCCCTCGTAGACACTCCCTCCTTTACTGAGCTTGACTTTTAGAAAAGGGGCATTCCCTTTCTTTCAAATAGGTTCATTCACTATTTGGGGTCCTTTGTGAAAGGAAATGGGGAATGAGAAAAAAACGCAAGTTATGTCATACCAAAAATATGTCTCTATTTCTTAATTAATTCTTAATAAAGTCTTGATTAATCATACATAGAGCTGGATAAATCTTGACCCAGTAACATTGGTGTAAATGCTTCTTGGTTTGAACAGCTGAAAGAAACATGTGGAGGATCCAACAAATTAGTCTCAAAGTTTTTGCTGCTGCATTTTGACTTGTTTCAAGATTACTTTTTGCATTAAATGGTTTGTTCCTTTTCTTCTGTGTTTTCACCCCTATATTTGATCTCTTTGGTGGTCCCTACCTGATATCCTCCCTGTGGAGCTTTTTTTAAGGCGGTCAGCTGTCACTATGTTGTCATCCCGCCATGTGTTTTGTGGACTGTTAAGCAGCCAGCCAGGCATGCCAGTCATACACAGAGATCAGAGAGGCTCATGGCGCAATCCGTGTTAACCAAGCACCCTGGATAGATAGAGGGACGAACATCACCACATTGTACCTGTCCAACAACTAATGTTTTACTCAGATTAAATGTTAGAGTTTTGATTCAGGGGTCTGTAAATCATTCTTAAATGCTTGGGCCTGGAGTTCTCTAAGACATAACTCAGTTTCTGGTATCTATACTTGCAGCTAAAATGTGATTTTTACATTCTCTTCCCAGGGCCTTTATACATGGACAACTTGTTTACAGTATTTTTGCCTGCAACAAAGACCAAGTGGTCATCCTCACAATTCTTTGGAGCCCTTTATCACACCGTTTTATTCACACAAATGCTAGGGAACTTGACAATCCACAATTTAAAGTCTATTTAAAATGTACCCCTTTTTCGTCTGACCATTTCCAGACTTGAGTAAATGTGATAAAACAGGTCTTATTTCTCAAACATTAGTGGCTAAATGAGTTCTTAAACCACATTTCTTCTTATTGTTGCATATCCTTGCCTTTATGTCTTGAGCATCAGCTCAGTGATCAATTTCTACACAAAACATCGGCCTGTTACCTTGTCTGTTCGTCAGGAAAACGTTTCACCTTCAGTCAAATTCATGCAAGTGTGATAATTAAAACAACACTCAGTATTCCCAGAATTCCCATCATGCATGGAAGTATGTGGGCCTAACAATGATGTTATGGCCTTCTGAAGAGCCACATGTGAAGTTTAAAGACCTTTGAAATTTGATTTAATTAGGTGACCATTGTCTGTTGATGGCCATGTATGCATTACTGATTTATTGTTGTGAAGAACGCATAAATCTAATCTGTCTTTGTTTCGGTGGTGTATCACAGCTCTCTCGCATAGTTTATGATCTCTTCTGTAATTGAGTGACTGCTATAATTCATATGATGTTGTATTTTTACAGGGGTTTAAGAGTTAGACAAAATACTGATGGTTCACGGTTCATCACACACGTGTTGAGACAGCTGGGTTAGCAGCTCCCAGACAAAAATGGGAGTATGGGAATGATTTCATTGTTAAAGTCTAGACTGGAATTTCTCACCTCCTCCTCAATAATTAAAAGTATGGAGGAGGAGTAATGTTGGTGATCCACTCAATCCCTCTGAGTCAAACTTTATCTCCTGCTGTGATTCAACCTAATCAAGCTCATCATAATGGTTCAGACGTGCAGCCCTCATCTGTGAGGTCATGTAAAAATATCAGTGTGATGAGTGTGTTCAGCCACAGTGCTTGTTACAGTATGTCATTGGTGTGTCATTTTTCCCCTCAATGGAGTAACACAGCCAACAACCTGATGTGGAAAATTAAGCTGTGACTGCGGGTCACAGTGGCTGAAAAGAAAGAACCAAGAAAGCATTTGTGCCTGTGGCGCCTTCAAGTCAGAGCAGGTAGTCTTATATTGAATACAACTGTCTTCAGTGGAGGACGCCTCTAACCTTGCTATGTAGCACCTTGCTGTCAGATGTAACTGTACCCGCTCTCTGACGTTTATTATAATTAAATTTACGGCATATAAATAATGTATGAGCCGTCTTCTATCAGCTGCTTGTCCACATTAAATTCAATGCCCCCTCAGCCAAGTCAGTGTAACTGGGCCTCTTGTTAAAAGTCAGATCCAATATGAGCTTGAAAATGTTAAAGAGTCACTGAGATTTAGATTTCTGCCACTTGGAAAAGCGTGCACCATAGTAGCCCAAATAACTAACTTTAAGGGAATAAGTCAGAAAGAGGATTCCAGGCTTATTAGCAGTGCGGGGAGCAGCTGTGCCTGTGTAATTGACATCGCCGCCTCAAATTTTAGTGCTGGACAAATTTAGCACGGGCCTCAGTTCATAGCACCGACTCAATATAGCTTCAGGTTTAGTGCTGACTCAGAAATACCATCTTGTCCTTACTCTAAACTGTCACAGACACTTAAAGAGACCTTGTTCGCTTGCCAGAATAACCTCTCTGTTATTCACTGGGACGGGAGAACTTGTGGTGCCTGGTTCTGCTGTCTGTCAGTAGCCTACCGCTGATGAGACACCGTGAGGAATTTACAGGCAGACATATTTTATTTATGCAGCCAACTGTTACATTTTACTTTCTGTACATTTTATTTCCCAACATAAAGGTCTTAATGCTGTTGTTCAGCTCCACACTGCCAGGAATACAATTGTGGTGGAGAACTCAGTTCTTATAGGTCTGGGTATTGATCCTCAACACATTTTGAGTACCAACCAAAATGTGTTTGTGGACTGAAAACTGCCAAGTGTCGAAAGTTGGTATTGAGTAGTATTATCTTGTTCATCTTTGAGTCTTTGACCAAATATTATTATTATTGTTATTATTATTATTTTCTTACTTTGCCTCAGTCTAAAGTCCTTTATTTAACACTGGTGTATATGTGTATATATTTATATCCCCCAAAGTAAGTAGTTCTTTATTTTTCAGTCAAATGTAAGTATATTGAGTCTGAACATACTGGAATCAGCCAGCAGATTTGGAATGCGAAGATGGGGTGAGATGTCTAGAGAGCAACTATTGATTAATTTATGTGCTTTATTTACTTTTTTTCCAATGCTCAAGTTCATTTCAGAAATTGTCTTCAAACCAGGTTGGATGCAGCTTTGGCAAATTTTTATAATGGGGGGGGACTAAAGATATTTCCAAGTTCTAATTTACGTGGGAGATATTCACACGAAACTAAGCAGATAGTTAATTTTGTGCGATAAAACATTTTCGGAGTTGTGTTGTCTCTCCCTAAATTTCGCTGTCAGAAATGAGCATTTGACCAATGAACTTTGTGGCGGTTTACGTTCATGAGCTTGAGAGTGGAAGAGAAGCAGAAGGCAGCACCTTCTTTACTAATGCAGGTCTCAAATGTGAGAAAAATGTGTGTTCATAAACCAGAAAGTGAGGATATGATGGTAAATAATGACCAGTGTAAAATGCACACACATTTCTGTCTTTGCTCCGCGAAGGAAATAACCACAAAATGAGACTTGACACACAAAGTTACATTGAAATGCTTTATTTTCAGTGAATACAAAAAATAGTTTTATTGAGGCCAGATAAATATCTTCTATATTGTATGTTATCACCCAGCTTTACTGTGGTAACTTCATAATTTTTATTTCTGTTAAGGGACGAAAAAACATACAGAACACTTCAATTACTCCACATCATTGAAATGCGTCACGACATCTTAATGGTGACAGATATATATCGAAATGTTCTTATCACATTTATCTTTCAGAGAGGCTTAAAAAGCACAAGAAAGAAAAGAAAAAGCCCATCCATAAAATTTCAGTGACTTCATAACATACAATAAAGCAGTTGACAGACCAAAATCTGCAGCCTGTCGTAGTGTACAAGCACTGTGGTACATGCCCATGGAATGCAGTACAAAAATGTGTTTATATATATATATATATATATATATATATATATACACACTGATGGTACATTTTAAAACAGCAACACATTTTTTTGACTGGCAGACAGTTCCTCGGTCATCCCCAAAAGACCTTAGATGTGGCAGAGTGAGTAAAAGAGACAGATAGAGGGGATGCAGTTGGTTCAGGATTTAAGAGGAAACAGTACATTAACAAGTGGGACAACAAATGTCAGAAAACCCCACGGACATGAACCCACATTCCCCCAAAAAATTGCTTGTCCAGCACCTTCTACTGACCGATGAGGTGAAGTTGTCACTCAAGCAGACCAGACACTGTATGGGCTACGGACTAAGGCACTAATAATAACACTACAGACTTGACTGATGAGCAGTGGACCCCCCCACCCCTTCTTCCTACGCTCACACAGAAAATACGTCAGAAAACACCTTTGAATTCAGACCCAACTGTTAAAAAAATGAAAAGTGATGGTCTGTCTTTAGTTATTTGCTATACTGTCTGTATGAGGAGGTCAGAATCACTCAGTGCACCCTTAAAAGTTGAACTCTTGTTGCTGTATAAACAATAAAAAGAGACGCATCTGAAGCACAAAGCCATGCATTTTCACAGCAGGACCTAATCTTACAAACATACTGTAGTTTAATATTGAAACACAGCCCATATAGTAAGACAAGGAACCAAACACACTACAATCAAACTCGGTAAACAAAAAAGGTTCCTCTATTGCAGCGGTATAAGTGGTATAATTCAGTGAAGTCGCACGGAGCACCCTTAAATTCAGAGGCTGATGAACAAAAAAGGGGATTAACTGCAGTGATTAGCGTTGCAGTCACTTCACGTACTTTGACCTTGATTCTTTTGGTTTTATTCGTTACAATTAGCATGTTGCGAGGTTATTTTCAGGTTTTGAATTTTGCTGCTTTCTCAATTTACAGAATTGGAGGTGAATTGACTCAAATCAAATCCCTGGCAGGGGTTGAGTATTGCTGGAAAAGGGACTAATAATCACTCACTAACCGTGGGATAGGAAGTAAATCTGCAGGGAGTAGTAACCATCAGACAAAGCACAGAAACGGCACTGCACGGCATTCAATTGATTCAAGAGGTCTGAGGTATTTATAGGTGTTTTTAATTTGCATGATGTTGTTGTAGCCAATCAACCTGCCTGGTTATTCTAACCACATATTCTGCACGATATCATCTCCTATATTTATTACTTTAAGTTTGCATGGCGTAAAGGAAACCAATACTGCCCCCTAAAGCACCATCCATATTATTGCATCATGATCAAATTCTGTTTATACCGTTAATACCGGAAATGATGAGCACTAAAAAAGAAAAGATGTTTGAAGGATTTGGGAAGATATCCGATCTGCTCTGCTAGTGGTGGTAACTAAGTGAGACTATTTCTGCGTCTGAAAGACCCCTCTCTGCTAAAAATACTCTGTGGAGTAATAAATATTCCTTCTGTGGTAATCTGTCTTCTGTAGAAAAGCATTCTCATGGTAACATAATGTAAAACATTCTACTTCCATATTCGAAGGCTCAGACAAACATGTAGAATTTGTTGCATCGTAAACAGACTTTTTGCACGTAGCGCCCATCAATATCAGCATTAAAAAAAATGACAAGAAAGTGAGCAAAGACACTTGTATCACTGTCTACTTCAAAGGAAGATTCCCAAAAAACTGCTGTCCATTATTGAAATTTACAGTACAGTCCAAGAAACACCAATATGCAAAATCATACCTTCATTCATATTAGGGTTAATGACCACTGAAGTAAAGTCGAGACACATCACATGATTTAAACACACATCAAGGTGCCAAATTGGAGCTTAAAGGCCAACATTCATACAATATCAGAGTACCGAGCTGAAGTCTTTTTGCTCTCTGAGTGACGCTGCAGTTAAACGTCTATATCACATGAACAGCAATACAATCAAGTTTATCTTAAAAGTGTATGAACTAGAGCTGCAAACTGTAAAACAAACAACAACAAAAAAAGAGCTTAGGCGCAAACATAAGAGCGTATGAGCTGTGCTGTTTGTCCCAAGGCATGTCACATTCTGGTTGAGATTACACCGGTCAAAGTAGTTATGCTGTACATGAGGACAAAAAGCAGTTCTTCAGTTGAATCACAATCTTTACGTTGATTTCAGGAAGTAGTCAGTTCCACGCAGTAGTATTTCAAACTTGCTAGTAGTTGAGTTTAAGATCTTTTTCCGTATCATGTGGCCAACGGTGTTCACTGCAGACGTGGGCATTACTGGTTTCTTACAACATATCTGAAGTCGCTGTGGGCCACATACCTGTTCCAGTGTGCCATTAACACAGGTGTGCTCTTCACACTGCTTCAAGCATACGCAGCAGTGACGGCGAGTTTCAATAGCTAGTTGTCGTCCTCTCGTAGTTCGCTGGGCAGGAACTTGTACTGCTGCTGCCGGATCTGAGCCAGTTTCTTCCTGGCTTCTTCCAGCTCTCTCTCCTTCCTCAGCATCTCCTCCTGGGCTGCAATGATCTAGACAAAGGAAAAAACACACTTGAATGTAAAGCATCTAACATTTTAACTATTAGACTCTACTCTGAATGTTTTTGTTTTCTGGCTTAAAAACATATTCGGAGATGGCAGCTCAATACAAATATGTAGAATTCTGTCCACTTTTGGTTAGCTTATAGTCAATATTAACAAATGAACAATCTGTTTGCCATCTCTCAATGCTTCCTCTATGGTTGATGTGTGTTTCTTTGTGTGTGTGTGCAAGTGTACTACACTTGTCACATTTCTAAAGTTACAAACACAGTATCTGGACGAAGGAGAAAAACATAATTTCTGAGAACTGAGAACGTAAAAAGAGAAGTGGAGGTATGGATTTATCAAGAAGCTGAGGGTCTACATTTTTTAGAGGCATTAAATCAATGCTGCCAAATGTCAGTGCACAGCGGTGTGTGACAGCACAGCAAATACAATTTAAGAATGTGACAATAAAGGGAAACTAAGGACAGACGGTATTTCTTGGTGTTAAAGCTTTGGATGTTTGGAAGTGAGTAATCTAGTGCTAATAAATCCAAATGTTCATTGTGAAAAAATCAAAACAAAAAACGAATTTACAATGATAAAAACTGGTCACCAGGGCTGGAACATACAAGCTGCTGTAGATTGTAAATTTGGTTGTTTACTAGGATTGGAATTGACTTTTACCTCCCTGACATTACATCTGATAATACATCAGTAATAACTGAAAAAAGGTTGGAAGGATTTCCTGTTTAGGCAACAGAAGCTTGTCATAATATTTAATGCTGAATGTCTCACCTGTGCTATTCCACCCACAAACTTCGTCTTGACCACCACGTTGTGGTCATCTGCTTTGTCAAATGCCGCTTTCTGAGCTGCCCGCACCAAGTTGTCTGATGCCTTTTTTACTGCATTCCCAGCAATCTATTAGAGGAAGAGATCAGTTGAGAACAGCGGAGAACACATTATTACTATATTAAATATTAAGCCCTGTAAACGCTGGAGTAAACACGAACACTGCCCTGCTCCATGTCATGAGAACTAAATGTTAAAACAGTTGACCAAAGTGCGGCATCTTGTTTGGAGTGTGTCCGTGCTGTACCTGTAGTCTCCTCATGGCCTCAGAGTCCTGGTCAGCCTTCACCTTACAGGCCACCAGCAGCTGGGCAGTGGAGGCCGCCACCTGTTTGGCTGAAGAGATGAGCTTCTCCTCGCTTGCATGGCCCTGCACAGAGGCGTTGGCTGCCTCACACAGGTTGCTGGTTGCTGCTGCCACCATACGTGCCTAGAGGAGAAAAGCAGTGAAAGAAAACATAAGTTATTTTGTTGGCAAAATTGTGCCTCAGATAAGCTGCATAAAAACGACCCTCCACTACACACTTACGGCAGAGATGAGCCCCTGCGACCATTGGCCATCGTCCACAGCATTGGCGGGGATGAGGCCCACTTTGCCCTGAGCCACCAGCTCTCTCTGAGCAGCTGAGGCAGATTTGACCAAAGCGCTGGTGGCTGCAGCGATGGACTTGGCTGCCTCCAGAATCTGCTCCTCGAAGTTCAGCGTCTCGTCCGCTTGCTGAGGGGGAAGGAGACCAATCAGTCAGACAGGATGACGTCTGTCACAAGGCTAAAGTTTGTTACCTACAGTACCACCAGGATTTAAAGTAAATCATCCTAAATGTGACCCTGGTCAACTCAATCTACAGTGTTTGTCTACAAGTCAGTAGTGAGTAGTAGTCAGTAAGTGTAGATTTTTGCGTTGATTTTTTTTTAACGGGACTTTGGGGTGGAAAAAGTTACATTTGATTAATCATTTTGCCATCAATACTGAAACAAAAGACGACTTCCAAAAGCTTCACACAGCCAGAAACAAAGCACCTTTTAAACTGTATGTATTAAACTGCTGTATGCAAACAAAGAAGAAAGAAGACTGCACAAAGATTATCTGTCAGTGTTACACATTCAATCATACTCAAGTCTGCCTGTTTAAACACATACACACACACGTACACACACACGGACAAACACATTCATACCACAAGTCTGTAGACAGAGCGGGACACTGTAGGAATATGTTTGATATATAGTTGGGACTGAATAACAACCTAATATATCAAACATATCAGACAGAGCCCTGCAGAGAAGGCCTCCGGTGGTGGGGGCAGGCAGGGAGGGAGGGAGGGGAGGGGTTAACTGGGAGCCAGAGGATATATACTGGGACAGGCTTTAGCTAGAACTACCACAGATGGATAGATGGATGGATGGATGGATGGGTGGTAGAAGGGGATATGGCTGAAGATAATATAATGTGGAGGAAGTGAGATTTCAACTCAGCAATGAGGAGTGTTTCAGCTTCAGAGATAAAACTCAAAAAGTAAATCTTTGATGGGCATGGATAACCAATAAACTGGGTAAAATGGGAGATCCTGAAATGGGTTATGGGAAGCTCAAATTAAGAGACTGGTTAAGTTTGACCATAAATCGAGGTCAAAGAAAAGCTGATGGGAATATGTAAACAGGGAGGAGACGGCACAAGACACAGAGCACCCTTTCTGTGAATGTCGAAAAACAAAACGTGTCATTTTGTTACTGTGAACTCCCGACATTAACACTAAAACTTAGATATACGCCACAAGAAACAACAGTGAACAGAGTCATGCTCCAAGGCATTGCTATGGAAAGGAAAAGTGTCATGTACAGCATTGTGTACTGTGCAGTCCAAAGACATCTGATCAAAATAATCTAAAAGGCACCAAAACTCTGACGGACATTATGATTTAAACCACTATTATGGTACACAATATCTATATTTTACTAAAGTTACTTCATACTTCTACTCCACTACATTTCAGAGAGAAATATTGTAGCAGCTGTAGTTAGTAGTTACTTTTCAAATTAAGATTTTAGATAAAGAAAACATATATTAACCACCCTTCGTTTAGATGTCTATGAATTGTTAACAGTTGTACTCTAAACGTCTCACATGGTTTCACTTAAATAACTGTTCAAGGCCCAAAGATGTAAAATCCCAGTAATCATCAGTAACCCCTCAGATTTATCTTGTGAGCCTTTGGAGGGGATCGGACTCAATATCTGATCATTTGTCATTTGTCATAGGGGCCAAGTACCTTCACTTTTGATACTTTCACAGATACTTTTGCTGATAATAGTTATGTATTTTCACTTTTGAATGTGGGACTTACACTTGTACTGGAGTATTTTTTACATTGTTGTATTGGTACATTTACTTTGGTAAAGGATCTGAGTACTTCTTGCACCACTGGAAACAAACTAACCAACAGTATATAAAGCAGTTAAAATTAGGCCAATGCATCATTATTATTATTATACTCATGAAATACGTAATAATATAACAGAAGGCCATCTTGCAAAACTTTTACTTTTTATATTTTAAGTATATTTTCGTTAATAATACATTTGTACTTGTGTAACATTTTGAATGCGTGACTTTCACTTGTGAGTGTTTCTACATTGTGGTATTTCTACTTTTACTAAAGGACCTGATTACTTCTTCCACCACTGCCTACCATCTATACATTTATATTACCATTGTAATGAAAACTTGTGTTTTATGAGTGTTAACCTCCTGTGATATACTGTTTCAAAATGAAAACAACATTTTCTTCTTTAGTTAGAAAAGCCTCTATGTTATGTTATGGCGTTGTAGCATTAAAGCTTTACATAATGCAAAACCATCTTCTTTTCTACAGCTCTGCAACTCTTCTAGGAACAACACTGTTGTGAAGTCATGTCTCCATACACTGACAAAGTCCCACAGAGTTAACAGTCATGCAGTCACCCACCTTGGGCTTGGCTCGGGGTTTGAGCTGCTCCAGCTTCTTAGCTGCCGCTTCGATGGACGCTGCTGCTCCGAGCAGCTCCGTTTCTGCAATCACTGTTGGATCCTCGGGGTCCACCCACTCTGAACCTGAGGCGCGCATGCACACACGCAATTAAGATTAACATTTAAATACGAAAGTAGGATTTCAGAAAATACTTCACAAAGTGGTGTGTCAAAAGATCATGCCTCACAACAACAACACTGTGAAAAAAAAATACTGCATCCCATGCATATCTGATGGAGGCCACAAACTGCCATTCACTGCAATGAAGATGGAGTGATTTATTTAAAATGAGATGGCATGTAAAACAAAGCGCGGTGAGTCTATGCACTTGAGAAGCCTGCGAGCAGCTGATTTCAAAATGAGATGAAATGAATCAATGTTAGCGCCGAGGAGAGGAGGTGTTGAACAGCTCACAACTGGTGAAGTAAGTCACAGTACAGAAAACAATGCTAACTTACCTCCATCTGTAGCAAGAGAAGGAGGACAGGAATATTACCAAAACTTTGTTTAAAGGATGGTTCTATTTCTGTTACTTGGGAGATTTAAAAAATGTATTCTGTTATAGATGTAGTAGCCTCCGACTGGGGATTGTAAACAATGGAAGCTTCATTAGTAAATAAATAAAAGTTCTTACATCACTTACTGATGTAGATTTGAGTCCACCACATATAACACTGTAAAAAGAGTCAGTGTGTAAAGTGTGGTAATGTGTGTGTGCGAGCCATTACCTTTCATGGCCTCTGCAGTCTGGATGAGCTCTGTGACAGCTCCTGCCACTCGTTTAGAGCAAGCTGCCAGCTGCTGCTTCTGCTCTCCAGTGGGCTTCTGCAGGACCTATACACACAAAAACACGCATACACACACATCGAACAAAAAAAAAAAAATTATATTGCATTTTCATTAACCCCTAAAAATCTATTAGACCCACACTTGTCTCCAACCTTACAAACTAAGTATGGTCAAGCATCATTCCAAAGCACTAAACTTGATGTCCCAAAAGAGGAATAAAACAATATGGCATCTTGGGTTTGAATATTTCACTGCGAGCCTCATACAGTTTTTAAAGAGGTGTTGGAACAATCGGATAAAAAAAATGAAATGAAATTAATTTGAAAAAAATGTGGAGACTAAGACGTTAATGGTCTGATGTATTTATGAGAGCATAAATAATACATCTAAAATTGTTATAGGACATTAACATTCATCATCTTACTTGTGAATTCTAGCAAAAAAGCTCTCTCTCTCTCTCTCTCTGAAGATACTTACTAACACAATGTTCAACCTACCAACAGCACTTGTTCCAGCAGATCGATGTATCCGGTTGTACACTCTGATCCGAACATCAGTGCTCTGTTCTTCACCTCCTCACTGACCTCTGGATGGTAGGCCGCTTGCTGAAAGACAGCAACATATCGAATGTTAAACTTGTCCTTTTTTATATATATATATATATATATATTTTAGACACCATGTAGGACATTATACATGTATGACCTCTCCTATTGGCAGGGTAAAAAACGAACCTTGCAGGTGGTGAGCATGTCTGAAATAGCCTTGCGGCTGAGGTTGGCTGTATGGATGATGTCCTCCTGCCGAGCAGAGTTCCCTGCAGCCACTGCTTTAGCAGTTGCCATGGTGATGCCCTTAGTCATGCGAATGAACTCCTCAGGTGTGGTCGTCTTGTTGGGAGCATCCTTGGATTGAAACAGCTGGGGACGACAAAGTGGGTGTCATTTGACAGGTAGTATTCAAAGTTGATTGGCAGACTGTTAAAACACATATCTCCAGTGTTTGCTGTCTGTCATTTTAACGTTTTTATGATCGGATCGGTGCTAAGGCTAAGGCGCTAAGCCAAAATATTATTCCTGAATCATCAAAGACATCATTCAGCATCAATCAGTCGTAATCCTTGTGCTACTGGTGATACTGCATTACTGTTGTCCAGCATCCATCCATGCACATGCCCTCCACCCATCCTCACCGACATCTCCTGTTTGATACACTCGATGGTGGCCTCCAGCGCTCTGGTGCCCCGAGTGGCCTCGTCCTCTACAGCCTTGACCGTCTTCAGCAGGGACGTCACGTTGGTCACCATCACCTGACAGAAAAACAAAAAGAACACAGAAAATGAAAAGGCAATAATGAGAGAATATGAACAAAGACAGAGGCATTAACAACTTACCTGCATACTGCCACATCCAGTCATGTTTTACACAGCTTACACTTACATGTCTTACCCCGACTTTGAGATCTGTATATTTCATATTCAACAGTGGCTCCCCCATGAAATGTCTTGTAATGTAAAATGTACAGTGTAAGCATATTTAGCAAATGTTGCCCTTTTTTGTATGATCATAGATATAAGCCCCTAGTGTCTTCTTCTGTGGTTCGAGAATTGCACAGGACTATGAGGGTGTACTACATCAAGCTGAAAGACAGGTGGCGCACAGCATCCATGCAGGAAATGAGCACACAGCCCTTGAAGCCCTCAAGACTTGAAGCTAAAACCTTACAGATGGTTTACAAGGTTTTTTTTCCACCTCAGGTCCTAAAATTGCATGTGAGGCGTGTTGTTACCTTCTGAACTCCATGACACACTGACAGAGTGTGAAACTGACTTTTTTTTTTTTTTTTTTAAACTTCACAGCTCAAGGTGATAATGAGCAGTCAACAGTGTCATCATTGTGAACTGCGGCTTTGAAAACGTACTCTGCATATGTGTTGAAGCAGAGGATTCAGCTGATTTATCTTGGATACAGATATCCCAGTTTCCTGTTATACAGAACACCAATTTCCTGAGTATTTACATCACTGAGACACAGTCTTCACTTTAACTGATGTGAACAGGTTTCATAATGACAGGAGAGGTGCTGTAGCTGATTAATGCCAGTGCCTGAGGAAGAGGAGGATGTGCAGTATGTGGGATAGTGTATAGTATAGTGTAAGTATTTTCATCAGTGTAGATTTAGGATTTTAGATTTAATAGACCTTTAACATATCAGTTGCAAGCGACAGAAAGACTATTTTTATCATTGGGAAAAAAAAAAAAACATAACTGAATTGATTTCTTACAAGAAAAAATTACAAGGAAACGATTTCTAAATCTGAAACAGACACCATATTTAACTGCATTTAAGCCCATTGGAGTCCTTTAAATTAGAAGACATAGTTTCAGGACTTGCAGACTCCCTGGTCCCCTCACCTTGGCAGCGCTCTTCAGCTGGTACATAGATGGATCATCCGCTGCCTTCCCAGCAGCGCACTTGGTGGCACTAATGAGCTCAGCCAGCGCCTTGGCCACATCTTTGACAGCATTTATCAGAACCACCTAGAGAAAGGACAGATAGGCAACACATTATCACAACTCAGCCGGGGAAAGAGACAAACCTCTGAAAGGTTATTCTCTGCTCCTATTTCAGGCATAGTGAATAAAAGGACAAACAGGAAACAGAGAGGGAAAAACAAGCCTGGGCTAACCTGTGTCTCAGGGTCATCAGAGCCAATACTGGCAGCTCCCAGTTTGACCACATCTGTGAGCTGGGTAATGGTTTTGGCAGAAGACTGGGCAGCCTGAGACAACTTGTCCTGACCGGAAGCTGCGCCAGACACCAGCATCTTTGTGTCCTCAACCAGAGCTTTGGCCGTCTTCAAAATGTTTTCCCTGAGAGAGAGGAAGCAGAAAAAAAGGGAGACAAAAGTGTTTTTTTCAATGACTGATGCCCTGATCTAGACGTTTTACTCCAGCGGGAATAAACTGTAAATGTGTGTGAATTACAGTCATCAAAACGATGCACACTGGCGCACATCTCTTTTCATATCAAAGGCATTCGTACATCAAAGCTGGTGCAAACACACGGAGGATAGGTAAGATCATGCTATGAGTCAAGTCAGATATTTTTCTAAAATTGACAAGAGAAATTGTAGGAAGCTTGCTGTAAAGTTTCATCTTGATTTTTAAGGGAGCTGCATGACATAAATGAGCTAAAAAGTGATTCCGTTCTCTTTCATCCTGCCCGGCAGGGCTTCTCTACATTTTTGCTTTCATGATTCTTCAGTGAGGTACAGTACCATTTCACAAACCATTATCTGCAAGGATCTAGGTTAATCATTTTTGGTCATAGCAGCATGTAATGTGCCAAGTCTCGTCTTAGATCATTAGATATGTATCTCTTTGAACTCCAATCATTCAAAAATAACTAGGCCAACCAAGTTTATCACATGTCAAACATGAGATCATGAACAGTTTTACTAAAGCAATGTGGGGTTTCCTAGAATATAACCAGAATAGTTCTTAATTTCTGAATCTTTTGCTCTTTTTTTTTTCCTTTTAGCACCATGGGAATCCTGCCTCCGTGTAGAGTCTTTACTCTAAGAGCAAGAAGAGTAAGAGATGTGACACTTCCTCCATCCTTCAAACCCCTGAGGGTAATTTGTAGTTTCTAACTTAAGAGATTTCCTGCCCTCTGTTCACCAGCTAATATGTCATTCTGTCAGTTTCAGATGAAAGATAACCAGAGTGCGGATTTTCGACTACAGTCACGTGTTCTACTTGTAGACTTAGTGATGTCTCGCACAACTGAATGTGTATACAGAAGCCATCGGGTAACGTTTCCGGCTCTAACCTGTGGTCAGCGAAGGACTCGTCATTCTCTGCATTGAGTGTGCCGGCAGAGGCAAACATGATGGTGGTGTCCAGATCGGCGATGATGCCAGACACTGCGCTGGCCGCGGTGATGCAGGCCTGAGTGCCCTTGTTGCCTGCCTGGAGGGCTGAGAGCACCAAGGACACCTGAGGACACACACACACACACACACACACACACAGACATCACACCCTATAATCATACAGGTGAGGATGAGCAGGCATCATGACCTTAGGCAGAAAGTACATTTTCCACACCATAACTGTTTGAAAAGCAGCTGGATTAGTGTACTCTATTTATTTTTTTGCAATAGGGACACAACCAATTTATTTTTTGAATTAGTTTCTTACTGTAAAGGAATATTACTTTCTTTTGGTCAGTTGGAGGGGAGTTGAACACAAAACGGAGAAACACACTGTTATAGATTCACTTTAGAACACTTTGCGTTGTTTGTGACATGCATCTCCTTGGTATATGATAAATAATGTATTCAACTGAGAAGCCAAAAACACTAGTCTCAAGAGGATTTAACAATATGCTGTGACAGCAAAATACCAAGTCGGCACAGAGCAGCGCACAACATCACTCACTCAGTGGAATGAGCACATGTCAAACTGGTTCCCAACTCCATTTTTTTTCCTCACAGATGCCCGAGTGGCAGCAGAAATTGATTAACTGATGTTTTCGGACTCTTGACACTCAAGAATAGCTGTGGGAAGTTTAAGGGTTAGGAAATCAAAACAGAACAAGCATGACATGTTACACAGACAAACCTTCCCTTTCCTTGGCATCAAGCTGTTAAACAAAATAATAAACTCTTGCTTTAAAATAAATAAATAAATAAAAAAAACTTATATGGTCTTTATTTGAGAGTTGTATCTGTACAGCGAACTGCTGAATCCACAACTGATACCTCTAGAGGAATCTGTTGGCATTCACAGGCCACATCTGTACAATGTTGCTGGACTTGCTTGGATATAATCTGTGCAATACTTAAGTATGAATTATTTAAACAGTCTGCACAGTAATGTATTTCACCAAGGACTCTGAATTAAACAGTCAGCCTTTGAAGCATAAGCATTGCCTTAAGCCAATCGTTTGCTTCAAAGTTGCTTTAATTCAGGAAGCATATGATAAAATGAATTATAGCACCAACGCTCTTATTTTGTTGATACCATGACAGCAGAATCACTTGGTGTGAACTGCACAGCAAGAAAGTAATGCTTTACTATTCCAGTGAAGAACAACAATGTGCAGAGTTAGTCTGGTGTGGATCATACTATGCCGAGCAGGAAGAAACCTCCAGCCCTCAGTGATTTGGTGTTAACATAATTAATGTTAATGATCTGACACAATTACGTACATTTCTTCAAAATTAAAGCAAAAACAAAACCCATATCTTTAAATGTTCCTAATAATGATGGGATAATACCTTCTCTGTGACTGCGCGGGCACAGTCAATGAGCTCCCGTTTGGTGAAGCCATCAGAGGGAGTGATCTGCAGAGCTCCGGCCTTCTGGACCAGGAAGATGCAGCCATGTCCGAGCTCCTGCACGCGAGTCTTGATCTGGAAGCCGATCTGGATAACAGAGAACGCAGTACGATACAAGTTTACTGAGCAATATATTCTCATGCAGAAATAAGAATTCCAGATTATGACTTGCATTCTAAGAGACAATTTAAATAAAAATAAAACCATTTACGGCAAATGTTTGTGTGTCTCATGACCCACCATGACATATTCACTTTGTACTACATAGCGTGATTTTTTTTTACATGCATGCAGCTATGTGTGATAAAAAGGATAAATCTTCCACGCTGATGTAGCAGAGCTGTATAATGGGTAAGACAAGCTGTCTTTGTGTGACACCCAGGCCGTCCTCACCTCTTCAGGCTCAGCTGTGTGAGCAGCCAGTCGGCCCTGAACAGCCAGCTGGCTGTAGTCCACGGTCACCTGAGAGGCCAGGGCTCCCAGCTCGTCAGGACATGTCACTGATTTGGTCATCTGAGTGTGGAGAAACACAAACACACCCACACCCACACACACTGACTGTCAGTCCAAACTAAAACACACGTTTACTCCACTTCACTTCTGGGCTCCTTGTTAATAAACTGTACACAAACGGGCTCGCTGTAATAATAATGTGCTTTATGTTAAAACGCTAAATGTGTATATTCACAAGTCATGATTGCATTTCCTGTATTTCCAATGTAAACAACTATTTTGAAGGCTTACCATTTCCTGCGAGGTAACAGCGATAGCTTTAGAGTATTTCACCATACTGGTCTGGTAATCCACAAATGAGCCCTCAGGTTCAGGCGGTGTACCTTCATCCAGCTAAGGAAAAACAGAATCACACACACACACACGCACATAAACAGTTAAAACAGCACCGCAATTTTCATTTTAAGCATGATTGGTTTGTCCTTCACAAAAAAGGAACAAACATCTTCAAACATGAAGACAATCAATCATTCAACTCTTTAGCTGCAGCGACAGGTTAAATCTAATCTACCCTTCAATTACAATAAATCTGCCAGGTGTGCAGGCAGGCATCAGTTCATCTGCAAACCAATGTTAATGCATTATATTCAAATAAACACTCAGAATGAATGATAAACACTCATTATAAATTATCTACCAAATCCACTCTGTAATTACAGCTTTAAAATAGCATCAACTACGAAAACATTTGATCACCAGCTTGCAGTGCATACATTATGTTTCTGGCATTTCTTCTAAATTAGACAACACATCCGAGTGTCGTGGCAAAGCTGAGGAGACGAGAGAGAGAGACGACGTCATGTGGGGAAAAGCGTGCTGGAGTGAATCTACAATATCGCAAGTACATGATGTTCCTTAACACCTTAAAATCTGCGGTCTTGACTAAGCGACTAAAAGTTCAGCAGAAAAGACTTTAAATCACCTCTGCTGAAGCCACGGCAGAGACTGACCATTATGTCGATGGATTATCTAAGAGGATTACCTCCTTTTAATCAACCACAGACATGCACACACTGAGTGACAAACGGACAAAACACACACACACACACACACACACACACACACACACACACACACACACACACACACACACACACACACACACACACACACACACACACACACACACACACACACACACACACACACACACACACTCATTATGCAGACCCAAACTGAACCACTTTCATTAATTATTCATGACGTGCCACACAAAGTTGATGCAGAGACGCTGTTCCCTCTGGTGACCCACACCTGAGGCACCTTTTCACCCCTCTCACTCAGGATGGCGAGGAGGGATGTGATTAGTTGATGCTATTCTGTCTGTACTTGAGACAAAAGGCTTTTTCTTGCTTCACACCTTATGTGTTTACCAGTAGTTGGACTGTTAATTGGAAGGATGAGTCCAAGGGCCTAGCACTGGCTGAGAGTGGCTGTGTTGACAGTCAGTTTCCCTCTGCTTCGATGGCTTTTGATTAGTATTAATATGCTAATCAGTTACTTTGTATGGGGTCTAGGCGACACTGAGATTGTAATCAAGGTCGTAATCAAGATGTTACACACAGAAACGGGAAATCATGGGGACAAAAAGAAGGAAAAAAGGAAATATTAATAAGAAAATGAAGGTTCAAATCCTGGACAAATATTAAGAACATTTGCTTTCCTGCTTGTTAACCTGTACTCACTATTTGAACAAATTTATTCCCCTGGTTTTCCCAAGAGTATTTTTTCATTCGCCAAAACAAGATCTTTTCCACTTTACAATTTTGCCAACTCATTCAGGTTACATTATGATGAAATGGCAATGAGTTGTGTAGTCTAAGGCAACCACAACTAACTTCAGTTTAGTCCTAAGTCCTAACTTCATTTCAGTAATCAGTGCAGCAAAAAGTGGAAAAGGAAAACTGAGGCCTTTTCTTGGAACCTGACAGGAGTTTGAAGGCAACTGGATTTTAGTTGCAGAAACAGGCTACTGGTACATGGAAAGTACACTTTGTGGTGCACTTCATACATTGGGGCTAATATTTTGCTGCTGGTTCTTCTTGAAAGGGTTTAGGCTAGTTGTCCGTGATGAGAGGTACTGCAAGAGTGTGGGGCTAATTATGAAGACCCCTTAGACTCAACAGGGGGGTCTTAGGAAAAATAAGGATGATCGTGTTTGTAGATCTGTAGCCATGTAGACGGGGCAGAGCTGTCAACCTATCACGAACTGACGTTGAGTTAGATCACATGGTGGTGAGAGTGAACTGGGCACAACTGATTAAGACCAGTTTGCAAAATCTTCAGATGAGTACTGAACAGCTGCTCCTCCACAGCTAAAGAAAACCTTTGAGGTGGTTTGGGCATCTGGTAGAAATAACGACTTGATACCTCCCTCTGGGAATCTTTCATGGGTGCCCACCTGGGAGGAGCCCCTGAAACAGGCTCAGAATATACTGGAGGGATCCCCTTTTGGCCTGGGAACACCTTGGGATCCCAAGATAAACCTCGAGACATGGCTCGGGAAAAGGATGTCTGGGCTTTTCTGTTTAGTCTATTGCCACTGGACGAGTTGTGGAGAAAGCTGATGGAGGCCACACCTGTCTGTAGATGCTCTTATTAAAGAACCAGAGAGTGTGATTTGATTTGACCAATCACAATCTTGGCATCAAGGCAGATGGAAAGCTAACAGCCATGTGTCGGTGTGCTCTAATCACCCAAGCGTGCTCAGCAGCACTCACCTTGGCCATGGCCTCTGCGATGGACTCCACCATTCCTCCCACCATTCCCACTTCACTGGCAGCCTCATTCAGTGTCACCATAATATCATCAACAGCCTCCTTCATGAGCTGGGCTGCCTCTGCTATGGCATCATGGGTATGGGATGCCTGTGAAGACACATGAAATAAGACTGTCCAGATAATCCTTCCAGGGGTGGAGCAGCAACTTATATAAGAAAAGAGTACAAAGTGAAATAGTTATACCTTTGGGTTTCCTCCACCCTCCTTGGCAGCATAGAGCATCTGCAGGGCAGACTCAGCAAGGGTCTTAGTTTGGTCCAGGAAAGTCATCTGCTGCTGGTGATCACTCAGCTTGGATGCCACACCCCAAGAGGCCATAATCAACGGCTCAAAGTAACTAGCCAACTGGGTCACCTGAGGCAAAAGGCGAACGTTTTCAATGAGTTCACTGAGAATTCCTCAACTACAGCAAATGGACAACAAGAGTTACAGTAAGTCAATGATTATTTTATTTAAATATGTGTGTGCTAAAATGTATGTGCAGGGGGAAATGGTGGCCGACTTTTATTCAGGTTGTCTTTATTTTACTGTGTTACTGTACCGTGTGATTATTAAGGTTGCATTCAATTACAAATTGCTGTGTACTACTTAGCCATACTAAAACTGGGAATTAAATCATAGCCTCTAAGCTTTTACATGACAAAGACAAGAGAGCATTCAGACGTATCTCCTAGTTGAAGAAAGTGCATTGGCTATGACACAGAGAAGCAAAACATATCTATATATAATAATACTATAGTAAGATATCGACAGAGAAATTGCTGTGACAAGTCTCACAATACTGTCTCCTAACATGTGGAAATGTGTAATACTGCTACCCATTACAAAGTCTTACTTTGTTGCTCCACAGTTATGGTATTTAAGTTAAGTAATTAAGTCCCTGCCCTATATACCTTGTGTCCTAGTTGGGAAGCCTCGCCTCTGGCAGCGGTGGAAACAGGGTCAATTAAGTGGCCAATTTCCTGCACAGTGGACGTCAGCTGCTCTTGTAGCGCCTGAAGAGAGGAAATAAAAAGAAATTAGTTTTTGCTTTTTATGGGAGACAAAGGTACATTCAAATAAGTCAGCTGGAACCTGCTGAAAAGCACTAGACAGGGAACTAAACAGGGAAGTATTGGCCCCAAGCTAGGCCCCTGGCTTCTAATATGCAAGTTTAAACTCTTCATAATTCAACAAAACTGGTGCAAGTGCCAATAAAAACTGCTCTGTGACCAGTTCTGCATAAAAGGGATAAAGATCCAGTAGGATCCAAATTGCACTGCAGGTGTGCTACTAGAAGGATCAACAAAATACAGGTTTGCACTGCAGAAAGTTTCTTTAAATGGCCTTAATTCCCTGAATTCTGTCTAATGAGATGTGTGTGACCTAGAATGGACAGAAACCTAATTAAAACCACCAATAATAGATCCATAATTTAACAGAGAGATACAAAAAGCAACACAAGGACTAGAAAAAGAAAAAAACAACAATCTGACTGTAAGACCGACAGAGGAAAAGAAACAAATAAAGCGAGCGACTGAGATAAACGACCAGACAAGGACAATCAAATAGAGACAAATGCAAACAGAGAAAAGATACCAGTGGAAAATGTCATCTTGTTTTCTGATGGCTGCTTACCTCCAGTGAGATGTCGTCCCTGCTGGGTAAGTTCTGGCTGACTGCTGCCAGAGAGGCCTGCTCAATGTCCCGGATACATTTGTTGATGTTATCAATTGACGAGTCGCACTCCCGCTGGCCTGGGGCCTTGTCCCTAAGAATAAAAAGGGAACAGGACAAGAAGAGAAAGCAATAAAATGGTTGGAAACAGAAATGAGAGTACAGTTGGATGATGTATAGGGGGGAAAAATAGGACAGAGAAGGCGATCAAAAAAAGAAAAAAGAGAGACAGGAAGAGCGAAAAGAAGTGCTAATGTTAACATATCTAACATTTATTAAAACACAGACAGGTTCCAGGATGTGTCTTTAACATCTTCTCTACTGGTTCCCTCATCTCATTGCTGCTCAGGTCACATCTGCTGAGATGTGGCCTGTGGGGGTCTCGTCACTACTCAGGAAGATCAAGCTGGGCAGCCAAATTAGCTCTGAAGCCTCAGAGTAGACTGGAGCAGCGGCCACATGGGCAGAATAAGTTTAGTTAAACATCCATTTCCATGCACGGGGGCACACT
Source organism: Enoplosus armatus (assembly GCF_043641665.1). NCBI lineage: Eukaryota > Metazoa > Chordata > Actinopteri > Centrarchiformes > Enoplosidae > Enoplosus > Enoplosus armatus. The sequence continues at coordinate 20,310,332 of NC_092180.1, read as the reverse complement.
GAAAGTGAAACTAAAATAAAGCCTCATCTTTGCATGTAATGACACTAGCAGAGTTATGAGGTTGGCTTTTTCAGGATGGAGTCCGTTCCTATTTGGGTCCTTTGGCACAGCAGTGTATCACTGCTATTACTACCAGTGCTCAATTTGCATTCTGAGAGGAAGACTGTGATGTTCTGAGGCAAGCAGAAACATTAAAATTCAGAGCATTTGATGCTGGGAATTTGTTCCTCACGGGCATCAGTTTTGTTTTGATCAAGGTCAGGTACAAAAGGCGTGAAAGAGCGGATTAAAGCGTTTAAGATGTGGAGGTATAAGAACAAGCATTTATCACACCGTGGTACAGCATTTGGGCATCCATTCTCAAGGACGCTGCATTAGTCTCACAGGCATTTTATAGAGAAATGTCTTCAGATAAATGGAAGTAAAAGCTAAAGCTGTGACCTTAGTTGTAAATTTTCAACCCCATAATCCCCTTTGTGTGTCCAGAAATAACTACATTTCTGCAGGGAAATGGAGTGCAGTGGTGTAAAAATGGGTAAAGGATTAAAATGATGATGTTTTGGTAACTTCGCGGAGTTTCCACTGGTTGCTTGGCAACCTCACAGTGATGAGGAATGTAGGTCTGTGATTTCACTGCTCTCAGCCAAGCTAAGCTAACTGGCAGCAACTTCATATTTATCATACAGACATGAGAGTGGTGTCGATCTTCTTATCTAACTCTCTGCAAGAATGCGAATAAAAGAATTTCCCAAAATGTTGAATTATTTTAAAGTTTGACCTTCACATAATATGTTCCGTCACCCATCCCTTTCTTTCACGTCTCATTTGACACATCTGAATACATTTTTCTCTCACTAACCGGATGGCTGTGATGAGACTCTTGATGGAGTCGGACACGGTGCGAGAGTGACCAGCCAGAACAGACCAGGTGGGCGGGTCTTTGGGGTTGATAACCAATGAGCGTGCAGTCTTGAGCAGGTAGGTGGAGCTGTCAAGCATGGAGCGTGCTGATTGGAGGATGGGCTCCTGTGCCGCGAAGCCCTACAGAAAAACAAATTGAACTTGAGTTTATTATAATATCCTGTTTTTTCAGCATATGCCACTATTTGCTATAAAACCTCTAATAACACATGTAATCACTGAAGTTGAATACTGCCATCACTGATGTTCACATGGCCATACCTCGTGGCTGATTTGAGCTGGGATGCTGGCAAACTCAGGGTTAGAAGCAAACGTTGTCAGGTTTTCCACAGCCTCGATTAGCGGAGCAGTGGCAACTCGACACTTGTTCCTGTTCTCCTCCGAGAAATCCCCATCTAAAGCCTAGAAAGTGAGACAGACGCAATATGAAGGTGCATGAAACAAATCTGATTAAACTAGAGTAGCTTTTAAGTCATCCAACCCAAGAGTCAATAATTAAATAAATCATTGACAGAAGTTTGATAGAAACTATTTATGAGCCGATATGAATCACAGATGTTTCACTCAACAGCCGGTTCATCAAAATGATCCCACATCAATCACAATGGACTTTACAGATACAGATATGGACCATATCTGTATCATGGTAATCCAATTAGGGGACAGAGACAACCTTTTGACAAGACTGGGAAAGAAATCCTACCTTGATGGTTTTGACCAAGTTGGCAGTGCTATTGGCCACCTCCTTGGCAGACTGGACAAAGTGCCTCTTGGCAACTGGGTTGGTCGTCTTGGAGGAAGCCAGACGGCAGGCGTTGCACAGTGCCGAGGTGTGCTTAGCAACAATGGTGGCTGCAGAGAGCACCTGCCACATTATAAACAAATGGTTAAATTAGTAACTGAGATTTGATCGGTAGATGCAGTCATCAAGTACATGCATACCCATAAATCATGCAGCGTTTGTACCCTGTCTTATGTACTAAAAGGTTTTTACTGTTGTACTAATGTGCGCCTCCCCTTTAACTTCTGGAATAGACTGGTGAGCTGGAAACTGACTTATGTACAGTAAGAACGCTGTGGGGGGCATATAATTATGCTGTTAGTCTTGAACAAAGACTGTTATAAAGAAAATAAAGGTGATAATGAGGTAAATATTGGTCCCGCAGTGAAGGCGTCTGTCTACACAGTTTGACACTTCTGCATCAGGTATTGGCAGAATTGTTTTTCTTTTTTAGCATTTGTGCTTTATTTGATAGTAGAGAGGGACACGAAAGGCAGGGCGCTACAAACATGCAGCAAAGGGCCCAGGCTGGATTTGAACCCTGGTTGCTTCAGTAAGGACTAAGCCTTGATACACAGTGTGCGGTCTACCAGGTGAGCTATCAGGGCGCCCCTTTCGCTATCTCATTTTTGAACTGTATGTGTTTGTACTTTGTAATTCTGTTCTGAACTATTCCCTTTAACATGAGAAGTTGGCCTCATTTAAACATGTTTATAATTTCAGCATGAGGAAAGGATTATTTTTACACCTGGGAGGGACTGCTGTCTGGGTCTACAAGGTTCTCACAGGCCATCTGGATTGCCTGGTTGGCTTTGGCAAACTGGATGGGATCCACCAACCCCTGATGCCCTGCCTGACTGTTGGGATCAGACACACCCACCAGGTAGGAGGCCTGTGGGGGGGATAAAAATCGTCATCAGCATTCACCAACATTGCCTCTACCAACAAAAAGGCAATATGATCCATTTCATAGCTCCAGTACTGTTGTTTCTCCACATTCTGTACCTGTCCTGCAGCTTCAGTGAGGCCACACAGGGCTTTGGAGGCTGATCCTACACAGTCTCCAAATGCGGACACATCTCCGGTCTTGCAGTTCTGAGAAATACCCGCCATAGACTCTCCCAGGACCTGGACAGACCAAAAAGGAGCCGGCCAGCAGAAAAAAAAGAGAAGAAGAAAGAGGTATGCTTAGGATGCTGAGCTCTGTGTGGGTGCAGAGTGCTTGAGTGTTTGATCACCAGGCTGTATCATTTGAAGACGTACCTTGGAGTTCTCCATCACACTCTCGATGCAGTCGAAGTAGGAGAGGTCACTGATCGGCTCGTTGGGATTGTCCAGCATTCCTCGGACAGCCTGGGAGATGAGTGAGCAGTATGAGTCTTCGATAGTATTTCCTAGGTTTTTTTTTTTTCACAAAATTCTCTCAGAAAATGCAAATTATTATTATTTCTTTGGGTACTACTCAGATAGACTACGGTAAATAAGACTCCCATCAAGCCTTTGTTGATATGATTTCTGATTGTTCCCGTTTGATCACACGGTTGTAAAGTTTTGTTTACCTCCAGCTCTCTCAGGGCGTTGTCACACTCCTTCTGGCCAGGAGCCTGCTGTGTGCACAGCGTGATCAGCTGGTTAATGCTGTCAGTCACTGCTCTGAAACAAAGAAACAAACAGAAACAAAAACTCACCCTAGTCCTTCATGGTTAGAAGTGTTTGTGAGCACGCTGGCTTTCTATGCATTTGTATGCCTGTATTTGCGTGTGCAAGGTTATTCAGTTCATCAGAAAATGTTTGAAATTCTTAACATTTCTTTCAACTTGTCTTTTGCTCTTATTTCTTTTATTACAAGTGAGGTTGGCAGCTGCAATCAGCACCATTAAAACCTTTAAAGACTTTCATTGTGAGCAGATGACTGAATGCATTTTGCTGATAACATGGACATCATAACTAAACACATTTGCCCTAGTGGATAATATAACAATGGCTCAATATGTTGAATGAGTTACTTACTGCTTAGTGGTGTACAACAGTTTTAAACTGTTTGATATGGTTTTAGACTAACAGACACAGACACAGTCTTCTGTCAGTAAAGCACATTTGTAGCTTGTTTTTTTATATGTACTAACTGGAATAATCCTGTCTTGTCATTTTCACAACTAATTCTTTGCTGACAGAGAAAACAGTGACATTCAAATCTTAAGATCTGTAATCAGAAAAAAATTCAGTCACTGCATCGTCACACTGGCTGAATGAAGATTGTTCAGAGCAGCATTAACTGCTGTCTCTGAGAGGGGAGGATGAACATCCCATCAGCTTTTTAATCAGAGTGCGTCTTAACAATCTCAACAGGAAATATTTAGCACTTCTAAGAAAATCTCAGATACACTACAATGTATACACTATGGATAAAAGCATAAGAAAAAGACACAATGTCTAGGTGTGTGTGTGTGTGTGGTACCTCGCAGCAGCAGCTAGCAGGTTCTTGGCATTTGCTGCAGCAGGGTCCACAGACAGACTCTTAGCTGCCAGCAGCAGCTTGCTGGAAGCCATGGAGATGTTCTTCAGGTTACCAATCACCTGTACCTGGTCATCCTTCTTCTAAAATGACACATTCATTATACTCACAGACTCATTATAACATGATCAGACACATCAACACGACTTTAACAGACTTTGATGTTCTTGTGAAACTGATACAACAGGACCGACCTGTGTGTGGCCGGCCATCTCTATGCCAGCATCCAGGAACTCGTCAAAGTCTTGGCTGAACTTCCCAGAGGCCACCGCCAGCTGGCTGCTGGAGCCTCTGGAGGCATGGACCACGTCGCCCGCTGACTGGTTCAGGTCTGCGGCGGTTTGGTTCAACTCGCTCTGGGCCTCTTGAAAGGACTTGGAGGCTGGAGGGATCTGAACAGGGGACACGGAGAAGCAGTTTATGATGACAGAAAGATATTTCACGGTGTTTTTTTTTTTTAAAGCAGTTACGTAACAGTTACATAACCTGTAGGTGTGAGAGCAACCACAAAGCCAGTTTATTAACTGTGTGTAAGCAGTGAGTGATTTAAAACTTCCTCGTTGCAATGCTGCTAACAAGAGAGAATAATGAACTTAAATACTGATGTGACAATTCAAAAACTACCGCTGAGCCTCGCTGAAACGGTCACAATAATGCTGTGTGTAACAATGAGTGTGCCTGAACTCCTGTGCTTAATCCAAACTGCTCAATTTCAGTTTCAAACTTGAGAATTGCAAGTGAGAATGGAGGAAATGTTTAAAAAGCAATACAAAAATAAAATCATGACACTTTCCTTATTTATATACTAACAATAAAACATTAGTATTCTAGTCGTGTCAGGCTGTGACAGTTGAACAATGACCCAAAGCTAAAAACTGATATTATGCCTGAAACGTTTCTATCTAGCAGTCAATTTCACTTTTAACTTGTACGCGTTAATCTTTTAAAGAAACACATCATGCTGATTTTGCGCTGGTGAGTCACCGAACAAACTCACAGTTTCAATCAGCAGCTTCTTGCTGGCCTCCCCGATGCTCTTGAGAGCCATGTCCACATCCTTCTGGCCCGGCAGACAGTTGACGCAGTTATTCAGGGAATGAGAGACAGCCTTGGCCACCTGGAACACACAGCAGGTTCACAGTAGACTGGGTCAGAGCGAGCAGACGGAGCTAGAAATCTGGATTTAAAAATGCTAATGAGCAAGGCAGTCTTGCAGAATAATTGATATCACCATTTTGTGATTTATTTCTTCTTTTATAAATGTCAACAAGAATGTCTACATGTCCTCTTTGGTTGTGTAACTAATCACAAAATGGGTTGACAAATCACCTTAGTGAAGCAGGTCCGGCTGAGATGCAAACAAGAGGTAGTTAAAAGAGCAGCACAGGCTTCTTAACTTCATTTTATATCCCTTAGCCATTTCAAATGACAAAGTCATATCACATTAGAGCAGCTTTTCAAGATGAAAAGCTGCCTCATTTGTGTTTTTGTGATCCCTTATTAAATTCTCTGCATTGCTATTGAGAAACATATAATTTATTTATTTTGTGGAGAAACTGAGGAGGACAAGACGTAAATAATTAATTTACTTATCCTGTACATATGTCACCAGGTTTATTATAGGAGTCCCTTGCTATATTTGACAGGTGTTTCATGTATTACTAAGCAGATGTAGACATTCATCCGGCTCAGACTTTGTCCATAAGGAAATATTTAGCTAAATATATTGAGCAAAGAAAGACGCGCTGTTGGGCAAAAGAGCTGACTTTCCTTTCAAGCTTACATGGCTGCATGTTTAATTTCGTACAAATAAAACAGGTCCTGTTAAGCCATCTTTAAAAGTCACATTACTTCTATGTAAAACACACAGGATTCAACCATTTCTGTGAAGTGTTTTGCATCATTCAACGTTCTGTTTTAGTCCAAATTCAGACCTCATCCAAGAGTTTAAAATACTGCGTTTGAAGTTTAATGAACTACAAATCTAACTACAATAATAAAACATTCATGAAATGCATACACACGCTGTATGTGGTGAGAAAAATATTACTAAACATTTCCATATATTAACTGCTGGAGGGTGGAGATAAGGTTAGAGTAACTGAAGAATGAACAAGTGAATCAGTGCTTTAAAACAAGTCTCGTGGACTCACAAGCTGCGAGTGTATTTTTGTTTCGACAACCTGCAGAATTTTTGCAGTGACACTGGATGGTGTTAGCTTTATGTCACTGGTGTTATAGTCTGACAGAAACTGAGCCTTCTAGCCTGCAGCATCAAGGCTCACCCGTAGTGTTATAAAGGAGAGACATGCAGAATAGTCTCCACCCCCCCCCCCCCCGAGAAATCCTGAACCATCTTACCTGCGCCAGCCTTTGCTGACTCTCAGCATCTCCGGGGGAAATCAGTGCCTGCTTGGCCTCATGAATGAGAAGCGCTGAGCCCTCCATAACGTCGCGGGCTGAGTCCAGCATGGCAGCAGCAGCCTTGGGGTCTGTCGTGGACGCAGCGACACCGCGAGCCGCCTGGGCCAGTGTTTTCAGGGCCTGAGCAGTCTCTCTGGCTGCTATTCCTACACACAGAAGAGAGGGGTCAGAGAGAGTACAGGTGTGACAGACCACAGTTACAGCCAGGAAAGTGTCTCAGAGGCATCAGAGATAATGTCCCTATCATGCACTCATTTTCAAAGACTGACATCTTATTTGCACAGGATGTTTGTTTAATGTCTGTCCTGGCAACACAGAAAAAAAAAAACGTAATTTGGTCCAAGAGTGTGTTCACAGGCGTGAAGGTACCGGCCTCATGAGAAATGTGACATCTCACTTAGAACACATCAGTCAGGATAAAACAAATGAAGCCATTTTATATGTAGCAGTGAACAAGGTTACTTATTGAAAGTAAACCAGGTTCCAGCTGATGGGTTTCCTTCTCAGGTTCTGTAGAGAACCAAGGACACTATAAAGGTAATGAAAAGTATTTTGAAAAACACGTTTATGACTGACAAAATCAAAAATAGATATGGTCAGTATGTTTACCTTGCCTTACCCTCCTGCATCACACAAGCCAGCCTATTTAGAGCACTGTGAGATCAGGGCAAAATATTCACTGACTTTTGAAGCTGTATACTGTGTAATTGGATTTGGATTATTACATCCCATCTCAAGTAGTTCAAATATTTTAAAGTCCTGTAAAAAAGAGAAGGAAACTTTGTGTTTATGGAATCAGATGGGTTTCGATAGTAATGAATGCAGACAGAAGGATTCACAACACAAACACAAATATTTGTAGATTTCTATAACATTTATTTAAAACCAGAAATATTTATGTGTGCATCAGAAACACATTTGTGAACCGTCTTTTTTTATATGTGGATCTTTTATACATTTATATACAAAAATAAATATTTTAGTGTGCATTGAAAAATATTTTTGTGGAGAGTCAGTTATATAGCAATCACAAAATGCATTTGTGAATCTTTCTGTGCGCATTCATTAATATCGAGACCCATATGTGTACAGTGTGCACTGCACAACAACACCGTACACAAATGATGTTGGTAACAAAATGATCTTGCAGTCGGAGAAGTGTTTGTGGTGGTGACAATAAAAGATTACAGATCTGATTATAACTAAAGACTGAAAGGTCTTAATGGTGGCATAAGAGGAATGGTTGTGCCATTTATAAAAATGTAACTGAAAATATGTCAGCAGTACCAACCTGTGTAGTGTTCATTTCCTTGTGCAGCACAGGTGAGCAGCTGAGCCATGGAGGATCCCACTGACTTAGAGGTGCTGCCCAGATCCTGAGCACACTTCTCCAACTAAAGCAGGGGGAAAAGGGAAAAATCAACTTTATATGTAAATAACTAAAAACTAAATATTAGGCTGCAAACTCATTAAACTCTGCTGCAGGCATCAATTGCTGGTAGTCAATATATTTTGTCTAGCTTGACAGAACTTAATGCAACTGCCATTTTTCATGTTGGTTTTGAAAGAATGAATCCTGAATCAATCTTACGGGTAAACAAAAAATCTTACGGATTCTCCGGGCAGTGGTTTCAGTTGGGCATTAACAGCAGCCAGCTTGGCATCTTGCAGCTCACTTCTCAGGGTCTGGATGGCAGTGAGCGCAGAGTCGATCTCCATGGGGCCGCAGGCTTCATGAGCCTGGAAAACAAAAAGGAAGTCTGCCGTCACTCACAGTTCACATAGTTACAAGGGTTATCACGTATGTTTTGCACTTGAAAGTAGTAATCTTTTAAACAGAAATATATTTTGTTGCTATACACAAAATATACATTCGCTGCAAATCCTGTACAGGTCAACTGATGAGACTTGATGAGACTCAGAAGTCTACTGTGCAATTTAAAAGCCTTGAGTAAAGCAGTTTACACTCCAGCGCATCTGGTGTGGACTAATGTTGCTTATTAAACATGATCCAGAGAGGTACAGGTACAGTGTATTAGGTTTGTTTTTGCATGCAGTTTGCATATAAAATGCAGTGACTTCCTGCATGAACTGCACATATGTGAGTGCCTGTGTGTGTGTGTGTGTGTGTGTGTGTGTGTGTGTGTGTGTGTGTGTGCGTGCGCGTGTGCTCTACCTTCTGTGCAGACGTCCTCAGCTCAGCCAGGCAGGTGGCCAGGTTCTTGGCACACTGACCCAGTTGCATGGCTGCAGCCTGATCCGTCACCGTGGGAACAGATGACTTGGCCGAGGTCACCATCTTACTACCAGGCTGCAGAGTGGAAAAGAAAGAAGAAAAAGAAAAAGTCTAAAATGTTTAATAAAAATAATATTTTCCCTTAGAGCACTAAATAAAACCAAGTGTTGCTCCAGGCAACAACAAGGAACAGAGGTTAAATTATGTGGTGGTATTTGTGGAGACCCCCCACTCCTGCAGCAGTTCTAAAAGCGCCACTGAGGCATTAAAACACATAATCCCATCATACCACTGCTTCTATAACTGCCTGCTTACACCGAAAAGAGGTTACAGGCCTATTTTTAATGGATCCCCACATGGCAGAAACACTATTTATACTTTGCTCAGCCTGGTTCCCAATGTAGGACTGAAGTTACTCGATTTGAGTGTGGGGACATAAAGTTTTAACAACCTCCTCTCCAGCAAAGGTGAGAAATGGCAAGGCCATAATGTGTGTGTGTGTGTGTGTGTGTGTGTGTGTGTGTGTAATGCACCTGTAGGAAGTTCTGGCTGGCAATGATGAGTGCTAGTTGTGCACTGAGGTCCTCTGGTTTGGCCTGACTGCCACGCACCCCCTGGACGAGTTGTGGGATGTGGTCTGCCACTGCCTATACAAACACAAACACAAACACACACACACACACACAAAATACATACACAGGCTTATTTACAGGCAAAATGGAGACTTCACAGATTAACTAAAAGCTTCAGTATAAAATCCCTCTATTATAAATCATCAAGCAAGCAATTCGGATGCACACAATATAAAAGAAAAATTGAAAATGAAATGAAAGTAAAGAGTTCAATAATAATTCAATACAGAAGGAAAAATGGACCAAACCAAACAAAAAGCATTGATCCTCACCTTACAGCTCTGCACCAGCTGCTGGTGAGCAGCAGTGTTCTTGTTAGAGGCGGCAGCATTTTGTGCAGCAGCAATGGTCTGCGTGGCTGCAGCCGCAGCTTGTTTGGCAGCATTCTAAGGAATATTAAGACCCAGAAAAATATCCACATGTAAAATACTGTTAAACAGGAGCTCTCTGTCTGTCCCTGTATCAGTCTCTCTTCAAGTGTCCATTTAAAGGCAAGGCTTCTGGTGTCACATCTGTGCTTTTGAGTCTGCATGTTAAACAATTCTGCTGTCGAGTTTGTGGTATCAAAGATTTCAAAGGACTGATGTTTTTCTACATGGGTTTGTGTTTCCTTACATTTCCAAAATGTCTCTCTACAAGATGATAAGCTGAAAGCATCTCTGTGAATGTACGCTGGATGAACAAATTAAATTAAATAACAGTATATTGTAATACAGTTGAGTGGAAATTACATTTTCAAGTTCAACTGAAGGTCTTACACTTTGTTTATACTAAACTAATAAATTATTCTAGGTAATATAAATCCTTATATTACAACAACTAATAATAATAATAATAACAATAATAATAAATAGTAGTAGTAAAAACTGCTAGTAGTAAATACAACTGCACATCGTAACAAACTATGTTAATGAGTTGAATATTTTAGCACTGAGGCAAACCCTTTCAATGTCTTTAAGATAGATTACCCTTCCTCCTATTTCAGGACCATTTAGAAACAGTAACAACAAAACTAAATCTGTCTAAAAATCGTGACATTTAATGCTGCTGAAATCATTTGGATATTAGAGATGGTTACATTTAGGATTGATCTTGGTGTGAATGTCATGTTTTGTAGTAATATTTTCAGGATGAAACAGCCTCTTCCTGAAGGAGCTATTTCTCTCCAGATAAAACGTGGCATCACTGACCTCCAGCCTGTTGATCAGCTTCTTCTTAATGGCATTCTGAGCAGCAGCGTTGGTGGCCACACGTAGTCCCTCTGCAGCCTCCCTCAGTCTTTGCTGCTGGTCCTCATTCTCTGGGTAAGCTGCCGCGCCCTGAAAACACACACACACACACAGATCAGCAAATACACAACAGATGATCAGGATGGAAAAACAGCTGGTATAAGAGTGAGAAGAGTAAAGGCTTTGTGATCTGTTCACAATATTCGCTGCCCTTCTACAATCTTTACATGAGGATGTTTTTGCTCTACTTCTTTCTTTGAAAAGCATTGTCACTCCTGAGTAACATGTCTCACTCATCACATCACACACAGCAGCAGACACGCCCACAAAATTGCTATTAGCACACACAAGTAATCTTAGAATGTCCAATCAGCGTACACAGACCTTTGAAAATGACGCAGACTTAATCACTGCACTCAAACTCAGCTGCAGCTCCTCTTCACTCGAACAATTAGTTCTTTGTTGATGGCCAAATGTCAATGAGAGGATGTTGTTTATTCATATTAGCAAGCAGCCCTTTTTATCTTCCTGCTTATGAATCCAGCAGCACAAGTTAACTGGGTTCCGTGGAGACCAATATCACTTAGCACCTCCGTGTCTCCCACTGTTGGAGAGAAAGCTAAGCCTGCTGCCATTAGGTTAATTAACTCGGTAGCTTCACCTGCAGCTACGCAGAGAGGTGTGCGTGCTACTGAAAATTCATTAAAAGGTGATGTTTAACTGGCAGAACTCACCACCGACACAGATCTCACTATGAACAAGGCACACAAGTGTACAAACAGGAAAAAAAAGTCATTTTGCTGTTAACTAATTTCATGACTTCAAGGCTTTGTACAACACTTGACTTGCCATTAATCACAGTAAAGTGATGTTAGTGACCAGCTTCAAATCAGTGGCGTTTGCAGCTGTCGTCTGCCTGCTGGTATCTGCTGACAGCATTTCAATTTAACAGCCAATTTGCATGATTATTAAAAAGTGCTGATTTCCAGAGGAAGTAACGAGATATCACACGCAGGAATTCATCATGTCGACGAGCCGTTAAAAAGAAAAAGGGTCTGTTTTACAGTGATTCAATACATGGCTAAAGCAAATCATTACCTGACACAAGCTTTAAAAGACAAGCATAAGCACAGTCGGCTGTAAAACGCACAGTCCAAAAATTAAACTGCTCCCGCTCAATCAATCAGTTACCAAGGCGACGGCTGGCTGAGGTCTCAGCCTCCACTGACACAGATAAATATGCAGCTGTGACGGCTATAAGTCTGGCATCAAACTCGACCATCAAACCAGCTGGAGGGCGTCATTTCATTTTCATGGTGGAAGTGGAGAGTTATTAATATCAGTGTGTGATTCCGTAGACAGATAATGAGACTGATGCAGAGAGATAGCAGATAAATAGTTTAGATAGAGAAGATGGGATGGGTGGCAAAGCTAAGCCTGCCCTTCAGCAGTCTGAAGAAAGAGTCTGACGTCCTCGTACTCTTAATCATGTTACGCCGGAAACTTGAGGTGTGAGAAGAACTGGATGGTGAATTTAAACGCTGTATGGATTATAATATTTCAGCCCTGTCATTTTGTGCTCAGAGGTCCTCATAGGCCAATTCCATTGCTGTTCATAAGGGGAAGGTCTATAACTGCACTTTCAAACACGTTGCTATTAAACCAAAGGATTAAACCAGACCACGATGTACTAAACAGGATTGTCGAGTTCCAATTAATTAGAACTGTCCACTACCATGTTTACACTGGATATTCAGAGTGCTGCATGGTGCCAGCAAAGCAGCATTTCTGTTATTTAGTCATCTTATTAAAAATGTATTGCAACAAGTTAGAAATTACGACTATGTTCATGTATATTTGAAATTAAGGAGAAAAGACATTGACATTAAGAGAGCTCCAAGTTGCCGTCAGTGTCTAGTAAAGGACTGTAGCAATCCTAATAGTAAATCTATGATAATTATAGAAACTAAACTAGAACCAAAGAGCGTCAGAGCGCCATTAAAGCCCCCAAACAGAAACTCCATCATTAATTCATTGATTCTCCGATTTCCAGTTTAGGAAGAAACTTTTGGATTTTTGGAAAAAATACACTGTAAAACCACTTTTAGAAACACATTGAGATTTGAGTATTTTCAAATTAAAGATCTGTCCATGCCCTAAATTTTTTTACTGCAGAAAGTTTTAAAGGCCACCTTTTATTAATAAAATAACATACAAAGAAGACTAAGCAGAATCACTTCCCAAACTGTCACCCTTGGTCTTTTTCTTTTTGCACACACACAAACACACACACCACTCTTGGGGTGTCTGACTCAGCTTCTTTCCCCTCTGCTGTCATTGAAAAGGTCACCCAGGACGTACAAGAGAATATAAACCCAGCCCCGTAGATTTTCATCTGGTCTTAAGAAATGCCACCAGTCTGATTAAAAGATGAAAAAATCTTTCAATACCTTTTTGGGTTAACTCTATGAATTATGCATGAACTACAGCTTCAGTAAACGTACTGCTTTTTGCTGTCAAATGTTGAGACATAAAAGCAAAACCACAAGAAAAATAAACAGAATAAATATTACATGCTTCATGTCTCACGTGTTGCGTACCTTTGCTGCTTCCACCATCCTTGCAGTGGCGTCAGCCAGCAATTTAGCAGCTGCCAGCAACTTCTTAGAGTTGTCGACGTCCACTTCGGCCTCAGCATCAGACCTCATGGCATTCACCAGGTCTGAGGTGGCCTGAGCCAACACCCGGGCCTGACGCACCATCTCTCCTGAGGGGTGATCAGAGATGACAGAGGTGGTGTAGCGGTGACGGGAAGGAGAGAGATATGAGAAAAAACGGGAGAGAAGTGGATTAGTGGATGAGTCATACTAATGAGAGAGTGAGCATGTTAACTTGTTTTAACTCAGTTGCGTAACTTTGTTGTCATGAACAATTTTGAAAGAAAAAAATCCGTCTTCATTTATTTAACCACTCGAAATAATAGTCAAACTGTGCTTGATGGCTGCTTTCTCGTGTTAGAGATAATGATGCAATGCTAGCAAACCTTAGAGGAGCTGATAAATATTTCAACAAACTGCATTGATTTTTAATCTGAAACTGTTTAATTTTGTATCAGTAAGAGAAATTCAAAGTTTACTTGTCAAAATGACTGATAGCGAGTTGACTCATACCGAGACTGTTTGAAGTCATAAACAACGGGGAGCTTTTAAACAGAAAGTCCCACGTCAGCAAGAAACAAAAGAAACAAACTTCTTTCCAAAAGCTCCATGTGGTTGCATTTCTTTCTCTCCCTGATCAGATGTTCATAGTGTGATAAAACCTGTAGGTGACTTTTGAAGAAACAATTGGATGCAACTATTCCACCAGCCCTGGTGTTTTTAATTCCCTCTGAAAATAGAATCAGACTAATGAGGTAAGACAAAAGGGGTTGGTGTTTATACTCTCCTTGTCAAAGCAGACCTGGCAAACTGGCTATTTGGCAGTAAGCTTCCATAATTCAGCTGATCTGCCAACACTGCACTACAGAAGGATTGACTCTTTATTTTTCTCTTCACATTTCATGTTTGTACCTGAACGCCAGGGTTTGACACAACCTGACATATTTGACACCAGTTCAAAGGCAGTATTCTCCAACTAGCTGCGTGCATTCAGGCCTCAGCAGACCAAACCGCAATCCTACTTGTCTATCAAGCCAATCAATTCAGCTGAGCTGACCGCCGGGCCGGGACACTCTCTGTGCATCTCTTTCTGTCTTTCTCTGCTGTCAGACTTGTTAACATCACTGTCAGCTTTTCTCTGTGGCTTCACCAGGGCTGACAGCAGTCCATTCAAACCCACCACCACGCCAGTCTCTCTGAGGAGAGGATGGGATGAAGCACGATACACAGTGAGACATCTACTCAGAAACCAGAAACTTTAGAGATGTGGAAAGCAAGTTTTACAGCTTAGATCAGATCTAGTTTATGTGCCTGAGTTTTTTTCGAAAACAAGATATTTGGCTAAGGCAGGCCAAATTTAGTCACATTTTAGACTAAATCCAGCTGCATGACAGGAGCCAAAAGGGTGCCATATTCATTTGGAAACTCTTTGATGGATTGCATTGAGTAGTATGTATGTAGTATGTCATTATTTTATGACCAAATACCTGCAAAACTAAAAATACTGGACAAATAAAAAATGAGCTGATGATGGCTCTAGATGAAAAGTTAGAATAAATGATTCCTTTGGCGATCTCTTGAGTGGAAAACTAATGTATGTCTGTATCAAATTCCATGTCAATCCATCCAATAGTTGTTGAGACATTTCACTCTAAACTAAAGACCTCATGGTGGCAAGTCATTGGGATTCATCCTCCTGGAACCATGAATGTTTGTACAAAATGTCATGTCAATCTGTCCAATAATTGTCGAGGTATTTCAGTCTGGACCAAAGTGGTGGATTGACCTTGATCAAAGACCGACACTGAGCTGCCAAGAGCCACGCGGCTAGCATGACTAATAAAAACTAAAAATGACTGCCTAAACCATGATTGCTTTATAAATTAAAAATATATAATAAATTAAAGGGCAATTAATTAACCTGTTCCTTAAGCTAAGTACCATACATAATTACTTAATCACAATTGCATTCATTTCAGCATATTTCCATCCATTTCTGTATTTTATAGCATTTACAGTATTGAAAAAGTCCCCACAATGACTGGACGTGGATGCACAATTATGAGTCCTTCATTTTCATCTGTAAGCAATAACCTCTTCTGGACTCACCCGCGTCTCCCATCGAGCTGAAGATACTCTCCGTGACGGTCATAATGGTGTCTGTGGCCTGGTCATAGCGCCCGATAGGCTCTCCCCTTGACGTGTACTGACGAACATGCTGTAGGAGATCTCCCAGAGCCTGACTCACCACGCTGGCTGCTGCGCTCACCTTCAACACAGGAGATGCACATCATCAACTTTAGTGCTGTGTTTCTTAAGCTGCATTATGCGTCTTATTCCACCAGGCTGGGGGAGCAGGACTGGTCTCATCATTTTCACTGCTTCTTAAGTTGTGTGTTAGTACACAAACTGAATACCATAAATAAAACAAGTCCACTGTGGCGTAAATGAAAAAAGCGTTTCTAGGAAGCAAACCAGTCAACTCATTTGTTGCAAATTAGCATTTTCTGAGTCTTGTGATATATCTTGTTATACATTGAACAATAGAGTTCAGCGCACCGTTGGTCTATACATTAATCAAGCTGACCTGTTTGAGGAGCTCGCCATCCTCTGTGGCTGAGAGGCAGGCCTGGACGCAGCTTTCCACCGAGCGATCCACCAGCTTTCCGGCTTCAATTAACTGCTCCTGGCAAACTGGTGAACTGATAGTGGGGCTCACCACCTATAACGACAACAACAAGGTGAAAAGTGTAAAAAAAAAAAATAAAAAACGAATGATGAAAGGGGAACAAAGGACATAAAGGAGACAAAGTAAAAAAATGTTTTAATCCATCACCAATGTGAAAAAGAAAAAAAAACAATGGCATCATATGGTGCAAAAGTTCTATGAAATATGTGAAAGATCAAACATGTTTCTGCAGTTTAAATGTCTAAATGGTTAAAAAAAAGAAACACACTTGAAGTATTAAATAATGCTCAAAGTAATTTCCATCTTATATCCCTAATGTGACTCAAACATTAACAGTATACATATTTTACATTCTAATAAACGCACTGCGATAACAGTCTTTTCATCACTAAATCAAAAATCACATTTCACAGAGAACAGAGGAAACAGAAACAGGACAGAAAAAAAAAGATCCAGCAGATGGTTCTCATCACATTGCCATGCAGAGAGGTGAGGATTTGTTTAGTAAATGCAACTATTCAGATTGGGAGCCAGGAGGGCATTTAAACTAATTAGAGGCATGTGGAGGCAATTAAAGATGTGCAGAAATGATGAGGGTACAGGGTATTTAAAAGAGCCTTGGTGCATTCGGATATATTCACTCTCCAAAAATACTTCATCTTTGGCTGCAGATAAATTGGAGGTTATTTAAATATTTGAGAAAAAAAAAATCTCTGTTTACCAAACCTCACTGCACAGTCTACTTGATCCACGTAGCTTTAACAATAGCCTCCCAAGTGATATCCTTACACCACTGCAAGTGTAATAATCAAATCCGAGACAGATCTGACATAATAAATGAAAACGCATTACACCACCAGTGCATCATTTCCAAGCATTTGCATAATATCCACTCACTTTACTTTTTGGGAATTGAGTGCATATTACACAAATACTGATATGATGTGAGTCATTTAGTATAATGAGTCTCATATTTCATGCTTGGTAGCACTGGTGAATGCTCAGCACTGCTGGGGTTTCTTGCACAGGTTTATTCACATTCATTTGAACGTTCCTACAGACATATTCTTGTACCTTGGCACATGCCACCAGCTGGGAGGTGGACAGGGCACACTGAGTGGCAGCCGCGATGACCCGGTTCTGGAGCACGGTGTCCTCTGCAACCTGGGCCACGTTCTTGGCCTTCAGCACCAACATGGCGGCAGCGTTGGCCACTGCTTTGGCCAGATTCATCAGGATGTCCTACAACAACAGACGGAAAAAAAACCTAAGAAACATTTCACAGATATTGGACAGCTAGCTGCCGTCTTATTTCATGGACGGGAAAAACAATAGTGTTTGCGTATTTGTACATTATAAACATATTATAACTATAGAAATCTCATTAAAAGGGCAGCATCAACAATTTAATCTAATTAAAAAAAGACACATTTACCCACTGCACATCTGTACAACTCATCATTTCTGATTTACTGTAAAATGCTGAAATACACTCCAGTGCGTGGTGACAGATTGGATCTCTACATAACCTCGACAAACACTGTATTCCAATAACAATCATGATTCAGCCAAGTATGAGCTACGTGAAAGAAAAACACAAGCTAGAATAGCATTCAATTCAAACAAAAGCATCTAGCTAAAATAACAAAAAATATTCCCTCCACATTCCCCGGTTACAATGTGTTTTTGATTAACCGAGTGGCAGTTACTGAGGACTGAGCTTCCTTTGAATACTGAGTGTGGTGATGATGATAAATGGACGGGGGTGCAGCGTTACCTGGAACCTCTCGTCTGTCTCGCTCTCTCCAATCTGGCGCAGGAGGTCTCCACTGGCCTGGCCGATGCTGCCTGCTGCCGTCAGCACAGTCTGTCTGGGCTGCAGACACACACACACACACACAACCAGAAAACCATCAGGATGGGAAACTGCATTTAGACGCCTGGTTGGAAACTTGAGATATGGCTTCTACTTAACCTGTATGCTGTTTTACTGTATTGTATGCTGCATCTAAAACAACACCAGTGCCATTTGAGTCTTATGCAGTTTACAAACATTAGTATGTCATACAAGACTCATACCTCTGATGAATGGTCTCTGTTTTTAAGCTCTCTCTGAGGACTTTTAAAGTACACCCACCTATCAGCCAAACTGTGGTTCTCATACAGTTTTACGTGTACTGAAATCATACTGCACATTGCCTGTTAGTTATGTAAACACAAGGCGATATATCATATTACTACACTGAGACAACTCTAACAAACAGCCCACATCTCTTCGGCTAGTTAGATGAATGAAGTGTCCTTTACAGTATTTTTTAAGCAAGTTGTGTTTCCATAAAGGCCTGCCATTCAGTGTAGCCTCAGTCTGAGCTCTTTATTCAGACAGACCAGGACAACTCAGTTAGCTGAAGCCGGCCAGCAGCAGAGGATGTCAATACAATTAGGTGTAGTTTGGAGGACCAGGAGAGACGCTGCCATCATTAAGAGGTGATATACTGTATCAGAGTAGAGCTGCTGTGTGGCAAATTTGATTCATGTTGTCAGTTTGGATGGAAAAAAAACATTGTGTGAACAACCACATACACATACAAAATCTGGCATTTCAAGTAACACAAATGGTGAAAAGTTTGCTTGGGACCCAGTCCAGAGTCCGGCTTCACTTTCACACCTTATTCTCCATTTTCTGTCTCTCTCTTTCACCAATCGACCCTCTCTATCCATGTGCCCTCCCCTCATTCTCCATTTGGTTTCAGCTCAAAGCAGTGTGGAATTTTTGTCTTCCTTTCTACACTAATATCTCCTAGTATGTACTTCAGACGTTACTTGTCGTGCTGGACTTCAAAATGAAGACCACCTTCAACATGTCAGATATACAGTAGATGAGTAGATAGAGGCAGGAAGGGAAGAAGATACTCAATACAGGCTCTACTACTACTTGAGGTTCCTACGCTCACCTCTCCAGAAGCCGGCTCCACAGCCTTGAGCAGGTCTGACACGGCCCCTGCTAGTGTCCTGGCAGCCCTCATCAGATCATTACCTCCACCGACGTCATCCTCCATCAGCGCAGCCAACAGCTTCACACCCTTTGACATTTCTGTCAGGTTGGAGGAGATGGTGGTGATCGCGCAGCCCACGGCGGTATAGTCTGTGTCGGTCGGATCGCCTGAGTGTGGGGAGAAAGGACAGAACAGCAAGGGCCGAAAGACAAATAGAGTTAAACCAGTGAGTCTTCTTAAGATGCACTGACTAAATAACACAAAGGCTATGCAACAATATGGAATGCAGCCTTGCTTTACTGTCAAGACATTGATGTTGATTATTTTATCGCCAGTAAATCCAACAGAAGACATTCTGCTGAGTCATGCCAGTGCCACTGACCAGCTGTGAGGTTGACCACAGAGGCTGTTCCCGCAGTGATGGCATCGACCTGGGAGTGGATCTCATGTTTTGACTCGTCCATTTTGTTCTGGATCCACACCTTGGATGCCTAGACACAAAGAAGTAGACAGCAAAGTCATTACTTTGCATGCATGAAATAAAATGCTCATAAAACATGGCCGTCATCCTGCAGACAGCACTGTTATTTATCACTACAGATTCTATTTTAAGGCTGTTTCACTGAAAGCATGCATTGAAAGTGATGTATTACCCTGATATGTGTATAGAGTATGAGTATGTGAGGGTTTTATATTAACATGTATGTGCGCTGTACAGTACCATGTCCTGTCCCAGTGGTGGCAGGTTGTCGACCTCCCCTAGGTCTATCTGGGCCTTCTGCACAGCTTGCATACTGGTGTTGATGGTTCCCATCAGAGCCTGTTGTGCTGAACTCTACAAGTACAGGAAGATAATCCAGCTAATTTCTCACAGAATGCAGCTAGAGTCATTTGTCAAGAAACCTTGCTGAGGGAAGATGATTGTCCCCTTGTGAAGCTAATTGTTAGCATGTATAGGAACCAGCTAGGAGAAGGGGGAAAAAGGTGATGATACATCTGTCCACCTAAAACAAACTCTTGTCTGAGCGGCATACACCTTCAACAAGACGTCATTAGTGAATGAAAAATACACAAACATCATACTGAGAGCCATTTTGCTGTACTTACCAGGGGTGGCATGTGTCCACGGTGCATCTGACCCATTGTGATCTGCTGTTGAGCAGATGGCATGGTGCCCATGCTGAGCGACTCTGTGCCAATGGAGCCGGAGCGGATCACCCCTGGCAGCGCCACCGAGCCGTGCTCCACCCGGCCCACACGATTAAACTGCTGCTGAAGGATGGTGGACCTGCAGGTGCACAAACAGGCAGTTACTACAACATCTAGAAATGTTGAGGGATAATCATTTGCCTTTTAAACACCAGGTTTTTCAAGTTACGTTACAGTAGAATGGTACAGCATAGAAACAATTCTGCTTTTGGGAGAGAAAATCTGGTGTTGCAGTTATTTACAATAGTTTAGATTCAAATCACACCGTCATGCAGAGAGCTTCTAAAGCCAAAGAGTCACAGAGAACCATTTAAATGGTGAGATGGCAGTGACCGGAGCAGAGAATGAGCCCACCTACTAATTTTGTTCATATACGCACAGTGGCCTTTATCACCAAAGGGAGTGAGGTGAAATATAAATCAGGGGAAGTGGTGATTAATCATTATCCCCTCATCCCACTCAAATTACTCATCTCTCAGCTTTAAAAAAAGCTGTGCCAATCACAGCGGGGCATGATGAAAATCCCTCGCCAAATGTAGGGAAGAGACTTGAACAAGCTCTCCAAGAAGGAAAATAAAATGAGTTGTCTGGAGGCAGAGTGCCTAAATGTAAATAGCCACTCTACAAAGACAGAAGGTGAGGATTTTAAAGACTTTACATTTGTGAGGATATTGACATTGCCATGTTTTCCGTTTCGTGTTTTTATTTTGCAACCCAGTATTCTACATGATAACCAAAAGAGGGAGAGAGCTAGCGAGGATGACAACGCAAAATCGGATCAATAAACAGTCAAAAGCAAAAACAAATGCATACATGCACGAACACCGTGTACAGATGCATACACAAATACACCATCAGCCTATCGCAGAAGCAAAATAACAATGCAGCTACAGCTGTACTGTAGTTATATATCAGAGACAAGACAAGAACATAAAGAGAGAAAAAAAGTCACTAAAAAGAAGACAAAAAGAGAGCTGGTGTGTGTGTGTGTGTGTGTGTGTGTCAGTGGGAGAGATTTAACACCAGGCAGTGTGGTTGTGTTCGTTTGTGACAGTGGGCCACTAACACAAAGCAGACTGACGCTGCAGAGTCTTCTCTCTGTGTACACTGAAAGACAAAGCTTTGTTTTGTTTTTCCTCAGATAAGGCCTTGCAGAGTTTGGCTTGCTATGAGTTTGCAGTATTAAAGACTTTTGCCTTCGGCCCGGCGCACAAGCTCAGATAAAACAAAAGGGGTAAAAAAAAAAGAATGAAATAACGATTGCAGCAAATACTCGCTCAGTCGAAACCGGGAAAGCAATATCAATTGAGGCTAGACGGGGAGAAGGGCTTCAGTTACGCACTGAGAGTCCACTGTGGATAAATGAGTTAATACACATCTAATCAGGAAATGTTCAGATAGAGCCTTCGCTTGTCCACTGCAGCAAAATGTCCTCACGTAATGATTGTCTCTCAGGATAAAGTCCAGCTCGGGAAGTGTTCATGTGGCGAAATGAGGTCCTGCAAGATGGATGTGTGAGCTGTGATCGAGGGCGGGAGTGAGAAGGAAACTGAAAAAAGGACCCGGTCTGATATTGTGTTTTACTAGAATGATATGCAACAATGTTGTGTGCCGCTATTGTGCTCATAGACAAACCATTATCATACCAGTTTATACTGGACCATAACACAGTAACGGACTGCAGGGATCACATGGGAACTGCTGTAAGGAATAATCTACACAGCTACAAGTTTACTGACAATGATACCGCTAAAATGCTGCTGTTTAGTAGGTATAATGTTTGCCATCTTAGTTTAGTGTGTTAGCAGGCTAACTAATTAGCACTAAACAAAGTACAGTTGAGGGATGATAGGAATGTCATTAGTTTTGCAGGTCATGAACCAAAATATTGGACAGATTGAGTTACTACAATCTGTGGAGAACATGTTTGTGTCAAATTTCATGTCAATCTGTCCAAAGAGTTGTCGAGTCCACTGAGTGAAACAGCTACCCATTGAGCAATGTTTGCACTTACAATTAACTATAAGTCACGCATTTACATACTTTTTCGGGGATACGGATTCCTCAAGCATGGTCGACTCCTCATCACCTTCTAATCCAAAGCGGTCCTTGCTTTGCTTCTGCAGCAGAGAGAAAAAACACCAACTATTAGTTTCAAAAAGCCGTAGGCTATCTTTGCTAAATGTCAGATTTAGAGTCACATAAAAAAAAGAAAACCTGGGCCCAAATTCATCAAGAGACTCCGAGTAGGAAATCTGTCTCAGATTGACACATATTTAATTCTATTTTTAGGCTCTGGATACACCAGGTGGAGGTCATTTAAATTAAAATGTCATATGATATAAATATAAAATAAACCAGCAAAAGAATGTGAGGGAGTTTCACTTGTATTCTTCGCTTATATAAGGTTTTTTTGCCCTTCGATACACATGCCACACTCTCAGGTGAGCAGAGGTATCTTTTCAGTATTTTAAAAGTCATAAACTGAGAAATTACATATTCGTGTCAACTTTCTTCATTTCTTTTCTGAACTGAATTTTCTAATGGTTCTAATGGTGGTAGTTAATTATAATTGAGTGAATTATTAATTAATTAATAAAAAGGTCAAGCGATTACTCTAAACAGCAAGATGAGTTCTTACAGTGTAGCTGTGCCACATGAGCCCAGCTGTCCTCTACTCCTCTTTATTGAACTGCAGC
Source organism: Enoplosus armatus (assembly GCF_043641665.1). Lineage (NCBI taxonomy): Eukaryota > Metazoa > Chordata > Actinopteri > Centrarchiformes > Enoplosidae > Enoplosus > Enoplosus armatus. The sequence continues at coordinate 20,287,344 of NC_092180.1, read as the reverse complement.
TGTACGACACAGTAGCCCCGAGTACATCAAGCACCAACAGATCTGAGGTTTTTTCTGCCACGAGAGGTTATTGATTCATTATGATTCATCTGCGTCTCCAGAGACAAACGTCTCACCTTTTTGAGGATGATGTCGATGTAACCAGCAATGAGCTGAGAGATCTGTTCCCCTTCAGTGGTCTGGACCGAGTAGTAGCTCTCCTGGTACTCCCCGAAGTCCTACACACACACACACACACACACACACACAGTCACCATCTTAAACATGCTTTTTATACTGGATTTTAAGGAAAGTAACCACTGTAGTGCTTGTATTGCACACAGGCTGGGGCTTTTCTGTGAGGATTAATGTGAATCCACAGGGCCAGCTAGTTTCCGATGAATACTACACATTGTGTTGTGTGACATCAAACTGCTGCAACATCCAGAGAGTCAGATTAAACCAAAGAGCACTGTGGTGCAGATTTTATGTGGGAAACAGAGGAGAAAAAAATTTAATCTGGAGGATTTTCTTAGTAAAAAGTGAGAGGTGGAGAGACTTCATATTGGCACACTGAGACTATAAATCAATTTACAACAGATATATGACTCCTCCAAAAGGTGAATGACAAATCAAACCTTTGAATCCATTTGTAATCCCACTGTCACAAAGACACACACAGCCTTAACCACAAAGCACTCCGCTGAATTAACAAGACAGAGAGAGTGTGTTCACTTAATAGAGACAGTGCTTCTACCAGATCCGCGAGATTAAATCCATGTTGCTCATTGACTCTGGGTGCTGACAGAAAGGAGGGATATTGACAGGGAAGACAAAAGAGTCTGTTCAATAACTGAAGTGCACGACGGAATGAAAGGACAGGCAGACTGACTGTTTTATGGCCACTGCAGGGAACAGCTGGGTTCACTGTGAGCCCGTTGTTCTTATTTACTACTAGGGTTGTTCTGCTCAGCGTGGACAGAACGAATAAAAGATGGGTGAAAGAAGAAAGCCAGCAAAACCAAAATTGTGAAAAATTATTCAGAACTGGAGCTTCTGTGTCAAACCCTGTGTTTTCTGTATGCATGTCTTACCAGGGTGAAGCTCTTGGGTGACGCAGCCCACCTCTTCACAGTAGTGAGCGGCCACTCCTGAACCACATCTTTGGTCCTCTCGTCCACCCTCATCACAGACTCTTTGGTGATCCCCAGGAGCCGCGGCACCAGTTTGTTCTTACTCTTCATCTTTTCCTGCAAAAACAAACGTTTAATCCCTCCAAACTTTACAAACCAGACAAAAACACTGCAATTAATCACAAAACGCCAAACAAATACTGAATCAAACTGGACTATAGGTTAAAGGTACTCTGCAACCCTGAACTGCAACACTTTCCCTCACTAGCTCTTTTAAGAAAACTGCTTTTAACTTTTATCACTTTCTGAGATAACTTGGCAAAAAAGCAATTCAACATTTTGCTCCATTTAGATGAAATAAACCTTAATTCTTTTTCCTAATTTTAAAATATTGAATCAGACTGTACACCTGGACCTGCAGTGGCTAAATATGTAGACATTTTAGGTTTTTAATCCATACTTTATTTCATTATTTATTTATGTATTTAAACTTGCCTCGCAGCATTGCCATCACACACACACACACACACACACACACACACACACACACACACACACACACACACACACACACACACACACACGTGGTATTAATAGCATTAATTTCTGACAATTGCCTATGTGCTCTATGAGTACTGGTACTGGTATGAATCCTAGTACTGGAGCAATTACTCATAACACTGCCTGCAGTAGTAGTAGGGCCACCATTACCCACCATGCAGTGCTCCCTACAATCCACTAGTTTCAACAGCTCTGTATTTACAATTGCAACACGTAGCATCTCTGCTTTTCTTTGTCTTACTGGTTGATCATACAGGTCACATTGGACCACATTGTGTAAATACAGACACAACGAATAAATGAAAACAGACGATCAACCATCAAGACACCAACCCCCCATGATGCAAACAAACCATTTTAAATGTCAAATTTTTCCCTTTGGCAAACAATTCTGCCCACATTCATTTTCATATTCCCTGCCTGCTGAGAGTTATTTGACTAAAAGGCATTTAGAGAAAAGGACAGATTAACAGTTCAAGCATCAGAATTTTAATTCATAGGCCTAGCAGCTTGAAACTCTAATTTAGCTGTCACACCGATGTTCCAAGATGGGTATTCATCTGTCTAACCAGTGAAAAAAAACAACAGTCTTTCCAGTTAGTAATTAAAGCGTTATGTCTTAATCATGTCTTTATCTACCTGTCAAAAACTCTCAACCTCCCCCTGTATTCACTAAGCCTCTAATGTCATACTCTCTGAGTCGACAGAGCTTCTCTTCCTCTCCCTTACATGGAAAGAGAAAGCGTTTCTTCAGGAGCAGATGGACAGACCGTGATTGGCTGTGACGTGAGGGCAAAGAGGTGAGTTGTGTAAAAAGTCCTGGAGGGCTGGTAAACTCTCCGGGGGCCTCCAGGGGTTATGGGTTAGAGACTATAGGCTGCAATTTTTTTTTCCAGGGTTATTTTTAAGATGTTTCTGCTCCACTGGATTACACTCGAGGATGATGGAAATGACAAAAGGTGAGTGGATAAGACGTCAAACTGATCAAGGGGAACACAGATCCAGGGTCAGGAGGTGGGATACGGTTTAAGATTTGTGTGCTTATATGCTTAAAAAATTAATAAAAGGCAAAGTACAGTGTGGACCTGCAGGACTGTGGGATGTGTGAGCTACTGCAAGTGAGGATTTGATGAGGTGAGTGCCGACCTAATAGAGTGTTTTTGTTTTGTTTTTTACTTCATCTCTGCCCATATCCTCTGGTGCTGAAAGCTACTGATGAAAAGCCAGGAACCATCTGGCAGAGAGTCAGTAACAGCAACACAAGTGACTTTTATCCAAGCGATTACCAGAAATGATCTCATTTTCTACGAGAGCTCTGCAATGAAGTCAGTAAAAGGTGACAACGGGAAAGCAATTTATCGATGCAGACGGGGGAAGTTTCCCATGACTGTATGCAGGATGTCCTCTTAGCAGCAGAGGACTTATATGTCACTCTTGTCATAGTGGTGACACTGGGGCTTCAGTTGGAAATCGGCAAAATGCTCTTTCAGGCAGGCATCTGCTGGCAGTTGGACTTATTTGGGAGAGTTAGTGTCCCAGTTTGGCCTGAGCACCGTCTCCCAGTCTCCCTTGTTCAGTCCACTTCCTCCCCACTCGCTCTGAAATAATGTTTAGTGCCACCCTCGGCTGCACAGACACATTTGGTTTCCTTCCAGGAACACGCTGAACTCCCTGCAGACGAGGTGCTGCCGGTGTGTCTTTGTATGTGTGTGTGTGTGTGTGTGTGTGTGTTAGTGAATCAGTGAGACAGAGAGAGATGTAAGAGGGAAAACAAAATAAATGTCTAATTTCTATCGAAACATCTTCATAAAAGGATGAAGTTGAGTTTTGCAACCCAGTTTAATGTGAAAAGGGTTGAAAAATGTTCAATCCATTCATAAAAAAAACATTAAAAGCAAAATGTGTATAAGAAAAGAAAAACACAAAATGTTTATTTTAGCACTGAATGATAAACATGCAGTTGCTGAAATTTTGCATCAGAGCAACATTTGTGCAGCAAGGACATTTTGTAAATTAGGCTTTGAGAGTGCAGCTTTATGATCCTGCACAGGTGGAAGAACATGCACACTTTTGTTTTTTCAGGTTTTCCGATCTTTCTTTGGAGTTTTGTTTTCTATCATGTCTGCAGATTTTGTTTGTACAAGCCCCAAAAAATACAAAAAAACTAAATGCCTACTCTGAGTTTTGTTCTTGGTGACACGAGAGAAGCTTTGAAAGTTCAGGTGGACACAGACAACTTCCTCACCTGCTTTCAACCTCTTTATCCAGTTAACACCGAGCCCAGAGAACAAATTTCACGCAGGAGATAAAAGGCTCCGACTACATTTCCAACTAATTCTTAACTACGCTTCCCCCCTTTTTAAATTATTTAATAAAAAAAAAATTTAAAAACAGGAGAAAAGAACCACAGGCTAGATTTTTCACTTTTTGATTGTAGATGTTCTTTTCATTGAATAAAATGGTACAGTGGTACTTCATTGAAATGCTGTACTTTTGTGAAGTCATGAATGTATGTTTTACAACTTTACCTTGACGAGGAAGAAGGAGACGCCATATGTCCGCAGGGAGCGCGCCAGTTTGACATATTTCACTTTTGCCTCAATCTCCGTCATTTCTCCACAGTTTTTGTGTTCCTGCAAGTTGCATCACACATGTATTCAGCATCTGAACAGTTGAATGTAAAACAATCAATATGTGCAGTTTTTGTAAAGGACAATGTGACCCCACCTGGAATATTTTCTTCTCCGCTCCTCTCTGCTTTATGTATTCTTTGGGTAGAAACTCCTTCAGGCTACGAAAGAAATGAAACACAGAAGAAGCTGACACTCATACAAAAAGTATGAACTCATTTTCTTCTGACACAACCTTAAAACTCAAAAGAACTATAAACTGTGAACTCCTGATGCTTGATTTATAACATGAATATAAATTTTCCTATCAGTACTTCCATGAAAGGTTGAATTATTTTACTTTTAGTCAACTTTCTTCAAATTAAATGACTTTGAGAACTAATATTTGGCAAAGAATCTGGGAAAAAATGGTTTTCTTTAAAATGCCAAATTATTCAATATGGATCAATACTCTTCATGTTGTACCACTGAGAAATCTTCTTGCTGGATTGATGCTTACTCTAAGAATCCAGGTTTGTGTTTGTGCTCTATGTGAGGTCCAAACTGGATCTGGGCCTGAATGCCTCCGAACTCGCAGGCCTTGTCAAATGATACGGGGTGGGAGCCGTTCAGGATGTCATCTCGGGCCTGAAAGACAAATAAAACCTTTCAATAATTGAGATGTGCTGTCAAATTCCAGTATACATGTCGGATTTAGCTTGAGGCGCAAAAACGGCTCTGCTCTTGAGACCAGCAACGTGCTGCTTTAACAGTGACTAACTAGAAAGTGAATGAAGAGAAGCAAACATCTGAGGATCAGACCTGCACATAAAGCAGATTGAGCTGGACTGGGTCTCGGGAGTCCACATTCTGGTCGGAGTAGAAGAACTTGCGTCTGAGCAGAAGGGTCTCGTTCTCGTCCACGCCCTGCTCTCTGAACGTTCTGCTGTGGTCCAGCCAGTTCACTGACAACACAAAATACAGCCACAGGGGTCAGATTAGAAAAATCCCTTCTGTAAAGGCAGATGAATGTAGATACGACTAGAGACCATCGTGCGATGGGATCACACCAGCTGACATGTTGGCATGCCGACCCTCTGGAGTACTCAATAGTCATGGGTCAGACAACACCCACCCATACTAACATGGTATTTTGTGCAAACATCCATTAAGACCATCTATAAGACTATCAACTCCAAGCCATTTCCATTAGCCCTCCATTCATTATCCATCTCCATTCATTGTGTTTTATTAAGGGGTGGCAGTGAAAGATGGTAGATACAACAGGTAGCTGATAAAATGGGCTGTTAAATGGCCGAATGTTAAGAGGGAAAAACTCAAGACCCATCGGAGTAGGCCAACAGGTGTTTAGCACAAACACTTTTGCGAAACAAATGACCACCATCGGGTCAAATACTACTCTACTGAACTCACGGTCATCGTCTGTGTGCAGTTTGGCTTTCAGCTTCTCCATTTTTCTCTCGTCTCGCAGCAGCGTCCTGTCTTTCTTCAGTGTCCCCATCCCATCCTCTTTCTTCTCCTCCACCGTCTCCTGGATCAGAGAGTATTCCTCATAGTTTGTGATGCCTGGAATCAAAAGGGAAATAAAAAGATCCCCCAGGAGTCAGGTACAAAAGCTCTTGAACAGAAACAAAAGCAGTTAAAAATTTGTTAATTTAGTGCGTTCACATTCACTGCTTTTATTTCCCAATGATAGATCGATGCATATGTTCTAATAAAGAGCATGTCACAATTGAAACTATGTACCTATTCTACTGCATATAGTCACAAGTAGCTCTCCCACTGTTTTGGAGTCGTCCACCATGATGGTTTTAATGGCCCCATCCAACATTTTGATTTTCTGGGGCTTCTGCTTCTTTTTGTATTCAAGGATATCCTGCTCAAAGACAAAAGGTAGAGAGAAGAGAACAAAGAAGGACAAAGAAGAGAATCAAAAAGAGGAGAGAGGAATGCAGGAATTGAATGTAAGAGAGAAAGAGAGAGAGAGAGAGTGATGCTGAAAAATCCCGCTGAGAAAATGATCAAATGCATCCAGGTTGTGTGGAGAGAGGGGAGAATACAGGCCAGAAAACCTAATTTAACGGCTGCCTATCACAGCCCGCTGCTCCCTTCCAATCACAACAATGAGGAGAGATTTGGTTCAGAATAATTGGTCACAGTCATGCCTTCTACCTGGGTTTGCCTTTGGTGGATTTGAAGAGGAGAAACCATTTAGAGCTGCAAAACCAAACCCCCAGATGTACTGAGAGGGAGCGCTACACGACAAACCAGAGTCGATCGGTTGCCTTTGGCAGCAGGGATCAGAGACTGGCAAAGGATCTACAGCTGGCTGGAGCACTTCTTTAAAGTCACTATGAAAAGCTTCCTTTGATGTTCTCCTTTTTCTTGATATCCAATTTTACCCATGGCTTTTATTCTCTCATTGTGCTTCACTGTTTTTCGGACTCCTGTGTATGAATTAGGAATACATTATATATTACACTGTCTTGCCCTTTGATGGAAAAACAATTTTTAAATGCATTAAATTGTTTATATTTTCTCCATCATAAAGCACTTTGTCAGTGATCTATTTGAATAAAGATCATTATATTGTACCTTTGTCACTATTTGGCCACTAGAACAACTGTGCATGGAGTTTGGAGGTTACTAAAACAACAACTGTATACATGATCTGGATATAAATGCGGATGTGTGTGTGTGTGCGTGTGCGTGTGTGTGTGTGCGTGTGCATACTGAGCATACTGAGCTCCAATGTGTGTGTGTGTGTGTTGATGAGTTTGTCGAGGTCAATGTCATTCACACATCTCTCTCCAGGGTTGCAGTCACACATAGCTCCCGAGGTAACCGTGTGTGTTTGTGTGCGTGTGTTGGGTTAAACAGACTGATGTATTTACCCCATTGCGGAGCATGTAGTAGTCCAGTGTCCTTCCAGACTCCAGCCAGATGCCTTTTCTGGGGTCTTCATCAGACAGAAACAGCCCGTAGTCTGAAGCTGGAGCGGTGAGGAGAAACATTTAAGCATCCGTTTATCACACAGTATTACAGATTACACAAGACAGAAAAAGGAAAAGGGAATGGCTGAATTAATTCAACATTTTGCTATTTTACTCTCCTTAAATCTTTATTACCATGTTTTCTTGTTTTGTTTATTGAATCCCACATTAAAAAGGTATTTACACTAGTTTATGAGCCCCCTCACATCCATCGCCCAAAAAGTCAAATTGAAGTATTAATCTGCCAAATCAGATTCAAATTGGACAATTTGGAGTTGGATACAGCCTTAAAATGTTGTACTGAATTGTTAACAACACAATTATGTGAATAACAACATGACTCCGCCTTTCCTTTGCATCCCTGTTTCTTTTACAGTTTACATTCATGTGAGTTTTTTTTTTTTTTTTTTTTCTTAAATCATTCTCACCCTGTCCGGTCTGAGCCTCGGGGACCCTCTCTCTGACTATCCTGCAGGCATCATAGACGGCTGTGGAGGGCTCAAACTGCATCGTCTTCACAACGTTGCACTGGCGGACGCAGATTTTCAGCGACAACACCACCATCTTGGCAGGCGGCGTGGGTGGGGGCTGCAGCTACACCTGCGCAAAACAAGGACAGAGAGGACAGAGCAGGAGAGGCTGAGTTTAATTCATGGCACGAGGCACCAGGAGGTCCAAAGAGTTGAGCACAGTGATGAAACTCGTTGACTGTGATGAACGAGCCAGATGTTGGAGGACAAAAATGACTTTTCTGTTGTTATAGAGAGGGCGCGTTCACTTTACACTCTAATTTAGATTTTAAAAGTTGCATGGATCCATTGTGACATCACTGTTATGCTTGACAGAACAGGTAACACCTTTTTTCATTCTTACCAACAGAAAAAGCACAACCCACACATCTGTGCTTTCTGGTAGTTAGGCATGCTGTGATGACACACACACACACACACACACACAGAAACACACACACACACAATTGAGAAAAAAAATCTCCCTTGCACTTGTCATAAACAATGAAATTTTATGAATGTGAAGAAAGTGCTAATTTGTGCACAGCGAGGCCATTGTTATGCTTCACAAAACAAAAGAGCCGACAACAAATTTATCACTGTTTGAAAACGGCCCATCTGGTCCCTGCTGGGGAAAAAGAAAAGACTCTGAATATTCTGGGATAGAGACTTTAAAAAAGGTATAAAAAAAAAAAACAGAGCAAAAAAGCTGTCCATAACAACTGGAACTGGAGACGCAACTCTCCACAATCTTTTTCCCGTTAGATGCGTGAAACAAACCACATCTTAAACATAGCACGTCTACAATCTGCTTCTTTGCCAGTGACAAAAACATCCACCAGAGTCTGATCACACATTATCATCTTCACACTTAGAGAGGCAGTAAAAGCAATTTCCATAAAGTCAGTATGAGTCTTACACTGTTAAACTAACAGCATGCTCCACATTCTCTTACCACATATAAAGTTAACCACAAAAATATCCTGAACAACACACTGTGGAAAAAAAACACTAAATGTTGAGCTGTCAGCCTGCTACCTCGTCTGTTCATGGTTATGTAATGTCTCTGTCTCACTGCATAAAAGCTAATTTCTCTAGATTTGTGTATTATATATTGAAAACTGTAATTTAAGCCAATACAGAGAATTATCTCTTGAATCTGCAGCTCCCCTCTGCTTTACAGAGCTTTTCTGCAACTTTACTGTTTTACTTTAGTGGTTCACTCTCATCGCTCTCATAGTGTCATTCTCGGCGTCAACAGGCAGCTATTTTCAGTGAAATAGATCTAAAAACTCAATGTACGCAACCTGCTCAGCACCAAACAGCAGACAAACACAGTTAGTGACTAGCTGGTGAACATAGAGGAACATTTAGCAGCTAAAGATATTTCCCTCAGCAGTTGGTAGAGACCAAAAAACAGATAAACAAGAGTGAATGTTGGACTTAAAAAAAAAAATATTGACATCCTTACACATTTACAGAAAATCTGACAATGGTCTCTAGGATAAGTTGAAATTGAATTCTGTCTGACTTCCTCAGATAATTCTCAGCTTTTTTCTTTTCTCTATGCTCAGTGTAGTACGCCTGGGTAAGTACTTTGTTCCATTTAAACTGGTTGAATGAGTGCTTATTAGATTGCAGGGACCTGTGACTCACCACAGGTGAGTTCAAGGTGAATCCCTTGCTTGAAATCCAATCTTTTCTTGCAACTTTTAAAAAGGTGCCAATAATATTGTCCATGCCATTTTTGAATTTGCAAGCCAAATAAATATACTGTATATGTGGATACCAAAAGATGTAACACGACTCCAAATTAATAATAATGTTTTTCCGTAACTGTTGGATGTGTAAATATGTTTGCCAACACGTTCGCCATATCAACTTAAACGGTTATGATACAACAACGGTGGGTTCACAACTTGTTTCCACTGCCCCCAAGTGGCCAAAAAACATTAATTGTAGGTTAAAATATGAATAAAAATACCCAGAAATACAAAGTTTGTACATTTTCACATTCGGCACTGCTGCGATTCACAGAGACGAAATGTACAAAGAAGAAGGAGAAGAGAGCCGTGACCTTTCCTAACAGAGCACCTCCTGTCTGGGATCAATGGGAATACAGAGATAGTCTGTGCCAGGGGGGTCAAAGGTGAGAGGTCAGTCCGGGCCATGGCTGAAGTACACATGCGGCCCCTCATCAGCTCTGCTAGTTTCTGACCCTGACTCAGACATTCAGAATCTGGTTCCTATGTGAGATGTGTTCACATACGGGAGTGAAGGTGTTTGTTGACACTCCTCTGCAGTATCCTGAGGCTAACTGTGGCAATAACACAACAAGGCATTATTCAAGGATGTACAATAAGTTGCCAAAAGAGTTTAGCATTTATCTCTACTGTGAAACACACTTATTTAAGTACAATATTAACAAACCAACATTTTAGGAAGCTTTTAAAAGATTCCTTTGAAGATCATTCATTTTTTCTTTCTCAGAATAATAACGGGCATTTCTTTTTTGGGGCTCAGTAACTGTCTTCATTGGTGCACTACTTTTTATTGTAGCCTGTAAATCTATTTACCACTTTATTAATTATTGCTTTGGGCTCCATCTCAATCAGCCGAGCATTTCCACAAACCTCCTGTTGATGGTGGTTGAACTGAAGCCAAAACACTTTCTTGCAATCACTCACACCGTCAGAGCCTGACTGGTCAGAGCTTTAAGGACAACACCGTCCTAAAACAGATATGAAACGTTATTCTAGTGATCCCACACCGTTCAACCTAAACCTGTCAGAATGAAAAAGGTCTCTCACGGGAAGCATCATCACAGACAAACCTCTGAGTGACGCTCTTAAAAAGACCCGCCCAAGAGCTAATTCAGTGAATGAAAGCAACAAAGGGGGCTTTGCGGAAACACTGACAGGGCTGAGGGTGATTTACAAGTGTATGACCGCATTTTTTGAAACACTACAAATCCTGTATCGTATGAATCCACAAAGCATCACCATCTGGTTCAGAGTCACGGTTAGTTCTTATTTTTTCCTCCCTTTTTTCTGTTTTGATTAGATCACAGACTGAAGCCTCGGTGGTCCGTCTTTTTACCCTCGGGTGGTATTTGTTCGCCTCCACAAACAGACTGTGCAAAACCACAGAAATAACGTGAAATCGCTCTGTTAGACTGTAATCGCTGCAACATCAGCCTCTACAAGCCTGAAGAATTGTCAGACAAACAGCAGGAAGAAGTAGAGAGATAAGAGGAAGCAATGAGGGGAGAGCATGATAAACTAATAATATGATGAAATGGTTATCAGTGGAACCACCAGCAGGCTCAGCAGGACTATGGAGTAGGAACTATAGAGAAAGCTATTTATGGCTGTCTAACTACAAACACAGAAATCACTTTTGGATTTTAACATCATCCCACATCATGGTTCAACATCTTTAACGTGACTAACTTTGCTGCAATCCTCTGCACCCTGAGGCGCCTTTTCATTTCACTCTAATTGTATTTGTAATGTGAAACCAGCAGGTCTACAGAGCTCTAGTTTAATGAATATTTGAATTGTTTTTTGCAACTATGGCCTTCCACCGCTTTCTTTTTCACGACTTGGATTCATTTGTGTGATAGCTGAGACCTCTAAATCAACTGTGATGTCATGTTTGGGCAATAAGCTCTAGGTATCCGGAGAGAGGGAGTACAAAAACAAAGTGTTCGGTATCAATACTAACAGGCCGCTCTGCTCTTTTCACCCAACAGGGACAAATTAGCTTCAACCATTCACGCAGTCCAATAAAAAATGGATCAATGTTGCTGTTCCTGACAGTCCACCACTCTCCGTAAGTAAGGCTAAAAACTGACAAAGCATAATGTTTGCACAGTGGTGCCACCGGCTATTTGTGGACCCCAAGTCAAACTCATAATTTTGCAGGTTTAAAAAGAAGAAAATCAGCTCACACAAAATCTTTTTCAATCTTAGCAGTAATATGAAAATTGATAATGTCACACGCCATGGTTTATTTATCCTTCCTTAAACCATGCTGAACCCTGATGTGAATCCTCTGAATTGTAATTTCTTTCACTGCACACAAATACACATTTACAATAAGGACTGATTTGTTTCACAAACAAAACACAGTAGAAAAACATCTTCAACTTGCTTAGCCTCAAAATTTTCACCTGATAAAATACAAATCATGCAAGACAAAAACAAATTATGAGCTTGATTGTGAGCATGACATTTTCTTAATCCTGCATCAAGGCAAAGTTGAGTCTCCATCCAAGCTGGATTACCACCAAAAGCATCCTATTGTACCTTTTACCTTCCCTGCGATGAGAAAAGGATTTACCGAGATCAAATGTGATTGTAAAGCCCCCAAAACACTCGACTACAACCAAGTCATTAGGCTGCTACCAAATCCAGTGTGGGAATATGGCTCCAGTGTGCATACAACAGTAACAAACCCACCTTAGTAATGACGCATTGACCTAATACAGGTCTCTCCATTTATAACCATTGAATCCTAATGTTTTTGTGTATAAACATTTTTTGAAAGGCAGGACAAGATATAAAAGCATCTTTCTCTAAATAATCTCAGTATACTGTAAACAGAGGTGTACTAGCTCTAGCATCAGTATCAGCACAATGAACATGGTCCATTAAAACAATATCTGATTTTAAAATATCATTTAAAATCGATGAAGAAAACCATGAATGCCTGCACAAGATTTTGTGGCAATCCATCCAATTGTTGTTTAGATACATCAGTCTGGACAAAAGTGGTCCAGCCACTAGCATGGCTAAAAAATAGATTTGAAGAGAATATTGTTAGTCATACTCAAATCTTAATCACGGGAAAAATGTTGAATGGAAAAATGTCTTTGATCCAATAACTCAAAATTGGCTCCATTCTCAAATCCCGGGTTTGGCATTTTATGGGCTAAATAGCCTATTCAGGTCAATTAAGCCTAATAACTTGATAAAATTACAGAGGCAGAAGCACAAGAAGTTTTGTGTTCACTACAGGGAATAAATAAAGCAAGCAGAAATACTGCACAAGAGGCCGATGACACAGCTTGAGTTCCACTTGAGATGAAGAGCAGCTGCATTTTCAGTGATGACTACAGCAGTGTAGTCTCACCTGCAGCAACCTGCTACATCACTTTTGTCTTCATCTCTCTTCATGCTGATAGATCAACCTGGATGCAGGCCCATCTGTTTACCTACCTGCCTGCCTGCCGCATCAGACTGTACGACTGCCGTCAGTCTGTAGCTTTATCTGTCTGCTTTACGCGCCCACCTTTCAGCTATCGATGCTAACTCCTGCCAAACACGAGAGGAGCAGTGATACCCTCCAAGACCTTTTGCAATCATTAGTCATAGCAATGCAATTTTAATATACCAAAATTAAACAAAAGTAAACCCTTTGAGGAAAAAAAAAAGGACTCGCTGGCCACTCTCACTGAACCCAAGAACCACCGATGCATGGGAAAAATAAGACACACAGACAGAGAACACACAAATCTATAATAATTAATACGCGGTACGCTCCCACACTGTAATTCATGAGCACAAAGCATCCCTCCCCCTCCTGACTTTAAACCCAACTGCACCAGTTACACCTACACTCCTTTGATCTACTGCAGGCTCACATAACAAATAATATTCAACAGTACCACTCTGCTGCGAGCAACACTTTCCATGTGGTTTGCACCAACGACAGCAGAAGCTCATTCAGGGCCAATTCAATCATAGCAGACTGGCCTCCTGTTAAATAATTAATAGGGATTTTCAGGAAGTATAGAAGAAGTGTTTGGGAATGCGTTGACCATATAGCTGCAAAACTAATGACATTCACATCAGCCTCAGCTGCACTTTGTGTCTGGTGCTAATTAGCAAAGGTCAGCATGATAACACGCTAAACTAAGATGAACATGATAAACGTTATACCAGCTGAACATCAACATTGGTAGCATGGTAACATTAATATTTAGGTGTGCTGCGGACTCCACTTTCTGTAACTGCTTATCCTCAGCAGGGTTGTGCTGTGGACTTTCATATGTTTCAAAAAAGACAAAAACTTGATAGAGAATCACAGTTTTTGAATGATTGGTTGATTGATTGTTTTTATTTACCAGACACAGAAAAAAAAAAAAAAAAAAATGATAACATGTTAAAGTAAAAACATTAACACATTACTTCCAACACGGTCCCAAGACAAAGAAAACACAAAGAAGCACCAGACATTCAACATAAAAAATTTCGATATAAATCTGTTACCCTGGTTCCATAAAAAAGCCCCTCTCATACTGAAAAGGTTCAGCCCACGTAAAGTTTCACTACAGTAAAGAGAAAGCACAGCTTGCGATCAAGGAAAGAGTCAGCTGCATTCAAGCAGCAGAGCCCTGAAGGTTCCTCGTATCATGTTGACCCCACACAAAAAGCACACACTGAAAATGTACAGCTACCTGCTGCCAAACACATTGTTGTGGTGAGGCCACTGGGAAAGTTGATACTGTACTTATACTACACTTCAACAACAGAGTAGCCCGCAGCAAAAGTGAAGGCACCCCGGATATGTCATTCTGCAGGAGGTCAGAGTCACTGTAGAAAAAACTGCACCCGAATCAAACCACAGAAACGAGAATGCTGCAGAGAGCCACGATGAGGAGATACTGCTTTGTCTTGTCCTCCCACCGTAGAGGATTCGCACAGACAGACACATATTTCTCACACAGAGAAAGAAACATTAAGCATATAGAAAATAACTCATTAATGAATACTGAAAAGGAAAGTAAGCAACTGAATGCTGTGTGAGGTTCTGATTTTACTGGGAGGTATGTTGAGGATACTGAATGTTACAATTAAAATGTCACAAAGATATTAAACTGAAAGAAATGATCAAGATAAAATGTTGGTTCATTTATATACTGTCCACAATTCATTCGCGAGTTTTTACTTCATAATGTCACTTTTATTTATGTAATAATGAGCATTCTGCGAACCATTCTTCTTCTGTGGTGCAGATTACACAGACAGAGGAGAGTTAAATAAAAAGTGAATGGTGCAACACAGTTAATGAGCTACGATAGCTTCCTCCACTTTACAGCTCTCTGGTCCCTTAAAATTCAGCACTGTCATGACTGCAAATCCACTGGAATTAACAGAGAAATGTGGTCATTTTAAATGATAGTGTGAATGGGCCTTAATAGAGCGGGCGATCTGGGCTCCCTGTGCGTGCGGTACATAGTCTGTAAGAAATCTCAAGACTGAGGCTGTAGCCCCAATTCTACAGGAGCTGGGAAATGCACATCCAAGAGAACAAATGTTGACAGACGTCAAACAATGCGAGCTGCCGGTATAGGTTGTGTTCAGCATTGTGGTGTTTGTGTCAGTAACTCAGAGATACAGTAAATACAGACATCACACCAGAGGAGGACAGCGGCAGCGCACAGAGAACACCAAAGAGTGAGAGGAAAGCAGGTTACATTTTGCAACTGTGCACACAGAATTCGATTTCATTTGGAGAAAACTGCCGACCTAAGAGTCAGACAAAGGCTCGTGAGATAAAAGGAAAATGAGACCGAGCACTGGAACATGTAGCCATTGTTCAATAGATCAATGATGCAGAGCAATGCCTGCTGGGAATGCCCAGGCCCTATTACAGTAACATGGCCTCTAATCCAATAATAGTACAGCCCACATGTGAAACAGGCCAGTCCTAGAGGAGTTCTGGACCAGGGAACATATTTGGCCAGAGCATGTCTGTAGCCTAGTTTCGACACCAGGGGCAAACTGGGCTAACACAGGCATGGTAATTAGCCCATCTGCTTTCTTTGGTTTACCCCTGATTAGCACTGCTGTGTTTAAAGTCCAACTGGAATGAAATAGCATTTTTTTCTCTGCTACGGCTACATACCTGCTGTGTAAATCACTTGTCCTTTGTTCTCCTTTGAGAAAAAAATATCAGAAACCAAAAATGGAGAAATTTCTATTAGATTTTTTTTTTTTTTTGGTTTTATGATAGCGCCCCCCATAGTTTTGCATTAATCTGACGGAATATCATTCAGGGATGTGTCTACGAGGACGGCGCATGGCGACCTTATTTTGATTTGACAACCAATCAAATCATAAAGCAGTAACGTCAGCAGAGCCAACAGGCAGAGCAGAGAGTCACACTGAGCCAGACAGCAGCCCGCTACACAACACAAAAGCCACACACTTTGAACATGAACACCCGTCTCGTCCTGCACCTTAGCATTTTAAATGAGCCACCAAACAAACATTCACTGGGGAAAAGTGCTCCCCTAACATCAGTTTGCAGGCTAGATGCAGCACATTAAACAGCATGTAAAGTACCTGCAAATGTCACCTGGATCTGGTTAGATGCTGATGTGGTCTTTACTCTTCAATACCACAAACAACAAGCTGCCTGCACATGACATTTAGGCTACAGGACAAGTTTGTTTACTTTGTCTCTCGTTCCTTACGGTGTAACACCGGCACTCTGGCAGCTGAGACTAAAACGAGCATTTCTGATATCTCCCCAGAGACCTTTTTCCTTCTTTTTAGTGATACTTTTAAAAAACATTTTGACATTGACATTGTTGACCACAACACTGGATGACCAAACATGATTTCAGTTGGACTTAAATTTAGAAACCTGCTGCCTCCAGAGATGATGAGTATAAACACATTGTTTTCTAGTTAATTAAAAGTATATTGTTCCTGACCCGATGCAATACCACTTGGGCCTGCAATGGAAAACAGGCACATGTACAGCACAATACAACCTTCTCATATGACAGTGGCTTTCACTCTGACACGACACATGGCCTCAGGAGATGCAGCGAGGATGAGGGCTGCTGGAAACTCAATCATGTTGTTTTCAAAAATGAATCTGACTGTAGCGAAACCCCATTTCAACTGCTATTATACATGATAAAACAAGATGAAACGTTTAAATTAGACACGTCTGCTACCAAAAACTGGTCAAAAAACAAATGCAAAAACAAGATCTTTCCCTCTGGAGCCTCCTGAGACACAAGCTTTATTAATATTCCTGACTTTCAAGTGCATGGGGGGACTAATTTCCTCCAGGAGCATGTTGCATATTATCATCCATCTATTTTATATGCACTGCTGCTGAATAATAATTAGGCTGTGTAATGCACCACTTTGTCGGGCTTCATTGTTACCATCTTGAGTGGTCTAATGTGTGATAGGAGCCTGGTTGCACCAAATTCTATTGATTTGTACAGAATCATAACAATCAGTGGATTTGCTTGCGTGATCTAATGAAATCTGTTAGTCTGGTAACATGCACCTGATGGCTACAAATACTTTGGCTAAAGCTGCATGTCCCAGGCAAAAGTCAACATCCTCACCAGTTGAGGAGTAGCATAAAATAGCAGCAGGGTAGGGTAGAGCTAGTAAGCCCTATTATTGTTATTATTATTATTATTATTATTATAGTATTATAAATACAAATGTAATTAAAACGTTATTTGTTCTAACATCAATAAAATGCTTTGAACGCTTATCATAGAAAAACAGAAAAATACTTGGACAAGCAACACAGAGCGATTACATGAATGCCTTAAAGTTCGTATTTTCAAACAGTCTGTTACACTTTTACAATAGAAAAGGCTTTTAGGATGAGTACTAACCAAAGTGTCTGGCAGACTGAATGCTACTTAACACAAGTTTGGCTGTAGCTGCTGGAAAGTAAACTTGTCCAAATATAGAGGACGGAGCCACTGTTGTTACTCTAAACTCTGGTATACTAGCATCTTTGCTACCACAGTGTTCCAGTCCTTAACAGGCCTTTTTCTAACTTAACCTGTAACCTCACATAATTATGTGGTGTAAGTTTGATAAGGAAAGCTGGGTTACGTCTGTCGGTGCAGTCGTAAACTGGGCATGCTAACTTTAGCAGCTTACACTTCAGTTTTTATGTTGAGGTTTTTGTAAAATCTTTAAAAAAAGAAAAAAACCACCCTCCAAACACTTTAAATGCTAAGTATCACTCTTATTAGTGGCCCCTGCATCGCTGACAGCTTGCTAACCTGTTTTATTGCTACTCATCTCTATTGACCTTTCAGGTGTTTAAATAGATTTAAATCAGTGTCTCCTCATCTGCACACACGCTCTCCAATATATAAAAGGAGTTATTCCATGATGAATCGGTTTTCTGGAGCAAGTCAGCCTTTTATTTTAAATAACCTCAGCTGCAAATAAACCATTTTCTTTTCAATTTTATCACCACTGTCGTCATTTCCATGCAAACACAGTGTAAACAAGACATTGGAGACTCTCTCTGCCCACTCATCAGGCAGAAATGGAGCTGATCTAAAGCATACAGTCTTAGTCACACACGAGCGAGCCGGCACAGTTCAGAGTGAGGTCAACGTCATCCAGCAGGCTGAATGGGGCGGCGGTGGACGAGAGGTTAAAAGGAGAGCAGTTGTGACTCTAGAATCGCTGGGAAATGCAGGATGAGGAGCTGAGTGAATCTCTCTCTGCCTTTTCTAAGTGCATCTGAGTCGAGCAGCGACGCCCTCCTCCTGCTCCTGCTCCTCCTCCTTGTCTGTGTGGCTTTAAGTTCACACAGGTGAGCAGAGTTCAATTTATTTTTTCTTGAAGTGGTTTCTCAGCGTAAATGAAGCCAGGCTGATTGAATGTTCCAAGTCTTTCAGAGAAAACTTTAAAAATTATTAAAGAGTAATTCCACTGTTTTCAGCCTTTTTCAGCCTGCAGGAAAATGTTGAGAAATACTTGTTGGGTGCGAGTGTGACTGAGGGAGGGGTAGGTGGCAGAAATGTGACCACAAACCACATTTTTATCTTTTCTTTTTTTTTTCTTTTTTTTTTTTTATGGCATGGAGCCAGAGAGGAGAGTAGAATAACCCTTTCAAGAGCAAGATGACAATACAAACTACCTTATTTTACTTTCTGCTGCATCAGAAATGTTAAGGCAAATCAAATTAATAGGTTTCACTTACATGCCAGAGGGAATGAGTTTAATTGCTCCTCACTATGGCACAAGACCGCTCTGACACACATGTACACAAAGACACGAAGACACTCACCCCTTCACGCCTCTACTTTAAAAGGAAGCTACACGTGAGAAATAAAGCCTGTTAGCATAATTATCCACCTGGTTGGTGGTGGACTCTGGTGACAGACTGCATACACCTCCTGAGTGACACAAACTACATGAGAGAGAGAGAGAGAGAGAGAGAGAGAGAGAGAGAGAGAGAGAGAGAGAGAGAGAGAGAGAGAGAGAGAGAGAGAGAGAGAGAGAGAGAGAGAGAGAGAGAGAGAGAGAGAGAGAGAGAGAGAGAGAGAGAGAGAGAGAGAGAGAGAGAGAGAGAGAGAGAGAGCTTGGCAAACTGTTCAGGCAAGCAGGTGATGCATCTCTGTCGGCAGCAGCACCGACGCTGGTGTCGAGTTTCGTGCAGAGGAGAGGAGAGGGAAACAGTCGGCCAACACTCCCAGCCTCTCAACCAGAAGAGGGATGAATTTGAAATCTGGAGCCAACCCACAGTCCACCCCTCCATCTTTCACCACATACCAAATATCAACTTTGATGGGTACTTGAAAAAGGGGGTGGGGGGGGCTGCATGAGACTACTCACTCTCCTAGATTTCGGTTTTGTCCTTTAAAAACGGACATAGCTTTTTGTTTTCCACTTAGAATATAGTTTCACCCTTTAACATTAATGTGACTACTCAATCACTACTTTAGGAAGTGTTCAAATACAGGTTGCCATGGTTACAGAGCCTGACTAATATCTGATCTGTTTTATAAAGGCTTGGATATGAGAAAACAACTGATATTTGTGGGTTGATATATCTGTGGATTAAAGCTACTGCTAACTGGTGTGTTGTGCTTATTATATTCAGCATCTTTAAAATGGCCCATTTTTATGTTACAGATTTAAAAAAGTCGAATTTAAAAATTATTCAATGTTTGTAAGAGTTTGCTCTTGTAAGGCTCGAAAAGAAGCTGTATTGAGACCATGAGACACTAAAGGTTCCACTAAATCATAGTGAACCAGCTTTCATTACACATTTAACAGACTGACACTTATGAATGAGTGAATGAATAAAATAAATAAATAATAATAATAATAATAATAATAAATAAATTACTTAAATAATCAACACGTGAATAAATGAAATCATTTCTGAGTTGACTTTAGAGAGGGACCTCCATGCGGCCATAGTTAGATGAAACTGACCTGCTTTGACAAACAAACATGTTTTTCACTCTCTCAAACACAAGAATGTGAAAGAGCTGCATGATTCAAAAGCAACACTATGCAGCGCTGTCACGTTTCACTCGAGTGTTGCCAATGATGTGGGATATGTAAACTATCAAACTAACTTGTGCTGTAGTAAATCCACGTCAAGTCAGTTTCACCTCAAAACTTTGGAGCTGCAAGATGCTGACATGGGCACAGTTTGCAGCAGCAGGAACACATTACATATTAACTGTGGGCATCTGTGTCCTGGAAAAGAAATACAGACCACTCACAGGACACTACGCTGCATATAAAAGCATCAGGTGGTTAGCTGTCCATAAAGCTCTGACTTTGATTCATACACTGCTTTCTGAAAACATCTTAGAAAGGCTGAGTAACATCCATCAGTGACACAGAAATGCAAGAGTCACCAAACCACCCTGCTAGTTATATCTTACACACAAATATGACTCATTGCACATTTACGCCAGCTTCCCAGCATTGTAGGGTCTGAGGAGACAGGCAGAGGTGAGCCAATGTCTGTGAGCATGTGCATTTATTCTTTATGTGCATCTTGCAATTTATCCCCATTTGGTGTACCATTTGAAAAAGCTATAATTTGGCTCTATACAGAGAAATGCCACTGGCTAGATCTACAGTTTTTGTTATGAAAAGTGTGTTATTGGGATAATCTAGTGCAGGGAATGATAAAAAAAAAAACATTACTTAAGTAAAATAATATAGTAAGCTAGCCTATAATTCCCACCCCTACAAAACAGTCTCAATAACTGAAAACCTGTGCATGGAAAGTACATGTACTCAAGTACTGTATGTAAGCATAACTCTGACATACTTGTACTTTACTTTGACGATCAGTACTTACATTTATGCTAATTTATACATGTACCGCACCACATGTCAGAGGGAAATATTTCACTTTTCACTCCACTACATATATTTAACAGAATGAGTTACCTTGACAACTGTTAAACTGTAGTTTAGCTAGTTTTCCCGTAACTTGTAGCAGCAGAGGCCGCTGTTCAGCAAAAGTCACACTTTAAGTTTTGCTCTTACGACATCAGTTCTTCTACTTTAGTAAAATTATAAATGCACTTGTACATTACTTGTAATGGAGTGGATCTACATTTTACTTCTTTAAATGATACTTCTTCTTCCAACACAGCTTTTTTATCAGCACATGAACTGGGGGTGTAAAGCAAACAGACCTCCAGCATGACAAACATGCATTTTAGTTTTCGTATCTCATATGGTGAATTAAAAAAAGCCTGAGGACATGAAATTAAGAGTTTTTATTAAGAAAAGAGCAAAAATACGTGTTTTAGCTTCTGTTTGTAAGGTCACCACTGGTCAGGACTTTTGGCATTTTTGGTGTCACATAAACACTCCTAAGCCCTGAAGTTGCATGGGCAAATCATAAGGAGATGGGGAAATCAATAACATCTGCCATTTCCTAAAAAAGGTCCACATAATCTCTGTGCTTTGGTGTACTTTTAACAGTTATCGAGGGGATTGGTCCTCCTTATGGGACTTTCTGGTGCAGTTAAAGGCCAGGGATAATTCTGACTGTCAAACCAAGATTTAGTCTGAGCCATTTACTCAAAAATAATACCACTGCCATCTGTAGTATGAAGAGATCTTCGATTTGAATACCGTATGGGTGTATATATATATATATATATATATATAAAGTATTTATCACATGGTGATCATTTTAGCACAATTTCAGTAGTGAGAACAATGCAATTAGTCAGCGCTGCCACATTAAAGTAATCCCACTGCTGCAGCCACCTCATTGCAAAGATATCAGGGCCAGACTTCAGCCTGTTTCAATCAATCCTGAGAAAAACACATTCAGAAATACAGGCATCATGGACAGAAACAAAATCCAAAGGGGAGACCCGTGATAGCCGCATAGATTTGAATGCCAAGGTGGCCCCTGGGTTTCTGGACACTGAGGTCTGTTCTATTTGGCAGTGATGCAGTTGGGATTGCACAACCCTCCCGATGGCATGGTCACTCTGCCTTGAAAAACAGGTGATTCACTGCGACGGTGCCAGCCAGCTGCTGTGACGATGGCCTCGGTCACCGCCCCCCCACCCTCAGCAGGGGATGATCACTGCTTACCAGTAAAATGTGTGTCAGTGGAAGGAATGCAGTGATAGCATGGAAGAATCAGTGTAAGATGTGGTCATTTTCGAGGCTTAGACAGAGGCACTGACACCAGCAATTTTAGCACTATCAAACTCAGGAATCATGGGTTTCCCCCTGGATACAATACTCTTCTCCTCAAGCTCTGAGGTGACTTTCTTGGGAAATAAAATAATAAGGAAATAGCAAATAGATTTATCTCCCCTCTGGAGAACTAAAAAACTGTCTGCTCTGCTGAGTGTGACGTTACCTCCTTGTTTACCAAGTTCAGCAAAGCACTAACAATTGACAGACTAACCACATCCTTTAAGTCCATAAAAAGTCAGCACAGAGAGCTGAGTAACAGACCCAGTTGTCATCGGTTCTGATAAATGGACCTTTATTAACCGCAGGTAAAAGTGCTGCTAAATGATGCTGCTGTGTTGACTCAATAATTCCGCAACATCTGGTCATAGTCAGATGTGGCCAATGCCTTTACTGTCACCATAGAGAATAAAGTCTGTCAAGCACGACTGCGTGGTATTTGATGCTGCGGTACTTAATTAATGGCATTTAAATATGTATATGCATGATTCTTTATGAACAAGGGGTTCAGGCCACAGTTCAACACACTGCAGCAAAGGATATTTAAAGTCTGATTTTATATACGGTCTTAAATGTCAACCATATCAACAGCGAAGACAAAATAATACAAAATATTCATAATGAAAATGTGCAATGATCTGTTACACTGATCATAATCTTCTTGCAGCCCTCTGAGTTTGAATCTGGGTGCAGTCCCAGTCTGCAGAGACTCACTGCAGAGTCGCTCCAGAGTGGGGCCCGCTGGCCCAGGTCCAGAGGAATACACTCTGTGAGGAACGTCTAAACATGAGATTGGTCAGGCTGCGAATGGACCTCTTTAGCCATCTTCAGCACAAACATCTCTCTCTCTACAAAAACATAGCCAAGCTGTTTAGCTGCACTTAAAATGTCTATACAATTAACTGATCAAGTTGGCAAGAAAGTGGCTGACAGTACACCGCCCACCAAGAAAAAAACATCAATAAGAACACCCACTCAAGGCTATGCCATGTGGAAAAGTTGGGATGTTTAAAAATGTAATAAACCTACTTGCATAGTAATTATGCTCGCCATAATTAGAGAAATAAAGATGTGCCAGTTCCAATTAAATGTTTTATTCCTCTTGGGAATATGCCTGCAACAGTAACAAAAGAAAGATTATTGTTCATGAAAAACAAAATTAAGTTTGCAGCTGCCTAATCAATAATAGAGCTCATAGTCATTTATAAACTCTCATTGAATTCCTCCCAGAAATGGGTAACTTATAGAAAGCTGATTTGCTGCTAAATCAGACTGCTTCCTTGTCCATCTACTGACACATAAATCCTAAATAAGAAGTAAAGTAGGCAGCTAAAAATGTGAAAAGAATTACAGTTATGTAGCATATCTAGCCAACAGAAACTGCCCTATGCTGTAAATACTGTGTCTAGAATTACTTCCAGCGGTTTGTCTCACCATGATTTAATAAGCTCAGCCCATGCTTGACCAATCAGCTGTGAGCTCAGATTCGTCAACGAGATTTGACAAGTGGCTGAGGCTGGAATGACACTAACTTGAATTTTGCCACGACAGGGGACAAAAAAGGGGGCAACGCAAAATATGCACTACTTCCACTACAGAAAAGTTAAGATTGAGATACAAGGTTGACAACGCCTGAAACACTCAAACACCCAGTGCGTTGTTGCCCTGCAGAAACCTTGCGAGCCATTTTTCAGTTTCAATTGTATTCTGCCACATTAAACTGAGAGCATGGCAATCTTTTATACTGTACGGTAACCTTTTTAAATAGACAAGTAAGACAAGTATTGCAGGCTGTTTCTAACCCTTGAAGTTGTATAAAAACACTGCGTGTGGTTTCAAAAACTCTGCAGGACACTGGTTTGTTTTCTGCCCTGTGCCTTTCAGACCACCTGCAGCAATGCTAAACGCTGTCAAAGCCAAAGTGAATAGGAGCTCTTTTCAGCAGACACATATTAAAAGGACAAAGCAGAGGATCACTTGCATTTTACTTCTTTCCAAAAACCAATATTTAAACTGCAGTCTTATTGTAGTTAAGCTATGGACTCAATCTGATTAAGTTCAGATCTGGCAGTTTATTGAAGCATGGCATGAGACAAATCAACATTAGAGCTCATTAATTGTCGGAAAACTAAAATGCACAGCAACTGCAACCTCATTTGTGGAGTGGAGCATGGTTACAGTGACAGGCTGGGCACCAGATGCTGCCAGTTACTGTAATTGCACACTGAAAGCAGCTCATTGAGTCAGCTTGAAAATGTACATTAGTGTATACTGTCATGGAGAGATGCAGATGTGCACACACACATTTAGTTTATTGCAAACTATTGACTTCCATTAATTATCCCAAAGTAATAAGCAACATATTTTGTGTCCACTGAAGAGATAACATGGTTATTGATCCAGTGCACCTGGCAAGCAGCTTTAAACCAGGTATGTGTGGCTTACGCACACTCCCGCAAACACACTCAGCTTGGCTGGATAAACACACAAAGTAGAGGAAGTAGATGGTTTACTTTCAGCAGGACTGGACTGATGGGATGCATAATTCTTTAGAATGAGTTATAGAGCTATGAAGTGCATGTTATGTAGGTCCAACACCCTACTTTCACTGTGTTTGTGCAAATGAGTAAATCATAAAGACGAAAAAAAACAAACAAACAGACAAAACATCAAACTATAAGTGCGAAAAAATACAGAGAAATTGTAGCTGCGGCTGCAATTAAGAGCAGCAGAGAAAAGCAAAGAGCCTGCAGGATCATGGAGAAAGCTTCCAGGCTTTAACTCTTTCACAGTCTGCCTCCATATGGTGCCCTGGCAACTGGAAACCACTGCTTATCCTGACAAGTCTTGCCAAGACAAACATGTAGCGCATGACAGAGCAGCCACATGGAATTGTACAATGCGTGAACATTGATGAGAGGTAGCACGCCTCTAGTACAGCTTTGTACAATATTACAGTATGTTACCAGCCATACTTAATGTAACGCAACTATCAAGATGTGAATTTATACAATGTATGTGAATTTCTATGGAGGTGGACCATAGCAACACAGCATATGAACAGGTGTTGGCAAATCCAAGAAAAAACACAAGGTATTCACTCTACAACATTAAGCAGTTTCTATTAAAATGATTCAAATGTGTGATTTAACAGTTTAATTCAATTTACTCAAAAGCCAAATCCCGCCTTTTCAGCTACTTCTCTGTCATGGGTAAGTGGTGCTACACACCATCTCCACTGCTGAGAATACACACACATGTATGACATGTATGTCGCAGCATCCAAACCTGCTGAAACCAACTGTCATAGGCATTTTCCAGTCTATTCAACTACAGTCCAAACATTTGATTTCAGAACCATTCTGTTCCTACATGCATTCATTACCAGCTTCTTACCTTATTGCTGAGGGAAATGCAGCCTTGGATGTATGCTGATCTTCACAGCTGAAAAGACAAATGGTGGACATGTTTGATACAATTGTATATATGAGTTTACATATAAAGATAATTACAATCTTTCTTTTAAATACAAATGTAAGAAACTCATCCCACATAGAAGTGATCCTACTTCATAGAGAGCTCCAGGCACAAAATGCGCAGCACTATATTTTTAGATATTTCTAATAGGCTGTGCCATATGTGGCAGCACATGAGGATAAGATACACCCAAGGCAAAACAAAATGAACATGCGCAAAATAATTAGAATCTTGCTGTCAAGAATAAGGAGACAATTACAGCTGTTCAAATTCAAAAAGCATCAAACGCAGAAAGGATGTCACAGTTTGGCTGCTTTCCCGATGCAAAAAAGATGTTTCTAAGCAGACTGGAACATACAGTATAGGAGGTCTGTCAATTATTTAATAGTAAAATATCATAATATCATTGCATTGTTAGAGAAATAATTCAACACATTAAATATGTATGTATTAATATACAGTGACAAGTTCACTTCCCACCTTCAAATCAGAAGGTTTCTACACTGTTCCAACCTGGAGGTTGAACTTGTCCTACTTCGTGGTGCCAAAGGCAAATATTTACTCAGAGATTTTGTAGAAACAGATTTGCACAGCACTGTTATCAGGGTCGCCCAGGGCATTTTTTAGTTGATCGTCTTGGCTGCTTTTAGCTCAATCAAACTTCTTTTGCTTATTGTGACTCATTGCACTCCAGGTATGGCAGCTTTAAAAAAATAAAACAAAAACAAAACACCCTGCCGTGCTCTAAAACACCTAAACCTGCCCAAACCACACAGGGTTGTAACAACCACAGAGCAGCGTGAACAAATAAACAGCCGTTAGCGCTTTTATTAAAATGATATCCAACTGAGAACTGAGTTCATCAGGGAGTGATGAGAGCAGAGCCTTTGGGGGTTTAAGATATTCTGTGCCACGCCTTGAAGGTGCTGCTGCTGGTTGATTCATATTATCAGACAGTGGAAACAACTGCTCATTCTTCAGATTCCCTGGTAATATCAGCCCCCAACATTTTTTAAATCATCATTATTATTGTTGTTATGGAGACTATTCCAATAGTTTGAACTGTTTAAACTGACTTGCAAACTAGGGTTAGGGTTAGTGCAAGATTGTGACTCCTGTCCACTAACGCCAGCAGTGGCTCGTTTTGCTCACAAGCTGCTAGCTAGATGTCTGTGGAGGAGGCGAGGAGATGAGCTGTTTATGCAGAGAAAGACCCACCACTCTGTTGGTCTTTTTGAACAGAATAACAACACAGTCCACTCTATCTTTTTAAGCATCACAATAATAATACAGAGTGGCGTTTCATTCTCTACAAAACCATCTTTGGCTGATAGTAAAGAGAATATTAGCCAGACAACAGCTAAGAGTTACATTTGCAGACAAAATTTGACGGTCACCAAATAATCCTTTCACCTTTTCTGGTTTGTTAAGACGTTAATGTGTGTGTGTGTAGCTATTCAAAACCGCGGCTCTTGCACTCTTTTAATAGTTTTGATTTGAATCATTCAGCCCTAAGCAGGATCTTAAAAAGACTGCCTTCGAAGTCTCATTCTAGCACACGATCTGATACTTCTACAAGCTAGCAGAAAGTCCACTCCATCTAGTATGCAGTGAATACAACAATCACAGATATAACAGTGACAATGCCACATGTAGTCAAGTACTGCATGGTCTGCAGTCAGTTTGGTATCTGTGGTATTTTGCTTTGGTTCAAATTCCACATGTTCTTGACTAGAATAATCCATAGCAGGACTAGAATTAGGATATTTCACAATAGTCAGTGTGGGTTATTACACCTGCCCAGGCTGCCCAGTATAATGCCCACAGCAACAGCTAATGACATGGGCTGCAGCCACACCGCTGACAGGCTGGAGACTGATGGGGGACAAGTGAGAGACACTCTCAAGGTGGATCACTGGAAGGAAAAGCAAAACACTGCACTCTCACTGTCGTGCAGATCCTCTCTCTCCCTCAGGAGGTTTTACGCACACTGCAGTCACACCAACGCTCACAAGCACACTCAACAAGACTGTGCTACAGGCAACAATGCATAAGCCATGCAAACCTATACACAGGTAAAGAGATTTGTTTTCCCACACTGCACAGGTGTGAGAGGATTAGGTATTTTTCACAGGAAAACGGGGCTCAATCCATCAATGAATCCATCCAGGAGCAAAGAATTCCAAACAACGCAACGTTAGAAGGTAAAATCCAAACGGCTGCACTGAAGAAAGCAAACATTGGTCGGTTTTACCTGCTTACTCATCAGACTCCCTCAGAGCTCAGCTTTAGCTCAGGCTGCTAGCAGCAACAACCTGTCCCTTGAGTGTCATTAACTCGCTGACATTGGCAGGGAGCAGGAGAAGGTTTTAGGTTTCTTACTGGGGGGGTAACGGATTCACACAGTGACTGAAATTCCACTCAGGAGGTCACAAAATGATGAGTTCCATTAGTGTATATCCACTAAAGAACAACGATTAAAAAGAGGAAAAGGGTTGAGGAAAGTGCCACTTATCACAGTCGTGCAGGGTCTAATTCTGTTTCCATGCTATTTTTCATTTAATTATTATATATGTATCATTTATCAGACTTCATACCGCAGCTCCCTCTGGAGCCACAAAAGACTTTATACAGCATTTCTTTTCACATATGCAGTAGTACAACACCTGTAAACAGACTTTGATATGTAAAATCTGTTTCTGAGTTCCCCTTTAATTTGAAAGACAACAGGAAGTGACATTTCAAAGAAAAGAATGAGTAGCAAGATGTGTGATCCAGTGTTACTTTAACATTTGAATGATACCGTTATACCTTAAATGTTACTTAAGTTGTTCTACAATGTTTATACTCCATAATAAGTGGTTATTAAGTTGCCAAGTAACAAAGCCTAATATTATATTAAAACCACATCAAAACGTTTAAGGGAAACTTTCTCACAGATCAAACAACGACACAATAGGAAAGGAATCTCTGGAAAGAGCTGAAAATAACGCAACAATGGAAAAATGCTAAGCCATTTGCCTCCAGGAAAATAAACGTGATCACCCAAATTGAACAAAACGCTTGAGGAGACAGAAACTTTATCTCACACAACTTAAAGACACATTTGCATTCCTGTAATTCTCTTCTCTGAGCCTGAGGGGGATTGCTTTGAGCACAATTCAACATGCTTGGTTTAGGAAACACCACCTAGGGGTGTGAGACATCTCAGATGCCAGCAGTTACTTAGTGCTTAAAAATCTAAATTAACTTGCAGTACATTTTGTTAGATTAACCCTTGTCAAATATGTCATGACCAAAAAAATGACAGGAAATAAGGCCAGTGAAAAATTGAATGAGTGGGGGAAACTCCTCCAGCCCCCTGGGGTTTCCAGAGGTGGGGCGCAGGGGCACATCGCCACTGGCAATCTCAAGAAGCACAATATGCCACTGGAGACTTCATTGTTCCGTCCGTCCTGCAGTTTCATTAATCACACCCTGCAGAGGAGGACAGAGTGGGGACGAGGTCAGACAATATGGGGCCTGGGAAACACCTTGCTCCAGCCCCAAAAATGAGGCTTTATTAAAGCTGCCCACTATGACTTCTCCATATCTCACATCATCAACACAGCTGGATTACACTCAGGTCAAAAGTGGTAACACATATTACTTAACGACGGTGTGTGTATGAATATGAATGAGGGAGGGAGTGTGTGTGGGGGAATAAAATAAAAGCATCTTGGCACATTAAACAGCCACAAAGGAAAAACATAAATTTGAATTCACCATATTAACCTGATTTATTGGACACACACACACACAGTTGTTGCCACTGAGCAGCTCCGCTAAAACCAATGGGGGGCTGGGTTCTTTGCTGTAGGCCACCTCAAAGAACAATGGCAGCTGTTCACAGAGGGGAAAGCATTACTCACTTCCATCCACATGTTCCACCAAACACTTCAGACATTTGCACAAACAACCTTTTGTATACAAATACAACTTGTTTCTCTGAAAAGAATAGTTCTACATTTAGTGAAATTCGTTTATTCACTTACTTGCAGAGAGTTAGATGAGAAGACCAATACTCTATTGTCTGTCCATTAAATATGACACTATAGTCAGGAGACAGCTAGCTTAGCTTAGCATAAAGACTGGTAGCAGGGGGAAATGGCTAACCTGGCTCTGTTCAAAAGACTTACATTTAAAACCACAATGTGTCTTGTTTTTTGTATGGATTAAACAAAGGAAATACATCATGTTATTTAGTGAGCTTTAGAGGTTGTGGTAACAAGATTTTTGTTACATTTGGACAAAGCCAGCTGTTTCCCGCTGGTTCTGGTTTTCATGTTAAACTAAGCTAACCATCTCTTTGCTGTAGCGAAATATTTAGAGAGAGTGGTATCCATCTTCTCATCTAACCTCTGGCAAGAAAGCAAATAAGCGTGTTTCCCATAATGTCAAACTTCGTCTTTCCCTTTTTGACTTTAGTGACCCCAACATCAAAGCAAATGGCAAATTGTGTCATAAAATTCAATTCTCATGAACCTAGGCCAGAGAACTTTAAAATACATTCCCCTCTCAAGTACTGTACATTGAAGCTTATTATCATCCAAAATGTGAATCTGGTCGAACATCCTTTAATTAAGTACACATTAGTATGACAACTGGCTAAGTGCAGTCGTCTGCTGGGACATAACTGCCTCTGCAACCACGTCCTTGAGGAATTAAACTGTAGCATCAAGGACGATCCAATCGTTTAATCCCCCCCAACATCCGCAAACCTCTCCATCAGCTCCACAACACTGCATCAATGAAACCAAACACTGAAGCCTAAAAACCCCTAAAATGCAAAGAGTGACCCTTTCTGTTACATAAACAACTCATCTGAACCACAGAAAGGACTGAAAAATTCAGCTCTTACAGAAAAACAGGGAAATTTGAGGAAAACAAAGTCATGACGGTGTGGCTGCTTTCTAGTCGTAGTGAGGGATTATACGTCCTAAATCATGGCAAACATCACAGCTCAGCTTTGCAGCGCAGACTGACTGAAGCCCACTAACTAATTGTCTGGTGTCTTCCTCCAATCTCATGGATAAGAAGCAGACCCCGATATGCAATTAGCTAAATGGGTCCATGGGATCTGGGCTTAATAAATGTAGGTGGGGGGGGGGGGTTTCTTGTGTGGTAGGGGACTCATTACCCGCCGCCCTCTCATTGGGAGCCACCTGTCTAGAACTGCACTCTTATTAGCCTGTAGACTGAAAAAGAGGTAGAGATAGAAAAGGCACCAATGCAACAGTAATAATGAATGTGGATAAACAAATGAGAAAAAATGCTAAATATAAAGCAACCTTCATATTTCCACCTGTGTGAAGCAGACAATGTAACCTTTCAGTGCAAATATCAACTAGAACTTCACCAATTTCACAGAGAGAGAAAGAGATGATTTAAAGTTAATGACATCAGTTTTCAGCAGAACCCAGCAGTACACCGCTCTCAATAACAATAATGCCTCCATCTTTATAATCACAAACCACCTGCTCTCACTGTGTTTGTGTGTGTATGAGTTAGCAATATATTTTCAACAGCAATACAGTTCTGCAGCAATGATCCCATCCTGTATCAAGAACCAGGAGGCTCTAATCAAAAGAAAGTCAAAGACTAGTCATTCACTGACAGATAGTGACGGATATTGATGAAGTTTTCTTCTTACAAAAAAAAAAGGATATTGTTTGATCAATGCCGAAAGCAAAAGGGAATGGGGACATCTTTCTGTCCACGCAGATAGTTTTGTTTTTATCGTTGAAGTTTTGAAATATCCAGCTCTGAGATTTCTGCTACCACTAATAGCCAATAGTGAGTAATTACATTTTGTTTGAGGTTGCAAAGCTCAATAGCAACTTGTCTTCCAGAAGTCCTGGATTATCAACAGGTCTCACCATGAACACCTTTAATTGGAAAAGGGAACATTTGGCATTTCTGCTTCAAAAATTACTTAAACGATTAATCGATTATTATAGGGATGACTGGGATGACCGATTATTCTTCTGTTGCTTGACTAATCAATTAACAACCTAGTCATTTCAGCTCAAGCCTAAATAAAGTACTAATAATATACAATGTAAAAATTAACTTGCCTAATGTGACCAATGATAACTACAGTAGCCTCATCTATACCTCTCTGGGGTTGGGTTTCTCTTTCATTAGCTCTTTTTCCCCTTTTTTGGGGGGAGAGCTGGGGACATCTGGAGAACAGCTGTTGCTTTGCATCACATGCTAGCCCCCCCACACACACACACACACACACACACACACACACAGTTGTTACATAGCCTTCCCATCAGAGGTTAAGGGGTCAGAAGCCCTGCGTCCAGACGCACCATTTAATCTGGTCTAGGTATAGACAATCTCTGGAAATCAAACACCACACAGCCACATTTACACACAAAAATAGGCACGGATGCACACGCACATACACGCACACACACACACCCACAGGGCAGACAGAGCCCCTCTCGACTCTCTTCTATACAAGGCAACTATTCGACCCTTTCTTGGGAGGGTAGAGATTCTCAATGATTAGTCCTGCTCTTCCAGAGAAGGGGAGGGGGGGAGGCGGGGGGCACAGCTACTAATTCAATTACACAGACCCTCGTCCCTGTTCAGGCCGACTCCCAGTTCCATGAATGCAATCAAACACATCCAGCCAAGTTGGGGGTGGGAGTAGAGAGGCAACAATGTGTTTACATTTGGTTTACACTTTGTGAGTTGGCCCCTGTGTGAGTGTGACTATGTGTGTCCTATTGATCTTTGGCTGAACACTGTAAACTAATGTGAGACACGATGAAGTGAGAGAGTTTCAGGCGCTCTGACAAGCATATGAAAAGGTGAATTTTTCGAGGTTAGCTGGAAGAGTCTGCAGTCAAGTGCCATTAGAGCAGAACATCAGCGCTCAAATTCAGTATGAAAGATATTTTTCAGGACAACCCATTTTCACACCACAAGGTTGGGAAAGACTGGCATAGGCATAGACCCTGAACACTATATGAGGCAGCAGAGACTGGGAATGCAAGACGCAGTGCAAAAAGTAACACAAAACTGGAAATCACAGAATTATCTGAGCTGTTTCATATAGCCTTAAATTCCCATACCACTTCAAGTGATTGCTTTCTGAAGCCTACATTCTGTACTAATAGTCCAAGGAAATTGCATTTACAGTGTTCCTCTCCTCTGTAGCAGTAAATAAAATGATGGCAAGCCTGCCTCGCTAACCATCCTCTGAGTAGCCACCATACAATAACAACTGAGAAAAGCATATCTCTGGCTCACAATTAAATTGTAACTAAAAGCCTACAAGAAGTGTTACAGTTACGGAGGAAAATGAAATGTACTAATCATAAAAAACAATCCATTAGCTGTTGAAAGAGTTTATAATGTTAGCATGCACACCCTTTTCAGGATACATTAGCAAGATTTTGAGGCAGTTGACAATTTTACTCTGTGTTATGGCCGACAATCTCAGCCCAGATGTGTGTGCATTATCACCCACTTCCTTTTTGTTACTCATTAACCAGCACTCGTCCCCGGGAGAGAGACGCTGCCCTGGAGAATTCCCTTAAAATGTTTGACCCTGAAAGGCAGGTCACGTCAGAAAGATCCTTCCTCTTCCACTATCATAAAGAGCCTTAAGACACAGCAGCCCCCCCAGGAAAAACAGAGGCTAAACTGTGACTGTCATTGTGGGTGAGGATGTCATGTAGCACACTGGGTTTTTAAAATGACACTAGACACCACTACATGCAATTGCGCACTCATTGGAAGTTCAAGCCTATTCTCTCTTTATAGTCTAACAAATAAAAAAATCCATCAAATTCAAACAATTAGCTGGGAAAGCATAAAGATAAACATTTGACGTTTCTAATACCTCAGATTCAGACTAAGTGACATTAAATATAAGTTCATATCACTTTACTTACTGTCCCACTCTGCTCCCCCAGTCTATCCTGAACAAGGTTTCCAGGGAAGCCTACTGAGATACAGAGCTGAAAGGTTGGGACCTCGTCCAATGTGGGGGGTCGTTGAAGATGCCAGCTGCCAAGGAGTCGCAGCATAGCAGAGCAGCTTGAATCAAATCCCACTTTTGCCCTCCACGGTAGAGTATGATAGATACTGTGCTCTGGTTACACCGCCTTTGCATGAACCTGGAGCGGCGATCTCAACATGGAAGTGAAATCAAACCCCATGGTAGCTAGGAGTTGGCTTCAATGTTCCAATCGGGACCGCATCAATGTGAATAGTTGGAGTAAAATGGCTTACGTCATTGTGGGGTCAATTTAAAGCTGCTGTAAGCTACTGGTAATAATGTTTACAGTGGAACATAACTGAGCCACGAAGGTGTGGATATACCCCATTACTGCTGATGTGTGAGTGCTCAATGAACAGAAATGGCATCCCAGCTAATGAGAATGCTGCATTAGGTACTTCAGAGAAGTACTATCGGTAACTGACTTGATTAGAGGGAACTATGCTCTACATTTCTGGCCACATTTTTACTAAAAAATGGGTTTGCTTCTCGTGCTGGTCAGCACATGGGCCGCTGATGTCCTCACTCTTAAACTCATCCTAACAAATGGTTAACGCATGGGCAGCCACAGAAGTGAGGACATAATTTACAAGATACAATAAATCATCAAAGCCCAGTTTAAAAAGGCACCGTCTCACGCCTGCAGTCCTGCAGATTAGGACGGGCCGGCACTCTTCATGAACTGCCGACCTAATCTTCTTTTGTATCTCAGCCGTAGAGATATGAGAGTCCTCTAATCCGCTCATTGGGTGGACAGCTGCGAACAGACTTTTAACTGTCTGCTACTGTAGCTCCAGCCATGTTGGCCTCCAAAACCCAATTTAGTCAACAGCTATATGGATTGACATACATTTTAATTAGGATAAGCACTGCTCTGCCATTCCTTATCTTTTCCATTAGCGGCTTCTGCAGTCAAGGTTTTCTAAATGAATGAGTGCCTTTCTGGGTGTGACACTTTCCCAAAGCACTTTTGAGGAGTCAACTGCAATTCCAGGGCAAGTTGATGTGATAACAATTCCAGGCAGGTAAAGCCAACCAGCAGGCAGGAGAACCAATTAAAAAGCAGGCTGGTGGCAGGGCAGAGGCTCGGGGACACTATAGAAGAAGAAAAACATGACATGGGAGGTAAACTACCTTACAGGGCTGCAGCTGCCTATTGAGGGTGAACAATCCAGCTACTCCAAGCCTGTTTTTTTCCCTGCCGTCTGCAAAGTGAAAGCCTGGCCCCTTGCTTGTCAGTTCTATTGTTAGGAGCAGGCAGGAGCCGCTCCCAATTCACCTCATACACATTAAATGCTCTGCGTTGTTTGGGGAGTCAGATGGCAATGGCAGGCACACATGCTTGAGAATGTGCACACACATACCTCTTGCTTTTAAAAAAGGTCCCAGCCTATGACGAGAGCTGAGATAAGTACACAATGGTTGCAGCTAATTTCAATTGTAAATGACTTGACTTTGCATCTCAAGAAACAGTGTAAAAAAAAGACCAGATCCTCAATGAGTGAGCCATTAGAGCACACAGTGGAGGCATCATCATAGTGTCTATTCAAGACAGATATCTTGCTACACTGTTGGTTTCAATCAAAATGCCTAATTTGTGCTGCCCTAATGCATGTTTTCACATTAATGTTCAACCAGTTGCTGTGTAGTTGTCTGTCAAACTATTATATTTCCGAAGAAGAATATATATTCCCCACTGTGAACAGCATATAGCCTAAAACATGGATGCAATCATTCTGGTTCAAATCCGATTGGTCCTCTCACAGACTTTATCCTTTTGTCATGTAACCAAACACACTTCCTATTTGTGGAGAATCCCTCCTGAAATCAGGTCTTGGTCACATTTTAGTAACTTCAAACTGGTTTATAGGCTAAACTGCATGACAAGTTATCTATGCCAAAAAAAGTCATTATCATTATTACTCTCATTATCTGATTAGTCCAATAATCTAATGCGAGTGTACTTGAGTTAAACAGATTGCACAAAATATAGGTTACAGCATTCCCAGCATTTACAGTGTCCTCTTATGGGATTGTAGTAAGCCATTTTATATACACATAAAACTGTCTCAGGCCAATTATTTCTCATGAGGTGTCCTTGCAGGTCAGAGACAGTGATACAAAACTCCAGCTAAATAAAGGTCTGGTGACCCATTTCCAGTTATCACAAATCCTGCATGAGGAGTCAGTTGGTTAAGATACCCAGACGAATGCAATGAAACATTTTCAAAATGTCACGCAGGCAGTGTGAATATTCTGTCCATCAATACACCACCTTTCATCCATTTACCAGATGTGTGTGCTGATTTACAGCCCAGCAAGGTAACCCGTATCATTTCATCCCTGTGACTGGGTTGCAGCCGAGGTGATGACACGCTTGCTAGCCGAGGGGGGTTGAGGGGAGAACGGGGCAGGGCGGTGAAATAGAGATAGGGGGTGAGAGAAACTAAGACAGGGGTAGATTCGGGTGGCGGAAAAAAGCAAAAAGCGAGTAAGATAAAGAGGGAACGCGTGGTGGTAGATTGAGCTGAGGTTCTGGGGGGGCGGAGGAGGAGGTGGGGGAATGGCTGCTACTGTTTCCTGCTAGGTCAGCAGACTGGGGCTGATTCCAGGATGGCTTATCTTTCAGCAGGAATACCACAACCGCACCAAAGGCAGCAACAGGAGGGAAGGAAAGCAGCACTATGAATTCGATGCATGCTGCAGAATGCTGGGTGTACTACAAGAAGATGACAACCTCGACTCTAAAGAATCATTTCTAAGGGGGGACTTTAACACCAGAAATGCTGCCCAAAAAGTGATAATAAACATTATATTTTTAGAGTGCTATGCTCTATGGTCAAGCTACGTACACACTATTACGTTTTAAAAGGAGCAGTTTCACCTTTTGGGAAATACGGGTATCAATACCACTCTCATATCTGTTTGCTAAATATAAAGCTAGTGCGTGATTCGCTTAACTTAAATTAGCATACTTCCCCTGGCTAGGAGATAGATTGTTAGCAAACGGTAGTCTGTTTACACGTGCTGCAGTTACAGAGCAACATTAGTATTCATTGTCTGTGTCCACCTGATGTATGTAAATTCAATATTCACTGTCCCTTTAGCTTTGTTTAGCCGATAACTGTGTCTGTCTGCTGTTTGGTGCTGAGCAGGTACATTTTGTTTTAAGAACTTTTTTGTCGTAAACAGCTGCAGCCGACAACGGCATTATGAGAACGGAGAGGAAGAGTGAGCCAAAAAATGAAAGTTGCAGGCCAGAAAACCAAAACAACGAGCTGAAAGACCCCATAAAGCTCCACAGAGCTGAGGGGACCTTGATCAGATCTGTGGGTTCATTATTGCAAGCAATCCCTTTCACAAGCAAGTAGTGATGTGATCTATCATAAATATAGAAATATTGACTATAGCCTCTTTAATGGACAGATATGAGAGTGTATCGATCGTCTCATCTCTCAGCAAGAAAGCAAATAAACATTTTCTAAATATTTTGTATTCCTTTAATATCTCCATGTCCACCTGCATATCAAAACTATCCCATAAATACAGCAAGCCAAGTACCACCTCTGCATCCACTCCCATAAAAACAGAAAAACGAGTGTGTGTCTGCTTCTTGTAAGCATAGCCCGCTTTACAAACAGCCCTGTAGGGTCCAGGAAAGTTGTGGAATGCGAGGCAATCCAAAAAGCACAGGGATGCCAGGTTGCTCAGGAGCGTTCACCTGCTCCAACAGCTGCATGAAAGTAAAAGGCTTGGCAGCACAGTTAACAAAACTCCAATCAGGGAACAAGCTGCACTTGACGGGGAAAACAGATCAAAAACAAAAATCCCATTTCCCATCTGCCACTTGTAACTGGCATTTAAATCTACCATCTTAGCAATGCTTGTTGCCAATTCAAAATCAGCACTGAGTCTCAGCATGAACATTCCCTTAAAAGCAGCCAGCAATAAATTTCCCACCTGGTGTTTGCCTACTAGCCTTACAAACACAGATAATCTTATTGAGAGGATGCCTGACTTTAACAGTATTAAGTAACTAACAGGGAACTCAGTCCTCAAAGGGAGAGACATCATTCAATCGTGTTGTCGAGGAGGTGAAAGGGTGGGTGGGGATGCCCCTCAAGTAATTTCCCTGAGGGTGTGCTCTGTACTGGGGAGATAAGTAACCCAACTGAGGACAAGGCTGGCATTCTACCCCGAGTCCAAAAGACAAAACGCCTGAGTCCATCTAAAGAGAGGAATCTGACAATGCTGCATTTGTCTCGTTGCCAGATGGAGAACAAGCTCCCCATAGACATGTCGATATGAAATTCTGTGCGCACCAACTTTAAGCTCAGAAGATTACAACAAACAATCTTATTTTAAATTGGCAAAGCAGAAAATACTGATACTGGGTTATCTCAATTAAACTCAAACTGGGAACTGAAGTCATTATGCAACTGTTTGCAGACAGTGGTCTCAGAAAATAAGCTCACAGTACTTATGAAGCATCAAATCCTATGCTTTTTATTAATCCTACACAAAGAAAAACACCAACAAGTTGAAGGTAAGGCCTTGTTCAACAGTATGTAGTTCATGCAGAGTGCACTGAAGGAACAATATAATTCAGTAGCTGATTATACAAAGCTGACAACTGAATCCGAGCATTGCAACTTATTACTTAGCACCACCTCCACTATTGGCTTCCAACCCCCAAATGACAACTGTACTCCTGATACACCTAAGCCTTGTTAATGAGTTAATATAATGTGTTTTCCATAGACAGATGGTCTCCAAGTGGAGACAGATTCAGCCCCATGGTAAAAGAAGCTATTTTAATAAAATAAATGATCTCCTCACCACCTCTACATCAAATCCATTGGAGACATGGTTTAACAACGTGTCTCCAGAGACACATTAGCACTTCACATTTAATACTGTTTACAAATGCAGGTTATAAAAATCCAACACACACACACACACACACACAGGTAGTCCCTTGAACAACTTAACAGCCATCTGACAGCTGGCACCTGAAAAGGCCAACCCTTAACAGTCCACAGCAGCCAACTTAACCGAGTGGCTGTAATGTCCTTTTAGCTCACTTTCTTATTCATGTGAAGTAGCAGGGCATAAGAAAAACATTCAATCTAAACAACGTATCTTTAGTAGGTCTTGTTTGTAGGTTTGATTAGCTAAAATGCACTGAAGCTACAACCAAGACATGCCTACTACTAAGTCAAGATAGCAGAGGGTGCTGCCTGCAGCAGGTGGAGGGCCTCTCTCCAACAATCTCCACTGCTCATAACTCTACTGCAAATGTCCACCAGATGAAGTCACCGGGAGGCAGCTAATGTAACCACTGTATCCTAGTGGCTTGCTGCATTAGCAGACACTACCCATAGCACAACGCACAAATAAAAGGCTATTTTCAGCCACTTGATTAACACTGACCTTTCCACATGTAATGTAAGCCAGCCGCCACACTCATAACGCCACCTTCAAAAAAAGGAGCAATGTTTACAGCTCTACATAGCAGAGTACACTCTGTTTGAGTGGTGTTTCGTCTTCTTCTTTCTGTCCCTATTTTCTACTCTGAGAGGCCTGGCAGCACTCCCATGTACTCTTAACTAATAAACAAAGAATGGTTTCCCTTATATAGCTCTATTCAAACCCTACAACCTCCACAAGCAACACCAGAGGCTTGCTGGGAGGTGGGGACTGCGAGCAAGTCTGTTCCAGACAGAAAGGTTTGGGCCAAGGGCAAGGAGCACTGACAGTATGCTTGTGCAAGAGTCCTACATTAACAGCCACTTAAAGGGCTATTTCTGGTGCCATCCATCCACAGAATTTTGCAGTGTCATGTTGGATATGGGATAAGGGATGCAAAGCGAGACACATTCAACACAAAAGTATCTGAAAAGAGTCACATATCAAGAAAAGGAAACTAACTGAAACACATTTTCTTGTAGTGGGTCGAAAAAAGAAAGAGAAATCTATTAGTTCATGGATGATCATTTTCAAATCGTATCACAGGAGAGATGAGGCTCATCCTGTCAGTTCAAAGTGTGTGCGACAGCATTTTCACCTTCGCTTGTGGTCAACTGTCATTATGTATGATGGTGCCGCATTTGTCAACATGCACTTTGCACCCTGATACATTGCTCAACAAAAGAGAGAACTCAATACTAATCACTGTGAATAAAACAAGAAAAACATGAAGCATAAAACAAGTGCAAAAAAAAAAAAAGAACCAGCAAGCATCTGTCAGATCTGTCATGTCTGATCTGTGTGGGCTTAAAGCAAACGCTGACCTCCAGCTGAACTGGCTTGTCAGAGAACAATATGCTTTATTCTTCAATTTTACAGCTGATCATTTTTAATTATCAAGCAGAGTCCTGCAACTGTAGGTGATGCATGACTGACTGATTCGAAGAACTCAATGGGCTAAACTTCTGTGCATGTACTCTGTGAAGCTGTGGCATAATCTATCTATCTATCAATCAATCAATCAATCAATCAATCAATCAATCAGTTAGGGAGTACCAAACAGCCTGTGAAATAAGTCGTACAACAACATCTTCCCTGACACTGGACAGAATTTTTCGTAGAGAAAACAACCCGAGTGATGTCATCATGGTTATCTCAGCCTGGGCTTGAAGAAATGTTTAATGGAAAGCCTTTGTTTTACAAAGTGGCAAGGGTGTTTACCAGGGAGCAGCCGTCACACTACAAACTGACATTGGCTTGTCCACACGAAACAGGTGGGGCTGGAAGCTTGGTGACATATTGACACTAGCTGGCAAGCCAACCGATAACTTGCTAGTGGACCCGGCCGATCTAGCGCTAACCTTCCCAGAGTTTCTCTCTATTTTTTTTCTACTGTTCAGCTTACAATAAATTAAGTGAAAATTAATAGTAAATTAAAGTGAATGGGGCAACATAGCGTCCATATTGGACTCTCTGGCTCTCTGGTCAGCACTGTCAAGACAATTTCACATTGTTTAGTTAATTCTTTGGTAAAGTATTTCTATATTTCTCTACAAATATCAACACATGGTGGAATATTTCAAATGAATTACAATCTGGAGGGATACACCCAAATATTGGCTGCTGAAATATATCAGCTATACCCATGGTCAAATAACACAAGAAAGTTAAGCTAAGTTAAGTTAAGTTGATCATTTTGGGCTGTGGTACATTGTTGTTTTGGTTAGATTTGACATTTCACAGAGTAAATGATTAGCCAAAAACACAAATCCATTAATTGGTAATTGATTGAAGGCAGAGCTCATCCAGCATATGTTGTGTTGACTCTGACTGCAAGACAATAATGACGTCTGCTACTCTGGATTTCAACAATCTGTCCATCACACTCACATATCTGGAATAGTTTGTCCTTTCTATTCTGCAACACTGGGAACATTTCAGCCCCTCTGCCAGCAGGGTGGCCTTATACAGTGGGCTTACTCCCCATGCAAGTGAGCTACCAAACATTTGTGGCAAGAATTTATCCTCATGAGAAAACCAAGAATAGATGCCCCAGGCTGTAGGAGGGCTGAGGAGGAGCGAAGGGGTGGGATACATTTCCAGCACTCCCAGAATGTTTCACTCACCCCTGCTCAACAAAGCACCGAGCTGCTCCGCAGTCACTTCCTGGGGAATTCCAACAGAGGATTATTTTCACAAACCACAACATCACAGGGACAAAAATAATTTGATGAGTGATACAAATGTTGAAATTTGTCAACAAAAAACAAATGCATTGAGTAATGAGAACACCATTTGTTCATGACTTTGGGAATAGATACAGTTACAGCCAACTGCTGAGGGATCAACAGAGGAAACTTAGATGCAGTCATGC
Source organism: Enoplosus armatus (assembly GCF_043641665.1). NCBI lineage: Eukaryota > Metazoa > Chordata > Actinopteri > Centrarchiformes > Enoplosidae > Enoplosus > Enoplosus armatus. The sequence goes on along the minus strand of NC_092180.1, from coordinate 20,245,662 downwards.
TTGATGTCATCTTTAAAATACAAGGATGAGGCCATGGTTTTCATTGGCAGAACCATCAAAGCTGTATGCGCTCATCCCCTTTCTTTAATTCTGGCTGCAGATTCAAATGATACCGGTCTTGTTCGAATGCCAAGCATGATTTTTCTCCTGTTACACTGTGGTCAAAATCTACTGATATATATGGTTTTACCTGCACACATATAAATACAGTATATAGTAATGCTTTTCTGATTCATCATTAGTACTTAAAGCACCAGTTATACACATGCACACACTTTGGATAAGATACCAAAAATAACCACAACAAGTAGAATTTGGCATCAAGTAGTCCACTGAGTGAACGTAAAATAAAGCACTTTGCTCAGGAGCACTTGTTGAGATGGAGAGGGTGTTACATGGTTCACTTCCTAGCTGCAAACTCTCTCACTCGGTCGAGGAAACCAAAACCAGCAAATATCTATGTAATAAGCATGCTTCTGTAACCTTGAGGCAACTCCTGTATTTCCTGGTTACTTTGGCAAGGTCAAATAGGTCCCAAGCAGAAGGAAGAGGAGGGTAGATGGAAAATGAATTTTACCGCCCAAAGCAATATAAGTAGCAATAAGGAATCCAAGTGAAATGTGAAAAAGCAGGGTATCATATAGGTTCACAAGAGTGCTTTTCGTACAAAACAGCCCATTGACACTCTGTTCGCAGTGTGCAGTGCTTATGTACTGGGAGAGGCAGACACCTGATTAGGTTACATTTCTGCCCTGGTGACTAAGAGGCATGAGCTTCGAGGTGGCAACCATGGCAGCAGGGATTTCTGCCAGAGATGCACTCCAGTAATAGCTGAAGAGCTCAGCTGCAACCTGAAACACATTTCAGAGCAGATCCACTTTCAGCCAGGGGTCGAGATGACAGTTAGCTTTGGCCAAAACCCCTGAAATTACAAGCTGAGGTTTTGAAGTCAACCTGGATTTGGCCCAGCAAGTAGTGATCTGTCTTACAGATGTTTGTGTAACTAAAAGGATGTCGTAGCTGATTTCTCTACTAAATTATGTTAATAATAAGCACAGATCATAAATAACCAAAGCTACATTTTAGAGCAGTCCCACATGCAGAGGACAGAACAATACACTTTTGTTAGCATAATAGTCAACACAGATCAATTAAATATAATTAATAAAATAACCAGAATAACAAAGGAGACTAAAGTCTAGGGGCAATTTTACAGCCAATTTTGGATTGTGTTTACATGTATTTATAGCCAAAAAGCTGTAACGGATCCCGCAACAGATCCTGTGACAAGCAGTGTTGGGAAGCTAATAAAGAAGACACTTAAATTCAGAAATAACTGGTATTCATTTCAAAGTGCCAAATTTGAACATTAGGACTTCACTTCATTACGCCAATGGGATCTCTATAAAAGTTTTATATCATATTTAACCTGGTGTTATCTTCTGGAGCTTCACCATCTAATAGATAGCATTGAGAATGAAAGCTGTAATCTTTCTGGTGTTGAGCAGTCAACAAGACAAGTGTAAAAAGGGGTGAATTCTCAGCTCGTAAGTCAACAGGGAATGGCAGGTTACTTTGCCTCCACAGCCCATACAAGCTACATAACACTATGAAACATGACTATGCAACGCTGATCTGAATCCATTACAATATATAAACATCAGTGGTCATGAACATTGTCATGAATGTGCTCTTCTACAGGGGGTAACAGCTCAAATGAACAACTCCAATCAAAATGCCTACTAAGTCATAGGCAGCATGAGTTTTCATCCCCCGTCACTATGACAACCATACAGGCTACTGCTGCTCCAGACTGCTCAGCATGACCAAAATGTTGTATTTTTAAACCAGACTGGGGGTCCACTGACTTAAATCACAGTACACACAGAATCACATGCAGACTGCTGCAAGGCACTGGCTGCTCAGACAGACTGCTCCTCCTCAAACATACTTCATGTTTAATTATAGACTGAAACAAAACACAGCGAACATTTGCTATCCTTGAGTCATACAGAGTATTTAAAACCAATCAATTAGCAAAGGCCGCTTCTGCAGAAATAGTTCTTTGTGTAACTGGCAGGCAACCGCTGCACTGGCTTATATTTGTGATGCAATGTAGATTGGATGGTGGACTGAGTGGGAGGCAGGCAAACCAGAACTCAGTGGGAGGTGGGAAAAAACAGAAAGTCGATGGGATGTGCCAAGAAGGCAGCTTCTGCTGCATCCACCCAACAATGACCAACATTCAGAACTTACACATCACAACATTAAAACTTTGGTTGAATGCTTCACTGCTGTCGGGCTGGATGGACAGAATCTCATCATCGATGGCTACAATATTTTCAAACCAGTCTCGAAATTGATTCATTTAATTTCCTTTTTTTTATATTGCTGTTGCAGTCATAAGATATTTTTCATTTGACCTTTACAAAAATAAAGTTTGGCTCAAACCTGTGACTAATATTGCCAATTTTAATCCTTCCATCTAATATGAGATTGTGTCTAGGACAAAAAGCAGCATGGAAAGTGATTCAAAGTGTCTTCTGTCTGATACTGTCCAAAACAAAGTTAAGTCTATATATTTGGAAGGGCCAGGCACAGGGGCCCCCTTTCTCACAGGAAGCCTTCCTTGGAATCTTGTGATTTGACTCTTATGTTTAAGGTTACGCATGCCTTGGCTTGGACACAACGAAGTGTGAAATTCTGTGATATTGTTAACTTGAACTAGGCCAGACATTCCTCCACCTCCATTCAGACCTCACACTGCAACTCCACACATTAAACACAAGACAGTATTCCCAAATGTGTTAGCTGCTATTTGTAAAGGCATTAAACTACAGTTGGTTGAAAATACTGCTACTCAAGTGTAGTATGAAAGTAAAGTTAAAGTTGTAATCCTTAAGATTTCAGTCCTTGTTGATTTGGCATCAACCATGGTTACCATAGTAACAGCGAGTGCTGTTTAATACCACAACAAACACTCGAGCAGCCACTTTGTCAGAAAAAGAACAGAAAAGCAACTGGTTTATCAGTTTACAGTGCAACCAAACAAACACACATTGTATGTATACATATGTAGGCAATTTGAATCCAGGGCAGGAATGGCAGTCTCCGTCACTACCAATGAATCTACTGTATGGAAAAAGGTATTTACAGAATGACAACACATTGAAAAACTATTGCAGAAAATGCCAACATATGTAAACAGTGTCAAAAATGGGTTTTGATCTTATGAAAATCTTAAGGATTATAAGTGCATATGTGCATCTAGGGATTGACAGCAATGTTTGCCTGAATCCACACTGAGAGTAAGGGTGAGGAAAGTGTGGGGGGAAAAGGCAAATGACAACACATCAATATCACATAAGAACCCATCCCACATACTGGGAATACTGCCGTCAAAGAAAAGTGGGAGAAATTCCAACATTTAGGGGAGTATTTTAATAAAATCAAGCAAATTATACCATCAATCCTGCATGGCATACATACTTTATCACTGAGAGGACAAGTTTGCTCATTCAAGAGGGCACATCATACATACACAGGGTTCGGAGTCACAAAAGAGGGCAGCTAAGGAGGAGAATAAAAGGAGGTAGAGCAGCTCATCAGGTTAGTAGACACCATGCTTCTAAATATGCTGTAAATCAGGCTATCCTGGCTCACTACATGCCACTACATTCTCACAATTAAAAACTTTAAATTTCATCTTCAACTCCAGATCAAGAACAGCTCCAATCTGATACGACAGACAAACTACAAATGTGATCATATTTGCATGAGGTAATTATTCAGCCTTTTAAAAATGTACCCTGCTAATTAATGTACAAAACCATACAAACATGCAGTCTAAATGTTCCAATGATTGTCTTTAATTGTTAAAATCACATAAAACCAGTCAATCAGTCAAACAAACAAACAAAATGATGGCAATTACATTTGCCAATTTTGGCAACAAAAAGCTAATGCCTAGTTACCAACCTGGCAACCACTTCCAAACATTTGTTTCAGGCTCTGGGACCCATAAAAAAAACAAGGAATGAGTTCCAAGCGACCAACTGGGAGCTGCACTGGAAAACAAGCAGCGTAGACACCGATTCTTCACCCGGTTACTGCTGCATTAACAGCAGATCAAGTTAATTTAAGAACAACTGTGGAACACGTGTCGAGGGATACTGCTAGTCAGACATTTTGCAAATAATCTCTAGCAAATGTAATTTAACCAGGATTTCTCTGTACAGATGGAAGCACCACCTGCATGAAAAAAAGCCTCTTGTCATCACAGCAGCTTTTGCATAAAAAGGAATACAGATCACAAGCATAGCATTTCCTTTCCCTTGCAGGAAATATGTCATTTATATGTATTGTACTTGCTGACTGTATCCCACAACTCTGATTGACCATATTTAGTAATGACTCTTCCTGTATGCACAACAGAGCTTCCAGAGCAAGGCAAAAATGTTGGCTCCCCTCCCATGGTCCAGTGCATTGACATTGGGCCTCTTGTGATTATTATGTCATTATGGGTTGCTCATTACTTCCCCTCTGTGGTCACTGGTGACAGCAAAGGCCTGTTTCCATGCAGAACAGAGGGACAGATCAATAACTTAGCCATGTGCTGCTGATGAGTAACCCCTCCACTACCGGATGAGATTGGCCTTGAAGATCTTTGCAAGCCAGAAGCACATTGCCATTGACAGTTAGTCCCCCAAGGCTATAGACCAAGCTGAATGACTATGGGAATGAGTCAGTAAATTTGTTTGCTTTAGTATCTTTATGCAATGGCAATGGGGCTAACGACTATAGGTTATAGGCTAAAACAGTCATTTAAAGGCTGATTTCAATTCCTCCCATTCAAGCAAAGCATAGTTGCTTTACGCTTTCACTATGTGCAGACTTAGACATAATTTCCTGAAGAACTCCTCTGTGGTTCACATTGCTTCTCTATTCATTCCACTGATTTCAGCACTGAATAACTGAACAGCTACAGAGTAAAGAGTGTGTTTGTTGATCACTGTGTTTCGAGAAGATTGGTTTCAAACTACTAATAGCATAATGGGTGCATAAACACATTCTCCAAAAAGGTCAGTGCAGTCGCTAATGTAATGAAAAAAGCTTCTGATTGCTGCTTTTATGTCAGGACAGCCAGATAGAGTTTGGTCAGTTTAATAAATGATCGGTGCCACCGCCGGTCGCAGAGCTGCATACTAAGCAGCAGCAGCAGCAGCTGATAGTAACAGTTAACTGTGAGCCTTGTAAAAATGACATTTTCACAGAGATGAAACAGAAGCATAGCTGATCAGTGCAGAAGAATGGAGGCCTGGCTCATTAGACGAGAGCTGCCATTTTGAAAGGACAGATTTTAACATAGGGCAACTTGAGGAGATGCAATGACATTCTCGTGGCTGCTGCAATTTTCTTCACACCTTTATTAACTATAGATTTTTGGGGAGAAATGCTGTCCTAAATGCCAAATAGATCTCATCACATAGACTGATGTTACACATACCTAGAGGATGTGTAACAAACCAAGTCAGGGGAGAGCACTCGCTCCTGAAGCATTACACACACATTGGAGCCTGCAGCCTACACGCCATGTGTCTTTTTCTGACAAGCCAGGGTCTAGGCACCCAGAGGGGGAGTGGGGAAGGGAGTGAGGTGTGTGTGTGTGTGTGTGTGTGTGTGTGTGTGTGTGTGTGTGTGAGAGAGAGAGAGAGAAAGGGAGGGGGGGGGGTACTTTTGCCCATTAAACTGCCAGAGAAACTCGCTTCCACATCAAACATTGCAGGCATCTCTTGCCGCCCTGTCTCATATGACCTGTCAGGTCAGCCTCCTAACCAGCTCACAGTCCCACAATCTGGCACTGGCTCTCTGAATTCATTGATCCACTCTGCAATACTAGTATGGAGTGTACTGATCCCTGAGTACAATCTTGGCACATAGGCAAGTGATCACTCAACTCAATTCTTTGCCAAATAGGAGAGCAAGTTTAAAAGAAAAAAATACCACGAGATTTCCAGCAGTAATGATAATACATACACACATATATATATATATATATATATAGCATGTGACTGGTATTAATGGAAGAATATCGGAGCCTTGTCTTTCTATGAAGGGGTGTGGCACCGGAGCCGACACAGGCAGCCATCCTCACAATTCAAACCATATACCGTTAACCTGGAAGGACAGCTGCTGCTGCAGAGAGGCTGGACATTATTCTACATGTCGCACTTTACATTTTTCCCCCCATGCTGCTATCATGATCACCTTGACCGTCATAAACACGGCTGCAGGGTATAAGCAGAGAAATTGCAACCACATGCACCGAGAAAAACATGCTGGAGAAAACGCCCACGGCTGAAAACACAGGTTCCCCTGCAGGTTTATATGATGTTTAACGGTGTGCTGAGGCTATAACGTGCTTTCCCGAACACAGCAGCCATGCGCTTTACACAGGTGGCCGCCCTTTGATGTGTGCCTTTCAGACACGGCGTTCTTCACGACACGTTATTAGGCTATGAGAACAAAAAAAGTTGGAAACAATTGCCTGTGGCATTAGTGGCAGCTTTGACTGAGGTGGTAACTTAACATGGCGGGGGCTGGTTTTCCCTGGCCAGTGTAACCTCCGTGAACTCCCCATGCCTCTCTGACTCCGCACACCCACCTCAAAACCAGCCCTCGCTTATCCACATGCTGAATCCTGCGGCTTCAGAAACAACAGCTTTGCCCAAAAAACCTCACCGGGCGACCCCCCCTCCCCTCTCCCCTCTCCCCTTGCAGCAGCCCTGGGGTCTGTTGGTTTGTAAAGTCGCCACGAAACACAAGCCGATGCCACTGGAGAAGTCGACAATTAAAGGCTCCACAAGTTTCGTTGATTCGAATGAGCATCGCAGCCTCTGAAACGCAACTTATAGCAGCGATCCATTCAAAAGGCTGAACTGAAACGCAGCGCAGTCACACAGAGAGGCTCCCATCCAGCAGGCTGGGACTCACGCTGGGCTCTCTCTCACACACACACACACACACACTCACACTCACACACACGGCGTGCGGTTTTATTATAAAGCTTTGGTCGGAGAGAAGGTCAAACAGATCTCTACGTCTGCCGCGGAGGAGCTGGGCAGCAGAATAAAACGATTACAGGGTTGCGAACCTACCTTCAGGTCCTCTACTGGGGCATTTCAAGCAAGTCAGCCCTGAGGAGATGCACATTAGCAGACAGTCCCGCTTCTCAGCACTAAAATATCCTCCGCGTTGAGGGGAAATTTCCAAGTGGCCGGACAGTGTGTGAGCAGCGGCAGCGGCACTGAGTGTGTGTGTGCGTGTGTGTGTGTAAATGGGGAGGGGGGAGATAATCCCACGGTGGGGCAAAGAGGAAATGCGTCATTATTAATGGCCCAAACGCTTTGTAGTCCATCCATACACCTCAGTCGTCCACAGGGACTACACATGGGGTTTAATGTTTATATAAATACTTTTCATTTCAAGAGTAATTACCTCACTTGGACAGATTTTTAAACAGTGTTGAGCCTTTTTTAAAATTGTTGATTGTCAGCAGACTATCATCTGGTTATACTAATAAGTAAATGCCCTTTATTGGTTTCATGTCAAAAAGGAAAGACAGAAAGAAACAAAAATCAAGGAGAATTCCCTGTGAAAGTCATCCAAACCTCACCACCTGCTCAAATATTTGAGCGGAGGTTCAGAAATGCTCATTGTTTGTTTTACTGTAGGCTGGGTGGTGAGGAGCCAGTGACCTCAAACCAGACATCTTCATGCTTCTCCCTTGATTTGTTCAACAAACCAGGAGCCTGTTTTACAGGAGCATGGCATGTTGGACCACGATTGGCCTCCAAACTAGTTGTGATATCACAAAATCATGCACATCAACATGTGTTGAACTGAGATAGACAGAGAAAAGTTCCCCTTTGTCAAACCCTGTACAGTGAAGGTCTAACATCCAAGTCAATGAACAATAAGGAAAACACATTTTTGAGTGGAGGGGGACTTAAAAAAAAAGACAAAATCAAAGCAGCAGAGGCAGAGATATCCTGATTTTTAGTCTCTTGTATGTTGAGCTCCAAAAACTCTGGATCCTACATTTCCCATAGTGCAGTTCTCTAGCATCTTGGATCTGTGCCTGGAAAATGCCCACATCTTTCAAACTCAACACCCCCTGTTTGTAGCACAGGCTGTTTGTTATAAATTTGTAGTCTCCAAGCCCGAGCTGAGATAACCCTGATGACATAACTATGACCTCATCAGGGTTATTTTCACATCCTTGATAAAGCTGCTCCGCCGCCACCAAATAAGACATTAATCAACTGTTTTCATAGGCTGTGAAGTACTCCTTGTAATTGAGTAAACTGATTATCATGTGTGAAATCAGTGGAGTGGCCCTTTAAGGCGAAGCTTTAAGTTCTAAAATTATTTTAGTGTTAAAATACTTTACACGGGGCCCAGCAACTGCTTGGAAGTGGGACATTTGATAGAGTTTATTATTATTTCAGTTTTGCAGGGGTCAGTTGGCTTGAGACAGGACAAAAATATAAACTGAGGGATTGGAGGCATTTGCTTACTTGCTGTAAGTGGACACTGGGTCCTTGTTGTCAGGGGACAGTCGGGTGAAATGTGAACCTAAGGGGGGCAAAGCTTAAAGATGTTGACCCGAGCCAGAGCAGGACAATCACAGCTAGATTCCAGACATTCTGATGGAAACCCCGTTTACTGTCAGAGCCGTTAACACGTCCATCTGTCTGCTTCTATAATCTCTGTACTTCCACAAACACTCCAACATAAATCACCAGGTATGTAACACGACTGACCTTTTCAAAAAAAGAGCACAAACTGTTTCCAGGCAGAAGTGACTACTTGGAAGTTTGTTGTCATCTGTCCATAATTCATGAAAAACATGACATAAAATCAGCATCACAGTAAAAGTTATTACCTTTGAAATAAGAGCCCCAACATTTTTTTTTTTACTCTGGCAGATTTTCATGTTGACACTTATGTGGTTTCCTTTCAACAAGCGCCTGCAGGCATGGAGGAGAGAAAAAAATCCTTTCAGGTACAGCAGACCTACCATATTAACAGCAGAAATGTCAAGTTTTGGCCTGTGTTCAACTTGACTAGAGATTACTGATTAGTGCTGTAGTTTGACAAAGGTACAGGCTTCCAGGAACCAAAACCTTTCAGATATTATCAGGTGGGCTTGTGTCTGTTTCCAATGTGTTACTGAGCATGTGCCAAGTTAATTGCGCTGGGCACAGTTCTGTATACATGTTTGACAACTGTACAGGTAATACCCATAAACTGAAATCAGACAAATGCCACCACCTTGTGGCTAAACACATGCAGTACATATTACAGAAAAAAACTACTTCAAATTGTGGTCAGGATGGACCTCCAAAGAATTCAGGATTAGTCCATATGACAGTATCAATACTTCAACAAGCGTAAAAGTTTAAGAGAGTGTTCAGAGAAGTAGAATGTATTTTTCTTCTTATTCAGAGTGCTTTCCTGTTTCTAGATGTTGTAGATTCAGTGTAATATGCCAACATTGGATACACCAACTGAAGCTTATCTAAATACCATATCCTGGATGGTATTTGGTTGGGAGTGGCGAAAACGCCAACATGTTGCATTTGAAAAAAAAATACAGCAAAGTCTCTTTCAATGACAAGCTATCCACAAGCATCACATTACTTTGTTGCACAGTTTCACTGAGAATTACTTTACACTTACCAACCAGGTCAATTTCTGTTTTCACAAGGAGGAGATGCTGATGTGTTTTCAGGAAGTCATTTTTGGTACTTGCGCAAAAATATTTTTGCATCCAAAAAAAGCCACAACAGGGCAAGAACAGAGTTATGCTGAAGAAATTCATGATTTTGCTACAAAGAAAATAGCTAGTACATTGTTCAAAGATCACACATTTTCAAACTGCTCAATTAAATAGAGGTAAATAAAACAAGGTGAGAAGAATATGCAATCATATTTTACTTTGAAGTCAAGTCTCTTTAACACAACTATTGCATCAGTTTGAAAATATTGCAATAATACATGTATAACAAGTCTAAATAAGTAATTGCTGAGCAGATTCATCTGTACAAACAAACATTATTTACATCAGGAAATATAGGCTATAACAACATTTTCTGAGATGATGGCAAAATTATATTTAGACATAAAGCACACATTGAGCGTTTTCCATATTTCCATTGATGGAAAAAGAATGGTCTTTGTGTCAGTACATTGTAATTATTGGGACTAAGCACATACACCAGAAATAAGTGATTCCAGGTTGTAACTTGACAAAAGCACAAGACTTTGTTGGGGTTTGAATGACTGTAGGGTAAAACAAACTGCACATATTTTAGGAAAATTTCCACCCCAACTGGGAAATTTCATTCTTGAGTCTTTAAATAAAAAAAGTATGTCATAGTGGACATAGAAAAACAGCCTACTGTAATAATGTTTTGAACAAATCTTGCTTACTGTTTCTGCTGACAATGTTTTGCACATTTAGAGTTTCTCACTCCAACACCACACATGCAGTAACACATCACACCAGAACACATATAAAAAAAACCCACTTCTACTCCTCTGCCTCTACTACTTTGGCTTTTGGCTCTTGGATACCAGATTCCATCCCTGGCAAACAAGTTCTCCTACGAGCAGCAGCCTCAATCTTCTGCACCAGCTCCACATCCCACGGATGAGCGACGAAGCTGAGCACCTCCCCATCCTCCACCCCTCCTGCTCTTCCCACTCTCCCTGCTCTGTGGATGTAGTCTGTGTGGGACTCTGGGAAGTCATAGTTGACGACCAAGTGCACTCGGGATGTGTCCAGGCCGCGTGAAGCAATGTCTGTGCATATCAGCACATCCACCATGCCCTTCTGGAAGGAGCGGAAGATTCCTGCACGCACTGCGGCGGGCATCTCCCCTTGCAGACGTGAGTGCTGCACCCCCATCTCCTCCAGCGAGTACCCCAGCCAGTTGACTGTGGCAGACTTGTTGCAGAAGACTACAACAGCGCCTCCCCCTTTTTCCTGCTGGAGCAGCTTCAGGGCTTGGTGGAGCTCCAGGATCTTGTCCGCACCCTTTACCTTCAGGAACGTCTGCTTGACATGTGGCATAAGGAAATGCAGCATCTTGCTCTTTATAACCACCATGCTGCCAAGGTCTGTCACCTGGCTGAGAACTTCCCCGACACCACCAGGGAAGGTGGCCCCCACCACCAGCAGCTGGGCTTTATGGTCCAGGCCGCGTGTTTCCTTGGGCTCACTAGCAATGTTTGTGTGGTGCAGGATGTTCTCCAGCATGTCAGAGAAGCTGGGGTCAAACATGGTGTCAGCCTCGTCTACCACGAAGAAGCTCAGCTCACTCAAGTCCAGGCAGCGTCTCCGCAGGGCCTTGACCAGAGCACCTGGTGTAGCCACCAAAATATCTGGCTGATCCCCCTTGAAGACCACCTTGATGTGTCCTACACCTCGCCCACCACCCACAGTCCTTGTCAGCAAGCCAAATGGAGCACACAGAGTCCTGGACACAGCCGCCACTTGCTCAGCTAGCTCTCTGGAAGGCACAAGGACCAGACTGCGAACCTTGTGCTCGGTCTCAGCGTACATCTCTGATTTTTTATCAGCCTGCAGTCTGTGAACAATAGGCAGGAGGTAACTCAGTGTTTTCCCACTGCCCGTCTCTGCAGCACAGAGAATGTTCTGACCTTTCATGACCTTTGGGATGGTCTGCAGCTGTACAGTGGTGGGGTGGGTAATGCCGATATTGTCCAAAGCTTCCACTAGCTCCTTGCAGATGCGGAGGTTATTAAACGTCACCACTGTTTTCTCTTCGGCATCCTCCTTCTGATTTTCAGCAACAAAAGGTGCAACAGTCTTGATGTTGTTGATGGTGAAATAGTCACCGAACGATTTGTTATGTTTCCACCCTTTCGAGCAGAGAAATGGCTGCTCGAACTTTCCAAGTATGTATCCCGCAGACTGGTTCAGGTCAGGGTTCTTGCTCTGGATCAGGAGCTTGCCAGCTTTGATGGTGTTGATCTTGTTTTTGCCTCGAGTCTGTTTCACATCGTCAACGCGCCTCTGCATGTAGCGAGGAATACGAATAACTGCGGTCTCTTCTGGCCTGGCTGCCGTTTGACAAAAGCGAGTCTGACTAACAGGACAACGAACACGACAGCAAGACGATACTTTAACAAACTCAGTAAAGTAAATCCTACTTAGGCAGAGAGCTCTTGACGCAGCCAAACCGCCGACCTTCACAGAGTGCATTTTGGTGTTGAAGTGGCTCGCTAGCAGCTAAAAGTCAGCTGACAAGAATAAAAACGTGACTGAACGACTAAAACATGACGGTTAAACCAGTTTAGTGCAGTGGGGATCTTTAAAAATCACTCAAAATGTTCGGAAAACACAGCAAATCCGTCAGCACCCTATTTCTCTTGTCTGCGGTCTCGCCATGCTTTATCGGCGAATGTTGATGATGTCAAGCGGGCGTGGAGTGATGACGTATATAGGAACGCAACATCTAGAATTGCAATGTATCTTTTTTTTCCCTCATTTTATTCAAACTCGGCAGCAAATACAAATGTAGAAATATAAACATATATGTAAAAGAAACAACAAGAAAATCCAAACGTACACCACAATTATATAAAAAGTAATTGAGAAAAGTAAAAAGAAAGAATATATTAGGCTATGTTAATTGAACAAGTTAAATAAACATATTATTAATGCTGCAAACAGATAAACCTTTTTGTAACCAAATATTTAATCATTCTAATGTAATGTTCCCTGAGAAAAACTATATATAATATTATTATAGAATATTTGGCTAATAATATCGGTAAGTTAACAAGGTATACTTATTTCAATAGGTAAATATCTTTTCATTAAAAAAATTGAATAGAAATACGTAGTTTTGAACCGCAAACCACTTGACCATCCCCAGATCACTGAGTTTGTTTTGAAGTCCTGTACATTGTATGTCTGTTCTAACAGTAAATCAATCAGCTGAATGAATCAGCACTGCCTGCAGTAAAGTTATGTCAGAGATTGTAATAGATTGGAGAAGGGTGAGAAAGAGCGCTGTAATTGACACAATGGTGACTGTCAATAACTGTCCACATGACTCTGAGTTCTGGTCAATCCTCTTCAGCAAAGACCAAGCGCTGTAAAGCAGATTTACATTTGGCTGATTATTATTATAAGACTTAATCATCTTTTCAACATGTCATCATAGTATGTAGTCCACACTTATAAATTACAACTTAAAGGCAAAAGTAGTATAAATCCTTGTATTGAATTGCCAGTGTTGCTGCTTTGCCACGGGGAGTGTAAGCTAATAAAAAAAGGAGACTAATCTAACCAGGCATGCATCCAGAGAGGGTCCAAAGGGGGGACACAAGCCTCTGCTGGCCCCGTCTCTCTGCAGTTGCCTGCTAGGAATGTTTTCATTCATTTATTTTGGTTCACATATTTTTATCTTCCCATCATCCTTGTCTCTGCAAAGGACAACTGCATTTATACCCCAGCATAGAAAAAAATCAGCTGTGTGCATCAGTGCTGCTGTCACATCTAGCATTGATCGTACATCAGCTACCCTTCCCATGTGCTGAATGAATCGGCTCACTGATTGATTTGCTGTAGCTTCAGAACATCACACACACTTCCAGTAATAGACTCCCTGTCACATGTTGGACAAGCCAAACGCTGTGGCAGCCGGAGTCCTGATGAACTGGGGTCTTGGATTACTGTCTCCTAACAAAGGGAGAGAGAACTGAGCTGGGCATATAATGGTTACTTCCGTACATGTGAACTTCTTTATTTAATTAGCCTTTTCACTGTAAAGTAAACATTAAAATTAGTTAAAGTCCCACTGCGTACAGTTTGTCCAGACCCTGGGCTTGTGATTGCCTGAGGGGAGGCAACTCAACTGACTCACTCATCAGACTGAGTCAATATTCAGTTTTACAGACTAAACAACAGAGGGCAGCATAAACCCACGAGGAAGACTTCAAGTCACCTAAAAATCCTAATCAGAGCTGTGACAGCAAGTTTCAGCAAGTCTTCCAAGTCTATAAGGATTCTTTCACATGGTTTCAAAAGAAATAAAACATAGTTTGTCTAGGGTTAATTATTCTTCAAACTATATTCTGCATATTGTTCACTATTCAACTGTGCCGCATTATTAACATACTCTAGTCTATAAATCAATCACAGATAAATTAAGACATAGAATAACAAACAAATTACAGAAATGCTTTTACTTTACAAATGTTTTATGTAAATGAAATTTGTTTTTCTCCAAAACAGCATGATTGCTTAAGTGAGTCTTTATTTCCTTATCAGCTGACATTCTGATCCAGGACTGCGTGCAACTTGATATTTGTTGACATTTAGTGAACATCGCGCGTTGCCATGGTGCTGCGTTGCATTTCTGCAGTGTGTGCAAACCCCAATCCTTGAAAGAGTGACACCTCTCAAGCAGGACCAGTGTGGGGGCAGATGCTGTTTTTTCTTTCCTTCATAACTTTCTTTTACGAGAACATTATATCACAAACCACATCTACAGCCTCCCACACAATTTGTTTTCTTTATCTTCTCCCTTCAAAGGTCATCTGCGAAGATAAGACACGCAGGTAACCTGAATTAGACTCGGGTGGGTCTGGAGACACGACTGCTGCACAGGAGAAAGTTCAGTCAAGTCATGTGACTGCCGCATAATAACATGATGATCACTTTGTAATTCAATTTAATAAGAATGTATTCATGCCAAAGGTAAATATGCAGTCAGTAAAGTAAGAATCGTTTGGATTAATTACAACTAAAACCACTAACTAAATGTCTTCCTTTCTTTTGTAAGCACATGTGGAAAGTAACTAATTCCATAGTTATTATAATTGTAATCTGTAATTTTACTTTCATTCTTTACTTTCAGGTTTTTTATGAAGAAGTGACTCAAATATGTTGCAGCAGGGCAAGAGTCACAGCTCAGGAGGGTACTCCAGTTAAATTAACTCTTTTCCATTGTCAGTCAGTCTCATAGAAGACTTGGTTATTAAGATTAATTAAATGAATACAGACTGGAATTGGTTGGTACTTGTTGGTACATGTGCAGGTAGGGAATTACTTTACACAATAATCATGTGTGACTAACTGACAGTAGCTGTTGCTCATAGTAGTCCCTAAAAATAGCTCCTTTTGTTCTTTTAGGTTACACCACAAGTAATATTTCTTATCTATTACTTATTTAAGTCAATACACTTGTTTGAGTAGAACATTTTTGTACTTGTTCTACCAATGTTTTTTAGCAAAACACTTGAGTGAAATGTTCTTAATATTAGTTGTTAATCAGACTACTGCATATGTGGGCGCAGTTTAAAATGGCAGGATAACATTATTATGTTTAGAAAGGAAACTAAAAATCGAACAGCTTTGGCTTGTATTCAGAACTCAGGGGGATTTTGATTCCTTTCAGTATTGAGAAGAACAAATGACTGTTGGGAGATAATTGCTTCAGAGGATGGCATATAAGTCAAAAAGTGTTAAACCTTGTGCTTTTGCTTGGAAATTAAGACCACAGGAAATGTGATATTGATGCTTTCAGATGCATTTGTGTGCTGAGCGTCTGTCTGTACGCCCACATGCATCTAGCATAGGTATATGTAGTGTGGCTGTGTCAGAAAAATAAGAGGCTGCTGTCTGCTGCGCATGCAATTTGTGTTGGGGATGGACTGATTTACATCAAAATGTGCTCTTATTTCAAGCAACATAATAAATGGTCTTTGGTGCTTTTTTTCTTGGTACTGTGCATGTTTAGCTTGAATATAGAAAATCATGCAAAGTTTGATTTTTACATGAAGAAAATATATGTACACATTTGTTTTATTTATGGCAAGTTGTTCATAAAAGCCCAAAATATTATACTAATTTCATTAAGCTATGAAGGGTAGAATGAATAGTAGAAGTAATGCACATAATAAAAACTTAAGGTGTTTTATAACTCTGCTTATCAATGTTTCAAAAACCTTTGGTGAAACATTAAAAACTTGCTTGATAGAGATATGCAGATTTTCTTGATCAGCCGCAAATGTGTGTGTGTGTGTGTGTGTGTGTACATAGTACAAGTAGAGGGCATCACAACAAGAATTTGAACACCTCGTACATGCTGCCAATAATGCAAGTACACTTAGAGTTGTGTGTACACAATTGTATGGACTAATATCTTCAACAGGGTGAAAGCAGGAAATTACTGAATACTAATACAAATGTTGTCAGGCAAGAAGATCATCAAAGCAGCAGCACATTAAAGCTTTAGAGTGCATCAACCTCTGTGTTGCTTACCCAATAAAGATTAACTTGAGGAGATTGACAGGTTGGATAGACACATAAGGGTTAAAGGGAGTGGAACAGCCCATATACAGACAGATTTATTAATGCTTTATTCAAGCCGCAGATTTACTGTAACCACCCTATCTGTGGCAAGAAATAATGACAGCTGCTTTGTGATTTAAATAAATCACAGGAAGGAACCCCTCAAAGCGGGAATATACAGTGTCAGGACTGAATATGCACAATAAGCAAAATACCTTGACATGTCAGAGTTACATTTAACAATGTGGCTATTTTAAATGCATGTGTAAGGAGTTTTCAAATATGTTCATCTTCTCAACCATTATTGCTTTTGGTCAACAGTTTAGTGTCCTATGAAATACCCACCCAGTGTAAAATCACCATTTGAGCAGGTAATAAAGTTAGAGAACCACATTTCAAACTGAGTGAGAAACACCCCTCTAAACCCTGTACAATCAGGGATAAAAGTGGGAACTACAGGTATTTAAACCCTGTGCTCTGGGAACACCAACAGCATTTGTTTCAATGACACTTGGCTTGAGGCGCTATTTAGGCCGCATCATCTCTAATCTAAATTATTCACACAGCTATGATGATCAAGATGTCTATTCTTCCCTACCTACAATGTAGCCCCATTCACAAGCCTAAATTGGCTGATTAGAAATTAATGTGGCTCTGTGCTGACAGGCCCAAGGGATCGAAAGGTAAAAAGTGCATCATGTCATTATACTTACCAAATTCTGGCTTGGACTGGAACAAAGACGTATGTTTGAGGGCCAGGCACAATCGGATGTAATCTAATGGGGGGTGGTTAGGATAGAGAGTATGGAGGGCCAATTAAATAGAGCTGTAAGACCATGTTGTTGCAAGGTCAAAAGGTTTCTTACATGCAATTTCAAATGGTTGTACATTTTGGTTTGCAAACAGCTTATTAACACAATAATAACACTTAATATTAATTCATTTTAGGTCAAATGTTTCCTATGTATGTATTATTTTACTTCCCAGGCACCAAGATGTCCCTCTGGTTATAAATAAAATACGTTAGGCTCATAACTTGGTAAGTCTTTAATAAACTGTGCGTTAACTCCATAGTAGAGGAGCTGTGTGCGTGCGTGCGTGTGTGCGTGCCTTGTGTTGTGTTGTGTCTGCTGACGTCACCACTGGAACTGCCTTGTCACGCGGGGTTAGTAAAAGTTGGGATAGGAGCTCCGGAGAGAGATAGAGAAACAGACCGGAGGACAGATAGAGAGACAGAGGGAACGGGACAATTAAACGACAACTCGTCGGCTTCATAGCGAACATTGAACACCGGCAGAGAAAGCACTTCTTTGTTGTTGACTCGGTCGGGAGACAGAGAGAAATAGTGAGAGACGGAGAGACAGAGGGGGCAGGCGACTTTCTCTGAAGTTGAAGCCAGAATTTCGCCAGTGAACTGCCAGAGGAAGAGGAGCCAACGACCTGCATTATTTTGGATTTGTCAAAACGAGTGGGAAAACACGAGTTCGTGTATGGCCCAAAAGCTCACGAGTTAAATGAACAAAAGTTGAAGTTCGGCGTCGTGGCAGTCGGTAAATGTTGTGACATTTTAGGAGAGCATAAAGTGCTCCAGCGGTCGACGGTCGAGTGACGGGGTAAAAACCCGAGCTGTCAAACCCGATGACTACTGCAAACTGCCCCGGGAATGAGGAGCTGGACTTCAGACTGATATTCGGAGAGGACGGGCAGCAGCAGCCGTTAGGCCCCGCAGGTCAGTGTGTTTCCCCCCCGCTCGTATGTTTCATGCTGCATGTACTGGTAGTAAACTTACGGCACAATATGCTGTAACGTTAACATAAGTTACTCACCCAGCTGACGTTACTGTTGGCTTTATTTAGCCCGGCAGCTTTCGACCAACCTCGATACTGTGTGTTCTGTAAAAGAGGAACCGACCCTTATGAAGATCGGTTTTTTTTGAGAAATGGAGATATTAAAATATCACCCGTCCTTTCTGTCTCAGCTAATGTCCACAACACCCGCTGTCATTAGCTTGACATGCTAGCAGCAGGTTAGCACAAGTGCTATTATTGCCATATGCTAATTAAACTGCGGATAAAGTTAAAACTTGTAAATGCCTCCTCCAATGTATGCAACAAATAGCTTGTCAGCTGTTAAGGTGAACTCCGTGTAACTTTGGCGGGACTGCAGCAGTTACAGCCAGGCTGGTGTGGTGGAAGTGAAGCATGGCTGAGAGGGACCAGTGTGAATGTCACTGAGGCACAATTCTGCAAAGTAGCACATGCTAACGTTGTCAAAACTTTTATTCACATGCTGTTTACAAATTAAGTTAAAAGTAGGACAGATGGTGTAGTTATGTTTTAATAACAATGTCAACAGAGTTATTTCACTGTTACAAAGTTAGTCTTTGCTGTAGATATTTATTTATTGTCAAGTGTACCTCGAGTAATACAATTTATTTATTTAATTCAGCAAAAACATATAAGCTATTAGTGTTGATATTTGTAAATGTAAAGTAATAGTTATGCACAGCTGCAACAACAGCAAATTATGCTATAGTGTGTTTATGTACAGTTAATTGACAGCTTTATCTTATTCAGCTTGCTTCTACCTGGTCCAGAAATGAATGGATTCAAATTGGAAATAAAACAGCAATTTAAAAAGGGAAAAGTGAAATATTGTAATAATAAAAGTACAAATAGAATTTAGACTCAAATGTATTTTTTTATGATGGGTGTCACCATAATTAATCCTATTAGGCACTAGTTCAGTTTCCTATTAGGCACATATATGATTCCATAATGGGCTTGAGTGAAACGTTTTGAAATAAGGCAAATCTAAATCTGTTTAAGTTTGTCAACTTTGTCACTAGTTTCACAGGTAGACTTGGCAACAATACCTGCTGTCAAGTCCTATATCTCTAAAAACTACATTGACCCTTGAAATTTTGAAATCCAAATCAGTTAGCCATTGAAATGAATGACTATGGCTGCTTAATGAAATATTTGTTTCATGTGCAAGAAGTCACAACTGTTAGGTACATAAACAAAAGAGGTACAATCATCAGCTAATTGTTATGATGATGTACGCTCTCAGTATTGAGCAACCTTTACTTAAAAAAACATGGCAAATTAATGATAAACTGAACCATCTTCTCTCACCCATATGTGCTTTTTAGATCCAAGTTAAACAGAAAAATGAAAACAATGTACTGCAAGTCATATATTGCTGTGATTCCAAGTGCATCAAACAATATGACAATACCAAGAATTTGAAAGTAGTCTTTGTCCTGGTTTATCAGTGATCTCAGGTAAAGGCTATATCATGCTCAATGAGATGCCTTGCAAGCATCACAGACTATGTGGCAGATCTGTCATCACAAATATTTTGAAATTTGAATCAGGATTCCCAAGGCATCCAAAGATATCAGATATTTCAGACCGAATTACAAGGAATGTGTCTAAAATGATACACAAGTATCAAAAGTACAAAAGTAAGTTAAGTCCAGTTAACGAAGTGAAAAGAAACTCATGTTTTCTATTAGAGAAAAAAGGCTGCTTTTAGTTTCTGGCAGTAGAGGACATTAACAGTATTGTAGGACATACAAGTGATCACATCCCGTTAGATTCACTTTAAGTTGTTGCTTGTAGGGATGCATCATATTGTTGGTTGGTTAACTGGACTCTTCCAAACAATTTGGGTCAAAGTAAGTTACAGGTGTCAGGACTGAAATCGACATTGTGATAATGTGGATAAATTAACTTATGATTTACAGGTGCATAACTGAGAGTTTTCATTTTAGCCGCATCATGCAGTTTCTGTATATAATACATAAGCATAATGTCAAGCCAAATGCGAATGGGTAAAGTTGATAGCTATTATGATTGACAGGAGCAGATTTCACCCTTTTGATATTTACTTGTTGATATTTACATACATGTACACTTGAAGCAACAGGATGACTTCAATGATTCGCCTGCTGTGGAAATAAAAATTAAAAAAGAAAGAAGCACATGTTACATGTTTGCTAATGTTGAGTAGGGGGAATATGTGCTAATTTCATTAATGATTGCAGACACTTGAAAAAGGTAAAATGTGAACTAATAAATCAGGGCAGGTACTCATAAAGCAGTGATATGCAGATGTCTGCACCAAGCATCACAGTTACAGACAAACAGGTAGACTTCCTTAGCAGAAACTGGACTCAGGTGGTGTTTCAGTGAAATGAAAAATATTGGAAGTGGCTGAAGTGGCTGAGGATCAGTTATGTTGCTAAAAATTCATACAACATCCCTCGTTACGCCTGTGAATGACAGAGGCTGCTGACTTTTTGGGTTTGGGTTGCTTATTCAGTTAAGATTTCTATTTCAAGATTGAATATGTGTGTGGAAGGGTCTTTTAGAAAGTACACATTGTTAATATGGCTGAGTGATTTAAGGTATAACAAAGGCTATGAGCTGGATTTAAACCCACAAATGTATTCATTACTGGCATTTGCATTGGTCTTTGTATCCATGCTAAGTCCAGCTTCTTCATTTGTTTCTGTCTTTGTGCCTAAACCATTGGAACCTGTGAATTCTTCTTCTGTATCCTTTTCATGAAACTCTGGCAGAGTAATGACTCCATGAAGGTTTGGCTTGTGCAATCTTAAATCAATTTTTCCTTCGATTAAAAAAGAAGTTTGATTTGGAGATGGGACGAGGGGAAAAACTGCAGTTGGAATAAGCGTAGGAATAAAAGAACCACTGTGCAAGTGGTTTTAATCTGGTCCGGACTGTATGACTTGGCCCAAAAAAGGGGGGTGGGGGGCATGTCCAAATTAATAACTGGAGTGTAATACAGGATCACACAGCCAGAGAAATAGGGAGTTGCACACTCCTGAGTTGGTCTCCTTCTCTCAAGGCAAGGATCAAGTCAGGGCTTGTTTTGTAACAACCTGGATAACCTTTACTGTGAATATCTGACAGGTTTTTACTCCACTGAACTTCTTATTGTTGAATGTTGCTTGAAATGGACTGTGATTGTTATCATTTCAATATCTATTCAGTCAGTTCTTCAGTCTTTTAATCAAAGTTTTGTGAAAAGGAGAGGTAAAGTCTCCAGAAATAAAATTGAATCAACAGTGCCACATTTTCTGTATGTCTTTGAGCAGCTGCAGTAAAAGTTACAATATGTTACAATGATGTACTTAACTTAAAGGGTGCTGGTTGCTCATGGTTATGACAAATCTTCTCTATATCTTTGTAAAAATGTTCTCTTCATCTTTAATGGAGCTGACGAGTGAATGTTGGCTTCCTGCACACTTTTACTTTCACCCTGAATGTCGATTATCTTGCTGTCTTTCAGCGTTTCTACTTGCGTATGTGAATGTGATTAAAATCCTGTGTAATGGTGTGATAAAGATTAATTCCGTGCCTGCCCGTCTGTCTTTTTTGATCTGTTCTTCTTTGTCTGTTTGTTTCGGTGTCTGTCTCCTCGTTCTCTTGCTCCCTCTGAGTGTTTTCTTGTTGCTCAGGAAACAGTCACCTCTTTGAGGTGAAATATTCCACTGTTCTATTCAGAGGCATTGGGCCAGCTTACTGTAAGGGTTTTCCCCTGATTATGTACAGTGCCAGCTGAATAGAAGAACAAGTACCTCTGTGGAGTGATACATGATCATTCAAAATGCACTGAAATAAATCTGAAGGAAGGCCAAAGAACACAATCTTTAAATTGAGTTAAAATGAAAGTTTAGTTTTCTTAGTAAGGGATGAACCGTTTACTGAGTCATTCAGTAAACACTTACTCTTTGGTCTCATCTTAAAAGACACCTTATTGTTTGCATTTATTTGGTGTAGTCTAGATCCAGGAGATGGTTTCAGATGGTCAGCAAACCAGACTGGACCAAACAGGCGCCAAAGAATTCAGGTTTGGTCAGTTAGTTAAAATGTAATAAATAAATGCTTGGATTTAGGGGGCGGCAAAGGAGAGACAGGTGAAGTGAACGCCACTCGAGTTGGCAACAACTCGTTACGCAACGCTGAAATTCAACCGTGGTGGTCTGTCGGGAGATGCAGTGACAATCCAGTTTTATGAAAAGACCGTCTTTTCATCTGCGAGATACCCCTTTAAGCTCTAACATTTTCAACTTGAAACGAAATTTCTGGCACCATCTAAATAGAATGGAGGTAAATGGAATTTTATTTGTGTCCCTCAAGCCACTGAAAAATTACATTTTAAAAATGTCTTTTCAAAAACAATGTCCCATTTACACACATTTCCCAATTTTTTTGACGTCATTGTACTGAGGTGGCTGCAGAAATATTAGGCAGAACATATGCAGACAAATCAGAAATTGTATGCATAATATGAAAAAGATATATATTTTTGTAATTTGTGTGAACCGACCCTTTTAAAAAACTCTATCATGGGTATGTATGATTAATCTGTCATAAAAACTATTTAAAAAATGAAGAATAATCAAAGTGAAAACTGTTTTTGCACACTTAACACGTAAGGAGGAAATTTCTTTATTCATTTTGTTATAATTAGTTTTCAGTGAAACTTTGTTAAAAGTATCTTGAGTAGATCAAACGGTGAACCCTATGTAATGAATCTACCTGATTACAAAGTTACCCCTCTACCCAAGACTTCCTTAGACTACTTCACAATAAAATCCATAAAAAATGTCCATTGCTAAAAGATCACTATGACAACCAGCGGCATACGATGTCATGTTTCCGTTGATCACAGTTGCTTGTTCTCTGGTTTTCTGCAGCACTTTTTCTCGTGATGGTTGAGCTCAATGTTAATTCTTTTTTTAATTTGTTGTTTTAGGCTGTTGAAGAAAAAAACTAAACATTTACTTCTGCCATAGATTTACATAGGCGGAGAAAACCATGTGTTGTATATATATCAGACCTCTTCTTTTTGTGGCTTACAGCTAACTGTCATTGTGAAACAAACGGCACTGAAAGTGGCCAGATTAGACACTTGCTTGTGATTGGTGTCTTTCTTGCTACAGTGGCCTCAAATTTGCTTTCATCTATAGAATCAAACGGACTTAGCTTTGTTGAACATACTATTTATAGTATATTTCCCCTTCACAGTTGTTGAATCTAGTTTCATATATGAAAATAGCACAATCCAGTTTACAGTACGTTACAACATGAATTTGGGCTTATCCCTTACAGTACCACTTTCCCCCATTTGTGATAGAGTGTCTATTGTGAAGTGGTTGTGTGAGTGGTAGAAATAGGTATTGGTGAGTTAGGGTTATGCAGGTCACGAGCTGTGACACAGTGCACCTCATTGGGCGTTAGAGGTGGTATGAGGCAGGGGGGCAGAAGTGCCCTTTATGGGTGGCAGAGTAGTAGATCCATGGCGGAGGTGTCTGGCTCTCTGCCCAGACATGCCATGTGGGGTTCAGATGGCAGGGTGGAATGAAAGGAGAGGGGGGCACACTGCTCTCTAGCTGCTGCTAAGGGGAATATGAATACCATTATGCTCCTTGTCTACACCTTTTATTTATTTATTTATTTTTTGTATATATTCCATGTACATTTCTCATCTCACAAATTGAAAGAAGTTTTTGTGGTTTGTAGACCCGCCACCAGGACGACTGAGGCTTCTTTCCTTTTTCGCTGCTTTCTCAGGATGTGAAAGAGACCACCAGTGACATCAGAGAGACTGATCTAGGCTAATGAAATCTCCAGATGCCAGCAGTCACCACAACCACTTAGTGACTAGTCAGGTTTGATTTTGTACTGTTAATGTGCTGTGACATTTCTTGTACCTGTAGGATTGTCTTTGTCAAAATGAGGATATGTCAAGGCACATTATTATCATAATGAAATGATCAAACTGAGAGCAGCAATTTTTCCTTCGTCTGTGTTGTTGTCATTTCTCTGCCTCTCTGAACCAAGAGCATGATCCTCTCAGTCCTTGTCGTGGGAAAGACTGAAATTACATCGCTCTCGTGGTGGACTATTTTGAGCTCCCAAAGAGAGTGGCAGAGGGCAGGCGGCAGGTTCTAGTGACTCGTTTGTACTTAGTGCAGGAGAACCCCTCTCGTCCCAGCACGTTTACAGCCTTCAACTTTTTACAGCTCAAGCGCTTTGCAAACTTAACGGGGAGAGGAGTGGAAGAATGCTGTGCGCTACATCGCCAGGTGAGTGTGTCAGCACTCCCAACTCTAGCCAGGTGTGTGCCGTGTGTAGTCTAGACTTTTATGTTGAGGGGTGGGAGCCTTCTCTCAGACAAGCAGCTGTCATTAGAGTACAAGCTGTCCTGAAGTCTGTCGGAAATAATATTAAACCTAATCCTGAAATATCAACAGAAGACTTCTTCATTGACAACATAGATGGCCAACTTAGTGACAGGTCTCCAGTCTAAGGTTAATATATGTCCAACATTAAATTTTGCTGATATTGTTTCAACTCCCACTTTGCAAATATGTAGTTAGCTTAGGTCTTTTTTTTGGTATATTTTCATC
Organism: Enoplosus armatus; assembly: GCF_043641665.1. NCBI lineage: Eukaryota > Metazoa > Chordata > Actinopteri > Centrarchiformes > Enoplosidae > Enoplosus > Enoplosus armatus. Next base: position 20,220,817 of record NC_092180.1, on the reverse strand, counting down.
ATTAATAATTTTAATTGTGAAGCTTGTTGATATTAGGCATCTTACACATGTAGGATATTGATACTTGTTGATATGCATAGGCATAGTTTTGTCTCTATATACCTTTTAAATCTTATATTTTCAGGTGAAAGGCTTTGTGTGTCAGAAAAAGAGAGTTTGTGGACCTACAGGTTCTAGGATTTCTATGAAAATGTAAAAGACAGACAGGTCAAAGGTCAGACAGTCATGCATGAGGTCCACATGTGGGGCTAGAGCACCATGTGGGTGCCCCCTAACCCTACTGAACTGAAGGGGTCCCAGCACCCAGTGTGATGAATGAGACGTTTGTTTCCCGGGGCGAGGCATGAGTAACTATGTGTGGCATCTGTCTAGTTTAAATTTAGTGTAACTGAAGCTACCGCTGGCTGCGCTGTATCAACATGTCAGAAGCTGCATTACACCAAAGAAAAAGCTGTTGAACTCCTGCATCTGGTTTCATTTTTTTATTTTTCTCTTTGGTCCCCTTTTACTTTTGCTACACTGAGATTAGGGAGGTTTGGATCCTATTTTATTTTAGGCTACCCCTCAAAGCCATATTTCATTCAGGCTACTGCTTGGTATTTGCACCACCCCATGCAGTCTTTCTCGTCCCACTCCCGTTATGTGTCCAGTGATCAGGTGTGACATATTCTAAAATGAGTTGTCATGAAACGGTGATTGTTATGGTGCCCTTTATTGACAATGAACAATGACAGGAGGTTTTAGATGGGATAAATAAGAAAATATTTAAATGTTCAGCAGTCAATTTCAAACTTGTTATGACACCATTTTCGAGGGGGTGATGGTACACATCCCTATTGGGGCCCATGTGTTTGAGTGGACCCTACTACGTGGGTCACAATTGGAATGTGGACCATGTGGACTCTGGGCGAAAAGGGCATTACACACCAATTGTGGATAGAGGTTTAAACAATATGAACCCTTGATTGCTTTAGAGACATTACACTCAAAAGAGTAAAACATGAATTGAGTCTCTGTGGTATAGATATTCTACTCATGTTGTTAAACATGTATGGACTTGATGTGAACAAGACCTAAAGGAAGGGTTTTCCTACTTTAGCCTTAGGTTTTTTTCAGGACATATGCCATTTCCAAGTTTTTGGAGAGGAAATTGCTGTCTTCCTGTTTTTTCCTTGATTATTTCCAGTTAGTTTTTTTTTCTGTTGTTTTGTGATGGCCTGATTACAAGCATGATAAAGAGTAACAGGACCATTATGAGGCTCTCCCCAAGCACAGCAGATGGACCCTTTACTTGAGGACACCACATTTCTTTTAACCACCTATATTGGTTGACACACTTGTGCATAATCAGTGATGTATATATACTATAGTCTCACTACGCTCTCTTAAGACTCATAGAGTGCAAATGTCAATTCTTCTCTCTCTCTGTCTCTCACTGCTCTGTATTTCTCTTTCACACACACACACACTCTCTCTCTCTTTCTCTCACACACATATAGGCACACAAAAGCTCTGTCCGTCTCCCTTGCTCTCTGTCTTTCTCTTTATCTCTCTCTCTCTCTCTCTCTCTCTCTCTCTCTCTCTCTCTCTCTCTCTCTCTCTCTCTCCCCAGGTAATGTTTTCAGGCACATGCACAGTCAGCCCTGACAGATTGTTTAAATGTCACCCCTTCTAGCAGTAGCCTCTGATGTTATCTGCTCTGGGTTATTGCAGGCTATCAGTTGGCTTGTGTTCGCCTTAGAAGCCAGTCTTCTAATGCACTGTACCTCTACTGCTACACTGAAAACCAATACATACATGAACTGGTTGACAAGTTATGTGTTTACGTGCACACAAGAAACCAGGTTATTGGGAGAAGCCAACTAAGGGGGGGACGTTGAAGCATGCATTTTGATGCACTGGAATACTCAAAATACTGTGTGTACATGCAACTGGACTTGGCTGGCATACTTAAAATACATTTGTGGTATATGAAGTTGCAGCTGAGATAATAAGCTCTTCAGTTTTTCCTTAATTTGTGTATTTGTCTGAATCTTAGAAATAGCCTCCTGAAAGTGACTTGTGTAGATTTCTTTCCTGACTCAGTTTTAGTTGTACTGTAAAATAGTACAGTACAGTACAGTAAAATAACTACGTTATTTTGAGAACATCTACAAGCAATAATCCTTTCCCTTTGCTTTGTCATGCAAATGCATACATGAAAAAACATAGAAACCCAGTTAAGGATATACATGGTCAAAAATCTAGCTGTGTTCACTGGGTTTCCCATATTGTTTTATCCTGATTAAGGAAGCCGAGTTTCTTGTTCACATGATGTTTAAGAAACCAGGTTACTGCAAAAACAGTCAACAGACAGTTGCCCAGTTTCTTAGGTGCATGTAAACACACTCACAGTGAATACAATATGCAAATACATTAGCAACTATTTTATCAATAGTGCTAGATTAATATTTAGGCAAACTGGTTGTAATTTAAGTAAGCTTCTGATACGGTGGATGGTGGACCACAACATTTTAATCAACCTTATAGAAAGCTTTGTTGCCATCAGTTATGTGGCTGTTTGGTTTTGGTCATACCAAATTCATGTGTCTAGATCATAGACTTTATATAAAGATGGACGACATGATAGCTCCCCAAAAGTGAAGCCAAAACATCTGGATTGCCCCCTGATGGCAGTTTTAATTAGTTATTTGATGCTATAAAAATGAGGTGTGATGTCATGATTGACAGCTGTGATTGATTGTGGTGTGCTCACGTTTAGACGGGTGTATGGGCGGGACCTCAACCCTCCGACTACTACTGCACAGACTCTGGCTACAAATGACGTCACAGCAAAAGATGGCAGTGCCCATGTCTGGGACATTTTGGCTTTATTTTTGTACAGTGGGAGGAAGTGGAGACGCGCCGCCCATCTTTATATAGTCTATGGTCTAGATTAGCAGTCTTTTGTGAGGTCCCCCATGGGTCTCTCTTGGGTCCGTTTCTGTTTTCTATTGATATGCTCCTTGTGGGGCATATAATCCAAAGACACATCATTGAGTTGAATTTCTGTCAACATTCAGCTGTACGCCGCAATATATGACCGATGTGTCCTACATTATCCGGTGTTCGTCTGATGTCAAGTGCTGGATGTCTGAGAATTTTCTCCAGTCAAATGATTCCAATTCAGCGATCCTGTTTTAGCTACTAGTCCTAGTTCTAACAAATCCAGCTTCGCTACTAAAGGCCCTCACAAGGAGTGTTTTAGCCGCATTTTCAGTCATCATTTTCTTCTGTTTTTATGGACATAATTAGAGGGATTGTGTATTGAGAGTTGCCAAAACATAGGTGATCTACACAGCAATACTGTGCCTGAATGCATCTGGGGTAGACACTGACAGATGATTGAAGCTGCCGTTGCTGCTTTGCTAATATGCTGCTTTCACTATGCAGCCTGTGTAGACAGAGGTTGACTGGGGCTCTGGTGTCTAGACCCCTCAGCAGTGGAACTCCAGTCGTTTGAATCTGAAATGTCATTCTTATCTCATTTGGTATCCATTTTATGTTTCGGTTCTTGTATCACTCCTGTTTTTTTACATGTTAATGTAAATTTTTACTATTATAGTTTGTAAAGCATTTTATAAACGCCATTTAAATAAAGCTAATTATTATTATGATTAAAATATAAGTATTAACAATATCTGAGCTTTGTTTTGGAGTACCAAATTAATGTACCCTAAAGGCAATTAGTGATGTGTTTGAAAGGGATCTTTGTGCGTTGGTGGGTATTTAGTTCAGGTGGTTACTTGGCACTCTATGTTTATCCCATAATGTTACCTCGGCATGAGATTGTTAATTAGGAGCTTAATTTAGCTGCCGGCATATGTTAACATTGGCTTAGGCTGCCATTGTTAAGCCTCTGTTGGCTGGTGAGTCTGCTGTGACGGCACAGGAAGGCTTTTTGATGTAACCCTAACATAACATTACAGGATAAGACAATAACAAGGGTCTGCAGATGCCAGATTAAACTGAGACTCATACCTCCAGACTCTACTGTATGTATATGTACTCTGTACCTCATGACTTGAGATAGATCTAGCCTGCCAGTCAGTGAGGTTTAGGGCCAACCCTTACAATACGTGTGTGCATGTGCGTCACAGGCTCTGTGTTTAGAAATGTAGGCAACCAGCCAGCCACAGAGTTCTTGGAAAACCCAGGGGAAGGAATTAAATTTGCTTTTGTGGGTTCTGCTGGGAATGTATATATATATATATATATAAACATAAACAATTAGTTTAATTGATATATATATATCAACCCAAATGTTAAAACATTGTTGTTAATTCTAAAAAGACGTCTGGTGCTTTTTGTAAATTAAAAGGGGTTGTTGTTGAATTATTGTAAATTATTAAATGCATTAATCAAGGTGTACACTCATCATCAGTGTCATGATAAAACTCGCTGTCAGTTACATTCATTGAGGCACAGCAGGCCCCTGACTCTGTTTAGTGCTACAGCGATCCCTGCCCTGTTGTTCTTTATATAGAAATGAATCCTAATGAGTGAGGTATACAGATTTTGGAAATTTGGAAAAGAGAGCACTGGTATCGGATTGGTAATCTTTATTGGAAGAGTTGAGAAATTGTTTCAGCAAAGGAAAAGTGGGATTGGTGTATTCCTATCTCAGAGCTCAAAAAAGATTGTGTTGACATGAACACGTGTCTCTCAGAAGCACATCTTCTGTTTGAAGGACAACTGACAGATGTCTAAACATTTCAAAAAAAATTTCATGAGCATTCAGCATTTAGATTTTGCACTTGTTTTACTGACCTCATTATTCCAAAATATCCCATTTACTGTTTTTAAAAGTGTTTATTGATTATTTATCTGAGGTATACGCCATTTATCCTATGAGGCCTATAATACGTTGTGTGTTGGCACATTTTTGCTCTGGTCTGTTGGTCAGCAGCTCTTGAGGAGAGCTGAAAGAGGAGACTGGGCTGAACACAAAGCCTTCTGTACAGGGGATGTAAGCAGAGCCTGTTCTAATCAATCTGCTTGCCCACCACAAAGGGAACCCTGGCTAAGGTTACCTTCTAGCTCCAGCACCACATGGTGTTGGGGCTAGTGGGTAACCTAAGACAGTAATATGTGTTGGGGTGTGCACACACACACACACAAACAATCACACACACAAAGGTACACACACATATAGCCATACAGTATGTGCAAATACACACAGGAAGGCACAGAGGCACAACCGCAGACACACAGGAACATACACACAATCGTACACCACCCACACTTTTATACCCATACACATGCACATATACATACAAAGAGAGGTAGACTGAAAGATCGTGGGCGCACCAGCAGGAACCTGCCGCAGCAATCAGCTTGTCATTTTCTCTGGGAGAGATAAATCCTTCCCTCCCTCAATAGTAAACTGGGCTTTCTCAGAATGTGGGCTTGTGTGTCACTGCCGGTCACAGGACCCTGACACACTTTGTGTGCAGTGAGAGTAAGAGGAGGGCGGAACAAAGTCTCTATGGATTATCCCCCAAGCGAGAATCCCCAGGCAGTGTGACGGTCTGCCAGAGGCCTGTTGAGCTTTGTGTCAAGGAGCCAGTGTGGATGCCACCATCACCACTGGGTCAGGCCGTTCCCTGCGGTTACCGTGAGAACACAAAGGTCTTTGTGGTGTGTCACAAACATCCTACAATCCGCGCTTTACTGAAACATCTCCCAGTGAGGCGGAGCTATTATTAGCTTAGGTACAGCAAAGCCTCTTAGAGATCTTTATTTAACCGGATTGGCTGTCTGATGTATGGACACTTGAGGAGTGTAGGGCGCTCTGGGCTTTCAGGAACAGGGCAGGGGCTTGGCAACCAAGGCTATTGATGAAACAACAGTACCACTACATGCTCCTCTCCTCTCTTCTCCTCTCCTCTCTGACCTCTTGTCCTAAGGTGACTGGTGTTTGGCTCTGACTGGGGGGTTTCCCACCACCCACCCCTTCTCACACTGGAGGGTTTTAGGTAACAGGCTAATCTTATCTCAGGGCAAGGAGAGGGCTGTGGGCCAGGTAACATGGTCGTCCCCTGTCTGACCCTGATCTGTGCAGCACTGCCACTTACCTCTCTTTGCCGTGTATTATGAGAGGTAAAAATGTGCAAAGTAGAGAAGTAGATGGACTTTTTGTGGCATCTCACCTTTACTAGTCGTTTTTTAGCCTCACCAAATAAGCATGAGGCCACTGTGGAACAAAGAGAGAGACATAACATGACAAATAAAAAATTATGAATTTGAACTCAGTATGATGAATGTTAGACCAATGACACTTTAGGACAACCCAGCAAAGGGATTTCTAATCTGTTATCCGAGGAGACTGAGAAAGAGACAGTCCAGAGACAAGTTACTGCTCTCATTACTATCACCAGGCCAACACAGACATCTAATACAAATCCAAGACTCCCACAGCATAATATGTTTTTAAGATGGATAAATGTATGCATCATAAATTTGATACAAATGCCACTGATAGTACATACATTTGTTTTAAATATGGCAGCAAAACTGCACCTTCTTCTCAGTAGTTTGTACTAAACAGGATGTTATGTGACTATAAAATTAAAATGTCAGAATTTAACTATCAATGCCCAGGGGTCAACCTGCCTACATTAGTTTCTAGTGACATATGCCTTTTATAGCACATTTGACAGTTTATCTGATCCAGCAATTGAAACGTTTCTTGTTTAGTTTTTTCTGCATACAGTAAGTAAGTTCCAAATAGACCAATGGCTGATTAGTAGCCAGTTGATTAGTGCATCCTTAATGAAGTTTGCGTCATTTCATGCAGCATCGGGTGCTTTGCTAGACTTGAGGCTCTGCTTGAAGTTGAAGTATATGCCAAATCATATATCTTGTGGAAGACGGTTTAGTCTTATTTTTCAAAGGCAATGTTATTTATCATATTCAGTTGTATTAAACAAACTTATCTTTCAAGTAAGTTTCACGACAAAGCAACGCAGTGCATGAATCAAGCCACAGAAAAAAAACACAGTGCCAGATTTACCAACATAAAAGCGAATTTCTGAGACTTTCATTCAATTTGCACGTGCAATTTGTGCGTAATTAGCACCTAATTTACTAAGGCAGCAGCTCATTACTCAGTCAGCACCTGGGACTGCCCTGCCCTGCATGTTGTTTTGGTGTGATTCAACAGCGCTAAATTAGCATGTCAGATTGTGTTGTTAGCTAAGCAGCAACCTAGAAAATCAAATTGACAAATTCAGAAACACTTAAAAACAACTACTGAATGTAGGGAAGAAGCAAGGATAGTAATGGGTGCTCATTTTGAGGATTATAATGTAAGTCTTTGTTGTAGGCATTGTTGAATGAGGCACAGAATAATGTTACTGGGGCATGTACCTTAGTACACAATGCCTGTTGATGCCTCTGCATGGCACATCCATGGACTGATCCATACAAACATCACTTGCATTCACCTATTTAACCTGTAAACTCCTCATTAATCTCTGCAGGTCCTACCTGCCACATTGTTTCTGGCTCTGTTGTTTCTGTCACATGCAGATGTTGATTTGTTGTGCTGTTATTCACTACTTCCACCACCCCAATCTTCCCATAATCCCCATTTCTTGTCAATTAAATTTTCATTGGCAAGTATGTTCCATGTATCAGTATTATTGTATGTCTTTTCGGGATTCTATTACCCCTAAGGAATTTGATTGCGTTTACACTGCCAATTACAGTTATATATACAGTCTATACATTGTAATAAAAGTTCTTTGAGATCACCATGCACATTTGGACATTCATTTGATAATTCTATCTTTCTGACTCCTTAGGAAATTTTAACAATCCATAATAAAGAGTTTTTTACTAAATGTGAATCAAATCAATCTGCGTTACCACGTGGAAACAAAAATAAACTACACCAATGTCCTCACTGCAGCCAACACTATGGCAGTAGATATACAGTATTGACATACTGTATTATATTAAGGACAGAGGGTTTTTTTTTCCTATTAAACCCTATTTCAGCTGGTAGTATTAACGTAATCACCTACTTGTGCCTGTCTTAATATTTTCCCATAATATCAGTCCTCCCCTGGGCTATGTGGTGTTGACCAATAACAGCCCTCAGACAAGTGAGGGGAGAAGAAGGTTTTTTGTGAACCATGCTAATTAAGTCAAATCTTTTAGCGGACTGATGATTCACCCGTCTCTCCTCAATGAGAACGAGATGTGAACATGCACTCACCAACAGGAGTGTTTTAAACCACCTATTGACTCTAAGAGAGAGGATCTCTATTATAATGCAGGGATATTTATGTCTGATCTCATCTCACTCCATGTCTCCAAAATGTTTTTAAAATGTTTCTCTAAATTAATTAATTAATTAATTAATTAATTGTGATTCGTTGTCATTGCAAGTTTAGTTTTTTCTTTTTTATTAGTTTATAGAGGAAGACGGAAGGACACCCGAGATGGATTTGCTTTATCATCATTTCGACAGATAGGGAACATTTTGCAACCCAGATAAAACAACAAAAAACGCAATGGCAGAAACCCATGTCACTCTAAAACTATAGGTGATGTTTCTGTTTTCTGTGAGCGTGGTATGGGGTATGGTGCAGTGTAGTTGATGAGAAACCACTCAAGGTTTGTGTGTCTGTCTTTTCTCCTGCTCTCTGTGTCTTTCTCACTTTTTATTTCCTTATGCTGTTCTCTTCATGGTATTTCCCAATTCAAACTATCATTGAGTGAGAACCAGAGTTTTTTTCTTTTCCTCGCGGCCTCTTTCTCTTCCTCTCGACTCTGTTGTCCTTCTCTTGCTCCCTGTCAGTCAGTCAGATGCTGTCGTCAGAGGATCCACTGCTGGGTCTTGTGACAGGCAGGCAGGGCCAGTGCGAAGCCGAGCAGCTATAAATAAAGAGCTTGCTGCTACTGCTCCTGTTGCATAGATAGGAGTAGAGAAACCAAAAACCTTTTTACAAACGAATTTGAGACTTCCCTTAATATCTGATTTGACAAAGCTGTCACTGGTATGTGGTTATCACTTAAAGTCAGGGAAAACAAATATGGGAACTTAAATTGACTCTACCAAGTTATGGTGTATTTATCTGTGCTTGACACTTTGACAAAGATTTTTATTTTATAATAGTTAAGTTAGATATTCATTCAGTTTTAAATGTAACAAAATGGTCTCTTATTTTTAGGCAGGTAGATTTAGGTAGGTAGGCACATTTGTTATGTAATCATTTCACAACCTTATCCTGTACAAGCCACGCTGTGGTTTCAGTTAAACTAAATGTTTTATGAATGCTCATTGGCCTATAGTTTTGCCCTGGTCATGTTGCAATTTTCTGAAGGATGTTAATCATTAAATTTTTCAGTAAAGCAGAAGTTGTGTTCATCATAGCTTAATAAGCAAAATATATGACAGGAAGGCTGATGTTACATAATGCTTGGTTTGTTTTACTTTTGATGTTATTTACTGTTTACATTGGGTTATATGGTATTTGTTTTTTGTTACAAAGTTCTGTTTTGCTTGGTTGAGTGGTACTGTACGAAAGTAAACAGCGAGTTTTAAAGTTATGGCCTCTGCTATACATAATGCACAACACATGAGACTTAATTGTCAAGTAAAAATCTGCACAAATCTTTCGACAAGTCTTAGTTTACCTATGGGAACATAAAAATTCTCACATCCTAAATGTGTGTGTCTAATGTGAAAATGTCTCTGTATGAATTTTTCAGTTCAGAAGTGGGGTTGCTCCCAATGGGAGCAGCAGAGCATGTCCAGTGGAAGTTTATCAATAACCTCTAACAAAGTAGTGCCAGTGTGGACAATGGGCTCTTCTCTATTTGTTTGTGTGTGGGTGGGTGTGTGTGTGTGTGTGTGTGTGTTTATATGTGTACTCACTGCCAGTGCCGGATGACCTTTGGTATAAATAGCCTGCCGGCGCTAGCTGTGATGACAGCCGACAGCACGCACCGTTGTGTGAATTTGTTTCCTGAGTAGTGCTGTTCATCGGTTATCCCTCCTGGAACAATGCCTGTATGACTGCCTGCTACCCAGCAACACTCTGGCCTGTAATTTCCTGAAACTGGGCTCAATTGCAAGCGCAAACTCAGGCCGCAACCGCACATGGGTCCGTGACCAAATTATTTTTATGCAATTTTGGCAACCATATGCTCAACCATAAGCCTAGTCCTGGTGTAGAGCAGTGTTTTGTGAAAACAAGGCTGTGGCTGGATGAATACATTACTAGTTGGAGGAATACAGTATCAGCAGGCAAACTTAAATAATGACAGATTATATATTTTACTGTTATACGTTTTGAAAGCAACAGACAGTTTAATAGGCCAACTTCTTGATGAGAGTTGCTCTCTATTCGTATCAAGTTTATTTTTTTTGTACTTCTTCATTAACTCAATGAAGTCAAACTAAGGACTTAAGACAGTAGGACATTAAGAAAAAACTGTAGTAACTGAAAATATTCTCCACATTGCTGTATCTTGATCCTTCCTTTTCTTCTCCTAGATCTGGAGCCTGATGACAACACATCGTTCTACATCCTAAATGTGGGCCAGCCCCAGTCTATGGTCACCAACCACCAGTCTATTGGCCTGCCTCGCCATGGCATGCAGTCCCACTCCCAGGTCATCAGCACTTCCCCGCGCTTTCAGTCACACAAACCAGGATCTCAGCCTCCGAGCTATGAGGCACAAGACTCAAAGTATGGCACCTCCCCCCTGCTGCCCTCCGCTCCTGTGGAGGCACCAAAGGCCTTTGAGTGTCCCAGTATCCAGATCACCTCCATCTCCCCTAGCTGCCAGCAGGAGATGGATGCCAATGAGGAGGATCTGAGGGCCAATGGCCCTGATGGAGACTACCATGGCGATAGGCCCCTATCCAGAGACCACCTGTATTTGCCCCTAGACCACTCATACCGGGACTCTTCGCTCAGCCCTAGCCCATGCAGCAGCCTCTCCTCAAGGAGCTGGTTCTCTGATGCTTCCTCCTGTGAATCATTCTCACACGTCTATGACGATGTTGACTCAGAGCTAAATGAAGCGGCTGCCCGGTTCACCCTGGGCTCCCCGCTTACTTCCCCAGGCTGTGCCTCCCCTCAAACCGGTGGTGGAGTTTTGGAGGAGCAGCCACACTGGCAGCACCACCACCCTGCCTTTGTGCACCACTCCCACTCCATCAACCTGTCACCCCGACAGTCCCCCTGCCACTCGCCACGCACCAGTGTCACTGATGAAAATTGGCTTAGCCCCCGGCCACCTTCCAGGCCCTCCTCACGTCCCACCTCACCCTGTGGGAAGAGGCGCCACTCTAGTGCAGACATCTGCTACCCCGGCTCATTGTCTCCTCATCACTCACCCACACCCACGCCAGGACCCTCACCTAGGGGCAGCGTGACAGAGGACACCTGGGTTGGCAGTCCTTCTGTAGGCATGTCACCCTTCCAGTGCTGCCCATCTGAGGCAGACATCCCATCCAAGACAAGGAAGACCTCACAGGACAGAACAGCTATGCAGACTGGGAAAGGGGAACTGGGGCTAGATGACCAAGGAAATATGTCTCCTAATCTAGACTCTCCTTCAGACGAGGCCCTGCACAGCCTGAAGAAGGATGGGCCAGGGGAACAGTTCCTCTCAGTGCCCTCTCACTTCTCATGGAATAAACCCAAGCCCGGTCATACACCTATATTCAGGTAAATTTGCTGATGTTAAGGAGAATAAGCAGAAAAAACTAGAGGATTTTACTAATGACAATCTTTCCTAAAGTCCACTCCATCTCACAGATGCAGTCATCTAATCCAGTTGAAGCAAATGATTCATGCAGATGTAGAAGACTCAGTGGGAGAGGAAGTGTCTGGAAAATTCAAATGTTTTTATCTTTTCAAATGTCAGCGAGGATTTCTCAACTGGTTGAAAGAACTTTCTGTTGCAATTTGTTCTGTTGTACTTCCTGTTTGTATTTGAGAAATACCTGGCAAGACAAGGCCACCAAGACTCAGTGACTACAATATTAATGTGGAATAGATTCTTGATGGATTACATAAAAAGTGTATTTAATTTAGAGCCAAAAACAGAAGGCAATAACTGCCTCTTTATCAGCATGTTTGTGAATTATTAATGCAATCACGGCTTGGCAAGACCGCACATGTCGTCAATCTTAAAAGCAATTGGTAGGTCAAAGCAAAAGAGTAGACCTCAGTGGTGAATGTTTTTATAGAGTGTTGTGAGCTGTCATAAAGATTGGAAACCCTTTTTGATCTAGGAGAGAAGTGTAAACATTGCAATGCAGTAAATTAGTATCAAATAGCAAGTCAGATGAATAATAGGCCTGTTCATGGAACTCTGCGGATCAATGTTCAGTAACAGAAGGACTTTGAGCTTTGTATCAGCAGCATAAATCTGACTTAGTTACACCATAGAGTAATAGAGAAGCACACAAACACACAGGCAGAATCTCCACATTAAGGAGTGATAGGTGCAATCAGAAACTCATAATGAAGTTTTTTAAGGAGAAGAGTCTGCTGTCTGTTCTCCAATGTGTGCCGCAGATGAAGACATAGCCTTGTTTGTGTGCACTGGCCCCTAGCACTGTAAAATCAGCACTGGGCACATATGGTAAGGGGGCCATCACATGCACACACACGCACACATACACAAACACACGCATAGACATAACACAAATGCTTGCTCACATAGACCTAACACTCTCCAGACAATAACAGGGTAACAGGGTCAGCTCTATGATGAGTCACCATTTGATCTTTGCATCCTTGCCCTTGTATGTGAAATTTCCCAAGGCCACGGCTAAGACAGTGACAGAATAATGTCTACATTGCTAAGTGAACACAATAGCTACTACTTTTTTTAAATATGCTGTTTACTGTAATTTTGACATACAACTACTTCCTTGCACTTGTTCCTGTGCCAATGTCCAACCTGCCTTCAATAGTTGCTCATGTTGGCATAAAATACAGGTTAGGCTTCGAACAAAATTTTGATTTTTAGGTCTACTGCAGAGAGTCAGGTGGTGTAAGCTCATGTCTGTCATGATATATAAGGTTGTTGAGTTGCCTGTGTGCATGCATATGTGTGTTAGTGGTGTCTTGAACAGATGGCCCAGATGGAAAGGGTGGGATTGGGTTGGAGTGGGTGGGATTGAAAATTGGTGGAGTGTTTAGACACTTACTTTGACAAAGAGTCTTCTCATGCCTTACTCCCTGAGCTGTCTACAGTAGGATATTATTTGGATCATATGAGTTGGTTGACAAAGGCTTTATTTAAACGAAAGGTCAGTATTACTCTGTGGCAAACACAGTACATACAGCTCCAGTCAGTAAGCAGAGCATAGGCTAGAATTTGTTAGCAAGTAACCACTACATCACTGGTATGAGTGAATGAACTATAAACATTTTGCTAATTTGCTGTAATCTTTGTATTTGGACCTTGAGTAACAGAAAGGAAAAATGTAACTTAATTGTATAACCTTTGGGAGGAGAAATGCAATTTGTTAGTACCTCAGTACCTCTACTGCTACCAGTATACCATGAGGCAACCAGTAAAGATGCACTGGTTTTCAGAAATTAACTGTAATGGTCTTTCGATATGAACCTGCAGTAAAACAATATAAACCTACACTGTTTGAAATATATTCCTGGGTAAGTCTATATTGCATGGAAATTTATTTACACTGAGTCATTTCTTAAAATGTGACTGGGCCTCACATTCATGCAACGTGTGTCGATGCAAGATTACCTAATCATTGGTTGGAAAGGATGCTAGCGGGATGATGGCGACTGTAGAGAAGACTAAGCGGGTTGTGGAGCCCCTACACCATTGCTTAGACATTTGAGAATTGTTATGCTATGTCAGGACATAGGCTACCGCTTCTGCTCCTGCTCTGCTCTGTCACAAAGCTCATATTTCCTCTGTCCTCCTCTACTCTTGTTACTGTAGCAGCCATGCAAACTCACACTTCCTGGGTGGTTATGTCATGGCTGCTGGGAGGAAAACATGAGGGTTAGGATGCCTCTATCACACGGTGTTAGAGTGTTAGATCTTGGATAGAGCTGCTGTAAGGTGGAAACCTCGTTGGAAAATCAAACTTAAAAGGATTGAGAACAGCTCTTTTTTGACTATTCCGACATTACAGCAGACTATACATTAATCACTGCAGTTACTCAGCACGGATAACCATACAGTATAAACTTTGTTTCAAAGCAGGATAAGAAAAAAAAGAAAATTTGCTGTATATGTGCCTATACACACTTGTGATTTGCTCCTCCTGGCCAGTTAGTCTTTATGTAACTAATAACAACCAAAAGTGGTTTTAGATGACATTTCCATGTCATGTGGTAGGAGAATCTGTAGAATGTTGCTCAGTGAGATTTGTAACCACAAGGCTACATTTAGCTTCTCAAAACTTCTACAAAATATCAGACACGTCCTTTCATTCCAGAATGCAGTCTTTCCTTTGGATTTGGTGCCAGTCTGTGAGGCAGTTTATGAAGTGAAATGGTTCCACTGAAAGCCTACCTCACATGTCTTTGATTCAGACTGATCAGATCGGTCTTCCCGTAGCCAGCACTTGACAGTCATTTGGAAAGGGCAGAATTAAGGGAGTCTGCCATGCTGGCTAAAACTTTACAAACTTTCCCTTAAGTATTAAGTATTTGCACTGTCAAAGATCTATCATGCAGTTTAGACTCAGTACTTTTGCATGCTAGGAGCCTGTACCATTTAGGATTGAGCCAAATAAAAGCTTATGCCACCGTGTGACAGGGTGCACAAAGAGCCTACAGTGGTAAACACTGAGGTAGTGATCAGTGTGTAGCATAGGGTGTCTGCCTCTCAGCCCATGAGAAAGCACGCACTTGCAGCTACCTGCAGTACAGAGTCAATTCACTGACTCAGGCCTAACATACACACCCATAGACATACAGACACATATACACATGCATGGACACAGTGGGATTGTGCATGCATACATATACACACACACACACACTTTGATTTATGTTTGTGTATACTGCTGTGCTAAAAAAACAATGGCACTATGTAAGTGCTGCCAGACAAAACACCTGGATGACATACAGCCTGTGCTGCCCTACAGTAGGCCTCTTGGATCATGAATAATTAATTATCACTGTCAAGGTGTGACAAGGTTTACATTGTGTCTTTTACTACAATTCAAGTACCTTGTCAAGTTAGACATATATAGTTCAGTACAGATATTACAAAGTTGAATAAAAAGGTAGACTTAAATAAGCAAAAGTATGTAAAAAAAAAAAAAAAAAGTAAAGCAATAATATAAACCGAGTAAACCATTAATCTTAAAAAAACTTACATAACATAAACCAAACTCTGGATGAACCATGTTCTGGTACATACACAAAATGTTTATGACAGTGACAGATATAAAGATAATGATGATAATAATGACAAAAATAAACATAGTGATACTTTGAATTAGTGTCCTAATGACATATATTCCACTCATTTCATTTGGATGGTTTATTTTTCAGTATTTCTACAATGAAATACATTTGGGTCCAGATTACGTTGATGTTTTGTACATTTTGAATTGTGATACTGCACTCCAAAATCATTCTTTTTAGTGGATTGTGTTCAAATATAATGTAAAAAAAATATGAATTAAATAGAAATAAATTTCAATCAATGACAATAAATACAACAACATTTGGAAAAGGTACAGCTTGGTTGATGCTAATGGTTGATGTCAGTGTTTACAAAATGTTTTGGGGATAAACTGATCTAATGCACTCAGATGGAGAGACCCAGTTTCTCTGTGGAGAACACCACTGAGTGTTTTATTTTCGAGTGCAGCTGTTCAAATATGATTGTGGCCTACACAGATAAAAAAAAAAAAAAAAAAGAGGCAGGGGGGGAAAACACACAATGCCAACCCCTGTGGTGCACTACACGTACACTTATACAGTATGCACACAGACTCACACACACACACACACACACACACACAGTCATTTACTCACTGTCTGACACACACACACACACACACACACACACACACATTCATCCTACCGCCCATTCACTGACCCACACAGAAGACTCACAAAGAAAATGATTCACCCTTAAAGTCTTAACATGACCTATTACAAGTGTTATGTTTAAGAACAGGATTAATGCATGTGGGCATTCCAGTGATTCACTGTCTGGTGGGGCGAAGAACGCTGCATGTTATACCCCCTGTTTTACACCTATTACATTGTCTCATACCATAAAAGGGGAATACCACCTTTTCAGCTTCTGAATGTTTTCAGACAGCCTTTAGACAGGCTGTTGTCATCAGTCATAAAGTATAGAGAGAGGTTGCCCTGCTTGACCCTACACTGTGGTGACACATGGATTAACATATCTGTACAGAATATCTTCAAATATGGAAGATGTGAAGGTGTGATTACCCATGCAGATTTTCTGATGGAAATTCTTACCGTTAAAATGTTCTTTCAATCTTATCAATGATATACATTGAAATGGTTCTTTGCTCTCTCGGTCTTAAGCTTCAAGGCAGTTTGTTCAAATGTATAACAAACCTTTCCACTGTATGCTTTGAATTAATCTTTTACACATCACTGTATGTTATAAAGCTCTAATATGCTCTTCCTCTTTGTTGTGTGTGTGTGTGTGTGTGTGTGTGTGTGTGTGTGTGTGTGTGTGTGTGTGTGTGCATGCTTGTGGTATTCTCTCCTCAGGACCTCTTCACTGCCTCCTCTAGATTGGCCACTGCCATGCCAGTTTGGCCAATATGAACTGAAGATAGAGGTGCAACCCAAAGCCCACCACCGAGCGCACTATGAGACCGAGGGCAGCAGAGGAGCCGTCAAAGCAGCATCCGGTGGCCACCCGATCGTCAAGGTAACATATATGGGCATTTTTCCACGCATTTGTGTCGTAAACCTCCACCATGTTGTAGCTTAAACCTGAAAGTGTAAAGATCATTACCCAAGTATTAACAAGCTTAGAACATAAACTTTGGTTTTCTGCTCCATTAAACAAAATGCGAGCACTGATGTCTCTACCATACTGAGGATTAAATTTCCCCCTGAGGTCAGGACTGATTTACTGTCTGTGCTAACATGATGCTGGCCATGCATTAGTTAAGGTTGACCTTTTGCACTGAGCACTTACCATCCGGCTCCCACTGCATTAACCACATAGCCAACGCCTTCAGTGATGAAATCAAATATGAAAGGAAGAGAAAGAAGCTGAAACGAATGTATGTGCTGAATTTAGCAAAAGGCTTCCTGAGAGATTGGTTGTTTTCCAGTTTGCAACGATTGCCTTTTGCATGTGAGTGAAATATGTTTTATCCGCACTGTTTGTACAGGGAGACATCTTTCATACTTATAATACAGAAGTAATTGTTTAGCCTTAAAGCTCAAACCTCAGCTGGTCTTTGTGAATGAGCATTACATTTAGGGTTTCATTTTACATATTTGCATGTGTGGATTGTCACATGGATCCTCTCCTACAGCAAGACTGTCAGTCAACCTGTTGAGGCAGGAAGATAAGCAGGCAGCAGAGCCCAGTCAGCTGCTCTGTCATTTGATAGCACCTGCGAGAGACTAGGTGAGCCTACATAGAGCTACGGCTGCTTTTCTCTCCGAGAGAGTGAGAGAGAGAAAAGATAGAGAGAGAGAGAGAGCAAGAGCGGAAGATTTCAGTCCCATTAATATTTCAAGAACGCAGTGACAAGTTTCCTTTGTGTGTATGATTAAGATAGGGTCTTAGAGCTGGACCATGACCGTTGTAGTGGAGCCCAACAATGGCTGAGTTCAGACTGCCAGTTCGGTCGGCTGTCCAATCAGCCCAATAGGATTGCTGTACAGTCCACTATCCTCCGTATATCTTGCACACTTGCATGTACTCTAGCATTGCAGTGGCATCATTTTCTTTGTCAAATTTGGGATTTTAAAACTGAATAAGCATTTTGTCTAAAACCTAAAAAGTGGATAATTGTGACATACATCTTGCTGCCACCGTTTTAAATACAGTTATGGAATATGTTATATGTTATTCGTCCCAAGTGCACTATTGTGACACCCCACGTGAAAAATCTGTAAAAAATTGTGTATAATTCTTATTCATTTTGTTATTATTGGGTGTGGCATCATGCGTTGTCTTTGCTTGGGACTACAGATGGGAAGTAGGTTAGTCCTTAGGCTAACTCAGTCACACAATATACACAAGATGTAACAATTGAAAAATTACAACAATCGAACAGCTGTGGACACAAAATTTCCTGAAACAACAAGGAAGCCCAAATTACTGCCATTTGTTGCTTTAGAAACAGCCTATGTCCTCATACATTCAGTCATGCAGGCTCCCTCCAGGCCAATCATTAACCATTTCAACCTCAGTTAGACCAAGATGCTATCCTGCCATATGTGACGATGCATAATTTAGCTGTCAAATGTTTTCAACCAAGTGTTTGCCACACTTGCCCTCATTCCTCATTCCCAGAGGGAATTGTTTGGTTATAGCAGTTTCCTTGCAGTAGCTAGAGTTTATATCCTAGGTCAGACAAGGCAATTTCAAAGTTGATTCCAAACCCAGCTGGAGTCTGGTCGACAGTAGTAGTAGACTCTGGTTTGTTTGCTCCAAACATTTTTTACATCATAATTGTATATCTTTTTAATGTAATTTGTTTCATGTTATTGTGGTTATTAGTTTTTGTTTGGGCAAATCTTGACCAATATTAGAATCTAAAGCAACTCCAATAACAGCGAATAGCAGTTTAGGTCAAGGAGGCAAAAACAGATGATAAGCCAAAAGAGAAGTTCGGCTTACTCCTACTATGTACCTTTCGTTAGATGAGCAAGGTTTACAAATCACTTTGCTGTGTTCTTGATAAATTGCCATACTATAAATCTCCTACAAAATGATTTTGCTGGGTGCCTAGACCTGTACAGATTGTACAGTTGTATAATTGCTGAAAGTTAGGGTTAGAGTGTTAAAGAAGTCAGTGTTTCTTCTATAGACATTCAGGAGCAGGATGCTGCCTCAACCTTTGCTGAATATGGAAATCAAATGTTTTTTCTGGTGGAAAGCACTTTCATGATCACAATGACAAACAGCACTGCGTTGTCACGAACAGAGTGAGCAGACAGAGCAAGAGAAGCACACAGGCAACATTTGCTTGTCATGAGCAGCGGTTTGCAGAGCTCTGTGCACAGAGAGAAAATGTGTGGGTGAATGAGCTTTATGAGGGAGGGAGGGGTGAGCAAGTGAGTTTCATTAGGAGGTCTATTTTTTTTGTTTTAATTATGTGTTTGATTATTGATATACTAATGTCCAGCTGTAAAATGCTAATCCTGAAATGACCTCAGATTTCCTGTGTATTGAACTCACAGTAACTCACCTCTCTTATCTTTTACAGAAAGGTTTGTAATAATTTTAGGGTACACTTACACAACCTGCCTTTTTTAGTGTAGACACTAAAAAACACTGACAATCAACGTAGAATTAACAGCCGACCTGCGCTATGTGAGGATAGAGAGTAACAGCACTTGTCCAGCAGGTCTAACAGTGAGTCTTTGTTTACTAAACACCCACTCCTCTATTGTTGGTCTTCTTAACCTCTTTTTGTTGCACTATGCAAAAAAAATACCATATTCAAAGGTCATTTCTTCACCATGTGAAGTCATTATTGTTTGTACAGAAACACATTTACTTTGAAAATCAACACACACATATTGTGCTTTGTATTATTGTTTGAGGCTGTCAGAAGAACACACATTGAGATGCTGGATATAAGGTCAGACCCATGTTAAAATGAACACTGAAGAAGCATAAACAGCAACAGCAAAAACATGAGTAATTATTGGAGGGAATCTCAAAGTCATTCAGCCACTGTTTTGACTGTGTTAACCAGCTTGCACATATCATGTTTCCCAGGTGCACTGTAGGTGTGAACCAAGCTATTCCCTGAAGGCACAATGACACTGGTGCCAGCATGTGTGATTGCAGCTTCTGTGCCACAGAATTTACATGCATAGATTGGACATTTCTGACTGTAGTTCAGATACTGCCTCCACAACAATTTTGGTGGGCAACGTTAAGAAGGAGCTGTTCTTTGTTGTGATGGCAAACATTTGTATACAGTGAGAGATCTAGAAAACAGATTTGTTATGATTTCAAAAGTGTCATCATTTGACTGAAGCTGCAGCTGCCCTGTCTACAGATTGTACCTCTACGTCGGCTGCGGCCCTGCGGGAGCTCTCGTTCTCCTTGGGTCTTGACTCTGGTGGTGTGATGTCACCAGATGACGGCATAGCTGCCATCTGGACATGGAGCTGACTTCCTTTTGTGGCCACGCTATTGCCCAGATCAATGCACCACTGAGCTGCTGTGTCAACAGAAAAACAAGAGAATTTCTGAAGAAGGCACTGTGGGGCTACTCTAGTTTACATGTGTTAAAGGTCTGTTAGTGTGTATGAGGAAGAAGAGAGGAAGAGTGAGTTATCATGTTGTCTTCTGTTTGGTGTGTTTTAAATCCTAAATTCTTCTTGCCTTGTGTTGTTCATCAGGCCTGTTTGTATCAGGCAGAATCAGGGCTGTGTCTTTTGTTTGTCTCTGGATACATTTGATTTCTCCATCCGGCCTTTTTGACGTCTGCAAACTAGGATTTTGTGGCATAGACATTTGTATTTTGGGAAAATACACTAAAGAGTTGGAGCTCCTATAGTGAGTGCATAGTCCAAAAACACACACTTGCCTTTAATCCAGAGTCATGGCTGATAATACCAGTCCAAACCTTACATCCAATAAAATGAATGCAGATATTTTACTTAGAAACTTTGTGTACAGTTGTAACTGCTTGAAGAAATAGAATGTAGAGTGCAAGCTAGAGCTAGGAGATAACTATTGCTCAGAGATGGGGGCCAATAGAAAAATTCAGAAATTAAAATCTAAACCTGTCTGTGCATCTTTACATTTCACTGGTGGTAAGAACCTCTGTGGCATGTAATGAGGCCTCCTCCTATGTTGAACGTGCTCTGTTCGCTGCAATGCTCAAATCCTTTTTCACCAGTTTACTCAGTTTTGGAAAGTTTACTTAATGGACTGCCGCATCGTCCATCATCAACTCTGCAGTTACCATTGCATTGCATCAATTGCATGTCTGTCAAAGGTCCTTGCAGTCCTTGCTTCCATGTTCCTGGTCTTGAAGTGTCAAGAAGGTCATATTTGGTGGATCTAAATAGTTCTCAGTCAGGTAACCTTTGGTTCCAGTTTTGAGAGGCGTGTGTACTTTACTTTGAAGCTCAAAACACTCATTTTAAGCAGGTGAGTTACTGGCTGTCTCACCGTAACATTATCTGTACCCGACAAAGCATTGGCAAACTGTTGCAGACGAGCCAGGGCTGTGTTTACAGACTCAAGGATATCTCTATCCTGTCATGTAGGCACCACTGCCTGGTTTTCTTGTGTTCGGTGAACAGGTGTTTCACTGATCGTGGTAAAGCAAACTATGAGGCTACTGTAATGTGGGTTTTTGTACTGGCACTCTGCTTGTAGCCAAGTTTTGAAATCCGATTTCTGTCGCATTTCTGAACATTTAAAAGTTAATTTTAAAATGTAAAGAGCTGGGTTATTAAGTCTTCAACAGTGACAATTAGACACTCACAAGGTTTTCTCTCTTGCTATGTCTGTCTCTGATGCACATACACACATACACACACATACACACAATGAAAACAATGAAAACAAACACCTAGAAATACCTTAGAAATACAACAGTGCAGACAAGGTAGACAAGGTTTTGATAGGAACTTTTAAAAATTTACCCTTTCTGCAAGCAGAAAATATTCCAGTTTCTATTAGTTTGTTTGGGCATCTACCAGCTTTAGTATTAAGACTAATTCAGATTTCTCAGAGAGAATGGTTGTGTTCATTTTTTTGCGTGTCTGTGTGGAATTTAATGGCTTAGTTGAAGAGCAGTTTTAGGTCAGCGATTTCTAACCTGCGGTTTTGGGCCCCAGACACAGGATGTAGGAGATGTTAAGAGGCAAATGAACCACTGAGGAGATCCTTTTGTAGAGCTCAAGTCAAAATGATTTAGTTTGAAACATGTATTGTTATACTGAGCTGGTACTTTGTGTGTACTTGCATAATTTTGTGACTTTTAAAGCAGTATACTCTATATTGTGTGGTGCATTATATTAAGCAGTAAACACATCTTTGAATTCTTTGTCACAGCAACCTATGCTCTGGCAGCAGAAATACATCTCACTCCCTCAAGGAATAAAACATGAGACTGCAGTGTGTTGGGAGTTTGAGACCAACGGTAATGCTAATAAGAAAGACGTGTTGACCAGCGGTTGATCAGTGATCTCAAGAGAGACAGTGGTGTCATAAAGCCTTGGCTGGCAATGGCCACAGCCGTCAGCTCCTTTTCTGTCTGTATGTACGGTAGCCAGACAAACAAAGACCACAAAGCGCGACAGTGTTTACATTGAATTGTTTTGACATACATGATTCATAGCACTGGGTTTTGTGAGGAATGCTGTGTATTCCTATGCAAAGACTGGTACTCACTGCTAATGATATTGTTACTAGCCACAGTGTAGAAGTCCATCTGACCGCAATGTTTGTGGGGCTTTTATCCATTAGAACAATTACCTCTTTTTCACGTGTAAAGCACAACAAAATAGGAAGCCTGTAACAAAAAACCCTCCCCCTCTTAATCTTGTGGTTACCAAATAAATCTTTGAACTTTTTGATGGTTGAAAGAACAAAATAACAATACACTTGTAGAATTAAATATTTTCCACTATACAATATACAAGCACACTGTTTATACTATATATTCTACAGACTTGAAAACAGGCCTTGTAGTATTGATAATGATGTGCACATTTTTTGAGGTTACTTAAAAATGTGCTCGATCCAGATTGTTCTTAGTATGTTGCAATATTGTTGACCACCTGACCTTTTAAAATTGATTGTACAATGCGGGATGGCTTCGTCTGTGCCTGGCTGACTAGCAGTTTTAGCCATTCCTCTGGGGCTAGCTGCAGACCATAATCGGTACACCTGTTGCTAGGAGACATATAAGTCCAAAGCCTCTCTGGCTGGCTGAGGTATCCTTGTGCGTATTTAACCAGCTTAATTGAGTGCTGCTGCACCCACACAAATATAAGGAGCCCCTCTGGTATTACCTGCTGCTGTGGATAGAGGCAGGCGGACACAACAGGAGAAAGGCTGTCAGATACAGTGAAGAAACCTTCACACTTAACACACACAGCACACAAATACTGCATAAGCTGTGCTTTGTTGTAATGTAGTCTGAAAAACAAAACAGACAGTTGGAAAAAATATTAAGTCCATCTTTAAACTTGTTGTGACAGTTAATAAATCTAAATGAAGCCATGGTGTCTGATAACAAGGATTGGAAAGAGAATACGACAGAAGCTGTCCAAGACAGCCTTATATTTCAACTGGCTTGGATGCATTAAATGATTTCGATCCCAGTGCTTGAGTGCATGGCCATGACCCCATTGCTGTCTCGCTCTGTCTCTGTCATTCACTTTCACACTTTAACCCCTTATTCTGGCCATCTCTCTCTCCACCTCTGTCTTGTCTGCTCTCTTTCTTCTTCTTCTTGCTTGTTCTCTTGCATTGTGCCACAGTGAAGCTTTTGCCTTGACAGGTCTTTCTCTCACTCTGCCTGATTGTCTCAATAGACTGGCCGCCATAATGGGGGGACACACAGACAACAATGCAGAGCCATGCGGTTTGCTCTGTGTGAACTGGCTGGAGCGAGCGTTGCTTTGCCCCGGGGCTGTATTTGATGTAAACATGTTGGAAGCTTGGCCCTCATTTGTTGTAATCAGGCTTAGCGCTCAACGAGAAAACAGAGGGGGAGAGAGAGACAGAGAGGGGTGTGTGTGTGTGTGTGTGTGTGTGTGTGTGTGTGTGTGTGAGTGTGAGTGTGAGTGAGAGAGAGAGAGAGAGAGAGAGAGAGAGAGAGAGAGTGGGGGAGGATAGAATGGGGAATAAGAGGAATTGAGCTTGGACTAGTCTAGCAAAGCCATATACAGCCCTCATGCAGTATACAGTAAACGCTCCAGTGTGTGTGTGTCTGTGTGTCTGTGTGTGCGTGCGCATGTATTGACCTTGTTTAAACAAACAGTCAACCGGCCCCCTGGCTTTCTTTGCCCTCCCCAGTGTGCTGGGCAAACAGCAAGCCTGTGAGAGCTGCGCTGTGTGTGTGTGTGTGTGTGTGTGTGTGTGTGTCCATAGATCCCAGGTCGTGGTGCCACAGTAGGGAAACCACTGCCAGATAAAATGGGCCCACTCGTGACCTTGACCACCATTGCTCCTGTTTTTACATCTGTTGCACACGCATGTTAGCCAGACTGTCACAGACACACACACACACACACACACACACACACACACACACACACACACACACACACACACACACACACACTCTCTCTCTCTCTCTCTCTCTCTCTCTCTCTCTCTCACACACACCACAAACCTATCCAAGGACTACAGTTTACACCAAAGTTAGTGTGCTTAAATCCTCACATTCTAACACACACACACCCTCTCCGACACAAGCCTTGGGGCTGTAGTTTACACCAACGTGAGTGTACGTAGCTGCTCGCTCATACACACACTCACAGACACACTCCTGCATACACACAGAGAGTCTCACCATGGCAACAGTGGAGCAACACAGGGAAACAACTTGGCAGAGTCAGGCGCTCGCTGTGAGAAAGTGTCGAGTTACGGCCGAGGGCTGGAGCTGAGGTAGGTGAGAGACGAGGACAGGGACGGAGCGGAGAGAGTGACAAAGGGAAAAGAAGTGGGAAGAGATGGAAGGTTAGTTCAAGAATAAAAAGCAGGGAGGAGAGGACACAATGAGAAAAAGAGATAAACAGAAAATGAATTAATGCTTGCAGGTAGTTGTTGCTAAAGCACAGTATGTGAAGAGAGGCAGTGTTTTTGCTACAGGGAGCAGGTGAGATTCTCCCTCTTAGCTTTCCCCAAGCAAGTATCCCATTATCAAAACTCTTAGAGCCCAGATCAGCTCTCAATCCTGCTGTCATTTTTGTATTTTAAACAAAGAGGGTTTGGTGTGTGTGTGTGCCTGGATGCATGTGTGTGTATAGTGATGGGAGATGTTTTTCCCCTCGGCTTGCTCGCCTTATTACTGGATCAGTGGAACAGATGAAGGCCAAAAATAAGTGGGAACTTTATTTAGTGGGAGCTGAGTATGTAACCGTATCCAGCGGTTTTATTTTAGGGGAGAGAGTTCATCCTAAACTTGATCTGTAGTCAGGAGCAGCAGCCGTAAGTTAGTTACAGGCTTCAACGAGCACAGGCCTGGGGACATGTGACTGGTTTTAATGTCAGTGTGGTTTAATATAAGAACCGATCTCTATCAGGCCTCAGTTACTTGCTGACTGACCAGCTGGGCTCAGTGCATTCTGGACAGACAGAAAGGTGAGGAGTTAAAAGGGCAGAGACCACCCTCCTGTGGTATTTCACACTCAGGCATAGATTTAGGGGGTGGCGGAGGGGTGACTCAGGAATGTGAAACAAGTCAAGGGTGTGTGTCGTGTGCATTTCACTGTCGAGAAACCTCCTCCGCTAGCACCATGGTATTATCCATGTGTGCTTGTTTACACGCCCCGCTGTTTGCAGGTGGTGTTTTACCCATTGTCTGAACTGAAGGTGCAAATGGGCCCCTGAAGTGTGTTAAGACTACTATTTGAGGAGCTCATGGTATCTTTGTACTCAGCATTTGTTGCCCAGTTTTAATCTTGTCTTAGGCATGTAAAACATAGTGTTCAAGTTAGAAAGCCTACTGCATTGATTTGAAAATTTTGGATGAATGAAAATCAATTAATAATGTACTAATGTATTAGAAAATCTAGTCCAATCAATCTGCTCTGACATGTTTCTCTTCCTCTTCAGCTTCCACCCCTTATGTACCAGTACCATGTACTGAGCCCTTGTTGCTAAAGTAAATGCTATTATTTGAATCAGCCCTGTGTTGTAAGGCTTACACGTGTTCAGTTACTGTTGACTGTATCAGCTGTGTTACTTTTTACAGTTTATGTTTGTAAAGCCGCTCTACTTTTTCCAGTACTCTAAATTAATCAAATTGAACTGAATCGAGGAAACACCAAACAGAAAATAATTGTGTTTTTAGTAACAGTTGTGACTGTGGCAGAGGGAGTGAATTAGCCCCGGCTGTGTGGTATGTTTCTGTTTGGCCGGGAGTGTTGATTCACTGGGACTGCTGAAGTGAGCCCTTTCTTTCTGGCCCTCTAATCAGGTTTTCCTTGTTGATTATTTGATTTGGAAAGAACTCCTGGCCTGCTAAGTGTATGTTTGTCAACACTCTGGCTCCACACCAAATCCCTCGTGCAGAGACGGAGAAACAGAGAAAATACAAGAGGACACAAGGCAGAGATGAAGAGGGTAAATGGAAGGAAGGAAAAAAAATAGAGACATTTTTTGTTTCATGATGACAGTTTTTAGTGTTGGGCAGCACTGACAAACTGGAAAAATAAACCTCAGACAACTTCTGCTTTATTTAACACAACGTGAAACATGTTGAACCTCAACAATTTCAGGTGCTCGAATAGGAAACTCAGGTGTTACATTGGCACTGGTATTCAAGAAATGCCTCTGCTTTTAACTCACACAGCTGATTTTTTTTATTTCTTGTATTTTTCTTCCGATTTTTTGTGGTGTTCTAATTTACCTCCTTGAAGCTTTTCTCAGTTTGTTTTTACGTCCGTCTATTCTTGCTCACAGATACATTCCTCCAGACACTGTTAACTCATTTTATGCCGTCTGGAACACACATGGTGCTGCGAATAAACATGCCCTGATTTATGGACACACACATACAATGTGCACTACAGGCATGCACACAGACAGATGCGTACACATACACACAAGTGCAAGCACTGTCTGTCTGCCTGTGCTCACTTCCACAGTGTGCAGACATGATCATAAAACAAGCAACACAACCCACAAGACTGTTGATTCCTGTGACTCCATGTTTCTTTGAATCCAGAATAATGGTGTCATTTATAGCCATGGATCCATTCAGACCGGGGTGCATAATTACCTGTTAGCTTGTTACTAGCAAGATTTATACTTTCATGTGGCTCTTAAGATCTAATGTGGTTTTCAAAGATTAACCCATTACTGGTTATTATAGGGGCCTCATGCTGTCCCTTGGTGCAGCTTCCTTCCGAATACATTTCATGAGCCACATACAGTAGTTTTGAACATTCAGCACGTACTTTTGTGTGAGGAGGAAGCCGCCTTCTCTGGCCGTCATCCCTGTGGTTAGAGTCACAGAGATTTCACTCTGCAGCACCCTCTGCCCTACAGGAACCAACAGCACGCTCAAGCGTATGTACAAGGCACAGAGACACAGTCTGACACCCAAAAGCAAAGTGATTTGCTGAACTGTTTAGTCATTCGCTCTAATTCAGACATGCCTCTATCACTGAGCAGTTAAAACACATGGAGGATGTGGTGGTGGAGTATCAACATACCTTGGGGTGGGGAGTTTTTGCTTCAAAGAACAAAGCCTGGGGGTTGGAAGTCCTATTTTAAAAGCCAAAAACACTCAACAGTTGGCAAAGTAATCATTGATTTATTACCAATAAACAAACTTTTCCCTAATTACGTAATTATACATGACTAAAACTGCTACTTCCTAATGAAAATACAACAATGCTTTCCACAGATTTTTGCTCAAGTAGAAGTTGAAAATCTTTCAATCCTGAAGATCAAATCTCCACTCAGTTAACAGTCTTACTCCGTCTAGTGTAAAATAAATTACATGTTTCATTTAAGTGCAAGGCTAAAATCGTAAAGGTTTGTTATTTTTTCCCTTTGACTCTTATAAGTAAAAGAGTTTTAAAAGTTCTCAACTGCACTGCTGGCAAACACTCAGTAGCTAGATGAATGAACATCAAGTGTTATGGTGACCTGTCTGAACCAGGCAGCTGTATGACTTCTCCTTCAGCTCACTCTGAAGCTGTGTTATTTTAGCCTGCCGGGACCTGCACCTCTCAGCCCAGACTTGTGTATAGCCTTTGGCCTCTTAACTCCACTCCACTCACACACTGGGATAGCCACACTGGAAGTTAAAGTTCAGTAGAGGATTTAAACAAGGCACTTCAGAGGAATGTGTCCTTGCTACTAGGAAATTGATGCTAATCATTCTTCTATCTACAAAAGTTATACATATTGAAGGAGTTAGGTTAAGGTAACACCTCCTAACTAACTTGGTGTGAAGTAGTAACAAAAAGTCTAATCTAGTTTACTTGTCAGAAATAGATTTTCCCTCGTATTATTTTCAGTTCAGACCCCTCTTGGGAACCAATGGGTCTTTATTCCTCAGTAGCACAACCCTACAAGGTTTTTATTCAGCTAAGAACAGTGAAGCATTATTAAGATCCCTGCCTGCCTGATATCTGCCTCCGGAGGCTCGTCCTCTCACATCACCCGCTGTAAACACAGCATATTTCAGTTTTTCCACAGCTCAGTTCGACATAGGTGCCCCCATATCTTGACTTCTTTCACCACAGGGGACAGTCTCAGAAGTAGCAAGTGAGAGAGAAAGAGAGGGAGATGCAAACATTAGCACAGGCTACCAGTAAATCCGATGACAGCAGTTGAACACCAAATCCACCACTGATTCCAGTACATATTTTACCAATGCTGGAAATAAATTGTGTTTAATAATCCCGCTGCAAACCAGCATAGTTTAATAATTTGCATCAGAGAAAGTCAATATTTTGAAACCAACCATGCATTTCTTTGGTAGTGCTTGCTCTCTGTTTTTCTCAGGTACATATGTTTCCAGGGCCTGATTGTGACCAATTCAGTCCATTTTTATTTTAGCTGGTTTTGGAACAGCACATGACAAATCCCAAGCTACACCCTCTTTCTCTCCTTCCACCCACCACACTTTTGTACCAAACATTGACACAGTGGCGTGTGACGCAAAGCTGCAGGCAGGAAAGGGTCAGTAGCCAGCTGTGGTGGGGTTGAGGCTTGGCAGTTCCTGGGGTGAAACAGCAATGAATGGCCTTGTTCTTTTCTGTTACCCTCATTGGGCTGCCCTCCATCTGCGCTGGAGGTGTGGGCTACGAGGGCAATATGGGAGTGTGCGGAGGGGGGGTGCCATCTTGCCGTCACGCAGTCTGCCAAGTACAACATTACAACAGTGGTGGGATTGTGCGGCCGGTGTGTTTGTTCTGTCCCTCTGAGGAGGAAAGGTCCCGCTCTCCTTTCCATCTTCCCCTTGTCTCTACCCGACACGCAACACTTTTCCTTCATCGGACATCTCACCTCTCTGAGTGGAAACTGGGGTGCGAGCGCTCAGGGACTAATAGAGAGGGCAGCTGCAGTCTAGGTGCCCCATGCCAACCCATGGCACGCATGAGCCACTGGGTTTGAAAAAGGCTGTTGACATTTTTACTGGCAATTTCTTTTTTCTTTTAGCCACAGTATAACCATTCAAAGGCTTTTTATATGAACAAGACCTCACAGAAAGTTTGTGTGAATGATGCTTTTGTATAATTTTATACTAAATTTGATATTTATTAGAGGAGATAAGCTCAGTAGATCTAACGTCCACAGATTCATATCTTAACTATAACTTTGGGCCATATTGAAAATCAACAACAACAACACCATTGTGAAATTGACTTGGAGGCATTCATATGTCCATATTTTGTTAATTGATATGATAATTCAGTACACCAGCTATTTGTTCTTTTCATAATCTCTTAAAGCCAATTAGCCTTCCTCTGCAGATGCAACTTTTATTTAATCTTGGAATGATTGACCAGACCAGGTTTCAAGGTTCTGGTAAGGTTTTTGGAGGTAACAGTGTCCTGCACAGAATTCTGTTAAGTGGCAGGCGTGCAAGGGGAAAAAATTATATGACTATTAGTTGAAAACATCAGTGTCAAACTGGTTAGAGGCCAAAGCGCCAGATGAATCTCCAGTGGCCCTGCCAGAAATATCGCAACACCCTCGACCTGACATTTAGAGTCCCTCCAAAAAAGGTGGCCTTCTGAAGGCAGTGGAAATGAAGAGAGTATTCCTTTGTTCACACCTCTCATCTGGACCCCAACAACTCACATCTGTTTTTATTCTGTTTTTCTGTCTCTCTCTGTCGTTTCTCAGCTCGTTGGCTACAGCGAGAAGCCCGTCAACCTGCAGATGTTCATCGGAACAGCAGACGACCGCTACTTGAGGCCGCACGCCTTCTACCAGGTGCACCGGATCACCGGGAAAACGGTAGCCACAGCCAGCCAAGAAATTGTACTCTGCAGCACCAAAGTTCTTGAAATTCCTCTCCTGCCCGAAAACAACATGACAGCCAGGTACGCGTCAGAAGCACTTCAGGGTTACATTACTCAGTTATGAGCTTACCACCATGAAGGAAGCTTCATCCAATGAAAAAATATCCACGTTTATGATCATACAGGGTTGTAACATCTTCCAAATGGGATTTAATAGATTTTCTTAATTTAAACCAACAGGAGAGTTGGGCGCAGAAGGAAAATGTGAGGGTTTCCCATGGAGCGGAGAAACAAACTTTATTAGAATATTTATGATTCTGCATCACCTGAATGGTTATATTTATATAAGGCCTGGTTTCATTTACATTGGAATTCATAGGAAGGGATTTGGTAGGGATTTTCTCATTTACAGTTGTAATAAATCATATTCACAGGCATTTTTAATTTGTGATTCAACACTTAATTTGCCTCTCATTGCCAATCCCCTGCTGGGCTTGTGGTTGGTTTTATCACTCCCAGACCTTCACTACTTAAATATGTCTTAGATGATTGCCGTCTCGGTGGTGCCGTATGGGGCCGACTATTTTCTCTCTACCTTGCAGTATTGACTGTGCTGGCATCCTGAAGCTGCGGAACTCAGACATTGAGCTGCGGAAGGGGGAGACGGATATAGGAAGAAAGAACACACGGGTCCGCGTGGTGTTCCGAGTGCACATCCCTCAACCCAACGGGAAGGTGCTGTCGCTGCAGGCCGCCTCTATTCCTGTGGAGTGCTGTGAGTGTCAGCTTCCCAGCCTCTCTCTCTCACACACACACACACACCCAAACAAATTCATTCAGAAAACCATGTGCAGGAAAAACTTACACAGACAAGCACACACATGAACCACACTTCTTTATTAGCAAGCTTGCAGTCTGGAGATTTAGGATGTTGATTTAATCTACTGTTTGCTCTCATTGAAAGTCACTTTAGATAAGAACATCTGATAAATGTTAAAAAAGTAAATGCACTCAGTTCTGTCTGTGCTATTGCCATAGCTCTGCAGTAAATACTACCTTTTTTGTTGAGGCTATTAGAGAGTTGTTGATATGAATCTGTGGTCAATTTTGAGGGCATATTTTTTGAGAATTTTGTATTAAACTGCATGATATTATAAGGTGTTCCTCTTAATTTGTCTGCTAACAGTATATTGTTGTACATCCATAGTCCAGACTGCAGTGTGAATGAACACAGCTCAGCAAATGATCATCCTCTTTTCTCCTCCGCCCCTGCTGTGTCTCTCCCAGCCCAGCGTTCAGCTCAAGAGCTGCCCCAGGTTGAGAAATCCAGCCTGACCAGCTGTCTGGTCAGCGGGGGAGAAGAGATGGTCATCACCGGCTCTAACTTCTTCCCAGAGTCCAAGGTCATCTTCCTGGAGAAAGGCCCTGGTAAGTGTTATGTCCGCGCAGCTGCTTAGCCTTGAACCACCGCTGCAGAAACAGCTTGTGTCAATTATGCGCGTATGAAATTGTGTTTCATGGTTGTCTGACAGATTGTATCAGAGAGGCAGCAATAAGTAAAACATTTCAAGTGTCATTTATGTGGTCTGTTGGAAAAAAAAACTTTGAGTTGTTGTGAATGAACATTTATACATTAGTACATGCATGCAACTGAAATTTTGTATATCTTATAAATGTCAGAAAAAGGTGATGAAGATTTTATTTGAGTCATGGCTGAAATCTTGTATTGCTCTAAATGTCAATTTTACAGTAAATGGTGCTCTTAAACTTAGACTAGTGTACTGAAACATCTCAGGAGGGGAGGAAACACCAGTACAATTTACTTTATAGCCCTGTGACAGAGAAATATAAGAATGTTGGTTTGAATAAATTTTTTAAGTAGCAGACCAAACCTACTAAAACAAACTCTACTCAGCTCTCGATTCTCTTTGTTGCTTCTGGAATATGACCATTATTGTCACAAGATGATAAAAATATCCAGGGAAACTTTATTTTTCTCATAAATCTATTAAACCTACCCCTGAATTCTAGTAACAAACGTGTTTAACGTGTGTGTGTGTGCATGTGCATGCGTGCGTGCGGGGCAGTTCTCACATCACATCTATCATTATCTTAGCCTCAACAAGTCCTCTATCACCACAGGGCATTTTGTCAAATGCAGAACAGATTTACGTTTGCCAGTAATGTTGTCTATCAGCATCAAGTAGGCATGAAACAATACGCTCAGATCAGGAGGCAATAGACTGTATATCCTGATCCAGACTTTACATTATACATATTTTGAATTACAATATTAACACAAAATTCAAGATACTCTCTTGTAGCAAACAGCAGTCAGTAGTAAGTGCTTAGTTTACTTACTCATTACAATTTTTTTTTAAATGAGTTTATGTGACAAAGAAATATATACGCAGAAAATACAATTTACATGGTGAATGTAGGAAATACGTTTTTTCATGCCTTTGCTATTTTCATGCTTAGCATTGCTTGCAGTTGGGAAGCCAGTGCAGGACTATCGGTTGCTTGTGCCACCTGTGTAGAGAGGGTGGGAGCTTGGGGGTCAGGATGAATGGAGAATGAGTCTCTGTTTCCTAAGATTGGTATTTGTGCCATTTAAAAGTAGCTTATATCTGTTTAACAAATGCCTAGGATAAAGAGATTACCTAGTTAAATTCCCTGTGCTATTCATCCTGCTACCTGTCATTCTCTGCCTTTTCTTTTTTCTCTTTTGTACACCACTCCGTAATCAAAACATATGTAATAGCTGTTGCCTGTGATGGAAATTTTAAATGGATAACATTCGTTGAGCCAGTCTCTGCCTGCCCGAGGTACCTTTGTGCTGTAGAGCAATAGAGTCAAGTTCACACATGGCAGAAAGTTGACTGGTGCCATTCTCTAAGACTTTCTAGGAAGAAAAAAAAAGCAATCTGGAGGAATGTCTTTTGCTCTTTTGAGGTGTTCCAAGTGAAGCATGGCATAGAAAAGTAGCATGGTTGAAACTACTCACTGGTGGTCATGTCTTTGTAGCACAGCGAGCAAGTGGAAACCTTAGAGAGGTGCATCTTGGGTAGGGAGGAAAGCAGGGCCCCATGGTGCATGAAGGCAGCGGACTGTGGAGGGAGACAGAAAGAATATGAAAGGGGAGGAGAAGATGATGTTGATTAGGTTTGTGTAAATGATCCCCCTCATCATGACTAATCCGCCTGCTTTAGTGCAGAAAGGCACTGATTGGAGTAAGTATAGGAAAGGAAGAAAAGAAAGAGAGGCAGTGACAGATATTTTTCCACCGTCTCTCATAATTGAAAGACAACAGTAGATTCATGAAGAACTGGAGAGACTGGCCAATTGTTGCTAGTACACAGAGATTATGGGATGGTGCTATAAATGACTTTACTATATACAGAAATTGTAGCAAGATAGTTTAGGTTTGCTATCTCTTCGTATGCATAGCTTTGGTGTGATTCCTTTTTCTTTTTTGCTACCTTAATGTAACCTTTACTTGGGTCTTCAGGATTTTTCTCATGACTCGTGGATACTATGCTGAAAGCCCATACAATGAAAAGCCTTTACATTAAGAAAATACTTAGTGTTAATTCTGTTTTAAAATCTGTGATAGATGTCTGTTTTCCTCACTCTCTCTCCTTTGTCTGCCCTTACCAGTGGTCTGATATACATCTTTGAGGAAAGAGGGGAACAAGAAAATGTATTTGTTAGTTATGGAAGTTTTTTGTTTATGTTACTTTAAGTAGTTTTTAGGAAATGAGAAAGGATAAAAGGAAGAGGAAAGTGAAGACAGATAAAGGGACGTCATCAGACATTAAAGTTAAAAATAAGTCCATAATTGGTATAAGTATTTCAACTTTACAAGGATGAATGTTTATATAAAGGCGAGGACTTTAAAGGCTATAACACTGACTGCCTTGAATAGCGACTAATACGGCATGTGTACTCTGTAGACACCGTGTTGTCTCTGTTGTAAAAGCCAAACAACTGTGGGCTTTCACAAAGATGGCACAACATAAACAGTAATCACCTTCTTTATTTTTGCTCAATCTTCCGGCACAGTGGGTGCATGTTCTTTTCCCCTCAGACTGGGGTGTGCAAGGGTGTCTGGATGATTCGAGTCATTGTCTTTTAGTGTGGTATGAGGTTCCTGTTGGTGCTTGTTGTCTGACAGAGCATGTGGGGCCCTTGCTCCTGCCTGTTGAATGTCAACAAGCTGCTCTGCAATAATGCACCGCTGTCAGCTGCAAAGACATTCAAGGTCATTTGCTTCATTGGGGGGGGGGGGGGGGGGATACTCTCATCATCTACAAGTTAAGCTCTTGCTTCACAACCGAGAGAATCTCTTTAGCTTTTCTGTGCCGGTGGATTACTCCAGCTAAGGCTAATGTTAAGGTGAGACCAGAACAGGTAAATCACCTGCTTAAAACTACAGTGGAGTGTGGATTTTGGTAGAAAGCTGAATAGCCTAAATGTTACAAGGCTTACAGTTGAGTGCTTACTTTGTTGAATCTACATGAAGGCTCGTCCTCTCTGCAGACATGTTGCAGATGTCTGACAGCGGTATTTGGGGGAATCCTTTGGGTTTTGAGGAAGAGGCCACGCAGGTGCAGAGTATACTTTTGCACCATGTGAGCACCATGGAACAGCCGACTACAAATGAATTTGCCTCCTCTGAGACTATACAATACTAACTTTGTTGTCAAAGTTTTTATTCTTCTCGACCCTGCGATGACTGTGATTTCTTCCAGCCACACGGCAAGCCTGTCAGTGTTTTCACCCCAACTGCTTCCCTTCAAGCAGCTGCCCCTAAGATGTCTGGCCAAATAATTAGATCCCTCATAGGAAAACTGGAAAGGATGTTTTCTAGCCAGAAACCTGGCAGTGTGTAAAGGCATTTTAAAATAAATGCAATTATTCCACTGCTCTCTCCATAATTTTAACCAGGCAAGACAAACAGCAGGCTATTTGGACATTTGATTACTATTTAATAGCTGCTAAGATTTTCTCCATGGGGGCTTCTGGGCCTTTAAAAATGACATCATTTTTGATGTGTCTTGGTTCTCCAGAACAAATTGAAATTGTGTGCTTTTCTGAAGCCTCATGTGGTTCTTAGGCCCTGTCTGTTTGAGAAAGCACTGTACACTGACATCATCTTTAGGAAAATAGAGAAAGAGAACTTCTCCACACGAGAAAGGTTACTTTGAAAAATATCACACTATTCAATAACACACTTCAAAAGGGGTCTAAACTATAAAACTATAGTTATTAGTGATCATGTGTGGTCTGGGTTTATTACTGCTTCTGTGTTCGTTATCAATTCTAACTCTATTCATTTTAATTTTCACTCCATTTGTTGTGTTGAGATTTTAACTGTGTAGTTGTTGTGTATGTGAGGATGTGATACAATGATATAGTATTGTGCTTCATCACAAGTTTGTATCTAAGATTCATCCATGGAGTTCTCAGTCCATTCTTCATTGAAAAGCCAGACATTACTCTGTTTGTCTTTAGGCAAACCTGTCGTTACTGATATGCTGGTCTGTCAATTGTGGTGGTTTTGGTGGCAATGAGTTGAGAGGAATGATGAGAGAAAATAGTTTCTACTGTAAACATTTTCAGATACATTTTAACTTGTAATATTTGATGTGTCTTTGCCTGTTTATGGCATTAGGAATTATCACTGGCTTATGCATTTTGCTTTTTTCTTGTTCATAACCATTCCTTCTAGATGGACGACCACAATGGGAAGTTGAGGCAAAAATAATCCGCGAGAAATCTCAAGGAGTAAGTAGTCATTAATTTACCTGTACAGTTATTCTACAGCATCTTGTCTGTATATTTGCACTCTAATGAACTTTTTTTGCACTAGTGTTAGCATTTTATAGTATTTAAATGGTATTATGTTTTGTCTGCATTACATGTATGTAAATAATGTTAAATGTTTTCTTTTGTAGTCGTGCATCATGGTGGAGGTCCCTCCCTACCACAGTAAGACTGTGGCCTCAGCTGTGCAGGTGCAGTTTTATGTCTGCAATGGCAAGCGGAAAAGGAGCCAATCTCAACGCTTCACTTACCTTTCAGGTGAGATACAAGGTTTTTGTTTCTTTTTCAACTTATAATTGCTACATTTTAAAAGAAAAAAATCCTTGGGGAACAAAACAGGTTAGGCAAGGGAGCACAATTTTGCTAATGTTATGCTGTTTTTAGGTGCTAAGTAATTTTCCTGCAACTCATTTTACAGACATTCACACAAAGAGATTCTCTCAAGCTTTACTTTGCATTCCTTTGGGCGTATTGCTTCCTGCTGTACTCAATCTCCTGAGGTAATGACAAGAAGTTTGACTGACAGCAGAGACAGTTGAAACGCGCTCTTCGTGTTGTACACTTCTCCACAGGGGCTTCACTAACCCCATTTCTCTCTCTGTCTCTCCAAAGAAAGCATTGCTGTGGTTTAGAGGGGGCTCTTCCACTCACAATAACATTAACACCTGCCAACTGTTTATTTTGTGAAGCCGACTCAAACTCACAAGCCAACCTTTTTTTCTCACATGCACTGTATTTGCATGAGGTTTCATGATGCAAATCTTTTGCCATCCAGGAAATTCTTACTATACATGGACCATGAGTTGTGGTTTGATTATTTTAGCAGCAAGGAAACTCAGTGTTCATGATATTTTGATCTGAAAGTTTCCTTAATGTTTTTCATTAAAGTCAAATTCCTGCCTTGCTATTTGATATTGTTATTGGGTTTTTTTCCTCTTGAAGCCAGTCAAACTGAAAACACCGTTGGCGGAATATAATGACATGTGAGCATTTTGTGCAACATATCTAAACCCTGAGTTTTACCACAACAGTGTGTATGTGTGTGTGTATACACATATAAGCGGCCTTGCCCCTCCACCCACCCAGCCTTTCTGTTTGCAAGCACGCCCACTCGGCACAGACAGTTCCTGTTTTCACCGTTGACAGATTAGGGCAGCCAATCAGAGCCGAATAAAGTAACCCTGCTCTGTCAGTCAAGCTGGGTCCCTGACACCACTAGTGTCACCACGGACACCGCCTGCTTTATTGTGGCAAAAAGAAAAAGAAACTCCCATTCAGTCGTGTTTCATTGTGGGCTGGGCTGCAGAGGCCCAAGTTAAGAAGAAGAAAATTATCAGTGAAAAAAGTACATGTTTTTACAGGAAATTGAGGAATAAAATGCTTACTACTAAATACTTTGTATTTTGAATTGCTGCATTGTTACGCAGTCATCAGTATTTTTCTGATATAAGGAGCACACTACATATGCTCATTTTTGAGGCTGTACCACCCTGACTTCAATTATGTTCCATGTTTAGATATACTGTACGTTACCCTTCCCTTACCCTTGATATCCCTCTGGCTCAGATTTTAGCCAGAATAAACTCCGTTTGGCCTTTTCGTGCCCCTTGCCTCTCAATCCCAGAGGCATGACGGGGTGAGTAGAGGGCACGATCAGTGAACTTGTTTGTTCTGTTGGTCTGATCTGGGCTGCGGGGCATTCAGCTCTTCTTCGCACACAACATTTCACATGATGGCACCCGGACTGACAACATATGCTCCCCCTCTGATTCAGAGCTGGATAAAAATAAAACTCACTGTCACAAGGCACCAGATTGGGAAATAGGTTACCGATTGGCATAGCAGTGCTGTGAGCTGTCACAGTAAAATGGAATGGCCCCATTTACTATCAAAATGTCACTTGGTTTTTGGTAGGCTTCTTTCATCTGGAAAGAGACCCATTTCACAATCCATACATTTCAGAGCCTATATTCACAGCTTTGAGATTCTCACGACCTAGTTCTTCAGGTTTTACTGAAACATATTTCATCTCTAAAGCCACAGACGGAGGGAATTGTGGGGGGTTGAGAAAAAGGAAAAGCTTGAAACAACTACTGCCTTTCTTTCGCAGGTTGAAGTCACTGGACTACTGTACCTGAAGCAAAAATAGCAGTGACAGTGTCAATGTTGCAATGCGGTGACTTGACAAATAAATAGATTAAGTGTCTTTTCTTTCTCTTCTTGCAGTATTGTATTGATAGATGTAACTGACAATGTGGTTTCTCTTCTGTTCTTTCATCATATCTGTCTTTCCTCTTTCGTCACATCTCTCTTCGTCCCTCTCTCTGTGTATACCTCTCTCTAGTCATGGTGAAACAGGAGCACAGAGAAGAGCTGGACCTTCCTGCAGTACCCCCTATGTCCATGCCCCTGGCACATGCTGCCAGTCTGGTGCGCACCCAGCTGCCTTCTCCTGAGCAGGGCCACCCATCGGACAACCTTCTGTCCAGCTCCCCTCATGGCCTGGCCGCGGGCTCCGGACCTGGCCTGCTACCCCTGCAGGCCCCTTGCCCCTCCCTGGGCTCCCCGTCTTTCCAGCACCTGCCTCACCTTCAGGGTCGCAGTTTGCACCACCCCCCTGCAGACTGCCACATGACGTTCCACCCGAGCTCTGCCCCGGCTCCTCTTCCTGCTCCTTCCCGGCCCTCCTACCAGCCTATGCAGCACAGCCACAGTCACGGTCATAGCCTGCCCTTCAACGGCCAGTCCGGCCTTCCTCCTCAGGGCTATGAGAGGATGCCCTTTCAGCACAGCCCCAGTGCAGCGTCACACCCGATGGGCATGGGAATGGTGTACCCCTCCTCCCCTTGTTCCTCGCCATCAGCTCCCTCCTCTTCAACCACCAACCCCGTTGCTGGGTCTCCCCAGAGCCAGCAACCCCTGCTCACCCCCTCATCCCCACACCTCCACACACTCGGAGGCTATCACTGCTCCCCAAATCCCACCCAGGTGCCCTCTCCCAGTGGCCACCCCCTTGTGGGGCAGCACTCCTCCCAACTGCAGAGGGCTATGGGCTACCATCCAGTAGGTCAAAGGTCAGCCTCCTGCCCCACACCATCCAGTGCCCCTCCTCCACGGATGATCCCCTCTCCACACTCTGGGCCTTCCTCCCCTCAGCTCCACTCGCTGCCCTACCAGTCTCCCACCTCATCCTCCCCCACCTCTGGTGGCAGTCCTCTGGGGCCCCTGCAACAGCAGCATTCAGGACAGCCTTCTCCTCAGGCTACAAGCCCGGTCATGGCTAGCCTGTCCCCGGCTGCAGCAGGGCCTCTGGTTCACCCTCTAAGCCCGCAGGGGCCCTTCCCCTCGGACGGGGAGAGGCTGAACATCAAACAGGAGCCGGAGGACAGGGAACCCACCTTCCGCTCCATTGGCCTGCAGGACATTACGCTGGATGATGGTAAGATATTCATCATATTTATCTCTGTAACTACACAATCATTTTGAGTTCTTTTAAGGGTCAGTGTCACCTGATGTCTTCAACAAGCAGAAAAGCAGTGAGAGTTATTGAGAGCAATGACGTCAACCTGCATTCTCTGCTGTAATTAGTCAGTTCACGAAAACACAGCACAGGACGTCTATGAACAGTTATTTGAACTTGAAGCTCATGGAGGCAGCTACACAGAACAGGCAAGGCCAGAAGAAATCACTCTAAAACAGTTTAAAACAATTAAAAAGAGAAGCTGGCTCTCAGACAAAGACACCCTGTGGACATCCTCCCTCACTCCTTCTACAGTACCTTTCACTTTGTCTTGCTCTGTGTGTAACTACATGTCTTTTTTGTTTTTGCTCTGACTCTCCAGTTTTCTGTCAGTCCAGTCTTTCTGCTCTCATTATCACATTTTCCTTCCTCACCCTGTCCTTTCACATGAGATATTTACATAGCACACCGATCTGTGATTAATTTCATTCTCAGTCTAAAACAAGGGGCCGCTGAGGGATTATATTTACCCTACAATATGTCACGCGCAAGATAAATTTGTATCTGATGGTGTAAAACAATACAGAGCACCAGTTGTTGTATTTTCAAGGGGTTGAAAACTTGATGCCTGATTATGGTGATAGTGTTTCATCTGTCATTGCAGCGCACAGTTGTGTACACAGGTTCATTACTGAGGGGTCCTGTGACTTAGTATTGGGTAACATAGACACAATGGGACTGATAACTATAGTATCATATTAAAAGGCCTAATTGTAAACCGCTAAGCTTCTGTATCTCTAGCAACAGTTTGGAGATTAATTACACTTTGTATTTTTTTGGCTTCTTGGAACTGGGGAGAGGATTGCATCATTTTGTGCTACTTGCAAAGTCTGTCGCTGGAATACAGAGACTACAGTTGTTTGCTGCTGCAGTAATTACATCCTGTGTGTGTTTGCGTGTATGTGAAAATGTGTGTAGGTGCGTTAACAACTCTAATTAGCATGCTCAGGAGAACTTGTTGACTTAACAATTGACTGTGAAGCCAGCGCATGCATTTAGCAGCTTTTGTCCCTCATCCATGAATTCTACTTTACCTGGAATACGTGTCCAAACTATTCTAAATCATCGACCTCCTTATCTGCTGTTCAGAGCCTCGCCTGGTTTTGTTAACCCCATATTCAAATGAGGGTCCTAAAGGTTTAGGGTTAATAAGTAGCCTGGCGAGGCTGTGTCAGGGAGGTGTGATATTGTCTGCTAGCAAGGGTCAGCCTAATTAACACAGGGCCATTGTCAATAAGTCATGTGTGAAAGACCAACAACCACTGAGGTTCATCAGTGCATAATACTTATGCGTACACACACGCTAACACACATTAAAACATTTAACCTGTGTGAAAAAAGGCCCAATGACAGAGCTTTTCTGTCTTTGTTTTTTTATAGGCTCACATGTAGACACATGTATGCACTCATAAAATCTGTTTACTCAGAAGTTTTTCACATAAAACTCAGATTTAGTCTGCCTCTCCCCATCACCGACACACACAGCCACTCTGAAAGTAGCTGGCTGCACTCGCACTCTGACAAAGTGTGAGAAAAGTTTGTGAGTGACACGGTTCAACCGGGAATGTAAGCTCTCCCTCTGAGCCTGTGGCTAAAAATAACTTTCTGTGCCAGCCCAGCTCTGTAGGCCATGTTGTGAAGTAGCAACGTGAAGCTTTCACCCAGCTCTGAGTTTTAGGAGGTCGCAGTACACTCTCTTAAGTAGACCATATTCACCCCAGTTTCACAGAAAAGACAGATCAGGGTGGGCACAAATGAAACGTAGATCTAGAGTAGAAGAAAATGCACAGTTTCATACAACATACACAAATATATCCTCCACTTTATTTTTCCTTATAAAATACATCTAGCAGTAAAACATTCAATGTTTTGTGGAGAATCTGTCTTTAAACAGTTTTTTGACCTGTAGAAAGCTGAGATTGAATCATTCATGTGGATATCGTACAAACATTATACATGAAATAAACTACTGCAGCAGTGTCACAGACTTGTGTCAGCGGCACGAGAGGGAATACGAGTGTGAGTGTGTAGAAAACTGCTCTGGTTAGCAAGCAGATGGCCCTTGTGACGCACACCAGAGCATGCTTGAGATGTGTGTGTGTGTGTGTGCGTGTGTGTTAGATGGGGTATTGTGTTTGTGTGTATCTGTTTGATGTTGTGGAGTTGGTAGTGTACTGTATGTGTGTGTGTACGTGTGTGTGTGTGTGTGTGTGTGTGTACAAAGCAGGAGACACAGGAGGTGAGAAGACAGACTGACAGACAGATGGACAGACAAGGTCAGGATCCAACCCCACTGCAGGGTCACTCAGCCGAGACATTCAATATGAAATGTACTTGGCATCTGAGATAAAATTTAGGTATATATTCGATAATTGATTTTATATATTATATATATACTGTATATTTAAGATGGACCATATTGACTAAATAAAGTAGTGTAGTTACAGTGAAATTGGACTTAATCCAAATATAAAAAAAGAAATATATATAGCTTTTGAAATGGCTTCTTTGAAATGCCAGCATATGGACAGCGAGGGGTTTTATTTTCATTAGGTTTTGCAGTGGAAAAAAAAGGAAAAGAAGATGTTAACAAAGGCAATGAACTGGAAAAGCAAAGAAGGAAGTTTTCAACAAAGCAACATGGGAGATAACTGAATGTCGCGAAAACGTGCAGCTTTGTGTATTTCTACTGCTTTGATGTCTGAATCAAAACAGAACAGAGTAGGTTGGGTGCTGCCATCATGAAATATTATCAAAGACAGGTTTTTCATGATCACTGTTTGGCACATTGTGCTTAGGAACCATGTTGTGTCAGTACCTCAACAAAAAAAAAACAAATACAGGTTGTATTCACTGTATTTCTATTACAGAACTTAAGCATAAGCAGGTATAGATGATTGATGGACTTATATTCATTAACGTCAGCCAGGTTTGCCTGTAAACTGGTGTGTGTTTGTCTACTCCATAAACACAGTAGCGGTTTGAAGAATGGGCCCTCCTACGATGATGATTGCAGCCGTCGTGGTGACAGAATCTGAGGCCCCTTTGCTGTCAAACCATGCATTTAACTAATTAATCAGCACATGACGATCTCTGTGTTTACAGAGCACTGATGGGCAGGGATAGCACGTGTGTGTGTTAGTCCGTGCGTGCGTGTGAGCAGTTTCTGTGGTGTCGGCAGTGTGCGCAGTGTGTGTTCACAACAATAGCCGGCCTTTTGTTGGCCCGGCCCTGCCCAAACGCACAGCTGCCTCAAACTGCAAGCTTTGAGGGTTAATAATAGGCCGAGCCCTGCTGCCTGCACTCCTTGAGAGGGACACAGTAATGACACAAATGCGCACTCACAGATACACACAGGGAGTGACACATCCTGTAGATGTAATCAAATATATACGGGGCAGTGTCCGTGTAGTCACATCTTTTAAATATACGTTTTTATTGTTCTGTTTTTCTATCTTTACAAGGGCACAGACTGTGAAGAAATAGACAGAAACTTCCAGTAGCTGTTGCTAAAAAAAGTCGTGGCACCACATATTGTGCAGCACAGTAGTTCTTCACATGTTGTTGACATTTTAATTTCACAGTCAGACTTTTAATTACTATTACTTCATTGTTACTCCGAGACTTGCACACTGTATTTTCTGAATGTCAAGATGCCTTAAGCAACATTTTACAATTCGCTTATTCAGTTTGTTGCCTAGAGTTAGATGAGAAGATCAATACAACTCTATACTTCAAATATAGCGGCCGGTTAGCGTAATTTAGCATAAA
Source organism: Enoplosus armatus (assembly GCF_043641665.1). Classification (NCBI taxonomy): domain Eukaryota; kingdom Metazoa; phylum Chordata; class Actinopteri; order Centrarchiformes; family Enoplosidae; genus Enoplosus; species Enoplosus armatus. The sequence continues at coordinate 20,177,314 of NC_092180.1, read as the reverse complement.
GACTGAAAACAGTCTGTCTAAACACCTCTAATTAACAGAGTACGTCTTGTTTGTTTAATCCATACAAAAACTCAAGTGTTAAAATGGCACGTTGTGGTTTTTACCGGGCTTATGTGCCGGACTACTTCTTGGCAGCATACTTGCAAATGCTCCTTACCAAGAAATAGTGCAGCACGTAAACCCCTGTTAAACCACAGCTTGTACACAAATACTGGAAACAAGCAAGATATAAAATGTTCATTAGTGAGCTTCAGAGGTGCTGGTAGGCGGATTTTGTTACCTTCGAAGAGAGTCAGGCTAGGTGTTTCTTTATTTTTATGCTAAGCTAACCAGGTACTGGCTGCAGCCTTATATTTAACAGACAGATATGAGAGTGGCATTGCTCTTCTCATGTGACTCGGCAAGAAAGAACATCTCGGACTATTTCTTTAACATCAAAACAAGTAGCTCTTTGTAATGAGAACGGCTTGTCAGCACTGTCAATCCCACAGAGAACCAGCAGCCGCATCTTCTCAGTTTGAAGTCTTCCTCAGCTCACAGGCAGCTGCTCTCTGCCCACAATCTGACTTTATGCTCCTTGAACGTTGCAAAATGGCAGAGAGCCGTAAATGAGTAAAACTGGTGAGTGGTGAAGAGGCCAACATCTAGCAATCCAAAGAAGACTTGGATATTCTTTCTCGGAGTTGGCCAACCAGACCAGGGAGAAAATGCCAGTGAATACTGGATTTACCTTTGACAGGTGGTGAGAAATACGACTCCAGTTGTATCCCAAATGAAATTAAACTTGAAATTAGACTTGGAAATGACCTTTGGTTTTTGGCTTCCTTTGTAAATTATCTTGATTCACATTTTTTCTTTTTGAAAGGCCTGAAAAGTTCAGATGAGCTTGGTTGATTTTGTTTGGTACTGTAAAGGTACACCTGCCTCATGTATTGTCATTTAATAGCCACAAAGATTGTAAACAACAACGGTGTAAAGTTATTTACAGTAAAAGCATTGAGTGGTTGGCAACTCAAGCTGAGCAGCTTTTTTTATGAATTAATCACTAGAGATATTGCATCAGACAAACTAGCTTTTCCATAATTATTAACTTTTCATGTGTGTGTACACAACCAGGAAGATTTGTAAACATATCTGTAGTTAGTTTGAATGTGATTATATGTATGAAACAACCAAAAATAAATCACCCGTTTGTTTGTGTGCAGATGCATGTGTGTGTGTATGGGGCCGTCTTAGTCAGAGGCTTCATGCTGCCATTAACCAACCATAACAGAGTAATAACACACAGCGCATGAAAAAAACAACAGTGGAAGGAAAGTACGTTTCCATCAAATGCTGCTGCTGCAGCTCGTTAAAAACAATGGCAAACATTTGCTGGTCTTTTCCCCTGAAACAAGTGGAAACGGACTTTCTGTGTCATCTTTCCATACAATTAAGGTCTTAGAGAGTGTAATGCAGAGGTCTTGGCAGAGGATGGAGCCTGGTGTGGAGATGCTGCCAGGGCTGCCTTTTTTCTTGAGACAGGAGGAGGGGAAGCCTGGAAATCCCTCGGTGGGGATGAGAGCAACATATTAACTCTTAGTTCATGTTTCTGAATATAGATGTACCAAATTATTATGAAAACGAACAGTGCTGTCTTTAATGGGATGGCAAGGTAGTTAGTTTGTTGCGTTGTTGGCTGCTTCTGTTGCTCTTCCTGAGTGTCAGGGTTGATTTGCTCGTCAGCCAGGCATCGAGTGCTGGTGTTTGACTGGAAAAATGAATGCTAGTCACCACATTTCTCATGGTGCGCAAGCGAGGACTTGACAGAGTGTGGTCAAGTAGATTTCACTCCCGGTCCTGTGCTCATCTGCTGAGTAGGGCCGCTACTCTGTGTCCCGGATCAAAGGCGGGAGTCTTGAGAATCACTTACCGTCAGATCAGATGGGAAATCCACAGATGATTCACACAAATGAGTGACTTTGAGAAAGTGACTTTTAAACGAGCTCCTCCGGTGCGCTCTGTGCCTTCACCCACTCACCCACTCACTCACTCACTTACTTACTCCATGAGTGAGATTCAAATAAAACAGAAGAGGATCACAGAGCAGCAGCGGGGTTCAAAGAGTGAAGCAGAGAAAGCTTTACTGAGGCAGATCTGGAAGATTTCAATACAAGTTCCATCAACTGACCATCTATTTCCAATGTGTGTGATTTTTGAACTGCTTTCTCTCATACCTGAGGCTTTGTCAAGGAGTGTGCATGTCATTACAGGGCCCTGCAAGTGGAAACTGTGTGCTTTGATATTCCCTCTTGAAGGCAAACTGAGTCTCTTGCCTCTTTCTGTTCCCTTCGCACAAATGTTTTCCATTGTGGCATGTTGTCTTCATTTGCTGGACTCAAGAATCAGTCAGTCTTTGAGTTATTTGCTTAAGCTGCTCTGCCAGAGTAATGTTTTTTAAGCCTGGGTCAGGGAACTTTTTTCAATGTGTCATAGAGGGTTATGACAATTACCCATTTTCCATTTCGACAGTAGATTCATTTATCGTGCTGAATGTCCATCTGCCTTTTTCACTTCTGTTTTGCATTATGGAAATCTTTTTAATATACCTCCTTCGACATGCACTTTAGAAACGGATTCGTGAGATTACCCAATCTCAGTGGCGGCCTGCTAGACGTGAAGTTTTGTTTTGAGGAAACATCTTGTTCAGCTTCAGATTTGACAATACATTTGTTTTTAGAGTCACAGTTTATTTTTTACAAGGAGATTTTTTTGGTTATATCTTTCTCTGGCACATTCTGTGTGCCATTAATCTGAACCCCCCTGGCTGGTTCCTGACTCTTTAGACTGTAACTGGCCTACTTCACAGAGCTTTAGGAGAAGCTCGGTCCTAAAGATTAGTTTGAACATTTATGATGAAAGCTCCAAATGAAAACATGTAAAGCCCAGTACAAGCAGCATACTGTGTACATGATGAACATGAGAGGACTTAGACCTCACTTGCTATGTTTACATGTTGTGTACATGCTACATACGTGGAGCATTAACCCTAACCCTGCACACAGGGGAAGGATACATCTGACGCGAGGCTACCTGAGAGCAGCAGCAGCAGTATTAGCAGTCGGCTGATGTATATTTTGACTAGGGAGCCCCCCTCCCAGTCATCTGCAGAGGATCTCCCTCCGGCTGAGCCATTCAGAGCCACACTTACTATGACAGGCAGTGCTGAATCACCGGCTTTCTGTTGCACTGTCATGAGCAATACCAGTAAATCTGAGAAAATACTATCAGCATATGAAACTCATCACAGGCCCGGCTCGACTCAAAGCTCTCTTTCACTTCTGGATTATTGATGTGTGGAGCTCCAGCTTTAAATGAATGATTGTATCTGAAGTGTAGATTATTGCTCATTGATGTGGGAACATTCTGTTTTATGTAAAACAAATTTTCTGTTTTTTTCCCTTAGCGAAAAAGTTCTGTATATTTCTGTGTTTTGTGCTTTATATTTTTAATATAATATTGATTCCTTTCTCATCCAATCAGAAGGGAAACAACAGGGAAGAAGGTGCTGTCTCCTCTTTTCCATTGTCTGCTTCAAAACTGTGATGGAAACTCTCTTCCAAAATAAAAATAAAATAATATTTTTTACCATATTATCCAGTTGTCCAAATTTACATCGAGCACAGCTGTAATATCAAGAGTGAAGCCTAACAGAAACATTTCTGACAGACCGCGTGGGGAAACCTCTTCCGACACCTTTTTTTAATGAGAAAACCGAGTTAATCAAATTGAGAGGAATTTGTGTAAAGTTGCGCTTGATCGAGTCATGGGTTTTCAAATTGTTCTATGCTAATGGCCCTCTGTGTCTCTCCCAAGTTATTTACCCATCAATAGGTTAATGTTTGCCTCAGCAACTGTCTAATCAGCACAGCAGAAAGTGATATGTTTTTGCAGACGCCCACTTGATGTCGGTCTGTCGCACTTCGTCGCTCATATTCCTGTGGTGTTAGTGCAGATTCACTCCCATCCATCGACAGAGCTACAGAGTTCACCGCATGACATTTGAGCTGTGCGGGAGGCTGTGGCAGGCCCATAAACATCGCTCTGTAATTGAATTGGTCAAAGTGTTTAAATTAGAGCTTTACACAGATCATGGTTTGATTTGAAAGATGAGTGTCTCATTCAAGGCATTTTATACATTTGTTCTGTATTAAAAGTGGTAAAAGCGAAATATGACACATTTTCAGTGCTACATTCCACTAATTTGGTGTGGAGCTTTTTATAAAAGAAGCCCAGTTACTAGCCTTTTCTTTTCATCGATACAGCTGCTCTGATGCAATAAACAGCTGTAAGACGCTGTTTATTTTGAGCACAGTTGCACCACTTGTCTTTTGAAAGGTCATGGCCTTTAAAGGAGATCTGCTGTCCTCCATCACAGTTTTACTTCACCGGCGGGAGTTATGTTCAAAATCGATAAACCGGCCAACTTGTCGTATATATATTACACCTCCATGTTACATGTACAAAAGTAAAGCGATTTGCTTTGATAGTCACAGTGTCGTTTCATAAATGCGTGGTGGTGTGATTGTGTGTGAACATGGTTGACATGGGAAAGGAAGAGCCTCCCACGCTAACAGGATGATGTGAGTGACGGTGGCCAGACACAAAAGCAAGCGGCACAAAACACAAATAAAACAACAGAATGTAGGCCGAATCAAAAGTGTTGGTCCTGTGACAAAGACTGTAAAATAAATGAGGTTTTTAATGGAATATGTGTGCAGTCAGTACACAACAAAAACGGACTTGGAGCGCACTGTAGTTTGAGGAAGGGATGATGAAACTGTGAAACAGAAAGGAAAGTAAATGAGGATTATTATGTTTTCGTGAATGGATGGAAGATGTGTTGCTTCATGAATACATTTGTTTTATTTTACAGCGTTCCTTTCACTCTGTGTGTCATCAAATTTAAATATGGTTTCTTTTTTCGCATGAAACACACTTGACTGAGTCACCCCCCCCCCCCACCCGCTCTTTTTTTTTTTTTTATTGACTTACAGTAATACATGTGTTTCTTAAGGCCTGGGGAATGTGTGCCTTTTACAGTGCAGTTATGGACAGAGAGGTGGAGAGGAGAGGAGCTGTATTTTGACTTGTCATGTACAGGCAGGTCTGCTTGTAAATCTTCGAGTTTCAAACTGGGCCAGAGGTCTCTGTTGCACCCTCCCAAACCAGTTCACCCAGCCTGATTTTTGCACTCCGTGTTTCGGACCTATCGACGTCACCTTTAAAACACTTACAGGGACAAAAAACTGAACACACGCATGTTGTTGCAGTGGAAGAAAAACAATTCACATCACATTTTCCATGAATCCCAAACAAATGACAGTCTGCCTGTCTGTCCTCATGTCTTCCTCACCACGTCAAAAAAAGTATTTGAAGTTGATTTACTTCACGGCTGCACTTTTTTTTTTACTAGCTCCCTGCTGCTTCTCTTGTGGTCCCAGTGTGAATGCTGAATGGAGGCAGCAGCTGTAGAGCCATCACACGTGCCGGCTGAAAAACAGGCAGCAGCAGCGCAGAGAGAGTTATCTGTTATTTATTTAAAATCAGGCTCTAACTGAGTCAGTGGAGTAATTAACCTCGCCGTGCCTGAGTGCCACTCCGGGCTCCACAGCATGTTTTTAACAATGGATTGGTTTTACACGGCCCCCTTTTGCCATGCTCACACACCCCAGGAACAGGCCTGAGGAAATGTACTGAACCACCATTAAAGCTCTAATGAAGTAACGGACGTCCCCGCTGGTTGGCCGGTCGTACAGGACTCTGTTTATAGGAGTCTATGTGCTGTGCTAACTGGTAACAGTTGTTGGACCCAAACAAAGGTCAGAACTGGCACATTTAGTGAGTGGAATAGTTTCTCTCATTTGTTATGTCAGGAGTGATTATACTTCACGTCAGAGCCGTGACTTTGTGACCTTTGGTTTTGCCAGTTTGTTTGAGTTTTTCCACTTTGAGCCCGTAGCTGCTTTAGTTTGAGCTTTCAGTGTTGTGAAGAACTCGGTGTGGAGCAACACTGCTCTCTGCTGGCCAGAAATATGAACTTCTACTGAATCTCTTTGTTTTTCTCTTCACAGTAAATGAAATCATCGGCAGAGACATGTCCCAGTCCCCCAGCACTCATGGTCCTCCATCAGCACACAACCAGTCATAGCTCAGTCCACTCTCAGGCCCTGATGCAGCCTTTTGGGTCGTGAAGCATCCCCTCCAGCTCTTAACCCTGCAACCCTATGGCTCCGACACTGACCCCGGACCCTTGGTCCTGGTCCAGGTGCTGGCCCTGTCTGCGATGGGACAAGAGGGCAGGAAGAGATGAGAAAGACTGTGGTCAAAGACAGAATACAGTTGGAGATTCTGTTGAAGCCTCGTGGACCTGCTTGACCACCAGCCTGACAAGAAGACACTCTCTGCTATTTCTCTCATTTCGAGATACAGATACAGAACTCACAGCGTCACTCAGATTAAACAGAAAGGTGAGCAGGAGAGTGCAGCCATGTCGAGTCACACTGATGTTGAAATGGTTGAATAATGAGGATTAAAGAGATGTGACCCGCCCCCCCTTCACTAGGCGTGCGTCTGACCTTTCAAAGCACTGCTGTCTTCCTGACCAATCAGCTCCACGTGAGTTCGGAGCACCCACTTATTCAAATAACTTTCTGCAGTGGAGACCACACACCAGCGTGTGTCCCCGTCCCCCCTCTCACCAGCATCGGCCTTCGCGAATGAAGGTGTCTTGAGACAAATAAGAATAAGAGACTCGGGAGTGCACAGTGCTCTCACAGGAAGCCAGAGCTCCGATTCAAAAGAGTTTCTCAGCCAACATTCTTATAAACATCAACACACTGAAGCACCCGTGATGCTACGAAACATTCTGGGTGGGTCTGAGCAAGCATCAGTTTAAGATTATAGATTTACAGAGTTTAGAAAAATGAATTATTAGCCGTAAAAATTGGATTACCAAATTCAAATCAAACCAGCCTGAATGATCGGAATTTTAATTAGCAGTAAAAAATCTTTCAGAAAATGTTCGTATATCTGGCTGAAGTTTCCTGTCCGCTCTCAGTGGGTTCTTTTCTGCTCATGGCTTAGTGATGACGACACTGTCCACTCCTTGTTTTTCTTCCCTTTAAATGATAAAACCATTCAGGTCTGGAGTGCAGAGCTCCTCTGGCGCTGGTCTTGGATCTGCAACCTGCAACATTCCACAATGTTTAGTAACCTCGCAGCCGTGTAGATAACTGTACATGACCCCCCCACCCCCTTCTGTTTCTTCTTCACATCCTCCCTCTCCCGTGTTTGCTGATCTCCTTGATGAACAAATGCCTTATTAACACTTAGCAGCTTTGAATGGTAGCGAAAACTTTTTTTTGTTATTGTTGATTTGCACAGCTGGCTTTGAGTTTGACTATAATATTTTTTCGTGAAAAAGATGTGCGACTTGTGGGGTCATGTGGGTGTGATTTCATGAATCCTGATGAGGGGTGAGTGGGTGTCAGGACAGAGCTAGCCCTCTATGAACATTTGCATTCAAAGATATTTGAAGATGCCCGTTATTTCCACGTTACAGAGAAGTGTTTTTTATGAATCCGCAGAGACAGACCTCTCTGAAATTTCTGTTCATGCAATAACTCCCCAAATCTCCCAGGGGCCCTTGTGTGCCTTCTAATTCCTAATAGCCAACGTACCTGTAATGGTATGACGACATGTAATGGGAAATAATCTGACAAAAGTTTTGAAAGTATTTTATGCATAATGATGTCTATATATTGCTTTTATGTATTGTTCCCCCGCTCTGTAATGAATAAGGTAAAATCCCAAAGTCCAGACAACAGCATCTGGATCCAACAGGGTCGTCCACACCCCCGTTTGCAACAATCAATGTTTGCCCCAAATCAATGTTTGCCCCCCCCCCCCCCCCCCCCGTTCTCGATGACATTCTGTGTATGGCAGCAATAACACAGACTGAAGGAGAGAGTGTTTTCAGGCAGGTTTGTGGTCAGACGCGACGTGGATGTGAACAGACACAGACAGATTCTGGTGTGAAGATTTTCATTGGCTTTTTCCTTTTTGTTTTTGCCTTAAGCTTGACAATGATGCTCCTGCATGTGAGAGCTGAGGAGTGTTGCTTTATGACCGTGTGAAGTCAGTTTCCAGGTGAAAATGATTCTGCTATGCATAAAAAATTCTGCCTAATGCCTTTAAAAATGAGTAAAAAAAAATAGAAAAAGATTTAAAAAAAGACCTTGATGCCTCTAGAAGTAGACTGTAGACTTGTTGTAGATGCTTGATTGATTCTGTTAGTATCCTGGAGTTGTCCATCAGCCAATCTGCCTTGTCAAGCATCTTAATAGGTTCAGTGTGTGTGTGTGTGTGTGTGTGTGTGTGTGTGTGTGTGTGTGTGTGTGTGTGTGTGTGTGTGTGTGTGTGTGTGTGTGTATGGATGGTTGGTGTGTGTACCAAATATGCTGTACAGAATACAGGAATTTAAATAGTCCTATTTTCAACAACAGAAGCACACACGTATTTAGGCTATGCAAACTATAACAGCAGCAAATGTGAGATAAGACATTAAATATGAAAAATGAGATTATAAACTATTTGTAATAATGTTGCTTATGAGAAAAAAAACATTCAGATAGTGAGAGTATCATGTCACTATGTAAACTATTAGGATGCCTTAACTCTTGTTTGAAAACCAGTTTGTCAGTGTGTCTGTATGCGGTTCTGGGTTGATATTTTTTTCCACGACTTAAGTCAGTAACTATTATTATTATTATTATTATTTGTTTGTTTTTTTGGGGCACAGGGTGGACATTGAGGGGTTGGGTGGGAGAAGGGAGCTGGCCTTTTTTGGGGATATAAAGCTGGTCCTGCAGCTCGAAAGACTTGAGTCAACAAAAGGCGAAACAAAACCAGCATTGACAGTAAACTCTGGCTGCCGTCCTCTTCTGTCACAACCAAAGACCGAACAATATGTTCCCATTTTACATTATGGTAAAGCAACAGAGACTGTACAACTCTATTTTTGATACTTTGAAATGGATGTCATTCCTAAAAGGTTGGGGACATGTATGAGTGTTGAATATATATATATATATATATATATATATATATATGTATATATATATGTATATATGTATATATATATGTATATATATGTGTGTATATATATATGTATATATATACATATATATATATGCATATATATATGTATATATATACATATATATATATGTTTTGTAAAATAAAAGGGAAATACAGGTTTAGCTGATGTTTACCGAGCCTTGTATTGTCATTTCTTGTATATTTTGTATGTTAAAATTTTTGTAATTTTTAAGACTGCAGTGCTTTTTGAAATTATTCAAAGGGAATACCTTGCATCATACTGTAGGCTCTAAAGTAGTGTATATCAATAAAACAGAAAACTCAGCTGTGGCTTTGTGTCACTTTTTCTTTCTCTCCATGTCTTTGATTGAAAAACTCTGTGATCTCACTCTTTCATTTTACCAAAATCGTCCCACCAAACCCTGTTCAGACCTCAGCACACTACAAGCATTTACTCAAAAGTTAAACTACTAGATGGGCATAACAAAGGTAATATACAAGAAGAGCTACTTTATTAATCTCCTTGGATGAATGTGTGTGCAGCTGTAAACGCATTCTTTCACAAAGTCTTATATTCATACGTATAGAGGGCACTGGTTTGGTGCTAATTTGTGTCTATAAAAGGTGAAATCGTGATTTGGATCGATTTGAGTGAAGTTGGCTTTCATTAAATGGATATGATGCACAATTGCAAAACCATTATGTATAGAATTTTTATGACAAAACTCAGGTAGCAATGTATTATTAACGAGTCCATAACTACTGAGCAAATATCTGCTGATGAAGACCATGAGATATGGGCAAAAACACTAAGGGCTGGTTTCACAGACAAGGCTTAAGGCCTAGTCCTAGACTAAAATGCCTGTTTGAGCTGTCTTAACTCAAAGCGACTGGCACAGATTTATCTTGAACTAGTCTTAGATTTGGCCTGTTCTGGATTAAACTAAACCAATTGCAAGAGGGAGGATTAGAGCTACTCTAGGACTAAATTGAATCTTAACTTAATCCTTCAAGAAGGCAGGTTTAACTTCTGCTTAGCTATGTTTGTGAGGGAGCATGGACTACTTGGAATGTCTAATTGAAGACCAAAACGCACTACAGAGGCCAACCAGGCTAGTACTTGTTGATAGGACTAATCCATTGAATTACTTTGATGAAATAACTTTTCTATCATTGCTACAGCTGTACTGCACAACTACCTGAAGCAGCATTGCTGTCCGGATCCTCCAATAGCAGATCAGGATCAAGCAGATGTGCCCATGGCTGAGGCAGGCAATGACCAACAAGCACTTGCACACAGTTGCACAGTTATTTTTGCTTTGATAATGTTTGTTCTGTAAAAAAAAAAAAAATATGTAGAAAATAGTGTGCAGCAAAATTAAATGAGTGACTAAATCAAAGCTGGTTTAAAATGTAGTTTGTGGTGATTAAAATACTCACACTCATGAATATCCTGACAAAAACCATTTATTTTTTACAAATCATATTGTTCATCTTGGCTGATGACTTTTTTTGGATCATAGCTCTCTACTCCAACTTCATATCCAACTCAACCTGTAGAATTCTCATTTTCATTTCATGTTCTTCCTTCAGATATTTCATTTTATGCTCAACTTTTCATGCATGGTCATTTTTTCTTTGGTTCTCTGCTGTACGGTGGTCGCAGCATCTCCACTCATGGATGGCATAGCAGATGTGGAGGGTACACACTCACTGTGCACGGACTCTTCCAACCTGCTCAGAGTCCTTTCCTCTAGAAAAAGAACACTGTTAACAACAAAAACAAAAACAAACTCATATGGTCCTTAGAATAAAAGAAGAATACAGATTGACACAGACAGTGAAATGTAGTGTATTTACCAAAGGAAGTAACCAATTTAGCTTCTTTTGTGTTTTTACCATTTTTGCTCAGGTCTTCATCCGAACTGTCCAAATGGTCATCGTCTGGTCATCCAGAGGTTGCTGGTGCTCTATTATTGCAGACAGCAAGTCACTCAGTTCATCAGTCCTCTTTTTGTTTTTGGTGGTCCACCACCAGTCGTAAATCGCTCTCTTCTGATGTCTGCATTCTCTCATTTTAAAGCCAGTTTAAGGTTCTTCCAGAGGGCCTGTAAAGGTGGATATCACTCAATATAAGCAATGTCACAAAAATATGAAATGATAATAATGAAGATATCTCACCTGAAGTTGTGGTTACATTTTAATTTGCATTGAATTTCCTGCAAATTGCAGCCCCTCCACTCTTTTTCTTTTGCTCAGTAGCAGTAGTATGGTTTTTACTTTCGATAACTAGATGGTTTGACACAAATTGTTTTAGTAGTGTTTTTTCATACTCACTAAAGTTTTTTGAACGAATTCTTCTTGCCTCTGCCATTGTTCTGTCTCCAGATTCACACCAGTAATGGTGTTTTCTGTTCCATTCTGGGTTTTTATGAGCACCATTAGACCAACAGCATGTGCTCATACTTAACCTAATGAGGCTTAACCCAGGTGTTCTCATCTAGTCTTACTTACCTTACTCCTGGACTCCATAGTCTCCGACTAACTAAACCATAATTAAGCCACGTTCATGAAAGCTACTTAAATGTTCTAGTTTAGCTAATACACATTAAGGCCTAGTCCTGGCTTAATCTATCTAGCCCTGTCTGTGAAACCGGCCCTCAGAGTGTTTGATCATTCAATACATTTTATCCTTTATTTGTGTGTGTGTGCGCGTGTGTCTTGTTTGTCAATTTGTCCAATTGTTTTCTCATGAACTCTTGCTGCAGCTTCACCAGGAGGCTGAACACTAGAGGCCAGTGTTGCCTCCCGCTGTGCTGTAAATGTGAGCGTAGCACAATATGGCACCAAGCTATTGGGCCCACTTGGTCTTTGTTTGTTAATAAGTATATGACATTCTGACATCTTTTAAAGTGGATTTATTTTGTATATTTTTGTGTCTGGAAACATTAATTATTGGTGCTTTATAAGCTCATCTCTTTAAATGAGACCAAATGAAACATGCATCATTGTCAACATTTTTTATTGTTTACAGTCTTACACAGATCTAAATTCATACAAGTCTCAAACTTGCAACAAAAGAAACACATATCTCCTCTGCCACCAGAGGTTTGACCAAGCCTTATTTGGGCCAGTATTGCACTCTGGGTAATGTAGGCACAGTAAAAGAGGGAAAATAACTAAGACAGCTGTCAGCAGGCCTGTCACAGGAAAAACTCATACAGCTTTTACACAGTACTCCGGTCATAAAGCAGGAATTAAAGTGTGCTACAGACTGATCATTATAAATAGTCTGGAAAGAAAAACAGAAGAGATCTAGTGGCTGAGGTCGATCATTAGAGAAGGCTTCAGGATGCAACCTCTGTCCTTTTACATTTAATAACAAAATCTCCAAATCGTCATTCTACTCTGTTAAAGACGCTCAGTCATTTGACTCTTTGATTGGAGCAAATAAATCTGTAGTGCTTGGAAAAGGTCTAAAGGGGATGACGTCACACATAAATGCTTTTTACAGGAAAAAATATTCAGTTATAAATGAGTTGGTAGACTGGCACATCTGTAGTTTTAACAGCTCAAGGTCACTTCAAATGGATCCATGACAGTTGAGTCGAGTACAGTTTGGTATTCCCTCTGTTGTTTCAGTAGTCTAAGTCAGTCTTTATGGCTTTTTTTCTCTCTTTCTCTCCAAGCCTCACTGCTGGAGGCCATCAAATCAATAAACAATGTGCACGCACAGAGCCAACACAAAGGGGTCAACAGTCTAAATCTTGTAGTGGTTAAGAGAGAAAAATATTTAGAAATATACAGAAAAGATTGTATGCAGAAGTGGTTTTGTACAGCCTCAAGCATTTCAGGATGAACATCTGTACAGTTTTACTGGAGACACACACACATATAGAGCATTTAAATATACATGCATACTTGGCTTGAGTGTGTCCAGACGCCACACCATCTCTTCTCCACAACCAGCTGTGTGTGACATCCACAAAGTCATTAGCTCCACATGAAGCTTTGATGACTTCGGCTGCTTCACCAGTGGACGTCCAAACTCCAGCAGCGGCTTCAGGAGTGTCGGGGCCAGCAGTGTCAGTTGTGTGTTAATAAACGGCAGACGATGGAAAAGGGAGAGGTTCAGTAGGTGTTTGAAGTGGCACTGGGATCAACTGGAACTTCAGCATTATGGAAAAGCTGGTGCTAAAGAGATGTATTTGGGAGGCGAGTGCTCTTCAACGAGGGGTTAAATTGAGGGAGGAGTAGGGAGATGAAGGGCTATTGGTCAGTTACAGAGGACCAAGTGGACCTGCTGGCCGTAGAAGGGGTGGTTGGAGCGCTCAGCTACGGCTCGCCTGGCGATCTCCTCACTAGGGAAGGTGATCAAGGCCTCGCCGCTGCACTGGCCACTGAAGTTGTACAAGATGAGAACGGCGTCTGGCTGGAGCTGCAGAAGAAGGAAAACAGACAATAAGTGTCACTGATTTTAATGCAGCTGCACCGTGAAAACACCAGGGGGAGCCCACAAAGCAGAGGATAAACAATGCCCTGGGAGAGATCTTCTCCTCAAACCGGTCCAGTTAGGTAGGGGAAAAAAAAAAAAAAAAAAAAAAAAAGAGATTAATGGGCAGAGCTTAAAGAGCCAAAGCAGAGGACATGCTGTTCCCAGAGGACCTGAAACCCAGGACGCCGGTTGTGACGCCACACACGTTAATTATCCGTTAGTTTGCATGCATCCACGTCTTCATCAAAATCAAGTTTGATGGAAATCAGTTTCATTGAGACATGCAGATATGAAACAACTCACTGATCACATTAGCAATGACAGCATTAAAATGCATTAAGTCTACATGTTAGAGAACGACATGTGAGAGAGGGTCAGAGGGGTAATGCAATCCGGATAGTGTTCACTGGAAATGGTTTAGTTAAGGAGTGCTGAATCGAGCGAAGTTTGTATCTTATCAGTGATCCTACATCAATACTTGTGTTAGCAGAGGAAATGGGAAAGTATCCAATGTGTTTCTGTTCACTTCAGTACTGTTTGTTATTTCAACTGTGTAGTTTGTTGAAATCTAACATGGATATGTGCTACTGACTAAATGGTTTTTATGCTGACAATGTTGAGATGTTTAATGAAAATTAAAATAATCAAGAAGAGTGGTAATATGCACTTAATCGCTATTCAAAAGCTCCACTCTCCCTGAGGACAAGCATAGTAATAGTTTTCACATGAAATCTGATTTCACGGTTTAATTCCTCATCTCAGGTTCAGGTTGTGTCAGTGAGTGAAATCAAATACAGAAATGTTCCTTTTGAATGGAAATCATGCAGACTGTGGTCTCTACATGGGATGATTATCTGTCTCCACCCTACACAGAATGTACAAAATATCAAGGACCTCTTCCTCATATTGCCTTACAACCCTTTAAGCATTTTTGATCATTTGATATTAGATTTCCTATTATCTTTTTCCTAAATTCAGCCATTTAATTATTCCTTAGAGACACCTAAATGTGGTACTTTCAATACCAAACCTCTTGCATAGAGGTGGTGTCATCTTCTGCACATCATGCGACATGCAAATTATCTGCGGGAGGCAGCGGCGCCACGAGTCCACGTTGTAAAACTGAACAGATAATCCACATTCATGAATAAATGTAAGGAACAGAATCAGCAGTCTACAGTAATTACTCTTGGTGGTGTAATGTGTGTCTGTGGGACAACAGCTCTGGCCTGGAGTCACTTCATTATAGGATTTAAATGTAAAGCAAACAACAGTTTAATGTCCCTAATATTTCACACATTCTGTGTGCTGCGTATTGCATGTTCACTCGTGATTCAGCACTCCTGACAGTCCGACAGGAGAGACTTCAGTTATGAGGCAGATTTGATCGGGAGGCAGCAGGCCGACATGCTGGGTCAGGAGCTCAGAACCTTGATGGACCTAGATTGGGCATTCCTATTTAGATTAGTCCTGTCACATTGTTATTTAGCTGGTGCCTGTATAATGGCTCATGTGAAAAGAAAAAAAAAAAAAAAAGCATTGTGATGATTTGATCTCATGTAAGAGCGAGTTTTGTTCACTATAGCAGCCATCATGTTTCATTATAATCTGGGATTTTGTGTCCCACAAGTTATCCATAGGGAGCACAATAACATGCCAGTCATATTTAGGAAGCTACAGTAGATGTGTGAATGGCAACAGCAACTAAATAAACAAATAAAAAGGTTTCTTTGGCATAACCTCTGTGCTTTGCGAACTGTAGGAGCTCATTTCATTTTGAATCAGTGGCCTTACGAGTGTAAGCTCTCTAAGTATTGGTTTGGTGATTGGCAGGTTAAAAGATGTACAGTCATTTAAATGTTCAATTACAACATTTCAATGTGAAGCAGGCACCTGCTACATGTTTGAATTTAATGGTTAAGCTAGCCTACAGTGCAACATTTTAAGTTCACTTCTTTTTCAACCAAACTTTAACCTCGACGTCTTGACCGGCAAATCACCAACTCAGTGCTTACTGGAGAGTTTGATGCAAGTTCATTCCTGCATGTTGTGCATCAGCCTGAACATACAGATGTTAGTCTAGGAAATGCCTTCTCTGTCCACTCTGGTTCACTGGAGGCTCTTCTTACCTTGGGGTGAGTCCCTAAAGACAGAGCCATTCTTTGGGCTGAATCAGACTCCTGGCCTGTTCGCTCATCTGAACCATGCTGCTGTACTCGTCAGGGGCGTACTACAGATAGCATAATAATGAACGCACAGTCAGGGCGGGAGGCCTCCACATTGTTTCACACATGACAGTATACAGTTTTAGATACACACAAGATGCAGAGGTACTCTCAAAAATACTCGGGGAGGAAGACATAAACACACCAAACCGGAAGCGCACACACACACACCACACACACACCACACACCTAATAGTTGCTGAACAGGCTTTATTGGAACCACAGAGTGTGATTAAGCACGAGATTGTGTGTTAAAGGACACCAGTACTGCTGTGAGAACTGTTTTCTCACCCAGGGCCGGTGTGAGAGACGCTACTACAGCCAGAAAAACACACACTCACTCTATTAAGGCTACAATTACAGTAGTTCAGCCAACAGTCAGGACTGGAGTCAGCTTTACTCTCTCTCAAACACACACACAATTAGTTCTCCAGTGTGCAACTCAATAGAGGTTCTTATTTGGTGTGAATCTGATGCTGGCTGCCCCCTACAGTAAGGCACACACACACACTTTTAAGTATAGGGGTTTGTACTAGTATGAAATGACATAAGCCATAAAGACCAAAAGCCACACCCAACAGCACAACCCCTCCACCTCAAACCCCACCCTTCTCCCCCTTCCCTTCCCGACTTTCCAAACCGTCTGGAGCCACAACTGTCAGGGTTCATACCTGCTTCAGAGGACTCCACCTAATTTGGGCTGGCAGTGAAAAATATGGGCAGCACAGAGAAGGGGAGGAGAGCACAAGTGCACACATGTCCCTTAATTAAATACTACTGGGGTGTGATTTAGCAAAAAAAAGCACGAATGGTAAATCATTCTCGCTGCGGGGTTGAGAGCTCAGTAGTCCAACAGCTCCAGACATTATCATGTGGGGATGCAGGCTGTGGGAAAGCCTATTGTTATCCTGGTCAGTGGCCCAGCAGCACCATCATCATCAGGTGGCTGCTGTGAATGGTTGACACAACTTACAGTAACTGCACTGGGCCTTCTGGAAAGAAGGTGCCGCTTTAATCCAAGCGTGAGCATTTTACCAATAGAGCTAAAACCACTCATACAGCTGAAAACCATTCCATGAGTACAATTATTTTACATGCATAATAACCTGCATGGCAATAAAAAAATCCACAATATATTATTTTCTATCCACAAATAAATTTGAAAGGCAAACTTTTGCAGTATATGGCTGCAAATGTACGCACTAGGCATCTTTGTGTGGCCCTTGCATACTCCAATGCACAAATTTCAGATCTGTGCCTTCATTTCAGAGCTGATGTACTGACCTGGTATCCCTGGAAGAAGCTGAGAATATCCTTGACTCCAGTATTGTAGGGCAGGCCCTGCATCCTGACCAGGGCACCAGGCTGAGGCAGTACGGAAGAGGCGGCGGCTGCAGCAGCAGGGTGGGGTTGGGCTGCCACTGCTGCTGCCACTGCTCCCGGTGGAGCCGCAAAGTAGCTGACTGTGGACGGAGAAACTGGGGGGCTAGAGAGAGAATATGTCAGGTGAAGGAGGAGAATAGAGGCAGGAAGTTAGAGAAACATAGAAGGTACAAAGGGAGATGTGATAGTTTTTCACTGAGCTAGCGGTACCTCATGATGCACTAACCTGGGGTAGTAAGCTGTGTAGTTCATGTTCATATTCATATACAGGTGTGGGTGAGGGGGATAGTAGGCCAGAGTGTGAGCAGGGCTGTGTGCGGTGGTCTGAGGAGGTCTGGGAGCAGCCAGCAGGGGGGGCTGGTAGAGGGCAGCCTCGGAGAGAATGGCAGGTGGGGTGGGGAAGGCAGCATAGGCTGTGGGGGGAGACAGACCTGCAGAAAGAGACAAAGATAAATACATATACACAGAGTTATTTGCATGTTGTGTTCAGTGCATGCACAGTCCTGCCAGTAGTAAAGTGAAGTGTGGAGAAGTATATCAATAATTACAACATGCTGCCTGGAGAGTTGAATCTGTTACAATATACTCTCAACTATGACAGCACCATGACTTATGAGTTCTTAGGACATATTAGACAGAAGTCGAAGCAGACAGCAATAAGAATAGACCAGACTGACGGCCAAACCTATGAAAAAAAACAACCAGTTGGAAAAAAACCCAGATTTGTCCTTTAAAAACAACACATCAGAGCGGAAAGAGTCCCCCAAAACACCCTGTGTGCCAGGTACTTTATTTACAAAGCTTACTGTGTCCTTCAGTCATACTTACAATGTAAACACACACAAATGACGGTATGGATGTATTTACATACAAACAGCCACTATCAGTGCGAGGCTGTGGGCAGCTGTGGTCTCGCTCAGTGCCAACACAGTGACACAACACTGCTGACCTTGTGGAGGCTGAAGTGTTTCCAGGTGAGTCAGGGTGAAACTACGTCCAAAAAAAAATGACCTCAACTCTAATTCTACTACGGATATAGGTGAAAAAGCAAAACCACCTTTCTCAGGAAACTATTTAATAAATATAAGATAAAAAAGGGTGAAGATTTGTTAATCAATGATCATTCAAAAGAAACAGAGACACAGAAACGTGGCTGCCAATCCCAATCTAATCTCCAGCACTAGAGACAGATATGAGCCATAACAGAGCAAAGTACACAGTTGGAGCTGCAATCAGTCTGGTCTAAACTGGCAGAGACATAGCTGTATAGCATGTATGTTATACAGAAATACCAGCAGACTATGGCGCACTGAAACATTCAAATATTTTGATATTTAGTTTTTAATTTCTACGACATGAGTTTGTTTGAATCCAAATCGACTGGAGTTCAGTGGCACAATGTGGGCATCAAATATGTCTGCCAACTCTTACAGGTAGCATTGTTAAGTTGTTCAGTGTCCCAATAAGCAGAAAAAGAAAGCCTTATTCACTTACACGGAAGCTTGCAGGGTGGAGGGGAGAGGCCGCTGCGGTTCAGGGTTCCTCCCATCAGCACGATGCTCATCTCCTCTGTGGAGCACTGGAACACCTCCACATAACGGTCCTTCATGGTCTTTTTATGGCACTTCTGGGCCACCATAAACGCCTTGTCAGATGATTTCATTTGGATGAAAGCATCACCAGAGGGCCGACCCTGCAGAGAAGACAGAGGAAGAAATGGACAGAATGAAAGAAAGACAGACAGTGAGCAACAGAATACAGCACAAATTTCAACAAAGCAAAACAAAATTCAAAGGTGGAGGCATTTTTACTGCAAAAGTAACGTGATGGATTTGGCTAATATTTGGTGAAGAATAGAGCTGGGTGATCAAGTTCAAGATCAAGATTCAATTTGACCAAAATCTGTCACAGCTTGAGATCTTAAATACTTGTTACAATACATATTACAAATATATAGGATTTTGTTTATTAAAAACAAACAAACACATTTAACATGACATTTTACAGTTACACGAGTCCCCACCAGTCTGACCTGTTGGTTGAGAACCATGTGGACTCCATGGGGTTTGATGTCAACGGTGTGCTCTCCCATGAACTCCAAGATATCTTCAATGCCGGCAGCGTAGGGCAGGCCACGGAGGCGGACACAGTCGCGAGTGCTGCTGGCTGCTGGAAGGTAGGGAGGCGTGGCGAGGACCGGGACAGGCACGATGGGTGAAGGGGGTAGTGTGGAGATCAGAGGCGTGGACATGTAGCGGTTCAGGACCTAGCACAAGCAAAAGAGGAGGGAAAATGACAAATTAAAAAGACAGCAATTTTTCTGCAAAAGCCTGGAATCTCCTTCTTTTAACTCTCTCATGAGACGAGGACAACAAAGTTCATTTCACACCATTGACTGCAATCATTTAAATTTTCTGCATGTGCAAATGAGACACACAATACAAAGTTTAATACAGAAGAGTTCCACGGACTTGGCAAGGAGCACTGACACTGTTGTGGTCTACATACTACGACACTTCGTGTTGGTTTTCCCTTTAATTTGTCACCCATCTGTAGTTGTGCAAACTCCACAATCATCTGATTAATCCACAGTGTCGGCATATACTTTCGATACCATGTTTATACGCTTCTCTACGTTGTCATGACATCAGTTCTTTGGCGAGGGAAGCAGCTGTTGTTGGTATCACTCATAGAAAAAGGAACTCCTGGATTATTCATTGATAAGAATGCTTTCTCAAGAGTCTTAATCGGAAGAAAATAAAATGCATGGATTTGTCTACGTGATTTGTCTTACAATTAGTTTGTTGTATGTATCAAAAAGTACTCCAACTACGGCCAAGATACACATGGGCATGTTTGTGTCTAAAATAGGAAACCAAAGCCACAAGTTCCCCTCTTCATATGGACAGTCTTAATGTTGTTTTGAAACAGACATTGGCCTCTTTATTTCTTACATTACATTTATTTTGAATCATTCAATGCAGTATGTCAGCACTTTTTCTCAGCAGTAGTCTGAAGAATCTCATATGATGTGTTTTTTTCATGTCCTTACAAAACTTAAGAGCTCAAAGATTTCTCCAGCCCAATAAATTAAAAGGATTTACCTGTTGCACCTCAGCTGCAGTACTCCGAAACAGCTCGATATACCGCTTCCCCAGAATCTGCTTGTGCTTCTTCAGGGCATTCTGGGCGTACTCTTCACAAGAGAAGAGCACAAAGGCGTCGCCAGTGGGCCGTCCGTCAGGGTACTTGACAAAGAGCAGACCCTCTGCACCATCTGTAACTGGGCTCTCGGGACCAAGGAAGGACAGCACTTCCTGGGGTGTGGCGGTGAACGGCAACCCCCGCATACGGATAATCACCTGGTTCTCTTTGGACAGGAACTGGGCCACCTCGTTAGACGTACCTACAATCAGAGGACAGCTATGATTAAACACCTGGCATCATAAGTTCATCCCAGTGACACTCAAACAAGGTTCATGTTTTTTATGTTGTTTTTAACTTTCATCTAGAATTCAGCTAAGATTTCCAGGGAACAACACACCATCACCAAAGTTAGTAGAATTCATCATCTGGGAAACATGAATGTCTATAGAACATTTTGTGCCCATCTATCTTGTAGATGTTGGGACATTTCACAAGATATGTGAAAACTTTGACCTTGTGGTGGTCCTAGAGGAAAGGTCACCAAAGTCATTAAGATTCATCCTCTGGGGACCATGAACTGCAAACCATCCAATAGTTGAGATATTTCAGTTTGGACCAAAATGGTGAATCAACCGACCGACACTGCCATGCCAGAGCTGCACAGCTAGTGTGGTTAAAAATAACATATAGGATAGGAATGCCTGTGTTTGGCTAATCCAGCAAATTAAATACAAATCCAAGTATTTCATCACATTGATCCAGCAATCATTAAAATCCAGGTTTGCCATACAGGAATCATTTAATTGATTGGCAATATTGCCCAAAATGGCCTAATACACCTTGAGATATTAAAGAGAGAGCTAGCCTGGTATAAAAAAGTATGCAAACATTTGAGTTGACACATTTTTATCAGACATGGTCTGCCTCTGCCACCCTCGCTTCTCCTTCCATAAGACAACTACAGAAAGCTGTGGTGGACTCAGGTCCAGTCCTTTAGAGAGCTCTGAAGGATCTGCTCCAGGATTGCCTGAGCTACTATCTCTGAGTCTGTCTAGTAACATGTTTTTTTTAATGTTATGAACCATTTCAAGATGTGATATCTGACATCCTATGAAAACAGTAATGAACGCAAGTGTCACCATACAGTGTTAGGCAGTGTTGGCTGGTTTGCAACTAAAAGTGTCACACTGGCTTTGCTCACCAATGTGCGCACAGTCAGCTGTCACCATGTTAAGATTTTTCACACGTTTATTCACCGACCCCCATTACACAATCACCTGCATTGGTTTCCGGTTTATTTCCTTTGTTTATATCATGTTCCTCTTACTCTGCTACAGTTCAAGAAGAATTGGTTTGGGGTGAGACTTGCAACAACTAAGAGGATATGTTAACTTATATGACCATGCAAACAGGGGCTATAAAAAACGAATTGTCTCGTCCTATCTCGCAACCCTATAATTTGCAAGTAGCCCCATCTGGTTTAGTGTGTTAAACTAACTGACTTCAGGTCACAGAAATATATACGTACAGTACTGTGCATTTGCTAACAGTGCCATGTTCATTTAAGTTTTGTTTCAACTATATGGCTTCTTTGATTGCTTTCTAATCATGTAGAAAGTATACAGTACATGCAACAAATTAAACTACATGTCCAGACAGATAAACTTTCACAAGATATAAATGTCATCCAGTAATTGAGGTAATAAACATTGTGGATATAAAGTTAAGTGGCTCACAGTTTGTATATTACTACTCAGGCAACTAAGCATTTTTGTCTCTGTTCCTTCTATTACTATCCTATCCACTATTAATAACGATTTATAATTTGTATGGTAACAGGTGAAACAAATCCTCAAATTAAACAGCTACAATATCAAATTAAATTTTCCAACAGCAATGGCATAGCCTGATACACTAAATGTTTTGGATTATACATTCATTTACTGTGAGCTTCTTTCATTTCTATTGATAAATACAACTGTGTCTTGTCTGCTCTAACTATTTGCTTAAAGTCCAATGTGCTGTCAATCTGTACTGATCTTAACTCATCTGAGTAAAGTCCACAGTCAGACTGGCACTGGCCACTGTAAGTTATCTGCTCTGAGTGACTGTGTTTCTTTGTCTGCTATCTGTGTCCTGAGTTACTGCTGGCTGCTGCTCTATGGTCCAGAGGCCCCGGGCCACGCCTTTGTCTCTTCACACCCCCTTTGTACCAGCACTGAGCCGGTCCTTTCACCGGCCGTCAGCCTTCTCTCCCTCAGGGGAGTGGAGCTCGAGGCTGAACTGAACAGGTGAGCTGCTGTTAGCCAAGACTGAAATTTCTCTCCAACTGGCCTCTGAAAGGTTGGGCTGGGCTGGGGATGAGGAGGTGAGGAAGGGATGGGGGGCAGTGGGGAAAGCTCCTCACAAAGCGTCTTTCATTAGTCCAAGATAAGCTGCAGGAGAGTCACTGGGATGAGGCAAAGACACGGGTAATAGGAGAGAGAGCCAGAGCGCAAATGAGATGCCTTCTTTTACAGTCACTAAAGAGCTGCTCTTTTACAGATGTGGAAGGGTCTTGTTTTTCCTCAGAGATGCGGGAAAGCCATGAAATAGAAGTCTACCTCACACTAACAGAAAGCCTTTCACCATGAGTCTTCATACAAACATGGTGAGAATAGAGGAGAGGGAAAAAAAACCCTGAAATCTGACCTCCAGCAATCTTGAGGAATTCCTCTCCTGTGGCCTTGTAGACCTGAGAAGACAAGAGGAAAACTGGATTTAGCCATAAAGAACAAACTCATGCAGATTTAACAAACTCTGACAAGTCAGATTTCACTCAAATAAATAAAATACAGACAGCAGGAAAAAAACAAGCGATGGGCTTTTTAAGTGATATTGAGCCTCAGGGAATTTACTAAATGCCTAATTATTTAATCATCATTTAGTTTAGAAGACATTTTAAAAACTCACATTGATTATCTAAGGACCTCAAAAGGGGTCTAGTGTTCAGCTAAGCTTATCTTAAAAACACACAAAACAAAATGATGAAGTAATGAAGAAGTAAATGCTAAATCTAACCTCGATGTAACGGCTGCCCATGTGGTGCTTGTGGCGCTCCAGGGCCAGGTCTCTGTGTTCTGAGTTGATGAAACGAACTAAGGCCTCGCCGTTCCTCCTGCCCTGAGCGTTAAGACACAGGGCCACGCCACCCCTGAAACACAGGTGCACAGATACATGGACGAGTATTAACACATTAGGGTTATTAGAACTGGGTTCAACAGGGATGCCCAACTCATGACAGTTAAAGGAATAGTTTGACATTTTGGGAAATACATTTATTCACTTCCTCGCGAGAAAGACAAGAAAGAAAATGTTGTAATTATGTAATGTTTTAAAAAGATTACAGGTGCTGCAATATTCGGAAATGTAATGTAAATACAATAGAAAAGTACACACACTGGAATGAGAGCTTTTATTAGTGACGTTTCTATATGACACGGGACTTCCTGTAAAAGTATCCACACAAAACAAAATGAGAGCTATACATGTGATACATGAGACCAGCGTCAGGTTCAAACGTCACTAATAAAAGCTTAAGGCAGCTCTAATCCCAATGTGTCTGTACTTTCCTATTGTACTCACGTTATTTTTTTGGTATCCAGCACCTATTTCACCCTATATTCACCCTTTGAGTTTTTTTGGACATTCAAACAACTATTCTAGCATACTGCACAAAAAATGAAAAAAAGGGAAACAAAAAGCCACAAATCTGCACCCTGACTAACATGCTGAAAGCTCCAAAAATCACTTTGAAATGTTTTGATGCAGCAAAGGTTTAAATAAAGTTCATTGGTAAAGTAATGGGTTGTTGGAAAAAGCCCATTAAGTCCAACATACTTGGCAATACTGAGGCCTTTAAAGAAGCGAGCAATGTCTTGGTCTGAGGACTGCCAGGGAAGCCCCCGCGCTCTGATCACTGTCTCACTGTCCACCGGCTCTGTCTTACTGCTAAAGAAGGAGAAAAGCAAGACACATTAATGATATTCGGACCATATTTACAAAACAGATTATTAAAAGCATCCATGTTGATGACTATTGCTTTGAGAAAAAACACCATTGCTGTTGTCCACCGACTGTAGACACAGAAGCACTCAGTTAGTGCTTAACACGGTTAACACACTCCCATGATTAAATGTCAGGGGGTTGTCAAGGTGACAGGCTTTTGCCTGTCTGAGAACAGCAGGATTTGGCGCTCTGCTACTAGATAGCCAGGTAAGCACTTGATGGCAAAGTTGGACAGCTTTAATTACACACTTGTGGTTTCCTTGTTGCTGTAATCAATGCTAAGGGCCTGAGGTCTGAGGTCTAAATATGTCTGCAGGGGGGTAGTCAGTCTGTAAACAACACTGCTGGCTAACAGGTGCAAGATAGATGTACATTTATCTCACCCCACTTAATACATACCATGTGCCGGAATCAAACTTGTACTTCACGGTTTCAACACAGGAGAACGTGTGATCTAAAAAGTAGAAAAAGAAAATTGTAAAAATCGAATGTTGTTGGATCCTGAAGGTCCAAAGCAACGTTCAGTCTTTTCTGTAATGAACAGGTTCCCCCTGCCAAGCGATGTGTGTTTTTAAGCACTCTGCATTCCTGTTACTAATCACACCCAAAGACATAGTTGGCTGATTTTAGGAGGGTAAAGCCACAGGCGACTGCCACAGTCAAGATGGAAGATATCAGATCAAAGTTTGATTGATTTGCATGCACTGTAACACATCTGGAGTCAGCAATGAGTAGCGAATAAGACGGTTTGCTGCTTTTTAAAAACACATTTGAAGATTGATTACAATGAAAAATGCCAATTAGATAATTAGACAAATACAACAAAAAGTATAAGAATGTCTGGCTTGTTAACCAGAAATAATACAATCAAGACATTGTTCAATGATCAACAAACTATCACTCCTTCTAGTTAAAAGTGTTGTTTCTGTAAACATCTGGGCTTTGTTCTAGTTTCCATCAAGTAAAAACATGCAAGACAGGTTGTGGTACAATGCAAAGCACACGAATAACTGCTTGCAAACAGTGAATGCCACTTCACTGGTCTTCATGTAGGCCTGGTATTTTTTTGTTCTCTCTGCACACGTAGTTCAGGGTCAGCTACTAACAGTGCCATGGGAGCTGGTAGGCATTCAGCATAGATCAATGACAGATCATTTTAGGTACAAAGTCTGGCGGTTACTTACTGTAGGGCTCAGCCAGGATGCAAAGTGTCAGCTGCACCATGCTCCTCACCTCCTCCACCCCCATCAACTGCTCTGACGCAGCAGGGAGACCAACATCTGCACACATAGTTAAGGACACTGAACAGTTTAAGCTGCCTGTTATTTTGACTTTGTACTACTTGTTGATGAGTCATGCTGCTAGGATTTTGTACAATTTTCCTTGTATCTTCCCTGAAATATATAGTTGAAAAAGGAGTATTTATAACAGAGTATCAATAAGATGTAACTACAAAAACACAATTCTAGCATACAGGCAAGCCAAGGATACATTCCAACATGGAGGCGAGTTCGAGCTTCTGCACAGGGCCAGCGTTGGGACAGCATTTGTGAAACTCCTTCCTCACGTCCACAAATGAAAAAAAACATTCAGGAAGGACAAGATTCTGAAAAGGAAGAGACAAAAAACAAAAAGTCAGTATGACAGTACTGAAATCTGATATGTATATTGTATATACTAGGAAGCTAATGGACAAAGAGATGAAAAAGAGAATCATCTTGAGTCAAAGTTATAACCAGGAACACAAAAAGGATGGAAAAAAAATAATGAGTAATTCAAAAGAAATGTGTTACTTCTTAATACAGGTCAGTGCCCACATTCATGAGGGAAAGAAATCATATCCTTGAAGCTTATTGCATTTAACTCAAGCACATTTCTGGAAATTAACTAGTTACATGTGTTTAAAAAAGTCTCCATACGGTTTATCACACACTGTCATCTTAGTGGAGCCGTGAACAGAGAAAGCCATAAACTGGTATGATTATTGGTATTTCAAGGCAGAGCATGACATGCTAGTGCTGAGCTATTACCAAAAAAAATATCTAGTGGAAACATACGCATTTAAAACATTTTCATTTTAACAAACAACTCTATAATATGCCAAATAAAGTGTCTGGCAAAATAATTAAATGCAACTGGAAACATTTCATTTTGGATCTCAAATTCTAAAATTGTACTTAAACATGTGTCTGTAGTTTAGAGACACAACAGTAGGAAAATGGGAACTATTACCTTTTTGGAAGCTTCGGGGTGGAGGGCCTGTCGGATGACAAGGGGACTGTTGACACAAAGTGTGTAAGAGCTTCTGCCGAGGCATTTCAGTTCTGATGACACTGACTGCTGGAACTGCATAATGAAACAGAGCAGAAGGAGAAAAGAAAATTAAACAAGGATTTCAGAATTTGTACCTATCATAGGAAAGTGGGACCATCAATATTAAATCTGAACATACCTAAAATATCTAAAAAGAGAAGAAAACAAACAAGATGTAATTCATTTTGAATTCATTTACTCCCTTTTACTGACAAACATTCAGAGACTTCACGATCAATAAATATGATTCGAGTATCTGCTGTGCAAACACCATTCACAATGTGAAAGTGAGAATTACCCAGCAGGCTTTAATCTAAAAAAAGGTAGACAAGTGAAGGTGGTGCTGTGTTTGACATTTGACTGTGTGTTTGTTTCTCATTAGGAACGAGGCTTGTCTAACAGGTTTTAGTGTTTGCCTAGCGAGGGAGGGAGCAGACAAAGGAGAGGAATGATCACACCACTAAATCACCATGATCACAATTTTCTCTTAGCACAGACAGACAAGAGGAAAAACAAACCATACGAGTCCAACCTGCCTGTCTCCACGTTTACGTAAACTCTGACGGCTACAACACCCAATCCTAAATACCAGCAACTCCCACATATGCACATGTTTATTTATAACTACCACATTCAATGAGCCCCACTCCTTGTGTTGTGTCAACCTGTTGTTGGCAGCATTTGACTGTCAACAGAATCACTTCAATATAAACATACACTGAGGCAAATGACATCTGAGGTCAGAGGACTGCATTTCTGAGAATGTTTTACATTATTTTCTTGTGATTTTAGATGATTCATCAAAGGAAGTTTTTTTGTAGGTTGAAAGCTGTGTTAAGCAATTTTTGATTGAAATTGTGAGAAAAATATCCAAGACTCTTAGGTTGCTAAATGTTTTACCAGCTACCAATTTACTTTGGCTCCCTGCCTTTTCGTGATGGGCGTATGACGTAAAATTCCATTATCTTGAGCTTGTGTGCTGAGAGCGGCTGCTTACATTTTTATATTGGGCAGTGCTGGGGTTTGGTTGAGAGCCGTTGGGAGTCAACCAAAGAAAACAAGTGAAAGCTGTTGATTCTCAGTGATATCTGCAGTACTAGTAATACTTTCACATACAACTGGGAGTTAGTGGATTCATTGTTGATATTAAGGGACAGGGTCTGATTTAGATCACCTTACTGTACGTGGCTTCTGAAACTTAATATACTATGACTAATAATTCTTAAATCAAACTTTGGCAAAATTATTCTCTATCATCTGTACTTTTGACTTGAGCAAGATCTAACACCCAAAACCCACCCATCTTTTTGTCCTCTCGAGCCATTTGGCTGACACTGGACACCAAATTAGTCCATTAAGGCCACAGCTGTTCTTGTAGGGTATTTGGAGAAGATGTGGGAACCATAAACAGAGATATGTGGTAACTCATACACACTCCCACCCAGATTTCTTTGCATAATAGTGATAAATAAATAAATAAATAAATAGTGAAAATAGTGAAACCTCTCTAAAGTCATATTGACTTAATGCTGCTTGTATTCACTTGTTGCTCAATGTTCCCATGCAAGTTAGAGACTACCTTTTGCTCATGTCATTGGCCACTTCAGAGAGTTGTAATGTTTTTTTCCCCTTCTTCTGATCCCCTGATTCCTCAAAGTCACCTTGGTAAGTGCAAAATTAGACTGTCTGGGTGTGAGACCACCTAAAAGCCTGTGACTGACTAGTTTCACATGGCCACTAGCTATATATGACAGATCCTGAGACAGTGAGTGAGTATTAGAGGTACGTGTTGAGGCATGCTCCTTAACAGTCAGAGAGAAATGCAGGGCTATTTGGCAACACCAACCAGCTGCTGACAAGGGGAGAAATGCTTTGGGGTTAGATTAAGGGGGTTTGGGATGGCTGGACAGAAACGTGAAAGAATCATTGATCTGAGAAAAGACAGCTTGGGTATTTGCAGTGGGCCCATGAACACCAGCAGATATATAGAAGATCACTGGTCACTGAAAGAAAAATAAACAAAGTTTTTTTCAAAACTATGAATTTTGTCAAATCATCATTCAGTGCAACTTCTCTTTGCTGTTGAGTAAAAAACATAGATGGACTGTCAGTACCATTCTTTCAACTAAGCCCCTTGGACTTCAGGTCAAGGTCATGTGAAAACAGGAGCAGCACTTAAAATTTGCAAGCTCAAGACCCTTGACAATTTCCAAAAATGCTGCCATGGCTCTGGTGAAAATGAAAACAGCAACAGATTCAGATAAAGCACCAGAAAGTATAATTCTTATGTATAATGGTTTTACATGGAGAAAAGTAATTGTATTACATGGAGATGCAGAAAGTTCACACATTAGTGGTGGGAAGCTAAAATAAGTGAATAGCCATGTTGGTGAGGGGACCTGGATCCAGGGGTTATTAATTGCCATAGATAATTGGATGACAGATGTGCTGTGTTGGTTGTCAGTCTAATCCCAGACCTAAATGACTTCTTGATTAGATAAATTAGATTAAGGTTAGTTACAATAAACCGTCTGTGAGAACAATCTGTCAACAGGTAGATTTTGGTAACAGGATATACCACATGCTCAACTGTTTATGTAACCTAAATATTATTCTTAACTGAAAGGTGGAGCCCAGAAACTATTTGTGAAACAATGTACAAAGAGGACAGCTATTCTAGGTGCTTTGCAGGTGATAATTAACAAATAGGAAAACAACTTTTGGTCAAAATGTTAATTATCATACTCACAATATAATATACAGAATTCATTCTTGGTACATCTTGACAACATCAAATGTACCTGCCCCTTTTTTGATCAGAGTTTAGTTTAATTTGCATATTACACTGCATGTAAACAAACTGTCCTGATCACAGTATCAACATATCACCTCAACAGCACACCAGCTGTAACTGTCAAAATAGTAAAGTAGTAAGACACAATTGTGGAATCTAAAGTCCCTGAATTCTTTCATTCAATGAATGTACATATTCTGTGCATGTACAGGAAGTCACCTGCACAGTATTTGCTGTGTTTTTGTTTGAGGTGCATTGTGTGAAAGCTCACAATACCAATTTAAAAAAAACAACTTAAAAACATAATCTTTCATTGTTCTAACAGCAAACACAAAAATCCAAAACTATGATTTCCAAGTTCTGTAGATTAATTCAGCAGCACATTTTAAGTACAGTCATACAGCACAATTTCATGTTTACAGTAATAACAGGAATAATGTTTGTTCATAGCTGTGCATGCAGCTCCACCTTGGCCAATTACTAAAGCCGGATTACAGAGAGAAAAGCAAATGTTTTAGAAGACCTAGTGGCACACCCTCTCCCTTTCTCCTCCGTGCTAAATTGAGCAAACAAGCTGAACCGAAGACAACCCTCGCACTGACAACAGATAGGTAGAGAGACAACAGGCCATTGAGCCAAACTCATGAACAGTCTGCAGAATAAAGGTCAGAGTGCTTCCACCTTAAATTAGCTACATTTCATTTTCAATGAGCATGATCCATATAGTTGTAATTACAGTTAATGTGGGAAATACAACACAACCACCCATAATTCAAGTTCCACTTTCTTCTAATTGTTTCTGTAATTTTTGCAACTTGCTGCCAAAAAACATGTATGCAATATATACGCAAATAAACATCCATCTACTTAAATAATAAATCATTCCAGTGATACGATCATCATCATCATTATCATGCCTTCATTATTATTTAAAATTAGCTGCTCATTACCAGTTATGATGTGATAACCCATGTCACACTTTCTGTATGATAATGCCATCTCATTATCTGAAGAAAAGAGTCATTTATTTTAATTCAGTTCTAAATCAACTCAATCAAATCAACTAACTTGATCTAAATCTGTTTCTCTGTTTCAGGACTCACACACTGGGGACACAAATTTCTCTTAAACCAACTTTCCGTCTCACTCTACCGCTCTGAAAGGCATTTCCACAGATGAGGGGGAGGAGGTGGCCTTTGAACATGGTCCTATCAGAGTTTGCTCTCCAGTGTAGCCGGACTGTTTGTATGCAGAGGTGAGGTAGGGTGGTGGTGGCTGAAACAAACTCCGATAAGAGCAGCAGGGAGTGCCAGGGCAGTCCCTGTGGTAACTGTTTAAGGCACCTAAAGCTAAACACACACACTGCCGTCACAGCACATCATGTCTCATGATACATAAGAGTTGTACGTTGCATTCAGAATGATAATTTCTTACTGGGCTAAAATCAACCAGGATACAAATTGTGTGCAATGGGGGAAAACGTTTTTGTAACAGCAATTATAGTTTAAGTGTTATGTTATATATGAGATATTTCAGTGAGTTAACATGAACTTTATCATTAGTAACTACTGCAGGTTTTCTCTAATAATCATCGCGTAAATTAGAAATCTCTTTACAGTTTGGGGATTAATTAATCCTTGCCCATGTGTACTTTTAATCCAGTTGCTAACACGGTCTTTACATTGTGAGCATGTCCGTCACAAGCCCAAGCACAGGAAAAATCACAGAGAGTGGGGTGAGATGAAAGAAAAGACCATTAATAGCTGTGCGTCCCAATATGTCAAAAACTGAAGCAAAAAGGTTTCCAGTGCTAGACAACAGGTTACCCACTGCACTAGTCGTCTCCCAAAACATTCATAGTCATAAACTTGACATTTTGGTCTTAGGAAACTTTAGACACACCCAGCAGAGATGAGAGAGCCATGGTGATGAGCCGCAATAACTTCATCATCATAGGTTTGGGTTCTTACAAATCAGACTGATTTTTGCCTTTTGCCATAGTGTTAAAACCCAGGTTGGGTGAATCATTCTTGTGATTCATGTCACAATATGGCTGCCATTACCAGCAAGCACCAAATATCTGTAAGTTAACTCAATGCCGTTGCCAGCAATTCTGGCTGTGGTCTAAAACGGTTGAAAAAAACAATTAGATAGTGAAAAAAAAAAAGGAGTGTCAGTTGTCTCAGTTTCACAATGACAACAACAACAACAACAACAACAACAAGGTGTGTGAGGTCTCACATCACATGCAGCTCCCTGCAGGCTGCGACATGCTGTCAATGTCCTGGACTAAAGCCAAGCCTGTACAGTCAGCAACAGCCTGACAACAGCTAAAACATCAATCACGTGCACACACCGTAATGTGTGTCACAGCTACAGTCATAAAACACAAACACTCAAGTACCAGCATGTCGTCTATAGCCATCATCTTACACATCAATCTATTCTGACAAAGCCCTGATACATGTCATTTAGCATTCACACTGTATTAATGTGTTCTTTTTTCATTTCTTATCGGGTGTATTCACGTGTGAAATGACTCTACGGACAACTGGGCAACTGATCCCTGAAGTAAATCCTACAATACAAGGGC
This sequence comes from Enoplosus armatus, assembly GCF_043641665.1. Taxonomy (NCBI): domain Eukaryota; kingdom Metazoa; phylum Chordata; class Actinopteri; order Centrarchiformes; family Enoplosidae; genus Enoplosus; species Enoplosus armatus. The sequence goes on along the minus strand of NC_092180.1, from coordinate 20,145,176 downwards.
TCCTATCACTCTCTTCTGAACAAAAATGGAAAATCAGTGTTGTTCTAGGATTTGGTTAACTGCCATGTAGTGACTTTCATGCACTGGAAGTAAGGAACTAGGAACGAAAATTTGCACCAACCATTAAATTCATTACATTAAAAGTTTTAGACCTTTATGTATGGACTTTACAGCACTTTAACCTGAGCTTCTGCACATGTTTGGGAAAAGAAGGGGGGAATGAACATATGCCCATCTCTATGCTACAACTTGAAATTGACTCATTGACAGCATTTAATTAATATGCAGTGTGTATATTTGTCTAATCTTATTATGGATCAGTATGTGTGTAAAGGAAACACAATAATGCAAAACATGTCAGTAGGTTTGTAAAATTACAAAAGTTTGCACAGATCCAAGTGCATGTGTAACACAGCCCTGCTAATCTCTCCAGCCTTCTCTGCCTTAATAAATCTTTCACCAAAGAAAACCGACAGATGTCCTTGGGGGCTCTGACTACACAGGTCAATATGCCAAGCCCACCAATAAGAGGTCGCTGCTTGTTTCCCTCTATCATTGAATGAGCTGGAATGGGCAACCCCATCTAAAGAAAAATAAATAAATAAATCAACACAACACTTCAAAAATGTCCATTTTGTTTTCTTCCCTGAATCAGGGAGAGAATGACCAATAGTGAGAGAAAGTAAACGGTGAGACAAAGGTATGAGAAGAACAAACTGATTACTTGGGTTAATATTTGAAGGTTCAGCACACAAGCTAACATACAGTGGAGCTGAAGTCTTACCAGGTCTGTATGAGGTACAAATGACTTCAGCATTTAGACCAACCTCCCATGACGTTTTGACTATCTTAGGCTACGCGTTGAGTGTCATAATCCCAGCAGAATCATTGCTATAAAGCCCCAGAAAGAATTTAAAGACAACGAATCCCTTTTCAATCGATTACCACAAACAACCTCCTTGTGCAAGCACAGCATTCACACCACAGCAGCATTAGTATGAACTCTAAGACACTGTTAGAGCATGATAATGAGAGGTTTTTATGAAATAAACAAACACTCTTGCGAGGGTGGTTGAAAAACATGTTTGGCAACACAAGCGCTTTTGTCAAAGAGCACCTCCTGACAGGGAGGAACCAGAAAGCAAAGTCACATCTAGGTCCTGAAGAAGTGCCTAAAAGATCTGAAAGCCTCCCCTCCCGTCTGTCCTGCAGGCTAAAAACAGAGGTGCGGTCCCAGGTAAACATCCCGGCTTCCAGATGTCTGCAGCATGCATCAGGCCGAGACAAGACTAGACCTGCAACTCCTCCTTATCTCCAGATACCTCGGGCTCTGCCTATCCTCGCCCCTGAGCTTCTACAAACTGTCAGCAGAGTTTAACTGTCAGGGCCAAACCAATGACACATCTCAACCAGGTGGAAGACCATTTTTCTAAAAAGGTCATCAGAGAAATTTGACACTCTTCACATTAACTTACAGCCTAATACAGAGCCAGGCTTGTCATGTCTCATCTCGCTCTGGGCAAAATAAAATAAAAAAAGTTGTCTTGGTTTAATTAGCTTCTGAATTTCTCATAATAGCAATGGCCCAGAGATTTCTAACTTGGTGTGAAACAGAGCACTAGGACTTTAAAGGAAAAGATTTAAATATCCCTTAAGGAAGGTTGAAAAGCCCCTCACCTTTAAGTGACCAGTAAGACTCACCTGTTGCAGAACTTTATCCAGGGGCTCAGCTTCAACGATGTCGTCCAAAGTCAGCCCTGTCTCCTCTTTACACTGGTCTGTCAGCTCCAAAGTGTCTGGCTTCACAAAACATCTCTGAAGCTTCCCGACCTGTGAAGGGATTCAGCGTTTCATGGCGCAGAATACAGATTGAACAAAAAAAACCCAGCTAATTTATGGCAAAGTATAGGCTACAGGCCCCCACATTCAGGAAATAAACTCTTACAACAAAGTCAAACAATTGACAATGCAGTTGCAAAAAAAGCACGTAATTGTCAATACAGCTTTGTTTAGGGCTATATCAAGCTGACATGCCAAACCAAAAAGGTGTGTTTTCTCGCATTAGGTGAATTCACACTCCTCACCTGCTTGTTAAATTTGGCGTCGCACACCTGTTAAAAGGTGAGCTAATAACGAGACGGCTGGACAGAGAATTGATGTAGCGTTAGCTAGCTTAAAGCAGGCTACAGACGGTTTCAGAGAGCACACCATGTTGATTTAAATGTCAGACACACTGTTCATTACAGGTAGACACTATGCCACAAACACTCTGGCTACATAAGAAACCGTACAACGAAGGAACAGGTCAGAAAGGTCCGTACCTTTTTCTCATGTAGATCCACAATTTGCCACACCAAGAGAATTATTTCCCTCTCATCCGAACCCAGTTTACCCCCATTTGCACCAGCTGTTGCCCCAAAGAACACCACCAGAGTATCACTGTGCGAAGCCATCAGGGACCACAAGGGTAAAAACTACAATTAAAGCAAAGATTAAAATAAAAATAACACGAGGGTTCACCTTTTTCCAAGTGATAAGAAGAGCGAACAAAAGGGCTGGAAACTCAATTGAGGTAAACGGAGAGAGAAAAGGGGGGAGATTATTTTCAGAGGAGCCACGAAAGAGTTTGCGGTCAGAGACTCTACCTGTTGAAGTACTTGAGTGTGCTCTATCCAGAGATACTGGTTTAACTGGTAAAGAAGGGTGGAAATCCGTGTTTCTCTCACACGAACTCCATAACAAGCCCTGCAGTTTTTTTCCCTCTCCTTTCTATTTTTTTCGGAGTTACCTGTGTGGCTCGGCCTCTGCGCGAGCAGAGTTCCAGCGGCGTCGTGTATTGGCTGGTTTGGAAAGGTGAGGGCGGGACGCTAGGGTGAATGCTGTAATCTCATTGGTCAGATAAGGTGAATCAGGAAGTAGTCAGGCAAAACAGTGCTGCAATATCTCCATGAGGCGCACAGCCTACTGAAGTTTCACATTGATAGTGGAGAGTAGACCGGAATGAGCAGCACCTACAACTTTTTCATTTTCTGAGTCGGTTTTAAAAGGTTCATTATTTTCCATTGGAATTAGTTTAGTACCTTTTCAAGTGCTGACAAATTTGCATCAAGTAATAGGCTAGTCTCCAAAACTGTGACCTGGAGTGCATCTTTTCCTAAAAAGAGTGTAGACAATATGGCACCGTAATAAACTGAGCTGGAGACGTAACATTTGAGTTGCCTGTTAATATTTGTTGTCTGTCCAATACCTCTTGTCCCAGGTTTTTGTCTGTGTCACAATTTGAAGGATGACAGTATCTGAACCTTTTGAATGTATATCCTCAGAGAATATAATGCTATGTATTTCCATCGTCTGCTCTTCTTCCTCACCCTTTCACAAGTGGTATTTTAGGCCAGAAATTCACACAAACAAGTTTATTATAAGTTCATTCCCTCACTGTAGATAAACATTGCATAACCTCTTTACCTAATTTTGACAGAGTGTAAAGTTTATTGGCATGAACAATATTGTTGGATCCATAATAGTCAGGGAACCTCATACGTCTATTAAAGAATACATGTTGTGGGAGTTGGTGGCAGTGTTTTACTGCAACTGAGCTGATCCAACATTAAAATAACATTTTGCAGCGCATACTCTGATTTTACCCTCTGGCTTATTCAATGCAATGTTCTGCAGCTGACAAACAGGCACTTTCTTGCACAGTCTAAAGTACTCCTTGGTAGAAGGGTGTTGGAAACAATCTTGTTCACCGATGTTATGCTGTAAAACTGCACACCTGCACCATCTAAGGCCATATATTCACCACGTTTGGATTTGAAAAAACTTGATGATGATTGCTATTGTGACATTATCAGGAAGATTTGCCCTAATTCACATCTACTTGGTAAAGTTCTATATGTTTGTTTACAGTATGGCAGTTCTAGGTGAAAGGTAGAAGGGAATGCAGGAAGGGCAGAAAGAGGAGGGGAGACAAGAAATAGAAACAAACACACAGACAGACACATGCAAATGAAGAACAAATAAAGAACAGTAGAAACAGCCTGTGCATAATGGTAAGTGGTAAGTGACATCTAATTTAGTGCTTCTTACATGTTTTCAACTAGTGATCCTTATTCATCCTCTAAAGGTCCATGCTGCTGTGCTGCTTCACACTCATACTGTGATATATATAACCTACTGTCGCTGTGCAGTGTTCTTTCTTTTTATGGTCACGTATATGAAGTCTCACCACACTCTTTAGCATGGCTATATTTTCATCTATGAGCAGCTTTCATATTGAAAAGAAAATATGGTGCTTGAAAAGGGCAGTTTTCAATAACTTCACAGGTCCTTACTGGCCTGCTGGAGTTTTCACTAGTCGTTGGCCTGGTTCCCAGAATGCCATGTTTTGTTGCTCCTGACACTCCCATTTCTGCTTGCTATGGGCCAGCAGACTGCACTGAATGCAAAGCTTTTTGTCTCTTCACCTCCTTTCACTCATTTAAATTCCTCAATCTGAAGAGTGTCTCTCTTATGTGAAATCATTCTTGCAACTGAACCAGTCTGATCAGTTGAAGGACACGCTGGGAAACACTTCAGCTGAGATCCTAGACACATAATGATATTACCCCACAACAACAGCAAAGAACATCGCATCGTAGGCATGCTTGTACATGTTGTCCGTCTGTGGCACCAAAATGACAAGCTAAGTCTCTCTTTCAGCAGGTGTAATTGGTAAAAAAAGAGTTTTTCAATTGAGAAGGCAACCTGTACGTGCCATCACCGTACCCATAAAACAACTTTGCTTCAGTATTAGTTGTGTATCATGTGGTCTGAGGTGTTTGCAGGTCTTCTACAGTGGAAAAACAGCGTGTTATGCCAACCAACACTTCTCAGTGAACTTTAGGGATAGCCAAGATTCATGGCTCAGTTATCCCTTTGGCAGGTCCCGGCCTGTGATTTACTTTTAGCTGGGGGAAGTGTGGGTTACATGTCAAGGGATTACAGTAATCTGATTATAAAAAACAAAAAATGTACCGTACGGGTGGGAGAACTCATTTTTTTGTAAGAAGATTGGAGAAACCACTGAATCTTCTAGGAATTAAGTGTAGTTTGGCATGGCAATAGACCGTTGTTTAATATTTCTGTGCTCTGGTGACTAAGTGAATGCTGTGTGTGGTTTCCTGGACCAATTATGCAAATACTCTGTATACCACTGTATATGGTACTGAGTGGTTGTTGTTGTTTTCTTTTTGAAAATCAAAATCAATAAAAAGAATGTTAAAAAATGTGATCGCTCATACAGTAGGATTACTGCCAGGCTGGTTTTGAAGGCAAAAAGTGTTCAATTTAATGTGAATGTTGAATGTCACAGTATGTTAGATACTAAGGGCATATATGCCTACATCATTATCACCTTTGTATCTAATTATGCATCAATATTTTATTATTTAACAAAACCTATAAACTATTCAGACACACAAGCACAAAGTGTCAATTTGATCAAAGAGTATATACGCATAATAAAGGAAATGGGTACGTTGTTGTTGTCTCACATACGTGCTGCTTCCCCGTTCTGTGAGAAAAGGTCTAGCGTGTCTCAGGGTCAGCTATGTTTTCTTGCGTGATCTCGTCTGACACGTATTTCTCTGTCACACTCCTTGCCCTCTGTAACTTTCCACTGTCACAGTTAAAATAATCCTGACTCACTAATAATGAAATGCTCCAAAGAGGTGAAGAGCGCTGTCACAGCGACTTTATTCAACCCTCTATTCAACTCATTATCACAATGTGCTCTCTTAGTATTTAACACAACATACAAATGACACCTCAAGGGGAAATCATTAGTATGGAATTTAAATTCTTCTTTTTTTATTCCTTTTCTTCCAAAACGTAACATTTGAACTGTCTTCCCTGTATGTTAAGAACAACATCCAGTCCACTCTGAGCCGCCCAGAAAAGACGAGCTATGGTTATTGAATATTCAGATTAGTGTCAGCCTGAAATAGTTTTGAGTCCTATCAAAGTGAAATCAATGTTACTGAGTCAGACGCAAAGTCAAATTCCTTCTTATATTTATTATCAACCATTTGGTCAAATTTGTAAAATGTATACAAAGAGTGTTTCCTGGAAGAGCTTAGTTCCTTCACTTTAACTGCTGAGTGTCAACACACGCAGGTCATGAATGTTTGTGGTGAATGATGTACGAAAATCTCATCATGGCTGTTCGCTGGATAGATAAATTAATGATGGGATAGTGAAATAAACATATTATTGTTGTTATGACACCACACTGAAATCATGTAAAAACTTCATTATTAACAACACAGTGCCACTGCCATCTACTGGCCGTGTCAGTTGTGAGAATATATTTTGTATAGTCATGTCAACAGACAAACTTAATACTATGATAAGAGTATATTATACATTTCTACTTGACATATGCATTTGAACATTTCAGAACATAAGCTGGCACTGCAATCTCTCACTTAAAAGTGTGGATTTGAGTTTTATAAGACTGTGACAAACGTTAAGTTGTGATTCCGCTTTTTGCTGCTCAACAAAGGGAACATGCAGTTTTTCATTTTGCAATCTTTTCATGGAGAGGAAGTTGAAAGCATGACTGTCGTCTATAGTGGGATAACAGGACAAATTGTTAGCTAATTTGTCACGAGTGAAAGACATTTTTACAATAGTCGTAAGAGATGTGACAGTTTCCCAACACAGAAAGAGACAGCAAGAGTGGAAAGTTCTTAAAGTCTTTTCTCCATCAATCACAGAAGTACCAGATGAAAGCAAGTTGTGTTCTGTCTAAACATGTTCCCACACTTACAGGAAATTTAAAAAAAGATCTTAAACAGAATAACTGACATAATCAATACAATTTCCTTTAGTTGGCATCATCAAAAATAATTAATAAATACTTTATTTGTACAAGAACTTGAGATGTGTCTTATGCATATACAATTATTTATTGTACTATTTTATGGATACTATATGGGATAAATCTAAGTACATAATATATAGTATATTTATAAATATATGTTCATCATTTAAAACATGTAAAACAGGTGATTTACAGAGTTGGACAAGTATGGCACACATACACTCTGACTTCCTGTTCATCTGTGTTGTAATTTCTTACAAAATGTGTCAAATACATACAGTATACACATGAATATCTACACGGAGACACACCGCACAGACACCACTCCATACATTTTCAACATCAAGATGGATTATTTTCACACATTTTTATTAATATATCCATTTGGTCTTTCGACTCAGTCACACACTGAGAACTGCTGGTCTGATTGCTGTGTCTCTTGGACACAAAGGACACCTCTCTATTGCCCTCACCTGGGGAGGTGCTGGAGATGTGGCGGAAGAGCTTCTGGATGCCGGTGTCATGCAGGGAGCTCCTGAAGGAGCGAGCTGCGAACATGTAGAGGATGGGGTTGACAGTGCTGCTGATGAAGACCATGGCTCCAGCGATGAAGGTCATGGTGCTCCTGAAACTCTCCATATTATTTGCTGCATCAGGGAGGGAGTCCTCAGTGGCCAGGATGATGAGTGAAAGGATGTTTCCTATGTGATGAGGTGTCCAACATATGGCAAACACGACCACTACACTGGCAATCAGGACTGTGGACTTGCGCTTGGACTTGAAGGTCATCTGAGTAATCCGGCTGCACAGGCAGCCATAGCAGACCACGAGGATGGAGAAGGGTATTATGTAGCCCACCAGTGTCTCTAGCAGCACACACACTAGCTCCTGGGTCACAGAGGTGTAATACCGGTACAGGCAGTGCTCCCCGCTAGAATCCATCCCTACAACCTGAGTTGGGATGACAGGTATACTGAACAAGAATGCTACAGTCCACAGGGCCAGCAGAACTTTATTTAAAGCTTTTTTCTTCTTCCAGTCAGCTGACGCAAAGGGATAACGTACGGCCACAAAGCGCTCCACACTCATGATGGTTATGAGGAAAACGCTGCTATACATGCAGGCGTTGATCATGAACACCATGGCTTTGCAGGAGGCCTCTCCAAACACCCAGGAGCGGGCCAGGGAGTAGATCCATAGAGGCAGGGTGATGAGGACCAGCAGGTCAGCAGCAGCCAGGTGCAGGATGAGCACCACAGTGTGGGAACGCTGCTTGACGTGTCTCAGGATGGTCCAGATCACCAGCAGGTTCCCTGGAGCTCCTATTAGGAAGGACAGGCCCAGGATCACACAAGCTGCCGCTGTCCCGCCTTCAAACTCCTCAGGGGCCATTTCCTCTGAAGGAGATGGCTCAGTTGAGCGGTTCATGCTGCGAGTGTAAGTGCTGACAATGGTGTCTGCATGAAAAGAAAAACAAAGTGCTGCACAAGCAAGGCTTCACTTCCCTTTAAGAATTGACTGCACAGGAAAGGGGTTTCCTCACAGGGTTATTTGAGACACAGCGAGGTGATTCATGCATGCGTCATAAGTCCATTTTTTTTACCTCAGGTCACAGATTTGAGTTTAAAAGAAGTGATTTAGAAGAGTTTCAAATAAGTAAAAGGACTACTACTGACAGAAATTGAAATAATCTTAAAAATGAAATAATCTCAGATGCCCCACCAGAGAGTGGTATCTCTATGGAAACTACTCTATGGAAACCATTATCTGAGGCAATTTAATGAGCATCTACATAAGGACAAAGTTTTTGGAAGGGCTGTCTGAAATGATGTGAGCTATAACTGATTCATGTGAGTGAGCATTTTACTTAAAGTGGAAGAAAAATGGGTTTGCAACCCTTCTCCCACTTACACTCTTGTAAAGGAATATCTGTTAACATGGTTTATGGGGAATCATTGTTCCACGTTCAGAATGAAATATTACAATGTTGTTTTGAAGGAATTTTGAATAACTTTTAGCCCATCATATGCAATATGTTTTAGCTTAAAGCTGCCATCAATAGGGCATATTTTGCCCAAAGAGGCAAGAAATCGAGTCAAGTTGTTCTGTCTTCAATCAAAATAAAACAGAATGATATAACTTATCAAGTTTAAATAATGAACAAGAATGAAATAATTGTAGCAGTTTCCAAGAACATTGATTTAGGGGTTATTTAATTACATTTGTTCAGTCACAAAACAGACTTCTCATTAATTGTAATATACAAAACACATTGTACAATACAGGAGCGTATCAAAACATAAAGTTTCAAAATGTTAAACTATACAGCAATAAATTATCATCATCATTGAGAAACAATAAGATTGCAGTCATGTGTCTGCCTGGATTGATTTCCAAGGGTAAATGTGAAACATGGGTTGGAGGGTTTGGTTTGTGTTATTGATATGAATCCAAACACGTGTAGGCTTTCAAAATGTTACATCATATTTAGGCCTTCATAATGAAGTACAGTCCTTTAATTAACTGCAAAAGACAAATGTCACACCGTCATTACAGTTTCAGGGATTCAGTTTTCTTCACACAGAGTCTGACATCAGCTGTACCTGTGTATTTGCTGCCCTCTGGCCAGCCTGCTGTTGTACTACCAGCTCCCTGAGTTTGTTGGTGTGAGTGGCCATTTCCTGGAACAGCCTGATCAGTCGGGACTCCTCAAGACTCCCTTGTAAGTTCCTCGAAGAGAGGGCGTACAACACGGGATTCACTGAACTGCTGATGAAAACAAGGGCACCAGAGCTAAAGACAAGACCACATTCATGTTCTGTGCCTGATCCTAGGATGCAAGCCAGATCAATAATGTTAATGATGTGATAAGGCAACATGCACAGTGCGAAGGATATCACCACAGCATACACAAGGACCATGGACTTCTGTTTGGAGTTGAAACTCATTTTCCTGAGCCGGGCAGCTACTAGACAGTAACAGATACTAAGAATGACAAAAGGAACTATAAAGCCCACCAAAGTCTCCAGACACAACAAGATGATCGCTTGAGTCGACAAGCTGAATTCCTTGATAAAACACAGCTCAGTTCCATCGCTTTCATCCGAAGGCTGGGTCAGTAAAGCAGGCACTCCTAGAAGTAAAGCAAGGAGCCACAAAACTACAAGACATCTGTTCATAACGCTCTCGGTCTTCCAGCGCATCATTACAAATGGATGGCAGATGGCTAAAAAGCGCTCCACACCCATAAGGGTGATGAAGAAGATACTGCTGAGCATGCACACACTGACAATGTACACCAAGACCCTGCAAAAGGCCTCTCCAAACACCCAGGAGTGTACCAGGGAGTCGATCCATAGAGGTAGGGTAATGAGGACCAGCAGGTCAGCAGCAGCCAGGTGCAGGATGAGCACCACAGTGTGGGAACAGTGCATGACGTGTCTCAGGATGGTCCAGATCACCAGAAGGTTCCCCGGTCCTGGAAACTGATCAGTCTACTAGATGTGCATTGCTGAGAGTGCATGTCAGAAACAATAGTTTCCTAATAATAGTTTTTGTTTCTGTTTTGTTTGTTTCCTACATTTTCTACCTAAAGAAACTTCCCAGGAAGAGACTGTGGCTGCTGAGCAACAGTCACTATGCCAATAAGCAATAATGCCAAAGACAGTAAATGTTGTTCTTTCCTTGTTCTTTCCTATAAGCATGCTATGTCTTTCTCTTTTCCACAGGTTATCGCCATCGGCAGACACTGACCATCCTATAGCCACCTGTGCTTGAGAAAACCACATCATTAAGCATAATGGAAAATAATAATTATAATACTATTTCTGAGATGGCAGATGAAAAGCTAAGCTAGTGTCCTTATTGTCCCTTACTCTCCTTATTCTCCCCCAACATCTTTTTCATTTGCATTTGTAACAACGCTCGTGTACACCTTGAGTTTGGCCTCTCTGTCAACTCCATCTATTGCATGGATGGCAGCTATTTGAGTAGTTAATTATTGCCTTCGCTTGCCTTTTCACTGAGACAGTCAGAATCATTCCAGAGCTCAGGGCTTATATACAACCTGTTGTCCTTCACTGTCTTTAACTTTCACAATGATCATGTTTTATATGTGTTGTCAAGGAAATGTTTGAAGCATTGTTAATTTTCTAATAGGCTCCTTCCATTGATATGATAATGACCAGTGCAATGTCTCCCTGTGATCTACTAATCATCTTGTTATCAATCTATATAAACAGATATCTGCAGAAATCGATATCAGACGATAGCCGATGGGTTCCGAGATTGTCTTATTATAGACTGAAGGTAGAGCTGCAGAAGTTGATTATGTTTTCAGTTTCAATTTTGCCATTTACTACTCTTGAGGAAAGTAATAATTTTTCATTTTCTTAATATTATCGAAAATAATAAGAAAATGTAAAATTGAGTGTTTTCTCATTATTATTGAAAACAATAAAGAGAAAACACCTCTTTCACAAAGTCTCAGCAAAAAATGAACATTAGAAGCTTCACAACATGATATTTATTGCAAGGCTGCAATACATGGTAAGAGGTTCCTGTAATTTTGGCCGTATAAATGTAAAGGCCGAAATAGAAAATGGCAAACCACCAGTGGGAGAGACTGTGGTCACTTTCATTGCTTTCTGCGTAATAAGAGAGTGGACAAACAAGCCAAACAAGCTGTTCAAAATCAATGAATAGTGGCAACAGCACTGGGACCAGGATATTAGGGGAAAACATTTACATTCAATTTAAAATAAAATGGGTATCGTGAGAAATAGGGGAGAGAATAGAAATGAGGAGGTGATAGTGACTAGATTAAGAAAAGGACACAGTAATCTGAACGGCACACTTTACATTAGGTTTATGGGGAAGCATCCAACCAGTCTCTGTCTACTTTGTCAGGTAACAGAAACTGTAGAACACGTGCTTGTTAGTTACAGAGATATATTTCAGAGAGAAAGGACATGATGGAATAAATGAACAGATTAGGGCCAACAGGGGCAGGACCAGCAGTATGATGGAAGTGGACAAGGTAGACGAGTTTTGGTCATCTTCCTAAGGAGAGAGGTAAACAAAGGTAGACAAACCGGACACTGTAGGAGTCAATTAGCTCCAGAAGATGGCAGTAATGCAACACTCAGGATACCACATGCGGTTAAAACTCAAAGAAGAAGAAGAAGAAGCGGAGGAAGAAACCTCCCCTCCCCTCAGCCAGCTCCCTGCTCGGTGAAATAAACATGACGATGTTGTCAACTACGATGTTTTCAGTGCAGTTGCACTAAAGGTACAGCACTGAATACAACAAAGGACGTTGGAAATTGTGGTTAACTACATTTGTGACAAACTGTAAGTGACGATGTAATACGAGCTTGATGTCTGGTGTCTACGTAGCTAATGTTAGCTAACGAGTAAGCTAGTATTAGGTAACGTCATAGCCAGGTAAATAGCTAATGTTAGGGGCGTGAACTTTTATTTAGCGTTAGCTCTACTGGGGTATTAATGTTGGCCAGTTCTGGGTCGCTGGCCTACGGTGTTAATTTTGTTTGGCTGATTTAATCTATTACATTTGATAAATGGTAGTCCAATTCAGGAATAATTTGCACCTTTACCCACTGTTTTGAGCTAACGTGAAGTTACCCTTGCTAACTGACAGCAGGTTAGCTAACATGTCTGGCCAGCTAAGGCTAGGCTTATAACTTCATGGAAACTAGCATGAAAATCTTGCATTGGCTATTTCAAAATCATTCCCAAATGATACAACACATTAACACGAATTAGCCACGATCGTATGTTAACACTTTTGGAGCTATGTATGTAACAAAACTACGTTAATGTTTGGCCAGCGTTAACGTTAGCTACGTTAACTCTCTTCTGCCCTCAGGTTGTTTCAGTTCTTGGATCGGGGGAAACACAATTTTCACAAGTTGAGAAGTGGACCATAAACACTGCAATGCCTCTGCTGTTTTTGGAGAGGTTTCCATGGCCCAGCCTGCAGACCTACACTGCACTGAGTGTGGCTTTACTTGCTGGCAGCATTTTCAGTGCCTACACCACTGTGACGGACCCGGGGTTTGGGGCCTTGGAAACTGATGAAACACCAACTCCCTCTGAAGTGGATCTGGGACATCTAAACAATGATATTAGTAACACAGAATTGGCAACGACTGTCCTGTGGTATCTTGTCACTGACAGTCTATTTGTATGGGTGAGTGTGATCTAGTTTAGACTTTGCATTGCTTGATAAGATGATGTTCTTACAAGAAACTAATTGTCACTTTATTCTCTGTACTCCCCTAGGTCTTAGTCAACACATTCTGCTGCTCTTTGATGTTGATAGCTAAAATGATTCAGTATGTGGTGTTTGGCCCACTTAGAGTCAGTGAGAAGCAGGTGAGTCTGCGTCGTTAACAGTGTTTAGATGACAAGTAATGCTACTTTCATGCCTGGGGTTGTTAAACCCTTTCAAATAAGGTCCAAATAGTTTATCCAGCTCTACTTGAGTCAGAAAATTAAGGCTTTTAATTTGTTCTGTGTTTATTCCTCAGCACCTGAAAGATAAATTCTGGAACTTCATCTTCTACAAGTTCATTTTCATCTTTGGCGTGTTGAACGTGCAGACAGTGGAGGAGGTGGTCATGTGGTGTTTGTGGTTCTCCGCCCTGGTCTTTCTCCACCTCATGGTTCAGCTCTGCAAAGACCGATTTGAATATGTAAGTATTATAAACTACGCTGTTCTTTTTTTTTTTTTTCACTGTTTCTATTGCCTCAAAACTGATAAATGATTTATGACTACAATGTATGGCAATCTAGGGCAGGACAATAAACAAAAACGATTGAATTACTGACGTTATGAATCTGTTATGTTTCCAAATGTACTCGCATCACAACTCTCCAATCCATATTAAGAATAGCTCCAACAACTAGTAATATTTTATCAGATGTTCAACCAACCTATCAGCTTAAAATACAAAACAGAAGTCTTGAAACTTTAATGGATCATATTGTAACTAATTAATACAATCATGTCAGAAATAAGCCAACACCTGGTATTTGTCATAGTTGGATAATTTTCTAGTGAGCTTAAGGCTCTTTTAAAAGTGTTTCACCTCTGAAGTAGATTTGTCATATTAAAGGACACTGTTGTCATGGGTACCTGGAGATTATTTGTTTTTTTTTTGCTGCAGAGCCTCCAAGCTCTTTGAGGTCTTATCTGTTAGGACATTTAGAAATGTCAGTTAGAAACCGTATATCAATACTTTTAGGAAATGACTATCACATTTCTATGACATTGTAGTCATAAACCATGTAGATGCAGGCATTTGAAATGGCCAGTATGGCATTAAGCTGGTTTTGGGATCTATACATTGAACACAAATGACTCTAGAGCTTATTCACAAATTTGTACATTTGCAACAAGTTTTGTCTTTTTCTTTGCTATAAGATATTATAAGGTGTAATAGATAGGCCTAAATGTCCTTGTATGAAACCTGTTCCTATTTGTGCTACACAGTGAACATGATAGGACTAGACCTACATTCTTTGTGGCTGCCTTGTTATTTACAGAGAGTAAATGCAAGATAGCTGAAAAAACTGGCATTTGACGAAACCTAATTAATGCACTTTCCAACTTAATAAAGTGGTCTTTTAAGTTGTGTGGTGAGTGTCCCCCAGAAGTCTGAGAATAACTGTACTCTTCTCAGCTCTGGATCTATTAATAGGTCCTGTAATGGCTTGTTAGGCTACTGATACAGTTTCAGTCACTACATTGACATGCCCCTGTATCAGATTATGGGGAAAACAAAATATCAGATTTAAACACCTCCTTGCAAGCAATGACATTTAAAACAGCATTAAGTTGGTAGGTTGCCTATGATGTAATGCTGACTGGCTTAGTGTAGATTTGCATTTATGCACATTCTTTTTAGGTTGAAGTCTGTCAGTTGTGTTAGCCCAGCTGTCTTCCTTCCTGTCTCCCTGTTTCTGTGGGTTCTAGCTTTGGGGTGAACATCACACATGTAGGTTAACCTGCTAAAGATGATGGATATGTTGTGCACGGCACGAGTTGCCATTGTGCTGGGGAAACCTTGTGGTATTATAGTTTTATAGGATTGAAGTATCGTGTTTTATTGTTTTCAGCTCAGCTGTGTTAATGTTCATAATGAGGTAAATTGTGTTCCATTCACTGTAGACGATGTTACTAGTCACATTACAGCAATGTTTTGCTGGTACATAGATGTGTTGGGGGTTGTGTGTGGGGAGTTTATTGATTTTTAAATGGGTTGTGCAAAATGTGGAAGGTCAGGCATGTTTTTTCCTGTTACTGCATTAGAAATGCAATAACAGAAAAATATGGACCTAAGCCTGATACTAAAACATGCTGTGAGTTTGTGTGTGTGAGCAGGGTTGCAGGGTGGTGATTGAATTCATTCTTTTTATTCAGGAATATTTCCCTTTTTGAATGTATTATTTTTCTATTTCATTTAGCTGTTTGCCATCAACAGCTGCATGTTTCATGAACACCTACATGCAGATTTTGATTTTATGAGGTTGTGAGCATTAAAACAAAACACTAAATCCTAAATCCTTTGCTTACTGAAATCTACTATGAATTACGACCAGTCAACTTTGTTTGTATAGCCCAGTATCACATAAAATGTCTTAGTGGGCTTGATAGACCCACATGACAAGGTCTAAGAAGACAAGGAAAACCTTCTCAGAAACCTTAGGAGATAATGAAAGGGAAAAACTTTAAGTGAGGCAAAATCCACTTATAATCCACACTTTGTTCCCTACAGTTGTCTTTCTCGCCCTCCACTCCCATGAACAGCCATGTGCGAGTGCTTTGTCTGCTGGTCTCGTTGCTGCTGGACTGCTGTGGCCTGGCTGTGGTCTGTGGTCTGCTCGGAGCTTCACATGGCATGCACACCCTCTCCTTTATGGCAGCAGAGGTGAGAACCTGGAGCCACAACTTTTTTTTATGAATGGAGGCCTGCTGTGTGGACAAAGGCATTTTGACCACAGATGATTGTGGACTCTTTATATCATTCAAGCTTTTGGTTAGGCCCATGTAGATTTAATGTTTTATTTGACGTGCTTATGTATTAAACAGGGCTGGATAAATCAGTAATGTGTTTCAGGTTCTGCGTATCTATTCTGTTTTTTATTAAAAACCAAGTTTCTTGGCATATTAAGCAAGAAACCAAAAAAAATATTTTTATTTTCAGTTGATTAAAATAGTGAAATAAAGATGGGGACAAAAACACTGCTTTCTTATACCATGCAACAGAAAATGTCTCTTCATGTTAGGAGGACTTCCTCCATTGCATGAAATTATTTTCAGACACTTTGAGCTCTTTCCCTTGTCTGGCGTATTGTAAATTCTGCAAACCTCTCTTATGGCAGACAATTAGACATTAGAGCAGGAAAAGCACTGTTATCGTTATTTTAGGTGTGCCAGTTCCAGGGCCCCAGTGTTGTGCATGCTGGCTCACAAGCGTGGCTAACTGGGGCACTGGAATCATCTCTTATATTATCAGTTACAACTGTGCTTTTTCTTCTATGACAAGTCAAAATGTCTGCTGTGGAAAAAGACTTATTTATTTGATATAGAAGCTGCCTCCACAATGGGATACGTTTTTAAAGAGAGGTTTAGTCTAATAAACAAACAAATGATCACTGTACCACTTAAAGCACAACACATTCCTTTCTCATTTCCTTCAGATAGTGATAGTGTTTTTTTAAAGTCACAACTGTAATGTAAACATTTGGATTGTTCTATATGGAGGTAGACTACAAGAATTACATCATGTACACCTTTGTACTTCTTTCTTCAGTGTCTGCTGGTGACTGTACGCACTGGGCATGTCATCATGCGGTAAGTCCCTTTTTACACATGCACACGTGCACACACTGCAGCAGTACAGATGACATAGCCTATGCAGATTTAGAATCAGGGGCTTATGTTAGCGACACCATTTGTTTTCCTCTGGTTCCATTTCACCAGTGTGAAAGGCTTCTTTGTTCCAAAGAGGGTGGTTAGGGTTATACAAGCAGCAGAAACAACTCCAATCAGCTGAAGCTCTCATAGTTACAGTATCTTTAGTTTGACTCTAAAACATGTAAACTGGCTTGGTACATAGTAAAATAATGTTTGTGGTGACTAAGTGCCCTGACCTTTAACAATAAAAAGTGAATTGCTTTTTTGTTACCTTGGTTTGTGTTTAACTTGTGTTACTACACATTAGGAGAGAAGGAGTTCAGCGGTGTTGGTGTCGGTGACAGTGTTTTCCACTTTTTTTTTTAACCAAGCATATTGGCTTAAAGCTATAATACAGAGGACAATTGTGAACTTTGATTCTCTCTCATTACACATTCTGTCTTCCCGTCAAATTTACACCGTCTTTGTTTCATGCATTCTTTTTGTCTGAATTGCCAGTCCCCATCCAAGATAAGGGTTGCATCATCCACCATACTGTCTAAATATTGCTTGTGTTTCATGGCCTGAAAGAGCTGTGCATGTCCCCTCAGATACTCCATTCATCTCTGGGATCTGAACCATCCGGGGACCTGGGAGAGTAAGGGTACATATGTCTACTACACAGACTTCATCATGGAACTGGCTATGCTCTTTCTGGACCTCATGCACCATATCCATATGCTGGTAAGACACAGAGGGCGTTGGTATGTATTGTTATGAAAATGAAGTCTGTCCCTGTCTCTTTTCGCTCCCCTAATCTTTTCTGTCCATTATCTCTCATTAGCTTTTTGGTAACATCTGGCTGTCCATGGCAAGCTTGGTTATCTTCATGCAGCTGCGGTATCTCTTCCATGAAGTCCAGCGCCGTGTCCGCCGACACAAGAACTACCTTCGTGTCATCAACAACATGGAGGCCAGGTGAGAATATATTTTGATTCAATTGTACCTTCCTTTTTACCTCATGATTTTAATGGTTCTTTGTTTGTTTAATTCAAGCATTTCTAATGAAATATTTGTATTTCCCATCGATCATTACTTGTTTCATCATTATTTGTACATACTGTGAACTTAATTTGTGCAGATTTGCTGTTGCTACTGCGGAGGAGCTGGCAGCTAATGATGATGATTGTGCCATCTGCTGGGATACCATGTTGACAGCACGCAAATTACCCTGCGGCCATCTCTTCCACAAGTAATGTGTTTTTTTTTACTCAGCAGTCGGTGCATGGGCTGCAAAATAGTCCTTAGCTTCTGTAATGTGATTTTCCTTGTTTGGATATTTATCTGCTGCCCTTGAGTTAAAGCCGTTTGGTGATGATTCTCAGCTTCAGTAAGATGATTCGGAGGTTTAGCTACAGAAGACTTTTTCTGAGCTTTGAAATGAATGTCAAGTTTTTATATAGAGAAATGCCATAATAACATTTGTGAGGTGTGTGTGTGTGTGTGTGTGTGTGTGTGTGTGTGTATCCAGCTCTTGTTTGCGCTCATGGCTCGAGCAGGACACCTCGTGCCCAACATGTCGGACATCCCTGAACATTAATGGTGATGGAGGCCAGGCGAGAGGCCAGCAGCAGGCAGGGGGTATGGAAGACAACATCGGCCCAGTAGGAGCTGCTGCAGATGCTAGACCACATATCAACCAACACAATCACTTCTTCCACTTTGATGGTGAGTCTGTGTGTGACGATGAATTATAAAATCCATATATTCTCAGAAGCTGAATCAGAAACAGGTTCATTGCCAAGTAGGTTTTCACACATAAGGAAATGTGCCTTGGTATATTGGTGCATAACAGTCACAAATGTTGAAGGCATGTGCAAGTGTTCACAGTATACGTCTCTTACAGGATCTCGCATTGCCAGCTGGCTGCCCAGTTTCTCAGTGGAAGTAATGCACACCACCAATATCTTGGGCATCGCTCAGGCCAACAACTCCCAGCTCATGGCCATGGTGAGTTCATGTTTACAGTCTGATGAAATCCTTGTTGGTTTTATGAGAGATGACACACAGATAGCAATTTGAGGCCAGGTATTGTATCTTTTTTTCTTGACAATTACTGACAGTATTTTGACATGGTTTGCATAAAGCCAAAGCTGCCATCATTTTGTGCGACTCTTCTCTCCCCGTCTTGCTTTTTGCGAGTGTCCATTGTCTCAAAATGTTTCCTGGGTTGTGTACCATGGCTCTAGTGCTCTTGACATCATTACTTTGCTCACATGATATTTGACTTCCTGGTAAATGCTTGTTGACGGAGTGATAACCTCTTTATTTTTAGCAGAAACCGTTACAAGAGATGCCAAGTATATTTAAACAAAAAGATTCCAAGTATTTTGAACAGTTTCATACTAAATCACTTATACTGTATGTTTAAGACCTGCTTGGGTCAGTCTTAAAAATGTAGTTTTAACTTCCACTTTATGCTCTGCTCCTCTCTCTCCAACAATCTTTCTCTAAATTATCTATTGCTCTCTTCGCTTTTGATGTACCAACCGGTCATCAGGCCCATCAGGTCCAGGAGATGTTCCCTCAGGTGCCCTCCTACCTGGTGATGCAGGACTTGCAGTTGACCCGCTCTGTGGAGGTCACCACTGACAACATCCTGGAGGGACGCATCCAGGTGCCCTTCCCGACACAGGTCAGTCGACTGGTAGTTAAATGTTAATAGCAATGTAATTATTTCATTGATGCCTCTGTAAAGGCTTACCTTGTAACATCTTTTAACACATTATCAGTGCTTCCTGGCTCTCTGTTTCATGTTTATCACATTCCTGTGGTTTTCTTGAAAGGTAGAATGCAACAGTCTGTCACATATTTTGTCTTTGTTCCTTCCTCAGGCCATAGAGCGTGCCCCTACACAGTTGAGTCCTGCACCAGACGCGGAGGAAGGGCCCAGTGGAGCAGCCGAGCCAGGCCTCAGTGAGTCAGACAACATGGAGGTCAGAGGAGGTCGCTTCTCTAAGTCGGCTGAGGAGAGGCAGAAGATGTTAAAGCAGAGGAAAGAAGAGATGGTCCAGCAGGCACGCAGGTTGGTACACTGCTGGTTATAGTTTTCTACCTCATAGGAAGAGGTGCTAATCTGTTTTATATATTTCTTTTTTTGCTGTTTTTTTTTTTTTTTTTTAATTTTGAGGTAAGGGGTGTGATCACACTGGATTGTGCATCTTAGCTCAGCTGTACGTGAAAGTAGTGAAATAGACCTGTCCTTATGAGATAAGTTTGTCTCAGTCTGTAAACCAAGGCTGGACAAGTAAAATATTTAAAGGCCTTTTTTACTTGGCCACTAGCTGAAAGGTCCAGAACTAAGAAGTAGTAATAGGATGTGTTTTTAAACATTTGTTCACTCATAGTGGGCATTCCTGGTTGCCTTCTTTCCCCATTATCTTGCATTTTCTGTTCCCATGATCATGTGTTGTTCATTACTTCCCTTTAGGAGATATCTGAACAAGAGCCCAGAGGACCAGGATGAGGATTTGCCTGGGCTGGAGGAGGACATTCTTCCAGAATTGAACTTGACTGTGCTGAGACGTAGAACCATGGCGGCAGCTGCAGAGAGACGCATACAAAATCAACAGGACCCTG
The DNA here is from genome assembly GCF_043641665.1 of Enoplosus armatus. NCBI lineage: Eukaryota > Metazoa > Chordata > Actinopteri > Centrarchiformes > Enoplosidae > Enoplosus > Enoplosus armatus. The sequence continues at coordinate 20,124,750 of NC_092180.1, read as the reverse complement.
CACCCTGATACACAGATTGGCTTCAGCAGAAGAGTCTACCACATCATCATCCCGAGAGGCACCGACAGAGCTATTTCAACTCCCCCCCCATTCGGTGTACAGTCAATGGTCATCACCTATTCAAAACAATAGTTAAAAAGCATTGCAAACATGGCCTTTGGACTGTTTTGGGCTGCCTAAATAAGATGGGACTACTGTGAATGGCCTCTGCCTCACTGAGTATTTGGAGCATTATATAAATTAATGGGTGCAAGTCATGAAATGCAAGGTTGCATTGCCCTTTATTCACGTGCCACACATTGCAACCACCAGCTTCAGGAAGTAAGGAGTCAGTATCTGCCATGATTGGGAGTGGCTGTCAAAAATGAGCATGTTTTGCATTGAGAGTCTTTTATGAGAGGGGTTTGAAGGTGTAACTATTAGATAAAGCGGTTTGGGTCCCTGTTTGTTTTCCTTTCATCAGATTTTTTTTTTTTCATTTGTTTTGCTCAAGGTGGAAATCGACATATTCTGAATGAAGAAACTCATCTGATGTATTTGTGTGTTATTATTTTATGAGTTTCAACTGTGAATTAAGTGTAGGCAAAATAACAGCAAATCTTTATTTCTTACCTTGGAGTAAGATAATGTCACTTTAGTATTGTTCAGCCTTTCTGTCAAATATGAATGTTTCTATCAAAATAATGCTGCAAACAAAGTGTTTTTGACCCGCATGGGTTCTGTATTTAGTGTGTAATATCACCCATTGCAAACAGTTTGCATTTTCTTATTTAACAAGGGGGAGTTGGGGGTGGGGGCATGTAAATCTTCATTTTCTAATACCCTTCCCTTGAGAAACGGGATGTATTATATTTTGTACAAGTACATTTGGTGTCATCCTTTCAATCTTTCTTAAATTACACTCTGATAACAAACAGCTCTTTCTGAATAAGTATAGAGTAGAGTAATGGTGTCCTTGGTCATTTATCTCCATCATTTTGAATTTTTAGGATGTGTAGAAATAGTTTTAAGTTTACGACAGCTGGACTTCCTGTTGTCTTTTGAAGATGTTTTGTCACTCATTCAAGAGGCTTTGGCAGCAGCAAAACATTATTTTCACGACTTAACAACAAATCCAGTTGCTTTTGATTTAATACTTCTGTGACCTGAATGACTGAGAATCTTTATGAAGACATGTTTTATTTGTGCGGCCTTTGTCTACTCACTTTTGAGGAGTGCTAATTCAATAATCATACCAGCGAGGGACATAATCATCCTCTGCTCAAAGATCGTATTTCAATAGTATACAGCAATGTACAACATGGACTGGGCCCTCAAACACTTTTGGTATTATCAAATTTCACTCTGTAGCTGGTTGAGACATATCGAAGGACACAAAGATGGAGACTGTCTTTATTACAAGTGTATGATTTTTTGTGATTACAGTGCAAGGGGAGTTTGGCATGAATCTAGACTATTGCTTTTGTTTCCTTCCACTTTATCCCAAAGAGCAGCCCACAAACTTCCACTAAAAGCTGAAGTGTTCCTAAAGTGATCTTTATTGTGTGTTTATTTTATCGCTCAAACTCTGTTTGGGGGTGTTGCAAGAATGTACAATATAGGAATTAGGTTTCAGATTTCAATTAGTTAAAATGGAAAAAAGAAATTGGACAGTTTTGTTGTCATTTTCAGTATTTTTCATTCAGTTATTTAACAACTCTTAATATCCGTGATATATTTTTCCTATTCATTGGTTATCTTTCATAACCATTACTTATTTAATCAAAACTGAAATACTTTTTTTGGATTGAGCTTTTCTGTATTTTTGTGCCTAAATCAAGAAAGGTTCAGTTATGGATAATGTTGATCTAGTTTTTGTAAAATATGTTAATACAAAAGACTCAATAAACAGAGCTTCTACAGCTTTTTAACAAAATAAAGTAATTTAATATTTCTTCTGGAGGTGAACCCACTTCTGCTTGGGCTTGGCTTTGTTGATGTGAATCCCTTTTTGTCCCCGTTTTTCAAAACAGAGAGAGAGAGCTACTTATTTAGTGATAGTGAAGCTTGCTGAATGTGTAGTGACCAGTATCAATACACAGGACCTTTTAGTTTATTCGTCAAAGAAACGTGTGTGTGTAAGACTGAGCTGGAAATAAATCTTTGTATTTAGCTTCTGACAGGTTGAAACCCACATTACACTGGATTGATAGGAGTCATATATTCACTGTCGATATAATATGAAATGGTTTCTCTTTCTATCAGATGGGTGTGTAGCTTTACTGACGGTTTGACGTCATTAGGCTGCGCCCCTTACTTCCAGCATCTCTGCCACGTCATACAGAAGGGCTGAAACAGCGGCCGAAAACACCCACGCTGTTCAGGTTAATGATGTAGCCCAAACTCACACAAAACTAGTATAACTTCCTGGTTGTCATTGTACGTTACCTCCGTCTGGGAATTCAACTGGAACATCTCTTCCTGTGTGTTTTTAAGTAAGTAGTTACGCCGGCTAGCAGTTTAGCATTGCAAGGGTATCCTTAAACGGTAGTCAACCTAACGCTAATGTTTGGCTTGTGTGAAGTTTGAAGTTACTCTGACACTGAAGGTGGCCTCAGGTAGCTTATTTGACAGGACACACAAGAAAAGTAAGACACTTTGTATATGACGGTGTAGCTGTTTATGTAATTAGCTCACTAGATATGCCAATAATTAGACTAACGTTAATGATTTGTTGCTAACGTTAAGTTAGCTAGCCAAAACACTGTGGACGGTGTAACTTAATTTGATAAACTTAGTCAACATGAACAGTTTGGGGAAGTGTCATACAGGCTATTGCAGGGAAGTACTGTGCCGTCTTGGCACTTCACAACACAGGCATATTCTTATCTGGGTGGCTTGGTGATCTGGAAATGATGACACCAGTAAAGTGTAGTTGTGTTTTGCTGCCATGGAAACCAGACACGTCTAGCTGTAGCTAGGTTAATTTGGTTAAAACTATGGCCGAGAATCAAAACCCCTCCAGTGTTAAAGCCAGCAGCAGCAGTAATAATGTGACATGTTGGCCTTGCTATGTGAATGGGCCATTCTCATATTACATATCCTGGACCATATCCGGGACAACAAATCATGGGTGATTGGTATAACCTCATAGTGTATTGTAAGAGGATTATAATTTATTTAACAGGTGTTCTCATTTATATGCCAACTGGCTTGTCAACCCCTGAAGCATTGCAGTAAAGTAAAGACAACTTTTTACCAAGTGAAATTGTATTTGTCAGGTCAAAGTTCTGTGTGACTTAGAGCGAATATATTTACAATCCACGCTGGCAGTATGACCATGTTAGCTCATTGTGCTGATGCACTATCTTGGATGGACCGGAAAAAACATTTCTATTCAGTGTCATTATTTTGCATACACGCATTTATGGGTGTGTCTGTGGACTTGTGTTTTTGTGTCCCTAAGCAGAGATTGTGGAATGCTGCTGGACGAGACTCCTCTTTTTGAGCCCTCCCTGCTTCAGGAGCTCGACTGGAGTAGCAACTCTGTCTCCTTCTCTCCCCCCATCTCTCCGTCCAGCCCAGGGGAAGGCCTGGTGCTCAGGCCGCTCTGTATGGCAGACTTCAACAGGGGTGAGTCAGAGACTGGATGGACAACATGTTCCAGACCAGCACTTGTATTCTCAAGGGAATATTAATCTGGTGACCACTTTGTGCATGTTTGGTGTTCAATATGGAAGATCTTAATGTAATAAAAATATAAAACAGCAACTTAACAGAAATTAAGAATTGACAGGAGATTGAGTGAGAGTACCCTCTGGACATTTTCACCAACTGTTGTTTTGTTTCTGTGCTCTAGGATTCTTCAAGGTTTTATCTCAACTCACTCAGGCGGGCGATGTCACACCAGAGCAGTTCTCGAGTAAGTCATGATTAGCATAAGAAGTGAGTCTTGATTAACTTAAATCCCAAAGTGTTCACAAGCTTTTATACTTGGATTTTGTGACAAAACAGTTTTCTTTCTATACATCAGATCACACATTTCAGAAGAGGAAGAACCCTCATCATTGAAAACAAACTTTAAATACAAACCAATATAATGAAATATCAATGAAGGTTTAAAAAGGCATGTTGTCTGTTGGCTTCCAGAAAAGTTTGAGCATATGAAGAAGACAGGAGACTACTATGTCATTGTGGTGGAGGACATAAATCTGGGACAGATTGTTGCCACGGCTACATTGATCACAGAGCACAAATTCATCCACTCCTGTGCAAAGGTAAATGTAACAATGTCACTTCTCTTTACATTTTCCCTAAAGACCAGTCCCTTAAAGAAGTTACTTATTAATGTAATGGTTATTAGAAGGGTGGTAATTATTAACGTAGTTCACCACCATAAGTCAAAAAAGTTACATTATTATTTCCTTAAAAACTATACAAATTCATTCATTCAATCTGTATAGTAAACATACATTGTTATTGATCTTGAAAATGATTGAAATTATGTGACTGAAATAAAGACCCTTTGTGTTCTGTTTGGTTTGTAGAGAGGCCGGGTGGAGGAGGTAGTAGTCAGTGACGTGTGCAGAGGGAAGCAGCTGGGCAAACTGTGAGTAGACCCGTGTGAGCCTGACACAAAGACATGTTGTTTTGACTTGTGAAAAAGTATCCATATAAGACACTTATTTAGGAAATATCTTGTTTTTTGTGCTCTCTCCTTTTTCTGTCCCTATAGGTTAGTTTCAGCTCTTACTCTTCTCAGCAAAAAACTGAATTGTTATAAAATCACACTGGAATGTGCACCCAAAAATGTGGCTTTCTACCAAAAGTTCGACTACACCGCCTCAGATGAGACTTACATGCAGTGTCGATTCTTCGATTGAGGACAACAGCAGCTTTAAACGTCCATTTTGGGGGCAAGGACCACACCTTTTATACACCTGCTGACATCAAAACTTGCATTGACAACATGTCTTAAAAATTGGAAGAGCTGCCTAAGGATGAGTTTGTCGTTTTGACACAGTTCAGTCGTCCCTGAACTCCTGATTTTGGCACACTTGAGTAAACATAAATGTATGTTGCAGCCCTCTGCTCAGTCCAACATCATTCTCCGCCCCTTTGGTAACCACGGCTACCTCACCTGGGTGGAGCCCTGTCGTCGTCATCATCATCTCCCACCATCTGAAGAAAGGAATTTCAGTTACTGTAAATGTAATGCCTTATTGTGTTGTTAATAAGTAACTTTCTCTGTACTAACAGAGAAAATACGAAATTGAATCTGCGGCTACATGCAACTGTAAGTAAATACAATTGCTTGGAAAATCAAGATCATACTAAATTAAGTTGTATATCTGAAGCAACTATTACATTATTTACAACAGGCCTTTCAAGTTCACTACAAAACCAACTATGCTTGAAGGAATTACTTAATATCATGATTCAAACTTAGTCTCACAGATCTCTGTTGCATTGATCGTTATGGGCAAATCACCAAAGAAAATCATTTGTTTAGGAACTCACTTCTCTAAGAGCCTTTGGCTTTGACTTGGGCTTCATTTTTCTAGTTTGTCCTCTGCTGAAGTGCTTTCTGTCTCAGCAGGCTTTTCTTTCTTTGACAGTAGTGTTGCTGAATAACTATAATGAAGGTTCAATTACTATCAAGACTGTTATAATGTATAATATTTCTAGTGAACAAAAAGGTTTGTATTGTGTGAGGCAGTGGTGAGGAATTAACTCTAAAGGTTTTGTATTTGGGTGATATTTGAAATGTGATCACAACTGCGATGAGGATAGAGACATTTTGTGATGGGAAATGGATAAAAACTACTTTTGTAAATGAACTCTTATTTAAGTTTCATAATGATGCTGTTATTCCGGAGAACGGGAACATATTTAATGTAATTTATTTCCAAACATGTAATAGTTACATAAAATATTCTATGATCTACCGTGTGTCCTTGCTTATATTTGTAGTTGTAACTACAAACCTGATTCATGTTTTAACTAAAGAATCATTTATTTGTACAAATGGGAAGCTAAGGGATGGGCATGTCTACTAGTCCTAGTTGTAGCAAAACATTTTCTTTCCATAGTTCAAATGGCTCATTTAGCATGTAGACACACTACAAAAACTTAAACCATTTACAAAGTGTGGTTTAGCCCAAGAATCTCGTGGCTTTCAAGCCCAACAGGAAGAGAGATGTAAGAACATGAGCAGTCCCCTGACATACAAAGGATTTTGGAAAACCCAGATACCATATTTTTATGTTCATTTTAATGTAACTTAATTTCCATAGCCATGTTGGCAGAGTTGTCATTACAAATTTGTTTCAAAATGAACAGAAAAGTGTGTCTTTCATATTCAATGAAAAAAAAAAATCAAAATACTGGAAGAATGTTAAGTTGTGACGCACAGCATTACATATATAAAAACACAGCTCGATAGGACTGAGTCAGACTTCTTTTTATTAAGCAGTGAGTTGTTATTTTTCCATTCCTTACTCGTACTATCCCACATTAAGCCTGATATTAGTCCGTAATCCTATTACTCCCAAAATAAAGGCATTAGCTATTCCTCTTCTCGTGTCCTCCACTGGGCGACGTCCTGGCTAGTTTCCCTTTTGCCGACTGCCCCATTCTGGTCGTCTACACAAATTCAAGTATCGAAAGTGCATTATTGCAATACTGTCCCGCTGCAAATGCAAAATGCTTTAAATACTATAAAACTGCAAAAAATCTCCGATCAGTGCATACAGCTCAAGAAAAAAAAAAAAGATATCAAATTTGCCCGAACCCCGTCAGTACTCCATGTCTCAGACATGAGTGATCTCGCTCCCACCCTATTCCCTTCCCCTTAGAAAAAGTTCAAATATTTACATTTTTAATCCCATTAAAAATGTAAAAAAACAAAAACAACAAAAAAAATTGAGTGCACTGCGCCACACGGCTAAATATCAGCAAAGCTTATCCGTTCTGTGCTGCTGTGACCTGCATTGCTCCAAAGTCCTCATCTTCCTCCAGGCTGCGCTTGCGGCTTCCTGTTGTAGAAATGTGGAAACAAAAAGACACTGCATACATCAACACAAGCAAGTTCCCACTTTAATAACTGTAAACCGTCCTGGATTAAAGAACTTCTCAAACCCTGAACACTTCATGGTCTGTGCTGGGTGAAGTCGCCAGCATTCAGGGGGAACAAATATAGCTCTAAGGGGGATTATGAGTTTTCGAAGCGCTTGAATGTTAGCGCCTGTTTGTGTCTTTTAAATAGGAGAAAACATGAATGCAGTAAATTATGAAATAATCCACACGCTCTAATTTGCTGAAAAAAATCTGTAATTGAGAGAAAAACGACTTTGTGCAATTGAGGAGACAGGTGTGACTAAGCACGACTGGGTACATTATGTACAAACCTGGCATCCCAGCTTGTAAGGAGAAGGATCTGCCCAACTGCATCGGTGACATCATTTTAATGGTCAATTTGGCTAGGTAGATCGCTTCATATTCCTACAAAACAAACACTCATTATTACAGCTGTAAGGGTTTAGTAGTGAACATCAGTATGAGTAATGTCCAGTCAAGACATCTCATATCTATGCTGAAACTCCAAATAAACCACCACCCTGGATGCCAGAATATCTACGTTATTATTTCATTAGGATATGAGTTTACTGCCGATATTGTGAACAAGTTACAACATTTATCTCCACCAGCTAAAATGAAATATTTACACAACATCCAATATAAACAATGTGCCTTCACATGTGTGCAAACATATGCTTGTCATGATTTCCTCTAAATCAAAACAGCACCTACTCGTCCTGATGTTGCTTGCGAGCCAGATGTCAGAATATTAAGTGGCTTGCTAAATGTGGCCAACAAAGGCTGGCTAAAAGACTGCTGCGATGGCATATGCATACTTGAGATAGAAAGAAGAATCTTTTCTGCAGAGTCACTGAAGAAGCGCATCACTCAGAATGAGAGCGCGTACTGTAACAGGTCACCTGAATGAACCTGTTTCAGGACACAGTCTAGAGGTTTGTCTTTGCAAACATGCACATGATCTGCTACAGTATTGTTCACATCCCATGTTTTACACTGCTCTCTTTGTAGAAGTGAAAATGAAAGGTTTAGAGCACTAGATGCTGACTCATTGTGCATTCATTCATTTATACAGACACACCCTAGCCTTTTACAGTCAAGGAGCTTGAGACAGTATATTCTTTTGACTAACAAGTTAATAGTGCATTTATTTATTTATAAGTAATAATGAATGGAGTTGTATGTTCACTTATTGATTGGGCTGTCATGTTGATTGATCCGAAGTCAAGATTTACCTGTAGCTGATGTACAAAGCCCACATTGGGGTTGATGCAGAACCTCCTCTCCTGGACGTGGCTGAATGCATCCCTAGAAAATGATCGTAGCAGAGGGTTATAACCACAGCCTCTGAAACACTGATACACCACTGCACACAGTAACAACAGTAAAAAAAATGCTTTATCATCCTTGCAGTTTATTTTGTGTAGTTTTATGTCTATGCTGAAAGTAGACAAACAAAACTTGATAAGAATGTGCAGCATGGCGTATGTGGTTGTCACACAATGGTACAAAAGAAAATGGGATGTGCATCTAAATCCATTCATTATTTTAAAAAGTCTTTAAAAAGACTTGTATTCAACAGGGATAAAATAAAAAAAGTCAAAAACCCTCACCTGTATTTCATCCCAAATGTTTCCATAAGGTATGCAATCACTAAGGCAGCACTGAAAGAATAAATAAAGTTTTATATTCTCAGCTGTAATTTGGGCTCCACTGCTCTAGTCTTAGAATTCAGTCAAGGAAATTACAAACACATAACATTATAAATACTTACTAGTAGTTAAAACATAATAAAGATACAATGAAGTGAAATTATATTCTATTATGAAATTATGTGATATAAAACAAACCTCACCTTCTTGATATCCCTGCATTACCATGAACCAGTACCTTTCCTAAAAGAGTAAGACCAAAGATCATTCATAAAAGACTTATTTCTACTGGACATTGAGTATGAAGAATGGAAACTGCATGCATCCTTACCTCCAGTTGCTAAGCAGCTATCAATAAATTCTTTAGTCTGTTAGGAGGACAATGAAAAGCAGTATATCAGGCATGATGTAAATGCCATTCCTTTCAGTCAATGAAAAGCTTGCCAAGAAGGAAGTAAAAAAGCCCACTTTGTAACTCACTGTAGGGAAAAATCGTATTATATTTTCCACTGGATTGTCTGCAATATCTAACACAAGGTATCTGCAAGGATACAACAACAGTTAGTTCAAGCGCCTGATCAAATAACACTTTTTTCAAACGTTCACACAAAAATGCATTAGGAGTTCACATCGAATGTTGAAGTCTATAAGTAGAGCGCACAGATCACGCAAGAAGCTCTTACTTACCTAAATGTATGAGGGAAATTAGGTTTGATAAAATTGGCTTCAATGTCTTGGCGGACACACACAATGTGCGTTACGCCCTGTCTTTCAAGAATTGGCAGCTAGACAAAGAGAAAGAAGAGAAGTTACATGACCAAATAACATCTCCAAGTACCAATGGTTAAAATATAACCATATAAACATTTTTCAAAAATACCTTGCTTTTCATTGCAGCAGAGTAGGGACCTAAAAACAGTCCCGGTAATATCTCCTGAAAACAAAGACAGAGCAGGACGTCACTATCAACACGGGCAGTGACACTGATTGATGTTCAAAAGAATTAATACAAATTCACTCACTCAGGATGAGACACTAAACCTCTTTACTAGTGTATGTGCATGCATTATGCAATGTAACGTTGCATTTATCAGCCAATGGCGTCATCCACAACCGAGACTGACTTATATCAAAGGTCTCACAGCCAGTATGTCTATTCTAAAAACAATGAAGTCCCTAAATATCAGGTTCTCTAACCTGTAAACAACCTTAATATATATAGTGATGTAATTCAATAATCACATTAGTTTTAAATGCGATCACATGTGCTGCACTGTTATATCAAACAGTAGCTCATATCATTACTTTGGACTGCAGAATTTTGTATAACATGACATGATCATATTTTCACAATAGGCTGATACTAGAAGTTATACAGACACATTTTCTTATACATTATTGTTAGCAGAGATTGTGGCATTCAAGATACTTTCAACAGCATTCATTCAGAAACTGATATCAAAGCCTGGGAATCCACAGATTTGCTGCGTGGTGAACCAGAACCAAGAACAGAAACAGGAATAAGGACGGTCAAGATTATTCTTCCCACAACAGACAATAGACTCATTTTACATACCTGCATTTCTCGTCTCATTGGATAAGCCCAGTCCTGCCAAAGGGGAATATAAAAGCAAGGTTAGAAGCTGAGCGGAAATCTTTGTTGGTATGACAGCTACTGGAGGCATTTCAGCCCCCAGACAGGGTGGGAAATGAGTACCCGTTTACTTTGTGCACATACGTGGCTAATGTTTGGAGACTTAGCTACTCAGTGTTGACACAGCGAACAGTAACGCTGGTTAGCATACGGATTCAAAGAAAGACACGAGAGTGTTTCACAGATCCACATCAATGTGTTACGCCCCAAAACACGCATAATGTCCAGCTGAGCGCATATTTTAGCTGCCAGACAATGAGGCTGGAGTGGAGGGTTAGCTCAGATTAGCCAGGCAGACACAGTGCACATATCGACCAACGCAGGCTGCTGTGCACTCACTAGAAGGTCCTCCTTGGTCGCCGGCAGAGACGGGAACTGAAGTTTGTTGTCCTCGTCCATTCTGCTGTCTGTTCGGGCACCGCCGGCCCGACGCTGCGCGCGGTGTCGATGTTTCTCGCGGCGGGGTTAGCTGGACAATCGATGCGATTTGTTGTGAGGCTCCACATGCATGTCCGCCATGCTGTCCCCTGACAGATGTGTCACGTGACCGCGCAGCAGATGGCAAACAGACTCGTGGAAAGAAAGAAAGGAGAGCAACGGCGCCATCTCGCGGTCGATTTATGAAGCGCGCAGTTCAGGATATGAGAAGCGAGTGATGCTGTATGGAAGGTTTTTCATGCCCAATAAAAAAGAAATATAACAAAGAAAAAAGGAGACATTATTATATGCATTTTATTTAAACATATGCATTTACTGTGTCATATTGAGATGGGGGTTGACAATAAATAAACGATAAACAAGTAGCTAGAAAGCATAATCCATTTGTGACCTCAGCACACATTTCGGCCTACATGATTCAGTCACGGACCTGTTGGCGGGTTGCATTTTAAAAGGTGTTTTTGTGATCTCACAGATCTCTACTATCTGCATGGAAAGATAAAATTTTATTTATTTATTTATTTCCAGAGATTAGGTCAGGCTGGCACAGACCGTCTGTGGAAATAGTTCTCCCTGCGCAAAGATTTTATCTTTCTGAGTAGACAGACGTCTTTAGATCATGAAAATATGTTTGAAGATACAACCCATTGCTGGGTATGTAAATAAAGTGTTAAAATATTGACTTTTCCCCTAAGGCTATTTGCATACCATACAGTAAAGACCCTTGAGGTTACAAATGGGGCTAGCATACATGTATTGATTAGTTATGTTTTCTTTTATCAACTTTCATCTGGAATGTTGCAATGTGTAAATAATGTTACTTTCAACTGCTGTAGGCCATATCTAATCATTTCCCATTAAACTTGGGTAAATGGTTAAAACAACAACAACAGCAATAGCAACAAAACACATATAAATTGATGAAATAAGACATGTATAAATATTACCGCTTACAAATTATTTTAAAATAAAAATTGAAATCTTCCTTAATTAAAGGATGGAGGATGGGAGTAGCCCACACACATTTTGAATTATTTCAGCATACACAAACAAACACTGTTGGTGTGTATGTTACAAGCAAGCTACAGCTAAAAGTTGTTTGGGCTCAATATAAACAGCCTGCAGTCAAGCTTAGGCTGAATTTATAGCTAGCCACATCAGTATATGAGTCCGACTCTACCACAACTAACCTACATTAACAGTTTGGACAAGATGTCAGTTTTGTGTTTACTTGTTTCTAAAAAAATGATCATAAATATATCAGCTTAGATATGCATCACACTTATCGAAGTACCATATTATCCTATTTTTTCAGGACCATATAAGACACTCTGACACCAGAGAAGGAATGGAAGTAATTATCATGCTTTTGGCTAAATATAAGACTTAAAGAATTTTAATGACCACTTTTCTGAAATTATGTTTAGTTTTGTAAACTGCACATCAGTACACAGTATTTGAATTACTGTCGCACAAATATTTAATAGACATGGTTTGGACAATACATTTTTAAGTGTGCTTGTGAATATAAAATAAATGTATTCAGTCATTTCAGTATCATTAAGTTTGCAGGGCAGCACTTTAAGACAATACCATACCTCTGTGTGTGTAGTCTCGATGCTGGTGCAGGTATGTTCATGTCACTGCTCAGCTCTACTCAAGAAACCGCTTTGAAGCGTCTCTCCAAACACCACCATTGCATGTAATCAGAGCTAGTAAATTCACATCAGGGATAACCACATAGCCTGATATCATCTAAATGCAGATTACATTCATTATCAACGCACACACTTTCACTGAACTCATCTTTTTCTCTTTTTCTTTCTCTTATCATCATCTCTCTCTCCCCCATCCATCCCTGCTTTATAATCACTTCAACAATGACTGATAATGAGAGAGAAAGAAAAAACACTGATCTAAAACAGAGAGCATGAATAATTTGTAGATGCTTGTTTGGTCTCTCAGATGTGTCATCTGTTTGTTGTTGCGTGACAGTGGAGCATTTTGTGATTTTTGTTTACTGTTTGGCCCGTGGGAGGGGACGGCACTTTTCTCACAGATCAGAGGGAGATGTAATCTCACAGCAGAACGGCTCCAATCGGCTTCTATGTGTGTGCTTTTCTACGAGTGCATATGTTTGTGTGTCTGAGTAACAACTCTACTGGTCAGCATGCAAGGTGTCACTAAAAGTCATTTCTTATCAGTGGCAGGGGCAGATACATCCCCTACTGCTGCTCTTCACACAATCACACCTTGAATAAGAAGTGTCAATTACATGCACTTTAATTGAAAAACTTTTACACGCACACACATCTATCTTTTCTCAACTGTATTTCCTACCTTAAAAATCTTTATGAGTGGGCTTAAATAAATATCATAGCATTGGTGTCTTCCTGTGAGATGGGTTCCCTGTGGCACCGACATCCTGGTGACAACGGCTCTTTGATATTCTGTTGCTCCACGCTGAATCAGAAATTTGCGCCCTTGCCAGATTCCTTTGGCAAAAATGTTGCGGGAAGAGATGAGAAACATGATGGATGAAAAAGACAAAAAAAAAAAAAGGAGAACAGCGGGGGGGTTAAATACAAGCAGGATATGGTGGCAGATTTAATTGTAAGGTCAGACAAAGAGTGTTAAGGAGAGACAAGAGAGAAAGGGAATGATCAAAGACCTAGTGTTGTACACATTTATAACCAGGACTGTGGGGTTGTGAGTGTCTAGTGTACTAAACTTGTACTATTAGATACTTTTTACATCGGCAAATGTCTCATAATATTCTGCAGTCCTACAACACAATTACCTGGGCTTCATAACATTGTTTTTTATTGTAATCCTCTTTTTTTGTATATTATAGGGCACATTTCTTTTTGTCATTTTCTGTTGAATATATTACAACAGGAAGGTACAAAACAGAGAGGGACAGACAAGTAATTTGGCTGAACTGTATTTCATAACAATGGCAGTAGTCTTAGTTTAAGAGGGGAGTTAATCACTGAAATGCCGCTGGTTTGAATCTTTGATATTCGCTGTAAATTTGGGAAGGGCAGTGAAAGAGAACATGATTTCCTTTAACATATTTTTAATGGAAAGGAAATGTGGAATGACATCCAACAAAGATCCTCAGCTGGACTCGAACCAGTAACATTGTAATTACGTGGTCAGCCTTTTTCTAAAACAGCTGGGAACTGTAGTTTTTTGCAAATGTTACTCAAACAGTTGTCAACAGTGCATTTGTTGGGGGCTATTTAAATAGTATTTTAAGGTATCATAGTGTATGGGATAGTGTTTGTGAAATTGACTCAACAGTGCCAGTGTTTATTGTAATGAAGGAATATGTCACACAGTGCAGCGATGTGGCTCAATTATGTCTTTTTGATTTGTCTTTTTCATGAGATTAGTTGACAATAGAATAAATCTATGATATCGCCCATCTGATCCTTTAATATCCTTTGAGAAAAAAAAGAAATCGATAACTTTTTAATCAAATTAATTTAATTTAATTTACAAAAATAAACTTAATGCCTTTCATTTTTAAAGTGAGTAATTTAAGGTAATCAGTCAGGGGTCATTTAATGGATTTCTTTTAATATAATGGGCCTTTTCACATTAATAAGCCATTAGTAACACTGCAACCCATGCACGAAAGGCATTAAAAATCCCTTAATGCCACAATAAATCAACCTATGAATAGAAACTCAAAACCCCATGATACTAACCCATAGTCCTTTATGGAAAATAGTTTTACATAATTGTTTGGTCTCTCTATATCAGAGATAAGGCAAAATCAAGCTAAAACTTTAAGTGGGGGAGATTGTGTTGCTACTCCCACTCACACTGTCAGAAATTGTAAGAGCAGGCATACACTACCCCACAAGTACCCCACAGACAGAAATCGACACTTGACACTGTCCAAGAATGACTTATATGATATATACAGTATGTTGGAACTTCTTCTTACTAGAAAACAGAATGATGTATTTCTGTATTATGTCTGTGTACTAATTCATGTCTACAGAATGACATCATAGAAGGCCCATGTGCTGGGGTCGAGCCCTGGACAGCTCCGGCCCAATTTAACCACAGGGGTATGACAGACTGAGTGAGGGACAGGTCGAATATTATTGTGAACAGCACATAGTTTGAGGAGCTGCCCACTGATACCATCTCGTCCTGCTGCTTTCTTTGTGTTCACACATTTGACGGCCATCCTGACAGGTGTGAAACTGTCATCCATTAACCTCTGCTTTAGCTGTTTTTGCTTGTTGGATGCAGATGGCCTCAAAGCGAGCATGAAGGTTGTTTAGCTCACCTGCTAGAGATGCATCAGCACTGACGTGATATTAGACCGCATATATACTAGTGAGTCATTTTGAACTGAAATATTGAATATGTCTGCGACTGAAATGTCTACTTGTCCTCTACTAGTCAAGTCTCCACCGAAGCTGGGACTCTCTGGTAATTCTTTTTAATCAGGCCAAACATCATCTGAAATCTAAATTAGGGTAGAAACTGGCATGGCTTTACAGAGAACAAGTTAAACTTTCTTGATTATGATGATTATGATGTATATTATAATGTTACACAGTAAAATACAGCCATCACATCTGTAACCAGCTGGTCGCTTACAAAAAGCTTAGGAGGGAATCAAATCAATTTGTCTGAAGATGAAAAATGAATCTATCGTCAGTTGAAGCGCATGAGAGATGCAAACAGCCAGAGAAAACCCACAGGGGGTAGAAGGGCATCTTATGTATATTAAATGTTGTTTTCTCTGTACATTAGTAGAGTGACATTACTCACTGTTGAGCATCTGGCTGCTATATTGTCTGGCGCTTGATTTAAGACACTTGTGGCAGGGTCTATCTTCTTATACTGGTCCTGGGCAGCACAACACACTATATGTATACACACAATATGTCCAGTTTATAAACAAATGTAATAAAAGTGAATCGTTTTAATTCAGGTTTTCCTATACTTATATTGATACAGTATATTAATGTTAGACTCCTTATACCCGACAATATCCTCGCCTCTTTAATCTGGATGTATTATTGTGGTATTTCTTTTATTTATTGATTTATTATTATAACAAAATAACAGAGCAGATGCAAGTAATTTTGATACGTTTTGATGTTTTAATCAGAATCCGTAATTGTTATAAATTGTTATAAAATTTTTTAAAACAGTTTTATAACAATTTATGATACATTAAGATTATTTATCATTAGGTGATGAGTCTTGGATGTGCAAAATAACTCAAAATAAACTATCCTTTTCACAAACAGAAAAAACGATACTTCTAATACAGATGACCAACGTTTTCACATCAAAGAGACACGACAACACAACATCCCACTCTGACGGACTCCTCCACTTCAAAGAAATAAATCATACATCATGTTTTTGAACTTACCTGGAATGACAGCTGTAAGGTGAGCAACCAGATAAGAATAACAATGACTTGCAATTTATAAAACTCCATCCTCTTCTATCCAAAACATCTACCAGCATGTTGTGTATCTGAAAACCAGCACCTGGAGGATCACTTGCATCCCATCGAGGTCGCCCCCAAAATGCTGCCTTGCTGGGTGCAACCACTCTGGGCAGCTCCTCTGCCCCTCTGGAGGGACTAGACTTAGTTAGACTGTACAGTCTTAGTTAGACTGTAGAGGACAAGAGTAAAGACAGACGTCATACATAAAAATGTGATTGCTGTAGGGAACGAGATAAATAAATATATAGTAAAATAAATGAACAAAGACTGAATGGTACATCCCAGCGAGGATATTTTTTCTTGTGGAGGCATAATTTATAAAATATCATACACATACATACACCACCAGTCAGGCTAATTACCTCTGACAGACTCCCAAAATATGATTTTACTGTATTACAAGGTACAGGACAAAGTATCACAGCTTTAGACTTGTAATTAGCAAGATTCAAGAAGTATTATCTGGCAGGGAGGCCCTGATGTATTATTCATGAAGTCATACACTTCTCAGTGGTTTTCATCTGCTTGTTAACTTGGGCTCTCATTCTGGCACTTCGCTGATGTACATATTTTTCCATTCTTGTCAGAGTATTCATCCATGTACCTGATGACAGTCCAGTCGCTATGTTTAGTTGTATTCCCGTGAGCCCTGTCAGCTATGAAGTGGATGGATGATGACAAGATTTGCCTGTTAAAAAAATAAGCTTGAACTATTAAATTATGTTTTATTTTGGTAAAACACTTTTGTTGTTCAGCAGGCATACTGTTGCCACCACGGTCTTCTGCAAAAAGGAGATCCTTACTCATATACCCCAGCAAAGACAAATAAATGGCCACTAATGTAGATCTCACTGATTTGAAAATACATAGTTATACAAAATGAAAAATGCATGCTTTTATTTTGTGAAATAAAGGCACCCAAAAAAGCATTTTAACAACTAATAATGGGAGAAGATCTTACTATTATTCAAATGGGGGTAGGCAGGTCAAAAGGGAAATAGTTTTATCACTTAAAAGAGAAATATAGGAAAGAATACAGGGTATATTTTGCCCATTTTTCAGTTGACTTCTTATTGTGTTGTCTCAATAAAACGGAATACATACAAAACAGAATTATGACGATACAAAGATGTCAATCAAAAGTTGATTGTTTGATAGTGGCCTTCTGATGAAAAATAGATAAAATTGTTCCCTTTAATACAAACAGGACAACAGTAGTACCTTTCTTATTTGCCCATATCTACAAAGGTAGATCTATAGTGAATCATGCTTTTACAGTCAATAAAACTCTGACAGCGATACAGCAGCTACTGTACATGATGAATAGAGCCAGCAGAGGCAGAGGAAGCATTACAGCTATTTGGTGAGAGTAAGGTAGAGGACAACCTAAATATCTGTCTCTAACTTTGCACACTGTGCCCAAAGGGGCCTCTACAGAGTGACATTATTTTTCACAAGTCGTATTCATGGCCCGTGATATCACTCTGGCAGAAAAATTAAAATCCCTAGAGAATAATAAAAGCCTTCTGCCTCCTCACAAAGACTTCTACATCTTCGACTATTAAATGCCGTCAGCGTTGGTGAAAAGAAACTTTACTAACTTGGGAAATAGTAGCATCCCAGTGTTAAAGCTGATCATGCATTTATCAGTACAACTGCTTAAGGTGTATTGGTGGGTGTTCAATTGGTTGCCGCAATGGAGTTCATCCCAAATATACTCAACAGGATTGAGATCAGGAGATTGCAGTGGGCAGATCATTCACGAAATTGTATCTGAATGTCCTGCCTGGAGGATGCTAGCACTACGGCAGGGTGCGTTAACTTTTCTGATATTGCCTTTGGGAATACACGATGATCGAGACAGTAAAAATATACAGATAGACATACATTTTACTGAACCCAACAGCTGGAGCAACTTCATGCTTTGAGGAAACACTTATGGAACGTTTTATGTACGATCAGTTTCTAAAAGTTCCTTATATGTATTCATGTTTCTCACATGAATAGAAATAACAATCTCTAAAAAACATTGTGGCCCATTAGAGCTGTCCTTTAAAAGGACAACTCTCGGGTTGTTAGCGTCCACCTGCCTCTTTGCTTCTACAGTGAAAGGAGGCTGTTGTAAATATACAAACACAAGAGATCATTCAAAAAGTACCATAATGACAAATGTGCTTATAGAACCAATTTCCTTCAGCTCAAAGTCTTAAAATCAGATTTTTTTACTTTCAAGCCTGAGCATCAACCATCCACTTGCAAACATCTCACACCAGATGGCAGTCAAACATAAACATTCAGAGGCCATATGGAGCAGCGACAGCAGCTGCCGTTGGGTATATCCACATCCATCTATGGAAACTTCAGTTGTTGGTGGAAGCTCTCTTTTTTTCAGTGAATATGTACATGTCTTTGTTCAACACATGGTGCTAAAAACAAATCATAAATGCACGCTCACTCGCTCCAGCGCACCTTTCATTTTGACACTGCCCTCAGCCCAAGGGCTCTTGAGTTTGGCTTGATGGGTGAAAAAAAAGGCCTGGAGCTCGAAACAGTATCAATATTAAAGCGAATGTCGGGGGCAGATGAGCTTGCTGGCTCTCTTTGCTTTTGTTGGCCTCTATAGCAGAGCATCAGTTCAATTAGAATGAATAGAGAGGCTTTAGATAAGTAGAACTAAAAAACATCATTTTTTCCACATAGAAACTTTCATTTTCTTCTTTCCTTTGAACTGGCTAACTCAGCATTGCAACAGCCTAAACTCTTCACCTTACAATTTGACTGCACATGACGTAGACAGACACTCCACCATCACCACCACCCACTTTCATCCTCTCACTGGTTACTGAGTCTGTGGCTGAGACACATCATTACTAAATTACTGATTACGGGCATAAAGCGATACAAATGAGGAGGTTGCCCCTGATGCTTAATTGGTAGGATGTAATAACGGAGCGGTGATATGTGGGCCCTTAATTGTGTGTTTACTGCACTATTTATTGGAGAGCGTCCCTCCCCTGGCTAGTCGCTGATGAGGTGAGATGTGTTTCTGCTGGCATGCTATCAATCCTGCTTCATTAAGGACACACAGGATAGGAAGTGAGAAGAACACAGAGTTTGCCTTCCAGCTCGTGGGCAGAGGAGTCAACCCCGTTAATGAATTTCAAATTCCCACTGACAAGGAGATGCAAGTAGGAAAGCAATCACGGAAAAAAAAGGATCATAACTTCTTGGTTGATTCATTTTTTTAGTTAATACAAAATGAAGGTATTGAGTGGGCAAGCACAGTGATTTTAAATTATATGACCTTTTCTGGTTCTGAAGATCTAAATGATTCATACAGATATCCATTTGTGTGTGCACATGTGTGCGTAGATGCAGGTGTGAATGTCCAAGTTCACACTGTTGTCATGTAATGTGAATAAGGGATGACTCGTACTTTATAGCTATATTATGAGGGGATACATTTTAATATCCTGTAATGGGATTGTTTTTCTTTTCCTCTAGTAGTTTGAATCCAAACAGAAATCCCAACAGAATCATGTCATGTCAACAATAGTTTCTGGACAAATTCTGGTCTAAATATCTAAAATGGACTAAATATCCACTATCTTTATCTTTAAATATCTCTTATCTTTTGGGAGCTATCCTCCTCGTACTATTCTGCTATTAGTATTGAGGCTTTGTCAAATAGCAAACATTTTAAGTGGCCAATTCAGAAAGGATGCTCGTCCCATCACAATGTTTCAATTTGCAGGACCTCCTCAAGTAAAACACTTGTCTTTATCTTGTACAGGAAAACATTGTTTGTTACAAAACAAGTCCGTGACTTAGTATGTGCTTTATTCAAACCCATGACATAGACTATGATTCTGACCATTGTGCGATACAGTTAACTGTTATTACACAAACTAATGACCTTACTAAGTTATTACAGTTTATATATATATAGATAATTCTTTATACTCAAATTTGTATGTTTGCATGTTTCATGGGTGGAAGATTGCTTTATTTCAGTCTGTTTACTCTAGAAAGTATGTATCTAACCCTCTGAGGTCCATTTCCATGAAAGGGTCAGGGCATTAGTTATGATGGTCTCATGTCATCTTCTGGTAACAGGGTGGTTTCTTTAATCATACGACCAAAAGATTGTTTTCATTCTGCAAGCTCCCTTTTAGAAAATGAGCGTTTTATATCCGACAGCGGCTGCACAGAACTATTTATACATCTAATGTTTATCTGTTTTATCTATATCTACAGTCTGGTATTTGTTCAGAGGCACTGGTGAGAAATCATTAACCATGGAAATGGTCAAACCGGAAAATTAGGCCGGTTGTGCACAGCCAGACTATAGTCACCCACGCTGTTGTTTATATTAATGGTGATTTGGGTTGCCAGGGAAACCACAGTTTTATCTGTCAATTAATCACACATCTATGTACAGTTCATACTGATCAGACGGTTTGTGCATTTTTATTTGGATGCCATCCAACAAGATCATCTGTGACGCCTGACAAAAACAGCAGGGTGGAGGTGAGGCTGCAGAGGAGGACCACACTGAGGTCCACACCTCCACACTGTGAATACCGGGAGGGTTTAAGTCAATTATAAATCCAGTCTGATTCATTACCCCATGTTACAGTCTGAATTAGCTTCTGCTGAAGAATTTTGTAAGATCTTCAATTAAGTTCTCACCAAGCTAATTGCTCTCCATTTTAAAACAAGCACTAAAAATCAATCTGCTGTTGAGAAAAGCATTACCTGACTCTGGTTAGAGTCATTTATCTGGTTGCCGTGGAGACTCCTTCATGCCAGTATGCACAGTATATAGACAGTGATGTATTCATGGAGTATTGTTGAAAAAGAATTAAAATCACATCAGCAGCTTAAAACAAAGATATCAGTGTTCGCCCTAAAACACTGAAACCCAATGGAGTTTCTGCTTGTGGGCATCACACATTTTGAATTTCCCAGTCTTCTCAGTGAGAATGCATAGTTTCCCATGGGAAATCTCCCTGAAGTGTGCATAAAGCAAGGCCAATCAAAATAAATTGGAGAAGGCTCCTGTCACATCAAGTGCAGCTGCTCAACAGTCATGTTTTCATTTCTGACCGCCCTGTAAAGAGAAGAGAAAATGGACTTATATGTTGACATGGAAAAATACAGCCATAAATATGTTTGAAATGAGAGATCAATCATAGTAAACTTGTTGAAATTAATACATTAATGAAATTAAGAAAAATAAATTCTATCAGCCAGTGATGGAAAGTAACAAAGTACATTTACTTTAAATATTGTTTAACAGCTAAAGTTCCTTGTTACTTTGCAGCGCAAGTTATTATATACAAAAATGTATATAAAATACAAAAATGTTTATAAAATACAATGCATAGCTATAATATAATGGTTAATCTACTGGAAAAATACATAAAATAAAATAGAAACAGATTTTCCTAATATCAAGTAACACATGAGAGTTTATGGTCAGTTTGAAAGACATATGCAGCATTTTGCTTTGTGACAAAGAAATCTCATCTATAATCTATTCTAACATCGGATGTGAATGTAATCCAATTTGCCAAATTTAGACACAGTCCAGATACAAGCCACACTCTAATGCGAGGTGTAAAGACAGCTTAAGAAAATGTAAACTCATACTTTTAAATGATCTTAATTGCAGGTCAAATTCTTGGCTTCTTGAGTATGAGAAGGACACTTGAATGGACTATGCAAGAGTAACACACTATTGTCAAACTGACAATAGTGGAAACAGAGGCAGCGCACTTATTAAGCTGAACAAAGACTCAAACACATTAGTGGAGGAACGAGTGGAAAAAGGCCGTTCTTCTTCACAGTCTATCATTTTTTTTGTGATGTTTCTGTTGTGATTTTCTCTTTGTATCCAGCTTCAATTCATCCTACTGCCTTTTGTCCATTCTTTCTGCCATTCCTCTCCTCTCCTCTCTCCTCTGCTCTTCTCTCCTTTCCTCTCCAGGCAGACATTTCTTTGATCCTAGGATCCCACGCCTTTCACCCCCCTCTCCAATCCTCTCGGGGTCTTATTAACAGACACGCAGTTCTCATGTTTTATTGCCTATGATAAAACCTCGCCTCTGATCTCTCATTACAGGCCGGCTCTTTGGAAATGGGCCCCGCACCCTTCGGCTTAATATTGCTCGTAATGGGGCAAAAAGCTAAATGCACAATCTGAATGTGTCGGGTACATACAAGGTCCCTGTGCATTAATAAGCCATCAGCTCATCCTGGGTTTGGCCTGATTCTGATCTCTCTCCAGATTTAACATGGGAATATGGTGGTTTCTGCTTGTAAAGTGCTCTCAAATAGTTATCATATTCCCACATGTAAACACACTGGCACACATGTACAAGCATACACATTTACACATATGCAAATGCACGACGATATGCACTGGATGTGTGCAGACTAGCAGAAATGAAAACACACACTGACTGAATCTTTCAGGTTGGAGTGTCTTAACATGTTTGCACAAATGTCTCACATTTCTTGCTGAGTCTGTCTTTCACCTCTCTGGGAAACAGCTATACTCTTCCAGTCCAGTCACATGTCCCTCTGGGCGACATAATGACAAGAGAAAATAGAGATGGCCATCTTCTTCCTCTCTGCTCCTTTATTCTTCCCCATAGGCTCTGATTTTATACATTTGTAGGTCATATATGCATGAAACATGAAGTACAATTATTGTTCACTTTAAAGGAAGGTCATCCATCAGGTTGCCTAATCCCATGACTTGGGACATGGATGGTGATTATATTGTACTTTAGCAGATGCAGATAGCAGTCTTTTTATATTTCATCATCTCTATCTATCCAGTTCAAGGGTAAAAAATAATATTTATAGCTATCACAACTAAAATGTTCTCTACTAAGCACAATACTCTGGATCCTTCATCTAGCCTTTTACAATTCTCATTTTCCTTGGTTCCAGTGTATCTACAAATATCATGGTATCAAGTTGCTTATATTAGGATAAATGTAATTCGCAGTTACATGAACATGAAAGTATGCTTATATACATCAAAAGTTAAGTATTAGACATCAAAATAATCTATGTAGAATAAAAGAATCTAAAATGTGCAGTCATGCTGCAGCTGGTATCACTGAGGCGATAGCTAACATTTTGCAGGTATCATGCTGGTTCAACATGCTTTCAGGCAGGTGAGAGTTCAGGTGGATAGCAATCCAAAAAAGAGGCTGAATATTCGGATAGAGAGAGATGTTTATAACACATCCCGGTCCTGAGATTGAACCTTAAAAAAACTAAAATCAGACAGTAACACAGTACAGTGAAAGCTACCCGTCTTATGACTTTTCATTGATAGGGAAAGTTAGCAATCCCACACAGAATGCTTGGGGACAGAGCAATTAAAGGGTAAACCTATCAAATGGTCCATAATGATTTGGCATATTTGGACGGATATTTGCATGTGTGTGCACGCACTTGATGTTCTCAGTCCCTTGGTGATCCACTTCTGTTGCCTTTGTTATCATCCACTTGCCTGCACAACTGCACCTCATTTACTAATTAGCTTTTACACATGCTTCTGCCACATTGTTTATGTTACCTAGTTGTTGTAGCACTAAACGCCATTCAGGTCTACCTGTTACATGTGGCCGCAAATTCTAATAGCTAATTACTAGTGGCTGATTGCTAATTTATTGCTCATTAGCCAATAATAATCCTTCATGGCAAACCTGGTAGGAAAAGCAAAATATTAATGATGGATCTGTTTCATTTCGGTTGGCCAGTTTATGCCACAGAGTCCTGGCACATCTAAATGGAACACAGCCATCGTTAAGGTATGCATGTTTTTACTATTTTATGAGTTTCAATGTAAATACAAAACAGACACACACAAATTCCCAAATTACTGAACAAACTCTGTCCAGACAATTACAGCCCCCATATTAGATATCATAGGAATATTTAAAGACCACCCAACATTAGTCATACTGTCCCTGTTGTCTAAAATCACCACTACTGTTCTGACCTGAAGGTCTCTAGAGAACAATATCTATATCAATAAGTTACTTATTTTTTCTTCAGATTAAGCTAAGCTAAGCTAAAGGTATCATGGCTCTAGCTTCATATTTAATGGACAGGCAGTGAGTGCGGTACCGATCTTCTTCTCATCTAACTTTGCAAGAGAGATAATGAGCGTATGTCCTAAAATGTCGAACTATTCCTTTAATCTTAGTTTTATTATGTCATTAGTTACACCTGTGTTTCAGGTCCAAGGTCTGAAGAACCTGTTGGCAGTACAAACGTATCCCATTCATGCCAGGTGTCAAATGCAGTCCATGAAGTCCAGTATTCAGCCTTTGTTTGGTCATGTAATGTGTCTCTACAGCCTCCCTAAAAGTTAACATTTGTTTATGCTCTCAGAAATTTGGCAGGAAGTATACAATTGCAGTTCATGGGCATGACCATAAAGAACAACACAGAATCTGCAGTGCTGTGTTGTTGATTCTTAGTGGCATCAGCAGTATAAATCCTATTAGAATTACAGTTCAATTCTGTGTTAACATAAAACTACAGCTCAATGGAACTTTGAATATACTATGTATTTATTGTGGGGCGGAAAATTGGCTGGTATTTTATATTTTAGTGTGACTTTGATATTGACGGCAAGCTCCTTATTTATATTTTTATTCATAGTCTTTCTCCTGCTCTGGTCTATTGTTGGTCTGCCAGAAGGAAAGGAGAAGTAGAGATGTTAGAAATAATTAACGGGATTTGACAGGCTGCTTCCTCCAAGCGTTTGCTCTGATGTTTGACTGACAAGAGAAGCGCGAGGGTCACACTTGTGTTGCCTCTGTCTTTTCTATCTGTCTTATCTCTCCTGCTTCGCCGTTCTTATTCCTTGAAATTGTCGGGAGCTGGAGTGGCATAGAAAAGATGACCCACAAAAGGTCTAAACCCTAACTGAGTCTGATACTTGCTTGCATGTGAGCTGTGTGGTCCAGTTTGTTTCATGAGGAGAGAGGCGAAGAAACAAATTCAAAGCCGCAAAGGCTCCTTCAAACACAAACCCACACTCCCTGTGTCCCCTGCAAGCCTCTCTGCTTCTTTCATGTACCCGGTTCAAACATAATCCACTGTTATGGCTTATCTGTTCTTCTGCAGGTATTGTTGACTTGTTTGTTGTCATTGTTGGGCTTTTTTTCTCAAAGGAAATAAAAGTAATTGATGGTGAAAGGCCACTGAGAAGTCCCACACCAGCAACACCAACACCACTCTCCCCACACCAGCAGCTTTAACAAATTGCCTATTCCTCTGCTCTCATTGTGATGCATAAGGTCCCCAGCTCTGAATAAGTGCCGGCGTAATGTTTTATCTGTTTGGAAATATCTCATAATTCATCATTATCACATCCACTTATATGCTACCAAAAGCGCAATGCAATATCACGGGAGCTGTGAGCTAAAAACAAATAAGTAAGCTGCACCGCACATCCCCTCTTCTTAAGGTTTTTTTCCCCTGCATTTTTTCTCTGATTAATAAAGGTAATTAAATCAGGGAATAAAACACATCCATAGAAGAGGGCTTGGCTTTAATTATTACTGCTGGCACTGCGCAGTCCGAGCAGCACAATAAAGTCGGGGAACCTGAAGACTTAATTAGAGGGGGTGCCATATTTACAGGCGCCCACCCCGTCCACTGCCACCTGAGATTTGCTTGATTGCAGTTATATTGGAGAAGAAAATGAGAAACGGGGGGAGGTGGGGGGTGAGGTGGGGTTTAGTCCCACAATTACTTCCTGGCTTTCATTAGGCCAGTGTTGTGATATGAGGGCATATCTTAGTAGCATAGGCATCACCCTGGGGGCCCCTTGAAATTTATTGTCACACAAGGAGTACAGTAACTCCCGACCAGCTACACACAGACATGTATGCATACACACAATAAGAGGGAGTACACACCTTGAGGAGATGTCATTTAGAGTTTCTATTGTGAGTGGACACACACACAGGCAAAGTTACAGACACTTGCACAGAAGAAATACATTCACACACAAACAAACACACACTCCTGCTTGTCTCAAGTTAGTATGCGTGTGTGTGTCCAGCATATAACTGCTAATTACTGGAACCTCGGCCGCTGGCCACCACTAGCTGTAGATCATTTCACCCTCCCCTCCAGGCCAGTGATCTCTGTTTTCATTTATGCATATATGCACACATTCATTGGTGCACATTCAGAGCACACAAAGCAAGCGTGCATGTGTATTTGCCTGCCTACAGGTGTGTCTGTGCGTGTTGTACGTGTGTGTCTGCATTTATGAATGCGGCACAGTGTCAGAGATTACGGAGATAGCTGTTCTGCAGTTCTCTCATCAGCAATACCTTGGTAGCTGCAATCAGAGGTATAATTGCACTACAGGACTCTAACATGGGGCGAGGAGACTTGTTGCTGAGTTTCTGCTCGTTTTTGTTTTCACTTTCTGAAGGGGGCAGACATGCCAACTGCCCACTCACATGCTAATCATACATTTAAATGTAGCCATACAGCATGTGAGCAAAGCACGCACTTCTCTCTGTTCTGTGGCACCTGCCAACATTTGTAACACTGAGTCAAACTAACTCTCTCCCCTGCTGTTAACATCTGAACCTGTACTGTGAAGTTGTTCAGTGATAGAATAATATAAACGGGCGATTCACAGTCTTTGCCAATGACATTGTCCTGTAAAAAAAGGATAATTTGTCTTGATGGCGTAAAAATGCTGCTGAACAAAACAACAGGAAGCATCCACAATTAGGGTCAATAAGTCAAGAGTGTGACGATTCCACTCATTGAGACAGCTCATTTCGATGCGTATCTCTGCTTGAAACTGTGCTAATCAGTGACTGGTGTGGTGTTTGGCTAAACCCTTGATGTAACATAATTCAAGACCACTATCTGGACCTTATAGAGTCACAAGAAAATATTCTGAAAGGTTGAAATAATTGATGGGATACAGAAGAATACAAAACTTGTGCCACACAAAATTTATTATATTTACAAGTACACGCTTTCTCTAATATTTGCTTTTTCCTTACACCTCTTCAGGCCTCTGACACAATCTGAGAAGAAAAAGAAATCAGCCTTCGGTGGAACTCACAGCTCTAACTGCTCTCAAACCTTTGACGAGGTTGACATTTAGTTTGTTAAGAAGCCAAAAAGGTTGGGAACCACTCATCTCTACCAATGGTATAATGAAGAATAGAGCAGCATCTGACTTACCTCTACTGTGGTCTTACTGAACACAGCTACTTGAAATTACTGATATGTAAAAATTATTGAGGAATATGAGTTGCTTCTTGGATCGGTAACAAATCCTGATATAGGGTGGGCAAACTTGTGTATTTAATGGTATGAACATAAATGTTAGTTTGAACAGGTTATTGATAGATAACTGAGAGATACAAGCAACATATAATACTAAAGCTAATGCAGTATTCAAAATTGATCTCTTTGCAAATTCTTTAATATCTACAACCATTATAAACCATTATTTCAACTCATTTTATAGCAAATGAGCAGATAATTGTTATTTTTACCTATACTGGGGTCTCTATGATAAAAGTGATATTATATTACTGTAATACATCTACAAGTGGTCATTTATTCCCAAAACATTTCGATATTGCGATAAATGATGTGGGAGTGTGCTCCCAGTGTATTTGTACATCTGTTGTATGACTTTTTGACTTATCATTTCAGTCATAATGTTTGTGTGTTTGACAGGACAACAAAGAGGATGTCAGTTATATGTAGCATGGCATGAAATTCAGATCTCAAAATAGTACTGCTGCTCATTTCAGTGGGAATTTCACTGTAAATCTCCTTCCTGTCTGGTTTTTGGGACTTTGACATCCTGTCTTGAACTACAATTCAAGGCATCGTTAGCTTGATTGATCGCTCGCATCAGACAGGCTGTTTGAGAGTCAAAACTTTTGGCAGAGGAGATTGATAGGCCTGGTGAAGGCGGGGAAAAAACACTACAGAGGCAAAGACGCTCTGCAGCTCTGTGGCTGTCCCCGATACCGACACTCGTGTCATTTGATGAAGAGCTCTCAATGCTCAGACAGTCAGTGAACTCTGAGGCCATTGCAGTCACTGAGATTTGAATGGAGTTTGTATGGAAACTATATTGAATATGTTCAGCTGTGCAAGCCAAGCTGTTGATTTATTCCAAGCTCCTGTTTTCACTATGAATATATTAGCAATCTGAAGTGTTTTTCTTAACCCTAATTCATCTTAATGTTTGATAACATCCTGGCCAGCAATCATGTCATCAGAGTGTCAGAGTTTTACATCAGAATAATTATATACATATATTGAAATATTGAAATACATGAACAGTCAATGAAAATGAGAGCGGTAGTCTGTGAGCTTCTCCTCCTCCCCATTGTCTCCAGCTTTGCACTTCATGCACTTTTTGCTCTTGCTGTATGGGCAAAGACTAAAAAGTACAGTATAAAAAAGCTACTACTAAGCTGCAGTAATTTAAGTTCAATACCACCACATTTGAGAAATTGTATGTGTTATTCCTTTGGTCTACATTTGTCCAATTAATATTAATGACCATGAACAACTTTCAGCCAAAGCCAGAGGCTAAAGAGCTAAGACTCATCAAGATGTAAAATCTAGAGCTCCCTTGGTGAGAGTTGCTTCAGCATTTACTGTATCTTCTGCTGGAAAATTCCACATTTAAGGTACGCTCTGTTACTCCCTTGGGGAGATTGTACTGGGCAAATTACTTTCTGAACTTTCAGGCATTAAACAAGAATGCTGGAAATGGTAAGTTTCCAAACAACTTTTACATAGTTCCTTAGAGGACAGCAAGTAAATCCTGCAGTAAATGTGCCTAAATGTGGATGTGTACATGAGATGTCAGCTTTAGGCCAGGCACTTTCCTCTCACTGAACCCTGCTGCCTTTGACAGTTTTCAGGCGCAAATAGAAGTAAATGAATGAGGTGCAGGCACAGGGGGTTTCTGAAAAACACCACGCTTAGCACATTTAAAAAAAACATTCAGAGTCAAGAGTGTAAATCTTTAATTTCTTTACAACAGAGGAAAATATACTGTGACTCCTCACTTACAGACATTCAGCCTTACTTAGCCATCGGTGTGTTTTGTGCAGGTTTAGAGTCAAATTACTTATCATAGCCTCGTCTAACAACACATGTTAAGCTGGCTCAACTGAAGTGAGGATATATCAGGGAAATGTACACTTCTGGACACCATAATTATAAGAAAATGAACAAATATTTGACTAATATTTTGTCAGCAGCCTACAAATTGTTTTCACCACTAAGCTATACAGTATTATTGCCCCTTTAAAATAACATTAAACTTCAAAGCAGTCCATTACTGCCTGTATTTCCTTGTTATATGGAATATTTATCTTGTGTTTTTAATTTGAGTAAAGAGAAAGATAGATACATAATTTCATACAGTAGCATATTAGAAAATAATTTACAATGTGCAATTTACTAAAGTAATCCAAAAATCAAGTTATTAAAATAACTTCAAATCACAATAAATGGAAATAGAAAATAATATTTCATGGCATATACCTTTTGTAAATCTCAGCTGTGACCTTTGACTCACCTGAACATCCTCCAAGCCAAGCAGCCCTTGCAGCAGTCCGTCCTGCGTCCCCTAGTCCAAATCCATTCTTGCCGTTACTTTCAGGGCTGCTACTACAAAACTGTTGTGTTGTAGCTAGCTGTGTAGCTAGATGTGTTTAAAAGTAGTTGGCAAATTTGCTTTACACTCACTTAAAATACAGTGTTAGAGAAAATATTACTGTCAATACTGTATCCGGGTAGTTGATTGGTTAGGGAGGACGTCCTCCATTGGAGCGTCATTTTACGTGTTTTGGTCAATAACAGAGTAGCATGAAAGAAATGAAAGGTTCTGATGGAGTATACTAGCAGTTTAAGAGCTCATTTGCAGGAGACTAACAGATTAAGTCCTTTGATGAAAACACATGATCTGCAACTGTGAGCGAGGAGAGTGCGTCACCTGCTTGTGTCTGTCAGCCATTTAGTGGAGCTCACCATGAGTGTTCTTGTAGTGAACCCTCCGCCTCGTAACAGAGAACCCCCTGCATGCTAAAACACGGCATCCTCCACAATTAGCATGATGATAGGATCCACCATAATGAGACGACTTATTGTCAACAACACATGCTAATGATAATTGTAATAGCAGCAATCATTTCCGTGATACTCTCCTCTCTCATTTGCATTCTCTGCTTGCCTCTTCCCTTCTCCGCTGTCTGTCTTTTTGCTCTTTTACTTTTTCTTGTCTTCTTTCTTGTCTTTGTGCTCCACTGTACTTCTTAAAAAACGTCATTTATTCCCTGTCTCTCTCTCTTTTTCTCTCCCTATCTCTCCCCTAACTTTCTCATTCCTATTGTTTTCGTTCATTATTACATCCCTTGACACAAACTGCCAGCCAGGCAACAAATCAACATCTCTTTAACTTTAGCACCACTTAACTCGTATTGTGCTTATTCTGCAGCTTGTTTTGTTGTGGGAGATGGATACAGGGTGTGATAAAGTGATACAGCGCTGCAGTGTTTGCGTTGGCTGGCTCAGACAGGGACTTAAATCAGTGTTATTGTGCCTTGCGTGGCCGGGTGGTTATGAAATACAGCTGTCAAGTTGCTGTAACTCAGCTGAATCTCCACTGAGACCCGACATTACACTCAGTCATGGAGGAAATCATGATTTGTTAACTGCTCGTTAGTCATAAATAAAACCCTAACACATGTAATGCATTGTTAATTGCTCAACTTATGAGGGACTGAGGGAATCAGGGGGATGCTGTGTGTTCATCATGCTGTATTGCAGTGGTGTTTCAAGGGAGGGGATACTTTTTGTGCTGATAACAGAGGGCTTAAGTGGAGTGTGTTAGGGACAGGAGTTGGTTCTGTAACACAATGTATACGGAGTTACCAGTTTAATAGATGCAAATAGAGTATCCCTGAAGCTTATATTTTGCAGTTTTTGTTGACACTGTCAGATGTTTATTCATATCATTTTTGAGGCCACAGTTGGTGATCTTGAACTGCCCCTAATGAATATAAATGGAGATTGTTTTGTTAAGTTTGTTTACACCTATTACACCTGTCATTGTAAAATCTCAGAGGTGTGATCTTTGCTGCAATGATATCTCATCTCCAAAATGTGTGGACATAAAATTGGCCACAATCTGGGTATTGTTATGGATTTCATTCATACCAACCAACAATTGTTCATGTAAACATTCATATCAGTGTCTCTGGGTTCCTGCAAAACTGGGACACACAGAAAAAACGTCTACAGGATGCACTCATCTCTGGATGGGAACCAATAGACAAAAGCAATATGAAGCTCACGTTTATGCTTAGCTCTCTAATCTAAGCCTGCTGCCAGCAAACTGAAAATAATTAGGCTTACCATGGCTCTCAGCTCCATTTTTACCTAAGGATAATTGTAATATTGTGTCGGAAAAATACATCTGATCACAGATACAGACAAAGTTTACATCTGGTCAGTCATTTGTTTAGATCTGGCACATAAAGTGAAATTGCAATAACAAAACTCCATCTCTACTCATGTCACTAAAACATGATAAAAATGTATTTAAAATGCAAGGGGGAAAAAAAAGTGGACACTGCCCACTTTACAGATTTCCGTCTTACATTCTGAGCTATTGACCTACAAGTAAAGCTATGAATCAAAATTCGATAATATTAGATAAATACCTTTCACCAGCTGACACTCTCACTTACCTCTTTATCAGCTTCTCAATCTACAACAAAAGTTGTGGCAGACCAGGGTCAGGGTGTTTGCACCCCTACATTACCGGACAATAAAATACTAAAGTTAATATAAAACAATGTGATTTGGCTCACCAGAGCAACAAGTGTACAGAGCAAACAGCCCAGCAACACACAAAGCAGCAGCAGTCGCGGTGTGGAGGTCCCCCTGCTACATTTGGCTGTGAAGGTTGTGTATCCTCACACCTTTACATCATCCAGTACAATGTGTTCTGCCAGTGGTTTAGGCTCTCTACACGCTATCAGTAGCAGAATCGCGGCTCAAGGCTGGACAAAGAAGTTTATCTTACATAAATAAAAAGGAAATTAAGATAAAGACAAAACAAAACCAGACAGGGGAGAGTCAGACTGGCTGACTGCCACCAGCTTACATATCTTACAGCCAGACCAGGTGAGCTGCACCTCCCCTTCTGGAGCGAAAGGACTGCTCAGAGGGTCATCACACCAGCACGATCTATTGTTTCCTATGGAAAGAGTAAAGATGTCGATCCTCACACTACAACCTTGGAGTTTAAGCCTCACTGCTGCACTCAAGGTTGAATCAGATTCAGCTGTGACTGTGTTCATTTGTGACCTTTCAGTCCACAAACAATGAGATGAGGAGTGGTGATGTAACCTCATCTGTGATGTACAAAAACAAAAAAAGTGTTCATGCACTCAAACCCTTCTTGATCGTCAGGTTCTTACCTGTCCTGTTCTTTGGAAGATAATTGCTAATGCCTTCTTTTGTTCCAATATGAAATACATCGTTCACAAACATTGCTAGACTTGTTGTTTTGTCTTTCGAATTTCCTGACACTTTTCCGCCAACTGGCACAGGTTGGGGATGTAAAAATACCTCACACTTTGCCTTTTGTACTGTACTGCACTTTTTACTGCAGCTCACCTCAATCTGTCCTTATTCCTCCACATGTTCTATCTGGAAATAGTATTAGAAAATCTATGTAACAATCTGAAACTATTTTGTCCCAACTGACTGTTATTGTGTCCTTTCTCCTCTTCTCACTAACTGCATGAAAGAACATTTTTTCCTGCTTATTGCATAATTTCCTTGCTTCTCTGTTACATGATTATTTCACATGATTATTTAATGACTACACGATCACTGGAGGTCAAATTACAGTGCCAAAATGTGATTTAAAGGTAAAAAGTGTAAATCTAAAATTGTATCTGGCATCTGGGCACCCATGACATCAATGGACATAATCACAAAAAAGACATTTGTTGATCAAAATAGCCTTTCCGCCCTGTCTCCACATGTTGTCCATGTCTGTTGACACATTGGATCGCACTTTGAAAATCTAATTTATTGCTAGCAGGACTCAAATTTTCCAGGCTGTGAGCTTGTGACTCCACTTCTGCTCTGAAGCGTTCCTCGAGGACGCAGAAGACAACCTACTCTTTCTCTCTAGTAATGGAATCTCTCTCCCTCTCTCGCCAGTCACGACCCCTCTCTCGCTTTCTCTCCCCCTGTTGTCTGATGATGTCTCTTTTTTTCCTCAAGTCATCAACCACCAACTGCACTAAGTTGTCCTCCTCACCACTCTTCTCTCCCCACTCATCTCCATCTCCCCTCCTCCCTTAAACCTCTCCATCAATGTCACCCTCTGCTCTACTTCGCTGGACAACAGCCATCAACACCACACACATGCACATCTTTCTCTTATTCACACGCACGCCCAAAAATCATTCTTCTCTTTCTCTTGCAGTCGCTCTCCCTCTCTCACACACAAAATGCCCATCTCAGTCTCTCTCTGTCAATGTTGTGGAACGCCTCAACTCGCTTTGGGATGCCTGGACTCATCCATCACTGTGGAGCAAGATGTGGATGTGTTATGTCACCTCCTCTCTAGCATATTTCTGCCTTTGTGTGTTTGTATAAGTGTGTGAGTGTTTGCATTTTACATTTTTTTGACACTTCTGGTTCATGCACATCCCTACGTGTATATGCACATGTGAATGTCCATGTTGTGTCTGTTTTTGTGTGTGTCCCATCCTGAGACATTCTCCTGGAAATAATTGTAGTGGAGGGTTGTTGGACTGGTGAAAGGTCACAAGACCACTGCTACCATCATCAGATACCATCATCACATACTATAAAGTACATATTCATATGGTATATAGATATTTTAGAGGATGGCATTACATTACCTTGGCGGCGCCAGAAAAAGCTGTATAAGCAACACTGACATATTATCATTTGAAAAAATATTTATGGTGAACGGGTTACTGTACCTATTTATATGTCCAGCAACATTAGCATTCATTTGAAAACATGAGTTGAGTTGAAAGATGCTAAAATATCCCAGAAAGCTGAGGGGAGATTGACACCTTTCATTTTATACATTTCCTCCATTGTTAATGCAACAAGACTAGAGTCTGCAGACATGCTAGCGCCTGTGTGAGGCTGCACTCAGGGACAGCAGTGCTTTTAGTTGAATGCTTAAGTCGGCATGCTAACATGATCACAATGACAACAGTAACACGTTGACGTTTAGCAGGTACACTGTTTACCATGTCACTTATTTAGCATGCTTACATTTGCTAATTAGCATTAAACACACAGCCATATGGGTTAGAAAAATCTAATCTGTTCACATTCATCTGTCAATATGGAAACCACAATACTTACTATATGAAAAACAGGACCACAAAAAAGTGTTTTAACTGTATGCACAATTTTGCTAATGATGGTGTATTCACAGTGTAACTGAAGCTAATGTCATTTGCATGCTTAATAGCAAACTCACTCAATGCACCATTACTCCAGTTTACATTTCAAATGGTATTCCTCAGGAGATTAAGGCATCCACACTGCAGCATTTTTCCTTGTTTAGCTTAATCTGTTTAAGAAATCTGAGGTTTGTATAACAGAGCTGCTAGTGTTTGTTCATCTATACCGTCCCCTTCTCCGTGTTGAGAGATGTTTATTAAGTTACCATGGGCCTCTGTGAAAAAGAGATGTGTTGCTATTGCTGTAGTTCAAAACATGACATGTTTTCCACCTGCCCCACTTACTGTCATAACAGTTATCGCTGTTTTGTCCAGATATTTTACATTGCGATTGGAATTGTTTTCTTCTTTCCAGCGTTTTGATAAAGAAATCAATCAGTGTTATTATCTGTGCTGTCTGGGATTATGACTCTCACCTTGATAACCTATAAAAACTACCGCATATAAGCAATAGAAGTGAGTAATAAAATCTAACACAAAAGTGCCTCTAGTATACAATATGAGCACAAACATAGCAGTTTTACTCGAAAATGTGATATAGTGTGTATTAAGTACACTATATAGTGTTGTTACAATACTTTCCACTGCAACTTCCTTTTTTCAACCAGTTAGACAAATATTAATGTAATAAAATAAGTCACTGTACAAACATTCCTTTGAATATTTAAATAGATACTTAACATTTGTCCATAGAGTCATTTTCCAACAATCTTATCCATCTTCACTGCCTTTAAGACTTTGCTCATGCACTTTATAATTTAGACTTCAACATCTCGCCATCCATCATTTTCTATACCACTTTTCCTGTGACACGTCACCAGATAATGGATAATGTGATAACGTGTCAGGTGGAGCAGCGCAGAGAGCTGCACTTCACTCTGTGCCACTGGGGTCACAAAGTTATAAATGTATGTGTTCATTCATTTACTCAGTGCCGTGTCTTTTTTAAAACTGTAACAACAGCACGACTCTGTAACATGCAAAACAGGCCCACATAGGGAGAATGAGAGAGAAAGGGTAAAAAGTGTGCGAGAGAGAGAAAAAAAAGCATAGTGAGGGAAAAAATCATATCAAAAGACAAAGAGAAGGTGACAGCAAATGCAGTCCTCTTCATGCACTGCAGTCTCTGACTATGAGTGGCCTTACTGTAAGTGATCCAGACAGCAAGTCGTTTAAAAAGCCATTAGAAATGTTTCAAATCTCCTTGGAGAAAATGCAATAGAAAAGGGAAAATGCATAATGGAACAAGATGTATCTAATCACGCCAAACAGTCAAGCAGGAGCACCTAGATTGCTTCTCCTGTACGGAGCCTGGCTACCTACCTCCCTACCCCACTCATCCTTTCCATTCCCTGCCTTTTTAATCTTGCTGAGTGATTTTTGAAATGCTGATTTGGATGTCGGGCAGGCCTTCACTTTTCCCTGACCCCACCATGCCTCTGCAGGTCTCTGGTGGGTGTAATACATCTTAATAGATCAGCTTGGCTGGTACTGAATTATGGCCAAATACCGCCTGTATGGATGTTTTTAAATAGGTGCAGTACCCTAATGGACTAACTGAGTCTCCGAAGGAAGTTATTAGTATGTTGAACCACCCAGCAGCTCTGTGAGAAGGTTCCTACCGTAAATAAACAATATTGTCTCTTTTTCAGTCCTTATTTAAAAGCCTTCAGTGTGATATAGTGCAAATGTTTCTTTGCTGTCAAAACAGTATTTCTCAAAGATTATATCAAAAGAAAAGGTGGGCCGCAGGAAGGTTAAACCAGGACCCCAAATTACTCTGTGAGAACTGCTATCTAGTGTAAATGGCCTTTGTCTGTGCCCTGTTGTCCTCCAATGAGAGTTGTGGTTACTGATGTAGATATATCTACAAGGCCTCTACACAGAGAGAGAGCTGACTAAATTACTTCAAGTATAAATAGAATCTAAACTGGGCAGCTCTGTTTCCTACAAAATACATTTTTAGAGAAAATGTAATTGCACTGTTGTTTACCTTGACTGCGTAGGCGACACCTAGTAAGATTTTTCTTTGCTGGGGCTAGGTGGGGGCTTAATCAGTTATTGGTGGGGCTACATAGTTTGTGGTAAATACATGAATACCCAAGACTAAGTGCGGATGTGTGGCATTTGAAAGTCAATTTTGAATATACTATTTCAAACACTTTTGTGGATTCCCAAATACTAACAATAACAATCACAGTGATAATCAGTTTTCTGACGGGACTGACTCAAGTGCAGACAGAAGGCAGGTGGATGCAGAAATAGCTGAAGATAACAACCCGTTATATGTGGAATAATAAGCTAACAACTCGGGTCACAACCTGGCGAACAAGCTACACAGACCAGGACATGAAGGAAATCTCTACATGAAGCCTAACGCTGCATCTTTAGTGACAGAATATTCCATCTAGGTGCACTACTCCTATCAGCTTCTGGTTCCTCTTGACAAGGTTGTTTTGACTCCTTATCATGCTGTTCAGGTGACCCCCGAGTGAGATTGCTGTGGCCATACTTGGGGGCGCTATTTGACCTCAGCAATCAAGAATGAGTGGAAGAAGAAGCCAAATACATGAAGCATAGCCTCAGTTCGCACTTGTATATGCTAATTGGCATCAGCTGTTGGCAGTATGCTTCACAATGGTTATGGCTTCCAAGTCATGCAGGTAATGATGTGCTGCTTGCTGCTCTGATTGCTGCTATGCTGCTGAATCTCTGTTCAGTCATTTGCAATGTATGTGTATTCATTTGCATTGGCTTTGTTCAAAAGTTCATATAGCAGTTGAGCTTATTTCTTGTGTTGCAAATCTCGCAAAGTGATCATTTGAATACTTTCGTATGGACTGGATCAGTCTTGGGCACATTTTCTGTACTCCTGCTTTGTTGCTAATTTGGTTATATGTGTTATCAAAGAGGAGGCATGGCTTGCATAAAAGCAACAGTCTTGGTACATTTCAGTTGTAGAATATTTGCCTTGTGTCACGATACTATTAGTATGTTAACGTATGTTCCTCTGAGAGTAATCAATATTATTGAGTTGCATCATAGATGAGAAGGGCTTTGCTAGCATTCAGGGGAAATTGCAATTAGTGTATTATTTGGACAGGTTTGAAACTGTGACATATTGTGAGAGAGAAGGCTTTTGCCCTTTATTGGATAGAGTACAGTAGAGGCAGACAGGAAGTGAAGGGGAAGAGAGAAGAATGACATGCAACAAATGTCCTCGGCCAGACTTGATGTTGTGATTATGGTCAGTGTCTTAAACCCCTCAGCCACACAGGACACCTCAGAAACATATATTTTGATAGTATGAGTCCATACAAAATAAACAGTATAAATCGCTATCAGTGGCCCTCTTGATACAGCCCAGTATCCCTGGGAATAATGGGACAATTTTGCTTCTGGTCACAGATTGGTAATTAATGTTTCCGTTATTATTATTAGTTTTAAAATAATGTTTACGGGCATTTTATTAGATAGAGTTGACATGCAACAGAGGGCCCCAGCCTTCACGTGAACCACCATGTCCCTGGTTCACGGTCGGCACCTCAACCCCTCGGCAACCAGGGCATTTGCACTATTACTATTACCGCAACCTTCCCTAACCGTAACCATACTGTAGTTGCCATGCACAGATGAGAACTTGAAAACATTGGCATTGAACAAAAAACTTTGATTGAATGTAATCCTGGGTTTTGCAGAATCGCTCAAAATTGATGTTCTGGCCTTGCGACAGAGTTACTTGATCAAGAACAAATGCAAGACACTTTGCTTTTACAGAGTGTGGTGATTCTTGTGGAGCTGAACATTATGGATATCTAAATGTACTTAAAACATCAATTCAGAATGCATGTGTTAATTGTAATCTCCTGACCACATCTTAATTGCTCAGGCATGATAGTAAACATTTTTACTGTCTCATGCTTCTCATCTTATGTCAGGTACAGTGTACAACATTTGCCAGTGGCTGTAAAACCCCCATTGATAACACTATGAGTGTATGTAACACATAAAGGCAGCCTCAGACGGGCTGTGTAGGCCGGGTGGATACGATTACATCCATGTTCAGAATCATATTATGTGCTCCAGGATGCGGGCCACTCTTCAACAGCAGGGTTTATGCTCTTTATTTTGGCCACAGTGTGGATGCAGCTGTTTAAAATCTGTGGCAATAACAGTAATCTGGGTGCCTCCGACTGCTAGTCAAGTGTAAGCCTCGATAACGTCTCTCTCTCCTTCCCTCTCGCTGCTCTTTTCTCTCCTAATCTCCTCCTTGCTGACTGGCTGGCGGTTAAGTGGCGGTTTCTCTTGTCGTTTGAGGTCCCTACAGGGCTTGGCAACAGTGGCGGCGGACCCTACTAAGAAATGGTGTGGAAATTGCTTTCTGCTTTTCTCCAGCCATTGCAAGCTGAGCAATTTACACCCAGGTGTCCCCTACCTTTCACTTGACACAGGGTGAGAATACTGAATTTACAAAAAGAGGAGGGAGAGAGACACGGAGAAAGGAAGACATCATATCTGTGAAAGAGGAAGAGATAGGAGGCTGAAAAAGAAAGAGTAAACATGAGATGGAGAGATAGAGAAAGTAGATGAAAAGAAAAGGAAAAGGCCAAAACCTGTTGAATGAGTCACAGTGAGAAACAGTCTTTTGTTAAGCTCTTAAACTGCCTTGTTTTCGATGTCTTTCCCCCCATGCCTGCATCCCGTATATACAGCTATTTCCTCATTTACAAGACTTCCTCCATTCCGACTCATTTCCCCAGACACACATGCTTGGTGTGAAATGACCTCAATAATGTTGCCCAAACAGTCTGTCGCCAGCACCGAATCCCTGGACAACGAGCGAAAACACCTGTCACTAATCATAAGTCATTTGTTTTGTGGGTCATCTTATTTTGGGGTGTGAGTTCCCGGGTACATTATCACTGCCAAGGGACCCACAAAATCAGCCTCCCATTAACTGTCTGTGGAACAGATCCAGGATTTGTTTTCTTGAGGACGCCGTGTCACCTTACACCTGCAGCAGCTGTGACTGTTTCCTGTAATTTCACTTTTATTTGTCAAGCTATTCATTTTAAT
This sequence comes from Enoplosus armatus, assembly GCF_043641665.1. Classification (NCBI taxonomy): domain Eukaryota; kingdom Metazoa; phylum Chordata; class Actinopteri; order Centrarchiformes; family Enoplosidae; genus Enoplosus; species Enoplosus armatus. The sequence continues at coordinate 20,084,772 of NC_092180.1, read as the reverse complement.
TAGCGTGATGAGCTTATGGCGGCTCGATCCAGTTCACTTGTGTTCAATATGGCACTTCATTTGAACAGCTGTAACCATATTCTTTGCAGTGCAAAAATAAATAAATCAAGTCACACACCATTAGACGGTCGGTTGACTGTTACTCTTCCTGGTCATACTGCTGGCTTTAAAGGTCAGAGCTGTTTCTCTGATCCGCTTCAGGTGCTGTGTCTGAGGGGTTGCCACTGGCTGGACCTGGTGCAACGCTGCAGTCATACTATTCTGCCTTTTGTTTTGTACCAAAGCAATCCACTCATCTGTATTTTAAGCTATTAATTTGAAAAAGTGCCATGAAACTGTGCCTCTCCATTCTCATCATTGGTCCTTTCATCTTTGACCTTAAAGGCACCATTAGTTCAAAGATACAACAACATGTGAGAGTGTAGTCACTAAAGCTGGCCTGAAGATTATGAAAATAAACAATGAAACTAAGACTACATGCACCAATTTCTACTTATTTCTACCAACATTAAAAGACAATTTGTCAGAAATAAGCAAAAATGAAACAATTGAACAACATTGTACTGAACAGGAAGACTACAATTAGTTAATCAGTTGTATTACGAGGTAACCCCCCCAAATCCCTGTGAGAATCTCAATTTGTACCGAAACAGAAATAATATCCAAAGCAATTTAAGACAAAGAGGCAAATAAACAACGAGCGAGCCATCCTGAGTTTTTTAATGTAATTCCTTCTCCCACTAAATGATGTCAGCAGTCCTGATTCCAGTTGTAAATAATTAAACATGTTGAAAATAATCAGAAGGTAAACGATTACATTCCTTAATCACCACACACTGATTTTAATCCTCGACTGTCAACAGTGACTCGCCCAGACTGTAGAGAAAATTATGAGTGCTGATTTGAATTGTTTCGTTAGGTTCAATTCAAAGACTCAAAGATTGTGTAGTTTGTTGAATGGGCAGTAGTACTACACAATACAGGCTGCTGCTATCCTCTCACTGTAATCTAATCACGTAGCCAAATAAAGGAAATTGCAAGCAATATAGGAAGTTATGTAATATCAGAAACATTTATTTTACTGGCCCAGACTGGATAATCATACTTTGGAACTGATGTTGCTGCAGGACTGTTTCCTTTCATTGATCTGTTTGTTCACTGCTGGTGAAGAGGTGTTTAATTTAGGGAACTAAAATCTATTCCTACATTGTTGTATTTGTTGTGGTCAAAAAGCTACTGATTCAGTCAGTGACATTGATTATTCAGTATACTTAGTTCAGCTTGAGGATTAGATGCTAAGTATGTGTCAATGTACTGAACACCTCTAGCAGACTGTAACACACACACTTGGTCCAATCATCAGTCCAACAATAATAACGTGTTCGGCCCTTATGTAAACATGTTTGTATTCATGTGTGGCTTAAACATTATGTAGAGGAGGGTTGGGGCTGGCTTTGTGTGTGTGTGTGTGTGTTTGTGGCATTAAACTCTGATGTAAATGGATGCTCTGTGATTGGCCGCATTGTTTATTCATAATCAGAATGATCTGAGCCAAATGTAAAACGCAGCAGGCCATCAGTTGGAAAATCTGAGTAGAATAGTAATGACCAGGGTAAATCAGGAAGAGAATAAGAATGCTAAACTATGAAGATAGCGTGTGTGTGTGTGTGTGTGTGTGTGAGAGAGAGGCTTGAAATGTAAACTTGACTGATGAGCAAGGGTGCGCAGGAAGGAGCAGGAAAGAGATCAACACATGCATATTCTATGCTGGTGCTCAGTTGTACACACTCTCTCAATTGAATTAATACATATGATTGCACATAGATATGCATGTGCGATTGACAGCTCTTGCTGAATTATGTAGTGATGGTATCATGAGTGGATGCATATGGCTGCACGCATGAGACAACTATAGACAAAAATACATGGAGGGAACAAAACTGCTGATTCAAGAAAGCTGAAATAGCCTGTTTGAGTTTTGCCATATATCAATCCTGCCAGCCAGTTAGTAAACCAGCGAGATATCTCTCTTTCGGGGCACGTTGGGGATTCCTGCAGCAAGCAGCTCTGAAGGCCCCTCAAAGCCTGCCTCAATCTCCAGCTGGTTTCAGAGCGCCAAAGAAAACGAGGCAGCCTTGCAGACAGAATCTCTGAGAAACAAATTTGAACATTTTCAGTCGGCTCGAAAAGGAATTCAAAAGAGAGAAACAGAGATGAGGAGCGAAGAGAAAGACAAAGGGGAAACACAGAGAGAGAGTCTCTTTACTGTGAGGCAAAGTGAAGCAAAGTCAACATCATCAGTTGACACAGCGAGAGAGAGGGAGAGGAAGTGGGAGAGAGAAACAGAGAGACTGCACATGGATAAATAAAATCTCAGTAAGGCAGAAAGGGAGAAGCCTCACAGCAAAGACCTCCTGGAAGAAAAGCAAGAGAGGGAGGGGCAGAACATCTTTGTGAGGATAAAAGAAGAAGTGTAATCGCCCAGTTGTTTCTTTTTTCTCCCAGAGGCCCCTTAGAAAACAACTGGCGCTTTAAGCTTGGACAGATAGCAGACAGAGGGATGCCGGTTAGAGAGGGGGAGAATACCGCAGAGGGTTGAGAGACTCACACACACACACAAACATTCGTCCACATGCAAAAGAGCATGCAAACACACACACACACACACACACACATACAGTGAGACAAACATGCATTCTTTCACACACACAAACAACATGCTCGTGGGACATTTTCTTTTTTAGCTTTCTTTGATACAGAGGCAGCAACATTCATACAAACACACACATACACATGCCGGCACAAACAGTGTATATCTCTCTCTCTTCTTCCTCCCGAGTCCCTGTGGAGCTGTGATGATGGAGATGGAGAGCAGTGTGTATTGACTGTGACTGTGACACAAAGCTGCATCCAGCACAAGAACCTCAAGAGGAAAAAAAGGCTCTGCCTCAAAAACACGACCAGTCTCCAGTCTGCTGCTCTGACACTCATAAAATTTTGTGAAGTGAGCACAAAGGTGCAGCTTCCCTCGTCGATGAGATTACACGACCCGACAACAACAGAAATTGGACGTCACAGTTTTCTTATTTATTATTAAATGTTTGCTATACAGATTAAACGCTAAGGTAGGGAAGTAAAACTGCACTATTTCAGTGTCTGAAGAGTTATGTATCGCCATAGGACACATTAAAAAGGTTTCACGCTGAAATAGTGCACTGAACATTTTCATGTAATAATGTGAAAAGAGTTACATAATCACATGGTGTTAAAACGTTTTTATCCTACATTTCTTGACACCACACATTTGCATTTAACACTCATTTCACAGCCAGACTCACTTTGTCTGTCACTGCACCTGTCTGTCTGTCAGTGTGTTGGCTGAGTTAAGGTACCTTGGATGCTCCACCTGGTCACCCATTGTACTGTATGATTGTCTTTGCTGATAAATCCTATTTTTAATAAGCATCAGGCCTTGAACACTTTCAGACTTTCTTTTGTGTGTGTCAATGTTAGGATAAGCTATGAAACTCACTTTCTAGCCACATTTCAGTGGCCACAGGCCATTTTTCCAGTATGTTGTGCACATAAGTTTTTAGTCTGATGGCCTTTAGCTGCACCAGCAACTCCTACTACTTGGTTGGGGTGTCCGGACAGTGGGTGGTTGAACTGTAGGGAGAATGTGAACCCTCCACAACCTCGTGTTTTCATAGAGTGAAAAAATGTGGCAGGTGTCATCATGTGTCACAGAGATAGCACATGTCTGTGCATTCCCTCCTTAGGTCAACAGGAGAACTGGACATAAAATTGGGATGAAATTGAGAAAAAGAGATTTATAGCAACTTTAGCTTTTTAACTTATTTTGTTGTTGCAATTATCTGAAAATGTTGTAACACTGTTGTCACGCTGAAATAAAAAGTATGTTGAACTGCAGTGTCTCTCATGGGGACAGTTTTGAGTCAATAACATTTTTCTGTATTTTATTATCTTATTCATACAGTCAACATACTGTGAGTAGAGTATAAAAGCAAACACACACTCACACACATGTTGTACACCAATGTGCGACTGAACATTTGCTAAGCCCCACTCCTCTGAGTTAATATTGATGCACCTGTCTCGCTTTCCACGGCACATGATGCAGTTTACAGTGATGGCGAATTTGATCCTTGATTTCTGACAGAAGTAAACAAAAGTAGGCTTGTCATTTCGACTGGTTACAATAGATTTTGCAGACTGAAATGTTAAGTGGCACTTGATTTTAGTAGCTATTGCTAGCTAGCTGCATGAGTTGCTTGAAAACGCTGTTCCCAGCTGACTTTTTTCGTGTTTCTAGCTGAGTCATTTTAAAAACAAAACCCTGTAAAATGTGTCTTAAATATGCACCTAATGGCTAGATATATGCTGAGACTGAAGACTGAAGTTAAAGCTGCGTGTTCCGGCAAAAAGAATTGTTCTTGTATTGCAGTGCAGAGCTAGTTAGTCCTAGTACTTGTAGAGTATAGGAGTCTTACATTTTTCTTGAGATTTATGCTTTATTGTTGATATTTTTAAACTGCATGTTTTAATTAACATTACAAGAAAAAAGGCTTTAAGGGTGAGGACTAACCTTCCAAACTGATGCTCAGATAACAAGTTTGACTGCAGTGTAAACTTCCCCAAATCTAGCAACACACTCTGATATAGTAGCATCCAAGACCAGCCTTCGCATAGTGGGGAAATACTACACAGTTGGTGTATTATCATGAAGAATGGGGCATTTTCCCCCCAAACATAACAGTAACATCAGTAACTCAAATTGCAGCTGGCTAATAAAATGTGGAGAAATTCAAAGCTCGACAGGCCTACTATGCCTGGTTACGGGCTTGCTAATCAATGATTGGAAAACGTTGACTAAAGAAGTGACATGCACAGTAGTAGCCCAAATACCGTATGTTCTACAGACTTATATACAAGCAAATTGTATCAACAGTGAAGGAAAAAAGTGAAATAAACAAATCATTCAGCAGGTGTTGGACAACATTTTTACAGTTCTGGCAGCATCTCAAACCTCGACTATTGCACCACAAATGGTTTAGCCAACAGATGTTCCCCGTAATTACAGCATTTCGTGTTCCTGTTTTGAAATGCAACACTGATAATTATGATACAGTTGCTGAAAGGAGAAATACTCGTATCTCAGCTATGGGTGTGGTTTTAACATTTTGTTGATGGTTTGGTTACAGTCCTAGGTCCTGCTCTGAATCATTTACTTATAGATAAGCACACAAACAATGCTGATCTCTGATCTGATGTGTCTGTTTAAGAAAGAAAACTATGTCAACACATTTACACTTGTTTTATTTTAAGAGTCACCTACATTGCTTGTACATAGCTATGGCATCTGTGATTATAACAAGTTAAGAATTATATTATAATACTTAAGAATTATGGAAAATGAATAATTCCTGCTTGTATCAACATTTATTAACCTGAAATACAAAATGTTTTACAAAATATGTAACATGTTGTAATGCTGTTTAGTGGACTCAAAGTGCCTTTCAAGTAACAAGAGACCTTCCATTTTTAGAATCGCTGGCCCCAGTGGGAATCAAGCCCCCCTACCCCAGCGATATTTATGCCACAGTGTTTCCCCTGAGCTACAGAGGACCAGCTTTGACCATGTTTTAAAGCAACAACAAAAAATGGAATTGCCTTAAGGTGCACTGGGAGGCACGTTGGGGGAATTAAGCAAATGTGAAAGATATTCCTTCCATTCCCCGGGGTGACAGATGAGCGATGAATGTTGGGATAACAAGGGATCAGAGGCGAGAGGAGGAATAATGAGGATCTGCTCTGACTATCCACCTCATTCCTCCACCCATCCACACAGCCAACAGTACTGCTAATGTTGCCACAACTTCCTTTAGTACGACAGTGAATAAAAATGATCCCCTTAGGATATTCTTGTTTGTCTCTTGACCCTTGCCAGAAGGCCACAGTGCAACCAGCAGCAGAACAGCACCCTGCTGCTTGAAGGGAGTCAGAGTCTTGTTGTTGGAACACCTCATCAATGCGAATGCAAGCTAACATGGGCTCCTCTGCCCAGGTTCTCGAGCTGAAAGGCAACCTCACTACTCACTATTATTTCATGAGCAAGGATTGTAGGTTTTTAAGATTTCAAACTTCCAAAATTAATTGAATTGAAAATAAATCGGACTCATTCCTGATCTTCACCTTTTCACTCATTCGTCACGTCCCTTTGTTCTTTCTTTCTGCATTTGAACTCTCATAATTCTGGCCAAATCCTCCTCACCTGGTCCTCTCTGTGTTTCTCTCCCCAGTCAGCTAACATAGAAACCTAATAGGAGAGCCTGCTGTCTTGTAGAAGGCTTTAGAAAGTGGCAGAATCCTAATATATATTTTGAATTATATGTCTTCACTTATTTGCATGCAAACTAGTGTTGCTATGAAACCATCTGTGAGTGAGAAGACAGTAAGGCAAGATATACACATACACTAGTATATTCTAGCAATAGCACCCACACATGGTAGTCAGTTAAGTCAATTACAGGAAGCCATTTCCCCTTCATCAGTCACTGCAGTTAATCTCTCAGGGTCAATTCCTCTTGAAAAAGTTCACATTTAAGGGGCAACTTAACAGCAGGCTGAAAGGCAATGTTTCGCTGCCCTCTGTCAGGTTGAAAGGTTCAAGTCTGTTACACCCATAGACTTTACATAAAGATGGACGACATGACAGCTCCCCAAAAACAAAGCCAAAACATCTCAATCGCCCCCTGTTGGCTGGGTGCAGTATAGGTCATAAACCCTCCATGTTAGCGGCTGGGACATGGGCCAAACTATATCAATTTACATGTCAAATACATTTTTCCCAGAGATGGTTTCTGTCATTTTAGGTAGTTCTTATCACGCTGATGTTTGTTCAACTGTTAATTTTTCTGATAAATTTGGTTTTAATTAGTTATTTGATGCTATAAAAAGGGGGTGTGGCGTCATGATTGACAGCTGTGATTGACTGTGGTGTGTTCATGATCCGGTGTATGGGTGGGGCCTCGATGCTGCGGCTCCACCCCCTGATCACTACTGCTAAGATTCTGGCTCGAAATGATGTCACCAGCGCAAGATGACAGCGCCCGTATGTGGGATATTTTGGATTCATTTTTGAACAGTGGGAGGAAGTGGATACACGCTGTCCATCTTTATACACAGTCTGTGGTTACACCTCTGAACGCATCATTAATCGCTGTGATTGGGTGTGGTGAGAAGTGTGCTTTGTTGAACCTGTAACCACACCCAACAGTGAGGTCACAGGTCCTGGGGTACACTCCTGCATCACTTAAATCAGGAATGAGGGAGGTGTTCACTTGAATGTCTCTCTGGGGCCACATGTGTATGCACTGTATCGAACATGTCAGAGTTAAGCAGACGACAGTTGTTTCTCAAGGATTGTGAAGTAGGAAAGTTTGTCGTATCGTATCATCAAATATAACTTCTCTTCTCATCTCATCCCATCTCATATATAACTGCCTCCTGACTCTTACATGTCTTTGAAGATAGAAAACAGCTCAGTTGGGTGATGTGATGTTCCAGCACCTCCGTTCACTTCATCTCTTGCTTTGTTTCAGTTATACTCCTTTGATGTTCATGTAACATCAGTTGTCGATAGGTGGAAAATTAAAACGATTCTCCTCTCAACACTAGTTCTTAGTTTGCTGAAGTTTATTGTTATCAGAGAACCTTTGTTGGTTCATTGTTGTTGTTTTTTTGCTTGTTCCTATCACTATGTAGATATTTTAGGCTGTAATTGGGCTAAATGGTGTTGATTTTCCCCATCTATTGAATATATTGATATACACATAGTACCATGCCTAATATTACATGTTCGACTCGAGTTTTACAGCAGTACAAATCTCACAATACAGACGTCACAGGTCCCTCTCTTTTGTGTCATTCAAATTTCTACCAAAATAACGTCTCAACTCTCGGCTGTGAATCTCTGGCACAAACCTCTGGCAGACAGAAGATATTCTTCTCACCTCTCAACGATCACTGTTTTCACATTCAGCACGTCAAGATGTCTTTCTCTCCCTCTCTTTTACAAATCTCAAACAGAATTATTCAGTCATCGCCCGTGGCTATGAAGACAAAGCAAGAGGCAGAAGGAGAGAGAGTGCAGAGGAGAGAGGATAGCAGACACACACACACACACACACACACACACACACACACACACACACACACACACACTCACACACACACACACACAGAGGCTGTTTATATTTCCTATCTAATTCATTCTTTTAATCAACAGAGATGGTTTGCGAGGAGGTTATTTGGACTTGGAGAAAATGCTTTAGCCAGAACAAATAACTTTCTGAATCTGACTTCCAGTCACACTCACTGTATTGTTCTCTGTAACTCTGTCTCTGCCACCCTTCCTAAAAGTAGGTATTGTGGTGGCAAAGCTACAGGGAAACCTTTTCTTCTATCATGGGTTAAATATAAACCTTGAAATCACATGTAGTGTTTGTCAGGCCTGGGTGCCCCCAACCCCAGGGTGCCATAAAATTAAAGCTAAAAGTACCTTTAGCCAGCAGGGGGCAGGAGAGACCCTCAGCACATTAACTCAACTAGCAGCTCCCATCCCTCTGGTCAGAGGAGTTAGGGACCTAACAACAACTCCATACTTCTTCATTTCTTTTTTTTCTTCCCTTTTTATAATCATGTGTGGGGCTCCGTAAGTAGACAGAAGCTGAGTGCTCCAGATTAAAATACGGCCATCTTGATCACCTTTCCCTCAGTATTAAACAGTGCAGGTCTGGAGAATTTCTTGTCATAAAATGCAGGATAATTATTTTGGAAAATTTGGTTTCTTTTTCCACTCTGGTAGATTGCCTTTTGATTGTTAGCTTAGTGGCAATGCACATTTATATGGGTGTTGTAATAAAGGCTCTAATCGTCTCCATCTACGCTGGCCACTTGGATCACACTTCCTCTCTTGTAATAAAAAACTTGCCCTTTGTTTCTTTAACTCCAAAGCAAAGCAGATCTAAAAAATCAGCCTGAACTTTGTAGCTCCAGTAGACCATTACATATAGCAAGTCTCTAACACCAATCAAATCACCACAGAGCAAACCGTCAACCAGGCTGCTCTCAGTGTGTGCAAGCGAGTATTCTTCGTCGTGCCCATGATCTCCTTGTTCTCTAACCTTTTTCTCTGTCCCGGATTTACAGGCTGGAGATGAGGTGAAGAGAGATTAAGAGATTAGATTGTTTGCTGAATAGACAACGTCAAGATGGGCTTCAGTGACCGAGGGAGAAAGGGAGAGATTGACTGCAAGCATGCACACTTGCATATCTCCTAGCATGCAAGGGTCAGCTGGCTTATCACTTCAATACACAAACAAATGTATTGCACATGCATATAGCACTGTTGTTAATGCAACCACCAAGAGGCTCTGAACTGTAAATATTTACAGGCTGGGATGGTTGTCTAATAAAGGATGCCACAGTCTTGGATCGGGTGTTCGGTTTCACCTTGGAGTATAATGTTGCTTCAGGGAGCTCCCCTCTCTCTGTCTCTCTCTCATTATCCATCCTCCTCCTTCCATGTCTGCCTTCACACCGCCTCGACAGTGCACACTGAGTTTGTGTCTGCCGGGTCAACAGGTAGGACAGGAGGTGTAATGCTGGCTTTTATGTGTAACTTTATATGGTTTCCTATAGTTTGACAACTCTCTGAATACATTTGGGGCTCTTTTTTGCTATCATTAAGAGTCTGGGTTATTCAGTTTTTAGCTTTGGCAAAAGCATGTTCAAGTTCACAAACATTGTCTATGATCAAAAGAACACGCTGTCAGAATATTAGTAATTTATTAAAAATATTTTGTATTAATTGGACAGTCTACAGTGGCCAGTGTGAGAGACGGAGAAAAGGGAGTTAGACAGAGGGTGGATGACATCCCACAATGACTGTCAGTCGAATTCAAAGACATTGCAAATACATATCAAGTGCCGCAGCCCACTGAGACATCAACTGCTCCAAACGGCTGACAGTCGGAGGCTTACAGGACACTGTGCTACCTGTGGTCAACTCCTCCAACCCTCTGATCACATCCACTCTAATATTTAGTGGCTTCAAAGGGAGCTTCCAGCAGCTACCTGGATTGCTTACTGTTGCTATTAGTCACCAGTGCGATTGGTATCAAGAGCTGGATCCATATTGGACTTGGTTTCACATTGTCAAGATTCATAGAGATGTGTTTTTACCATTTACACCATTCAGACCGGTAGATGCAGTGCAGTGAGCTGTAACACATAACATTGAAACAGTTGACATTAGCCTTTAAAGTGGCAGGTTAATGAGAGGTTGTAATGATTGTTCATGCACAGGTTGTTACTGTGGATTACATAACCAGTAGCAACAACAAGGTCAACACAGCTGGGTGATGAGATTATGAGATAGCAAATCAAAGGTCAACTGACTTCGACTTTTCTCTACTTCAATGATGCAATCAAGTATCAACCAAACACAAGAGTAAGTACTCGATTGAATTGTTTACCACACATTGATTCTTTTAAGTGCTTTTATGAAGGGAATGAAAAACATTTATATGAATAGAAAATACAAAACAGTACTACACAATGATACAGGAAGAATAATTTATTATGACACTCTCCATTTCAACATCTTTGAAAGGTAATTTTTTAATAGTATGCTCCAACAGACCTGCTTGTTGGATGGTCGAACAGCTTCTGAAACCAAGAGTCCAAAAATTACTCAAATTTTCCAAAAACCGACAATCCAACATTCACTCACACTTCACGCGGACATTGGTCAGGTGTGTGGAGGCGAGAAAGAAAGCAGAGTTTAAACTTCTCTCTGGCTCTCTCACTGTGAATGCCTTCCAGGCAACCTGAGACCATTTCAGATGCGATTGGACGGCACGTTGTACAAACTAGTTATTTTCAAATATACCCAGACTCTTAGCTTTTGTTTATTGTTTACAGTTAGAAATACTGCTTGCTGTGTTCACATGATCTACATTTCATTTTCACACATGATATGAGTAACATTTCAATCATCTGTGATCTCAAACTCCATTAAGAGACAGGTAGAGCCCACATTGCAAGCACACCCATACGCACACCTGTTTATACCACACAACACACAGTGCCTAAAGGACATGACACACACACACACACACACACACACACACAAACACACACACACACACACACACACACACACACACACACACACTCATGGGTTCTGCCACCCTGGTCTGTCCCTGGCTGCTGACTGTCCTCAGGTATTGGTGGTATTTGTAAAGGGCCTAATTGCCCAAGTGTCTTGAGAGTGTCGCTGGCTAATGAGCTCCCTGGGACAGGGTCAGTAGTTAGCTGAAGCAACACTGGGCTCTGCTCCCTAATAAAGGTCACATACCTCCGGGGAAAAATGCCACAGTGTGATGTGATGACCAAGGAAAGAGGACTGGCCAGCATTTCACTTGCCATTAAAGGAAATGAGTGAACCATAGAAGGGATGAGGTGACAGGTCACTTCTAGGCAGCTTAGACCACTACAAATACTCAGGGCTACACAGAACAGGCAAACTGCTGTGTAATAGAGAGGACAGGCAGATAATAAGGAACTGAAGGAAACACTGAGGAACTGAAAGAAGAGGAGGAATAGGAGCAGGTAAGACTGAAGTGCTGCTGTCTGATCTGTTCAGTGTAAACTTTTGACACCTGATATCTCAATTGTGGTCTTCAACAGTAAGCTGTCAGTGAAACGTTTGACAGGGTGGATATATATATATATATATATATATATATATATATATATATATATATATATACATTTTTTTACTTCAATGTGAAGAAATTTCACCACTGTAAAACTAAAATGTAAGTCCCTTCAGGCTCTCATGGAATTCTGTTGGGATTTCTGCATAAAAATAAAATAATTTGCCGGTCTCAACTAAGTGAGGTAGTGTTGCAGAAATGGCCAAAACAAACACAGCTACACAAATGCAATGGCCATAAACCAGTTTATTTTACTGTAATACTGTACATTGATTTGATCCTATTCCATCTCAGACCAAAAGAGTCAGGACTGACTTTGATGGCTAAAAGCTTAATTTTGACAATTTGTCAGTTTAAAAAAGGCATTAAAAACACTGGAAGTGAATTATCAAAAGTATAGATAACACCGTTCAAGAAAAAAAACAAATAAATAATGCTGCCAAAACCAATCTTCCAAGTTTCAGACTAATTAATGATTTCCAGAGGAAAATATTAAGAAACGTCCTAAAAGCCACTTGCCTCATCCTGTACACGTGTGTTTCAGCTCAGCAGCCAGGTGAGAGAGAGGCATTATCAGTCACAGTCAATAAACCCATTAAGTCCATTAGCATAGAACATACTGTAGGTACTGCCTGGCTTGCTCGTTCTTTCTTTTGTGTCTTTTTGTTACTCTGATACCTTTGCTCAACTTTTCTCCTCATTAGGCTCTCACACGTGATTTACCAGACAGAGAAAAAACAGTCGTGAAGCTTTTGGTTTGTGCGAGCTGACAACAAAAATGGGGAAAGTAAAAGCATCAGCAGCCTGATACTAATGGAACAAGTGGAAAACACTAATGAATCTCTAACCTCCTCCTCTCCTCTCCTAACCCTGCCATATTCTTTATTGCAACCTCACTTTTTTGTCTCTGTCTCTCTCGCTTTGTCATTTGCTTCCCCATGTACTCTGTCATAGGTACAGAAACTCCATTAACAGCTGTAGCCAGAGCACTACTGCCATAGATAAACCAAAACTAACAACAAGGAATTAGGACTGTTTCCTGGTAGGGATATTCAAATTAGTTTTTTTTCCAAAATTATTTCATATTATTATTTAGATTTAGGCATAAAAACGCAGCTATAGTCCACTGAAATGTACTTTTGTCTTTCTTCAAAGACCAAACTTTTTTTTTTCATGCACTATATTTCGCTTTATATTTCTGCAACACATCCAAAGTCAGTGGTGTTTTTCTTATCTTCCAGGCAGCCATTGGTTTCCATTCATTTAGAACACCATGTAAATCCACTTGCCTAGACTTGATACTTACGCAAGAAGAGTGATCCATGACAGTTAATTGATCTTTTTATTTTACAGTAATAGTTATAGTTGTATTTGTTTGTTTGTAAAGAGATTTTATTAAAGGTTGATAAAAGATTTGCCGCACAACATTTTTTTTTTTTTACTTTGTAACAGTCAGGAAGAGGTGTGGATTAAACAACGAGTCCTCAAAATTTAATTACAAAATATGTTGTTTGTCCATGCTCTCTAGAGCGACACATGGAAGTGTTTTCTGATCTGACGCTCCTATCGGCAGGACAACATAATTTATCTGTGTCTTCCAAACCGTTACATATCACTGTTGAAAAATAGATATGTTTTATGATGTGACATTCCTATGGTTAGGGTTTGGTTAGGTTTAGGCACAAAAGTGACTTGGTTGCTTTAAGGGAAACATCGTGGTTTGGATTAAAATGTCTACTTCGTTAAGGTTAGGGAATAGGGGATCATCTTGCCCATCTAACCCATGGTAAAACTTATTGGATGATTGTTCCATAAAGCATGTTTTTACTTTTACATGACAAGCTTTAGAGGCAGCAAAATATTTGTACATGAAATTCTGACCTTCTGAAAGCCAGAAAACCTCAAGTTTGACAGAGACACAGGGTGAGAGAAGGAAAGTGTTAGAGACAAGGAGAAAGATAGCAAGACATTGGGAGAATAAGGGTCAATGGTGAGAGAAAAAGAGAGAGACGTTGCTGCAGAGGGCCAATTGATACAGATTGTAAAGTAGATGTATGACAGAACAGATTGGTGTTGCCTCTCAGATACATCTGAATTGAACGCTGTCAGGAGGAGGCAGATTACAGCAGAGACTGTGCTGCATCCAGCCTCCTGCACTGAATGAAGACGTGTTCACTTTCACATGAGACAATGAGGGACAGACTGTGTGTGTGTGTGTGTGTGTGTGTGTGTGTGTGTGTGTGTGTGTGCGTGTGTGTGTGCCCATGCCTGTGTTTTCTAAGTTTGCACTAAAACCCTGTATGCCAAAGGTTTGATGATACAAGGGACATCATATTTTAGTGTGTCTATAATTATACAGTCCAACAAGATTATAACAACAATCTTATACTGTATCTTCCTAAAGGCAAAATCATACAGATGTCAGAGTCAAACATGTGGTCTTTCGCAACAACTTTATTAAAATAAATTCTATAAAATGTCCCAGAGGGAACAGAATTGCAGCCAGAAATAAGGATATAAACCTTTGAGACAAAATTACAAAGAGTACAATAAAAAAAGTATAACTAGTGCAGAACCCGTAAGAAAAGTGTGCTTATGTGACCTGCTTTACACACTTGACCAAAATTGCATACATGGCGAACAGTGGAGGCCAGTTTGTTAGCTAATAGGCTTTACAAAGCTATATGCACCCAAACACATTCAATGAAAAGCTTAACGATCCCAAGCTGATCAATCCGAACTGCCTCTTTGGTACCAATCCATAATTTGATCCCTCATTTGCAGTTAGCAGTTTAATGTGTCTCTTTTTATTGGGGAACATTTGATTTCTCCCCTAACTATAACAATATAGCTGCTCTACAAATATTTCAATTTGACACCAAAGATCAGTTTTATATTTCACATTTAGCTTATGTTAAGCATATTATCTAGAACGTCAGTTTTGGTAAACATGGGAAGAAAGTGTCCCGATACAGGAAAATAATAAATATAATACACAACAACAACACAATGATCTAACAACTCTCTCCTTTATATGAGTAAATGGTAAAAAAAATAAGTTACCCCAATAATGCAAAAGGAAACTTTGAAGAATTTGTCCCTTGAACATCTCATTCACTTCATCTGCCCTTCTTTGGTTCTCTTTGGATCATTTTTCCTCTCTGCCACTGAGAAGCTTCAGGCGCCAACCCTGATGTGTGTGTCTCTGGGAAGGATGGATATAAAGAGATAAGGCACATGCTCTGGTGCTGAAAAGACTGTGCGTGTGGGGAGTTTGTGGTGTGGGTGGTCTTGGTGGATGCCAAACAATGAAGCAGCCTTGGGCTGAGAGGCTGAGAAGAGTCTGATAATATAGCAAAACTTGAACCAAACAAGAGACTGGGCGGTGAAGACAGTGTTAATTTTGTCCATGAAAGCTATGATGAAATATTTGTTGACAACATTTTTTTTTTTCATGACAAAAACAACGAAATAAAAAGCAACCTTTGAAAACGAGAACCATGACAATATGTTACATTTTTCGTCAATGAATTAAAGCTAAATGATAACGTGAACCAATGAACTAATTACTGTTTTAATACAAAGCCTTATTCAATGACCTGCCAGTATCTGTCAGATCACACACTGTAGCCTTGTCCTTGGGCATCCTCTGGCGGCCAAATACATCTCTTATTCAGAAGTTGATTTGCCGCTTGACCTGTTGCACTACCATTAATAAGAAGCATCTTTCATTCAAAACGTTCGGTCACTGTAAGTGACAGTGACAGTAATGTTATGTGACGTTACCGATTCTTGGAAGGAACATGGACTAAAGTCATCTGCAATCCACTGATAGTTACAAGAAGCAGCAACAAAACAGCTGGGACAAACTACGAAAACATGCAGGCTAACATAATCAAGTGCTGTGAATATGGACGTACCTAGACAGTGAACAATAGTTTCGTGAACAAGTGAATCAGCTTCTGAATGATTCGCTGCTCTGCAGTGGAGAGAACAGAAAGCTGTGGTAATGCTAGACAGAGTAGGTCTGTCCAAACAGCCAGAGTTTACAAAGATAACTATATTTACGGAGGAGGGTCAGTCTGCTGTATTACTGCAGAGCAGAGTGGCATGGACACTCCTCAATACATCCACGGTGTGAACAGTGCCTTGTCTACTAACTAAACCTGGTAACCACGGTAACTGTGCACAACAAAGACGGCTGTACAGTTTCGAAGACATGAACATTTAAAATGCATGACATAAATGAGACTAAAATTTCACTGACGAAAACCAGACTGAAACATCTTTAGTTTTTGTTGAATAAAAGACTAAAAATAACAAAAAACGAATGACTAAAACTTGACTAACACTAATATACATTTTCATCTTATACTCATTTTAAAGGAATTCACACTGGCAGAACAGACCACGTGGAGCCTCGTCACAGGAGCCATCCGAGGTGCTGACCAGGCTGTGCACTCTGGAGCTGTCACACCAAAGGAGCATGCTGGGCTTCTCGTCTGGATTTCTGCTGATCACTCCAATACCTCAGCTATTAGTATTATCTAATGTAACTGTGTGCTACCCTATGTAACCTCTGGGCTGTTTCCTCTGAGTGCTTTTCCTGGGACCTAAAAACCAATTCAGCACTTTGTAGGTCCCAACTGGCTTGAGACAGCAGCATGGCTGGAGGTAGCTACCTTCTCAAGTTAAGAGGTAGTTTAAGTTCTGTGGTGTTACTTTACTGTCTCAGCAAGTCAGTGGTGAAAAATAATTAAATACATTTACTCAAGTGCTGTGCTATACTTTATGCTACTAATACTTACTCCACTACACACATTAAAAAACACATGATAAGCTGATTAAATACAATCATTTGTTAAAGATTAAACCAGTGATTTCCTACCTTCTTGGCTTGTGAGCCCCTTGTCATGATTCATATTTCTATGAGTTGTTAGCAGCTCCACCAAACAGATATTTCCTCTCTAAACCTCTCAAATGGTTTCATTTAAAGATTAGAGAAACCTTGATCAACCTCCAAAACAATGAAAACAGGTTTGTGTAGCAGAACATCGTCTTCTCTTGTTTCCTCCCCAATTAACCATTTCACAATCCCTCAAATTTATCTTGTGACACTTTGGAGGGGGCGCAACCCCTAGGTTGAGGACCACTGGGCAAAAAGTTTCCTAAAAGTAGTTCAAACTAGCACCACTTTGAGCAGCTATGGCAGTTAAATGCTGCTTACACATTGATGCATTAGTATTAACAAACTAATAATGTCATAAATAATATTATATTAGTCACAGTTACTTTCACTTTTCATATTTTAAGTACATTTTGCTGATAATACTTCTGTACTTTTACTTAAGTAGGATTTTGAATGAAGGACTTTAATTTGTAATGGCGTATTTTTCCATTAATGTATTGGTACTTTTACTTAAAGTAAAGGATCTGAGTACTTTGTCCACCACTGCAGCAAGTCCCAATGATGTATAGACCAAGTTCCCAATCAATCAAGTGTCAATAGTCAGTACTGTGTTCGGCAATCCTAAAACTTAACAAAGCTCAGGACTACTACATTTAGCTTTAGGACCTCATTTAGCTTTAGACCTTTCCTCTATCAGAAAACTGATACATCTGTCAAACTCTGTGTGTGAAAGTTAAGTGTTTGTTCAGGATGATGAGATGTGTGAAACTGTGATGTGCAGTAAGTCACAGCTGTAGTTGCCAGAGGCGCTCAAAGACTCACATTGCAAAGAGTTTGTATCTTTAGAGAAACAAAATTATGTGCCCTAAGTGACAAAATCTTCAAAATGTCATCTTTTTCAAATCATATAAAACAGTCATTTAATGTAGGGTTTTTCAGCAATAAAGGCCGCCCAATTTCTTGGATCTTTGTAAGAGCAAAAGTAATGATTGGATACAACAGGTACAGAGAGGAACGGAGAAAAATTTGAAAGCAACAACACATGCTGCATTTTTATACAAGCAGATGTTTTTTTGAAACACCTGTGGTCTAGTCAATCACAGCGTCTTTCATTTGAATTATTTTCAGTTTGTTTGGTGTCCATTCATAGTTAATGTCTTTGGGTTTGTTACTCATGAAAACCTTTGTGCTAATAGGTATCACTTACAATCAAATTACTCTTAATTTTAATACAGATTTAACATTTGGGGCACATCGAGAAATAGTGCTGCCTCTAGACTCTTCTTACTTGGCTTCGCCCTTTCACACTATTTCAATGTAGTCTGATGGCACCGATACAGCGCACTGACTAAATGGTGACATTTAAACCTAAATTTACCCCTCTCTTTCAGTCTTTCTGTCTCCCTGTCCCTCTATTTCTGACACACACACACACACACACACACACACACACACTCACATTTGCTACATAAACAGGGAATGTTAGCTTCACGCTCGAGATGTGGTCCTGATTTAATTGGAGCTGAGCTGGTGTGGTATATGAAGAGAGAGAGAGAGAGAGACGGGATGTTAGGAAGGAGGACAGAGACAAAATACAGCTCATTCCTTGAGGAAAAGGTTGAGTGACAGAGAGTCAGTGGCAACCCTCACAGTGATAGAGTGATTCACACACGACGACAGATGCACAAAGTATAAACTGAGTTCATTTTGTTGCCATCTGACACAACATTCAGATCATTTATTTGTTCCAATTTTACAGAGCATCAGTCGTGAGTTTAGCATGGTTTAAGCTTGTGTTCACCACAGCCTGATGCACTCAGAACTTGCATTTAATCAATGTAGAGATGACAAGTTGATTTTTCCTGATTAGCGTCTTTTTTCTGTCTTGCATACATCCGTAAATGAATATTTCTCAGTCTCTGAGAGGGCTTGCTCGTGAAATTAAAATCCTGCTGGGTTTTACAGTAAGTCATCTGGGAGGCACATAAGATGGACAATCACACATCTGCAGTAAAGGTAGCATAATAAAATAAATAAATGAGTAAACACAAGACTGTTCACTATTTAAACATACACACACCACACGCACACACACTCCATACACACAGACACTTGTGTGTTGATGTGTGCTTGCATGTTACCTTGGAATCTTGCCTGTGAGGAATTTATATTCACTGTATAACATTTGTTCAACCATCCATCACTTTATATACCTGGTTATTCTGCTCAGGGTCACACCTACCCCTGCATGCACTGGGAGAAAAGCAGGGTGCACCCTGGACAGGAGGGATAATACACATACACTCTACTACTACATTCATATTCCAGCACATTCTTGATGACCGCCACTAGACTGCTCCAAATCTGTAACCTAATGTTTACTTGAAATGTACTTTAAGTGCACTTTCTACACCAATATTGTAATGTTCTGGCTACATTCTAGTCAGAATTGCCTTATTCTGCAGATGTGAAATGCCAGTCGCTGCTCAATTTGTATTCTTTGTGCATTAAAGAGCATGTATCCAAAAACAAACAAATTTGTTATCCCTGGGACAAAACTTAAATATTGAAACAGATAAAAACCTAAAATGACAACATCGTCACCACGTCGGTCACCCAGACCAACATTCCCCAATCATGAGGCAGTTTCTCTAAACACAGTCCCACATCATTGGGCAAGATTTGCAGAGAAAAAAAGCACTTTACCAAAAGCACCAAAACCTAATTTCACATTGCAGTCCTTCACACAAATTAGAAGCTAAGAACATTGCACTACAGAATTTGTCCAAATCATAACAGACACCACCACAAATAAATCAACACCAATCATATCCCCTTTAACTCACTCAGTGCTCACAATCCTGATAACTAACAAGCCATCTCTTTAGCTGCTTGGCGAATGAGCAACATGTCGTCATACCTAAACGACAGACATGGTAGTTTGCCAATGACTCCCACTGACTACCAGCGACAGGCTTATCGGAACAATAAACGTAAATATAGATTGTAATAAGCTGCTTGCAGAGACAACCTATACGGCCGTATTTTAAGTTTTGTCTTACTTTCAGTTTATCAGTGTTAGCTATAACAACCATGGCGTACAATGATAGGGTGATAGAAATCACCCTGTCTTGATGATTTTTGCATTTTACAAAATTGTCCTCCTGACATGGATGAGAGATCATCATTTGAAGAAAATGTTCCCAGTAAAGCTCAGAATAAGAACATGCAGATTTCTATTCAGTGCTTATAAATGCTTCATCAAATTACCACATGGATAATATATATGTGATATTACAAGCTATGAATGACCCACCATTTCTTTTCTTTTGTGTATTTGGGGTTTTATACCAACATTACTAACCTTTGATAGCAGGTCCTCTCTTAAACACTCCCAGCAAAGCTGTCTTGAGGAATATGCCTTTTATTAGTCTTGGTCACTTCCTTTATAGCTCTTTTACCACTATGCTACATCTCTCTCTCTCTCTCTCTCTCTCTCTCTCTCACACACACACACACACAGTTGTGTTGGCTGCTGTACCATCTCCCAGGGGTGTGTGCGGCGGTCAGAGAAGTGGTCCTAGACTCCCAGCTCCAATTAAGCGAACAGACAGTTGGTGAGGGTGAGAGAGGGAGTATGGCCTTCTTGCAGACGCAGAAACACTCCAGCAGAATATTAATAACAACTAACATTTCGGCCATATCCGGCTATCTCCATTGGCAGCTTTGTTTATGGTAATTCACTGCTGACTTTTTCTTGCAGATGTAAAAAAAAATGTTTCATGACCCTATGACCAGGCAAACGTAATTTGAAAATACATTCTGAAATGTCAAAGAGACCAGAAGAGTCAAAGGAGAAAGAAGAACAGTCAGCACGTCATGTTGCCATTTGGAGCAAAAGTTCTACCTGAGTGCGCAGAATTTGAGTGATTGAGATGAAAAATATGGTTGTGTTTTGAGCTTTTTAGTAATAATCTGTGGTACAGTGCATGCTCTAAATAATGAAAATGCTGGTTCATTTTTTAAGCTTAGTGATACTTTGCAGTATTATGATTCACAAAAAGGCATGGCTGGGGATTTTGTTTCCACCCTGTATTCAAATGAAAATCAATTTGGTAACCAGTATTATAAGATTGATGCTATAAAAAGAAATAATGTCTGCTTTGGATTTAATTGATGTCTGGAGATTTGGAAAACAAGAACAAATTAGATATACTTGGTTTATTTGAAGGCGCAATTTAATAGCTATTTGTGGAAAATTTCACGCTGACTATTGGCTGAATAACCGACTTTAGGTGAGAAGGTGCAAACGGTTGTAAATTTAATCAGCCATTATTAGAAGATGAAACGTTTATTTTAAAAACAAAATAACTGAGTGCAAACGACTTTTCTTTTAATATGAACTCAGCCTACCAGCATATAGTCTGGTATAGATTTAAATGTGCTTTTCAAGGCCATGGTTTAAATACGCATCCTTCAGGCATAAACAAAGGATTGCCAGGGAAAAGATGCCTTTGGAAAAAATAGAAAACATGCAGAGTCATTTAGATAATTCAGATAACTCCTCGGGCCTAGGAGATTTGGTTTTGTTGAATTTGGAACAGCATATGAGAGAGAGGGTTTGTCAGCATGAGGTCAGTGGTGTCATTTATAAGGTTGTATGAATCAGAGCTATTTTTAAAGCAAGTCAAGTCTCAAGTCTTTGAGACCTGACTTGCAAGTCAAAAAGTAAGTTTTGCTGGTCTATTAATGCTAGTATGAAAATTACAATAGCACTATGGCCAAAATCACACCAAATACTCATTTTTTAATGTGAACATGACATTTTATGTCCAGTTGCAAGTAATGAATCAAAGCATCTGTTTGTGTCAAATAGCTCACTCAAAATAAAAGAGTTTGGAACATTGTACAGTTTGATCTTAACACACATCTCTGATTGGTCACATTAAAACCAGGATCGGTCTGGATCCTGAATGTGACTATGCTGCACTCACTCTCGCTGTTCAGCAAAAGCTACGATGATTAGCCGGGCTAGTGCATGAGGGATCAGACTCAAAACAGCTTTTCAAGTTAAAAACTAATCATTACTGCTTGTCAAACTTTACTAGCACGATAGATATGTGTGTAAAAAATCATTCCTCTTGGTTAGTCATTCATCACTAGATATGTGTATGTGTATTTTTGCATTATGTGGATGATGCTATATTCTACCTCTATAAAACAAGTCTTTCTTTGGATTTTGCGTTGAATTTTCCTATGCTTGAAGTAATTCATGAAAACGCTAGCTTTATAGGAACTCTGGATCTTCGAAGCACGAATGATCTCTTTTATTCTCCTCTAGCTTTTGAAAATTAAATGGACAGATGGTTGTGTAGACTTCATGGGTTTTTAGTATATCTCTGAACTAAAAGATGCCCAAAAGAGTTATTCTTTTAATAAAACTTTGCAACTGTGAAACAGCATGCATTTTTTATGTCATGGTAATATTAATAAATTCTATGATAATTTCCCTTTATTGCTGTTTGTGTTTCCCTACCTTTTACAAAATGCACGAACAGAACATGAACTCAAGTTCATTTGGAATGATAAACCTTCAAATATTAAATGGAAATACATATGTATTCTAAGGGAAAATGCAGCTGAACACTGCTAAACCTTATGATTATATTTAAAAAAAACCCCTCCTAAATAACAATAACCTAAATAATTTATAACAATCAAATTTGGCTTTTGTCTAAAACCTATGTCTAGTGATACTGACATAATATGCAGTTTCCTCTCTGTTTTTCTCATAGTCCCTATTCAAATGCATAATAATTTGTTCTCAATGATTCTTTTGTTTTGTAAAATGAGATTTTAAATTTTGCTTTATTCCCAGTTTGCTCCGAAACACCTGGAGCACGGTGGAAACCATACAGTTAAATGAAGACATTTGCATAGAAAATAAGCACAGAATTAATAGAATATTAGAAGGTGTATTAACTTCCTAAACAATCCTGTATGACACTTATTGTTAATACAATGTTTTATTTATGAGTGTTGAATGCCTGGATGTGTATAGTTTCGCCTTTATTTTTCCTTGTTTTTTTGTTTCAATGTCATAAAAAGAATAAAAACATGATAATAATATTGATAATAATAATACTTGATGAAAAGTGACTGCCTAAGTAGCCATTCATTGATATCTTAACTAATTAATTTTATGCTGATGTATGATTAAGCCTCTGTAAACCTGATACCTTGACATTTAATCTTTTTTCATAAATGTTGTCAACTCTTTCAGATACATTATAGCTGCATATTACTATTGTCCACACCGGTTTTATGCTACTTAAAATACAGTATGATTGTGTAACTTGTGTCATCATCAGTTGACTGAAATCTGGTCTGAACAGAGATGTGAAGACTGACAAACAGACAGGAGAGACAAATACTCTCATTGCCTGGTATCTCTTTCCCTTTTTTCGTATCAACTGTCAGTAATTCCCTGGCAAACAGATGGACTGCTGTTGTTCAGCTGACAAATGAAAGGCAGGATATTTGCCCTCTCTCAGCAGCACTATACACTCAATACAATTGAGGCCAAACCATGTTAACTACAGTGAATGTCAAGAATTTTGGAAAAGCTATAGTTTTCTGAGCTTCTTGGTGGTACAAATTAGCTAGTTTGCATCAGTGTGGTTTTACATAATTCATCTTAAAACATTTTTTTTCCCATTTTCTTACAGAAATGCATCCTTTATGACTGAAGACATTACGGCACGTCTTCTCAAACTTCTCAGACTGAGTCACGTGTCTCCCTCCAGGTGTTGCCCATCAGTAGGTAATTCCCAGACAGATCTAGATCCTCCTCCTGTTGTGAAGCAGATGGCTCTAACCAGGACATACTGTTGCTGTCTCCCTCCTCTTGTCAGTTTGCTAATCAGATATTTATGAACAATAATAAACCTCCACATTCACATATCACTATTGTTGGATGAAAAGAGTATGAGTATGCTCTGTCAACTGGACATCTTTTAGGTGTAAAAAATAACCTAATCAGCAACATTTAAACTGTGAAATGACACAACTTTTAATTCAACAAAACATCCGCATCGTATTATTCTCTCCACCTATTATTCCCCAGCCTCCAAATCATCCTGAGGCATGTATACTGGAAATCGTCATGATTCAATTTTTAGGTCGCCTCCACCTTTGTCTGTTATCCCCCCAAACCCTGCCCTACGTCACAGGGCTCTCAAATGGATCTTTTTCCCTCCAGGCTCTGCCAACCTGTGGCCAGGCAACAGAGGAGCCATTTATCTCCTCTGTTGCCTGCTGAGAATAATCTGGGGTGTGCGTGTGCATGAGAATCGGCGTGTGTCTGCATGTGTGTGCGTGGTGGCAGGAGGACAGTCATAAACACAACCGTGCAGAACCCAGACGCCAGTGGGCCAAAACTAGCAATAACAGAGCTTGGGAAGCTAATGCTCTGTGCGAGGAAGAATTCTGACGTGATTTAGTAGCACCGTCAATGAGCTGGGCAAGGACAATGGTTCACTAGAGCTCGGTAGAGAAATGAGGACAGGGCTGGGGAAATGGGCAGAGGCTATGAGGGGTAAAAGGATGTGGGGGTGAGGTAAAAGAAGGGAGAGAGATTACTCTAGGTGTAGGCCTGAGGATATGGATTGGGATGTGGTCAGCCACGGCATTCTAAGATATGGGAGATGGAGGGAGATTTTTCTAAGCAGGTTGGGTCTGTTTATGACCATATGCTACAGATAAAAGTCCAATTTAAAGGAAGGAATAGAGATAATCTTTAATAATCCCATGTTGATGGTTGAGTTGATGAATTTCTCACTATGGTTTTACAGTAGCATTTTAGTAGTTTAAGCTGCAGGTTTGATTGTCTTAATATTTTATTCGTACTGTACATAGCCTAGCAGTAACTACGGAAACAGTTGAGAACAACAGGTTTAAAGTTGTCAGGCTGGCCAGCAATCTGCTTAACAGATAGACAGGTTGTAAGCTTTATTTTTTTTGTCTTTTTGGCTTATTGTTTAACCTCCCAAAAATCATTGGCATAGACCAACCTTGACACCATACAAATGCAGATAATCGTTGGAAGATCGTCAGGGAATGTGAAGTGAAAATGCACTACGTACAAACAAGATCTCATGTCCATTTTAACTAGTTTGTTGAAGAAAACTAAAACTTTTTTAAGTATGGTTCACAAGGGGTGAAATCTTCAGTCAGACATTGGAGAGGACCAAGCGGGGGTAAGTGGAACCCTCCAAAAAAATGGGTCTGGGAGCCTGTGCCTGTACTAGCTGCTATTTGTAATTCTGGTACTGTTTTGTGATACTGATAGTAGTTATGTGATTATATTATTTACATTTCACTTATTATATCACTTTTAATTGTCACTGTAACTGATGCTACATTCATGGTTGCCAACCCGCCTCTTCCGCACGTAGCTGGAAACCCCAGCATTAACAGAGACAGGTGATAACTAACATTTGTAGTTACTGCAAATTTGACATTTTAGAAAGTATACATTCCGATGGCACAATAATTTTTTTAACGTCTTATTTTGGTCTTAACTCATTTTTTAACCAAATATCTAGTGACTGCATTTTGGCTTTGTAGGGCAGAGTACTTACACCAACTGTAAGGCTTCACAAGAGGACATTTTTGTGGAAAGTGTGCCTATCTGCTGCTTTTGGACACCACTGTTGCTTTAATGCTGACACGCAACCTTTCTTTGATGAGTCCACATACAGAGGACACATGTGGTACCCACATACAACTTTGCTTTCTTTTATTCTTCCCTCTGTTTCTCTTTTCTGTCTTTAATTCTGACATGCATGCTGCTCTTACACACACACACACACACATACTCTCACACACAGAGTAATCACAACAAATCAGGGGTTCAGTGTGTGTGTAAATGTCAGGTCATTAGTGTGCTCCAGTCTCCTCCTGTCTAATTGGACCATGGTAAATATAGCCGCTCAACATCGATTCCTGCACATCATGCTCTCTCACTTCCTCTCTGTTTTCTTTTTCTCTTTTTTCCACTTCTGATCTTCCAACTCTAACTGGCTGAGCAATGTCATG
Source organism: Enoplosus armatus (assembly GCF_043641665.1). Lineage (NCBI taxonomy): Eukaryota > Metazoa > Chordata > Actinopteri > Centrarchiformes > Enoplosidae > Enoplosus > Enoplosus armatus. The sequence continues at coordinate 20,058,960 of NC_092180.1, read as the reverse complement.
TCACTAGTAGCATGAGCCAAATAAAATTCCTGTGTTTAGAATTTAAATACCTGTACTATAGCCCATATGTAGTGGGTAATCACAATTATTTGACAGTTTTCTCTGCCTGTTTATGTTGTCTGCATTGTATTTTTTGCCATAATGCTGATTTAGCCCTGACTTCTTGCCCAGGTCTCTCTTGAAAAAAGATTTGAATATTAGTAGATTTTCAGCTGGTTTAATAAAGGTCAGAAATGTCAGGTTAGCCACGAGTCAGCATGACTCTCACTGGTTGTTTGTCACTTTGTACCATTTCATTTGTCCCAAACTAAATAATTTTGTTGTGTTTGTTCCTGTATCACTAACTCTATTTTAGCTATATTCTCAAATGTCCCTTAAAGTCTAAAGCGTCTAACTACAATATTGCTTTGATAATGTAGCAATCCTTAAGTTACAGTAAGATTTTGCAGTGTGTTTGAGTAGAGATTAGCCAAAAAATAGGCACAAAGCTGTGGGGTATGGTTCGGCACAGATGAACGAGTTGAAGAGCTGATTAGACCACGGTAGTTTTGGTGTCTTATGGCAGCTTTAGGCAAACTGTAAAATATTGATGTTCCTAATAAATAATTTCAGTGGCTACAGCTTAAACGTTGTGTTATTTTATTATGGAGTCAGTTCAGTTTTGTTGAACATAGTCAACAACTTTATCAATGGGATCAAATACATTAATTGTTGCTTTTTCTAAACTGTATCTGCCCAGATTGCTGAGATTTAAGGGCTCAAGACAAGGCAACAGTATCAACATTTAATTAGTAATAATCACTTTTAAATTTTCCATTGGTTTAACTTTGTCTCCAGCTTTGTCATTCATTTTATGTAAATTAGAGTTTACACAAACTAGTCCACACCCCTTGAACTGTAAATTGGCATGTTGCAGGAAGATTAAATAAAGTGTTTTATCAATTTATATTAATGTCATTACAGCGTAATATGGGGTTGAGCTACAAATGCAGTCAACATGTGACTGTATAGTACAGGACTCGGGAAAGGCAGAGATCGCTGTGATTGTCACGTAATGTGCACTCAGCTCTCAGCTACAATAACTGCAGCTACCAAGAGGGGGCAGAATTGTAAAGGACTAAGAGAGACACACACAAGTACAAAGTCACATCGTAAAATGATTGCATGTGTGTTTGTGTGTGAATGAGAATGTGAGTAAGTGTGTGTGCATGTCACTGACAGTGACAATGAGTTTTTGTAACTTGGTGACTAAGTTATTGGCCACGACAGGAGGTTCTTTACATGCTAAGGAACAGATTGTATCTGTTCACACCTGCCAGTGTCTCAGGCATTATTACACCTGAAAAGACATGACTGAGTTGGGTTTCTTGAAACAATGTCAAAGGACACACCCTGGACGAGTGGGAAGGAGGAAAGTGTAAGCAAAATGATGGAAAGGCAGAGAAAAAGATACATAATTGTACAATACAGTATGTACAATCGTGGCCAGATAAAAGGAGATGTATCCAAGGAAATCCAAGGGTGACGCATCCTGTGACACATGTTGTTGTTGTTGTTGTGCTGCTGCCTCCTTGATTTTTCTTTTTTAATCTCTTCACTCTCCTATCTTCACTCTTCTACTAATATATTCTGTTACTTTCTCTGTGTTAAGTCCATATCATATTGGACTTGCTACTTTAAACAACGTTATCATTATGGGGTAGCCTATGTTGCTGCCCTGTTAGCTTAGCTCCGAGCCTAGCCTAGCTTAGCCTCTAGTCACAGCTGATGTGTCGCTTTTGGAGTTTGGACCTCTTCAGACCTCTGCTTCTACATTGCAGACTATCAGATAGATAGTTTCTATCCCTAAATATGTGAATCACAAAAATTGAAATATCATCCCTACAACCTACTGGTGGTGGTGAAGTGTCCCACAAAGCACCTGATAAAACCCTACAAAACAAAATATCTAAGGTAATCACAATTGTATCCTCACACGTTGTATACGAAACCAACATTTCCTTCTAATTATATGAGGTATCTTGGTAGTAAATGATTGCACTGAAACTGCACTTACTAAAGTGGTGAATGATTTGCTTCCTCTGGATTCGGATTCCACCTCAGTGCTTCTACTACTGGATCTCAATGCGGCTTTTGACACCAAAGATCAATGTATCCTCCTAGACTGACAGGAAAATCAATTTTGTGTCTCTGGCCTGTCTCTCATCTGGTTAAAGTCTTACTTATCTGAAAGAACCTATGGTAACACTTCACTTAACATTCTCCGATATGAAATGTGGAGTACCTCAGGGCTCTGTTCTGGTCCCTCTGCTTTTCTCTTTATCTCATTATATTTCACCTCTTGGCCAACTGATACATGCCAAATGCACATGTAATTGATTTCCACTGCTATGCTGATGATACTTAGCTGTATGTGCCTGTAAAGGCAGATGATAATTCCCAAATTATTAAATTAGAGGCCTGCTTAACTGCTGTGAAAAACTGGATCTCATGTAATTTAATGTTCGTAAATTCTGATAAAACTGAGATGCTGTTCATTCGCCCTGCTCAACATAGACTGTTGACAACATAGACTGTTGAGCAGGCAGGGTTTCATCATGTAACAGTAACGAGAATTCTGTAAACTTTCTCCACCAGTGTATATATGAAATAATTGCTGTGGAATATAAATACATAAACGTTATAGTTAATATAACATAAATTAGCTGATAATTGCATATGCAATCAGTTAATATACAGAAGAAAAGGATTGCTCAACATAATGTGGCACAACTTTCTGAGCCCTTTTTCCCCACGGACATGCCAGACATTTCCATTATTGGTGTCAGAGTTGCATGGAAATATATTTAGACATGGCACAAAAGATTGGGAGCATCTTGCTAATGTTGAGCTGCATTCCCTGCTGCCCGTTTTTCTGATAGGGTATGTCCACTTCTTTAAAGCCCTAAAACCCTCATTTCCCCTTTTCCTGCCAGTTCATCTACAATTCAATCACAAATCAACAAGGGGGCATGGATTTCACTTGACATCACTTGGCAACACATCAAGCCCTCAGTGGGTTCATTGACAGATCTCTCAAATTTACCTTTTTAAAAATGTGGCATGAGGCATAGTAGGCTTTGAGAGCTGCAATAATAACAGAGCAGGTGAGTTGGCAGAAACACGCGCATCAGCACAAACTGTGCATGTGTGTGTGTTTTGGGATACGTGGGCAGAAACAAGGTGGCGGCAACACATGTCTTGATAAGGTGACACAAGGAGGTTAAATGTGTGTCTGTGTGTGAGAACATCCAATTTCAGATCATAACTCAATGACTTGTGTTTGTTGTTCTGACTGTACCAACATGTCCCCGGAACTGAGAAAAGACTATTAGCATATGCTTCTGAAAGCAACAGTGAGGAAACAAATGAAGTTGTGTTTCTGTGCAGATCAGATTCATGTGTAGTAGAGACACAGTATGTGCATATGTGTGTCTATCCATATGTGTGTTTAAATTATTTTCCCTCCATCCTGGCTGGCTTGTATTGCGTTGCATTGTATGCACAACCAGCCCCACATCAAAGTGAACTGTGCCCGCGAGGACATATTTAAAAATCAATGCAGTCTTGGATGTAGCTAAAAAATTTATATCATTCACTGCCGTCTCACTGTCTTCAGCACACACACCTAAACACACACAAGTACAGATTCAATATCAGTTACAACTCACCGACAAAAAGCCATGTTACTCACTGATCTCTGTGTGAACAGTGACTCAATAGCTCTGCTGCTCGAGGATCAAACTAACACATGGCCCTACATGTTTCATCATTTTCCATTTCCTCTCACAGTCACATGTTTGAATTCTGTCTCTGCATCACAGGATCTCCAAAGAGAGGGGAGAACATAAAGAAATGCTCACATGCTTAAGATGTGTGAAGTAAAATGTTGAAATGTACTTTATTTGATTTGTACATGTGAGTGTATTTTGTCTATTCAAAGTCTTTCATTCATTTTCATACGGGTTCTTATGACCAAGTATTCAGAAATGTTGGTCATTGGCTTCTGATTGATGTTATTATCATTTAAATTAAGTCTCCTATTAGTTATGTGGCGTTTCTTGGACTTCTAGGTCCTGTTATTCTACTCACGCTGCGGGCGAGGGGGCTGCACTTTCAAAGGACACATGACCGCCCTTACCAATAAGGTATTGGTAATACCGATGATATAAATCCTCTTAGATAATTTAAGAACAATATAGAACAGCAATAATAAAGAGGGGCAGTCTGGTTATACAGCCTACCAAGACTGGTCAATGCCATGATTAATAGGCCTGGCTATTGCCCACCTGACCTACAAACAACAAGTAACTATGAGTTACACCACAGGGACAGAAGCAGCAACTTTGTTCAAGATCTGAGTTCACAAACTATTAACCCATATGCTTTCAAAACGTGACATGTCCAAACTTTTGCACACAGAATCAATTAGGAGTTTCTGCTCTGACATTTTCAGTGGAAAAAATATTCACGGTGGGAAATAGGCTAATACATTATAATAAAGTCACACTGCACGGCAGCAGCTTTGAATAAACAATTAGCCTACCTTGCAGCAGTCACGCTGTGTGTTATCACCTACTCCAAAAGTGGCTCCTCCGGGCCTTGCAGCATATAACCTATGTCCAGATTAAATATGTTGGCATGTATGAGAGAGAAGTCATTCTAGTCTGGGTCATTATGCTGCTAAAGATTTTGGTATGACGAGATTTCCTAATTCCTTTTGCTCTCTAATGCTGCGCCTTCATGTATTTCCTGCAGACAGGAAATGTAGAGGAAATGAGGCACAGTGATTATTACCAAAATGTTTCAGTGATACCTCATTTATCACTTTTATTACTTATTATTATTATTATTATTAATTAATTGATCAATAATGAGAAAAGCCTCTCCTTTTTATTTTTTTATAGCAAATAAGAATTACATTTACAGTACTTTATTTCTTATTTTAAAGGGCATATTATGTATTGGTATATGTTTAATTTAAAGACATATGCCGTTCTACGGCCCTGTTAGCAAGTTTGTTCAACTATCTTCTATTCTCTAAACACCTCCTGTTAAAAGGTCTGTGTGTCATACTGAGAAGTGAGAGGTTATTTTACAATGTGTTGCTTTGAAGTCTTACTCTTAACGTCTTGTGTAGTTTGAGATTTTTGGACTTGTATTGAACCAGACTGGAGCTCAGCCTTCTTTATTTGTCTGCATGCACACATTTTACCATTGATTTAAGAGTCACAAATTTTACATATTAGCACTTAGTTTTCCTCATATTGCTTCTGTGATTGTTAAGGGCCTTTGGTTAGGAGCTACAAAGAGGGATAGAAAATAGAAGACAAGCAAAGGGAGGTGTCAGAGGAGAGCTACGGCCATACCGTCTGGTTGCCTGATAACAAAAACTGTGAAGGCAATCCTGAAAACAGTGTCAGTACAGGCATTTCTTAGCCTTTTAAGATTTTTATTATTATTATTATCTTATTTTCCCTGAAGATTGTTTGCTAAGCACATACGGCAACTTCTTTATTTCTAGTTATATGCTTCATGTACACACAGCTACTCACACTCATACCTAGTACAAACAAAATCTTCAAATTGTTTCTCAGTGTTGTGAAGTTGTCCATCTCAAAGGGCTCCTGATGACAGCAGTTCATTTGCTTTTCCTACCTGAATTATCCCGTCTGGTTTCAGAAGTTTGCACCAACGTCCTTCATTTCATTAGCTTGTCTGACCTTTAGCCCGCCCAACCTTTACGCCATGATCACAGAGCATCCTTAAAATGCCATGGAAACTATTGGCACATGTGGCATATGGTCCTACAGCATTTCCATCAGACCACCCCAGCCTCCAGCAACAATCAATTCCACTCATGTATAGTATGCCCATGAGGGCGGTTATACTGCTCCCTGCTTGTTTATTTATGTAAACCTATTGTACTTATCATCCACAGCAGTGTGAATCTTTTCAGAATGCAGCCATTAGTCTAACTGTATTACCATTTGACTGCAGGAAGTCAGACATATTACATGAATGATTCCCAGCCTAGCAAAACACATTATAGTAACTATAAAACAGGGCTTTGTTATCACTACACAGTCTAATTGTTTGTACCAACGGGACTATTGTTTCGACATTGATAGAGCCCTAACGCTATTATTGGATGTGTTGCTATCCCATATCAAATCAGTACTGTATATTATATAGCAAAATGTGCAAGATAAAGATTGCAGGAGCAATACAAGACAATATTTGACTGGAATAATGTATGACCTCCACAACACGCGTTGGATCAAAACACTACTGGATGCCCTTGAATGTTCAGATTCATTTCTTTCTGCATGTCAAACAGAGCAAGCAGAGCTTCATATGCCACAAATTACTTTCCTATTTACACATTCCCTTACACAATGAAATACTTGGAATATGTAAGTCATGGTCCAGAATAGAAATTAGATATGTCATTGGTCTATTGTGAAAATAAAAACATGACAAACTAAATAGTAGTAATAGTTCTAATATGAATGATTGAAGCACAAATCTGTAAAATGTAATGGTTACATTTTATGCATCTTGGGGATGCAATTATCATATAAATATGAATTATAAATGACAATAGTACAGACAGGATTCGCTATGTGTACACTCTGGTAAAAATATATTTACCTTCTACTCTCCACTTAGTTGCTACTGTAACGTCAAATACACAATTCTACCTTAAAAGAAAATGAGGATAAAAGCGAACGTATAACAAACCTGTTTTAAAAAAATGTTTTAAGTTGCCTAAAGTTTAATACTGTTCAAGGTAAAGCTCACATTTTTTAGATTTTCAGATTTATAATCACGGATCAATTTGTGTTGTTATCACTGATTGGGAACTTTAATTCTGGTCTGGTTTACAGAGGACATCACTTTCTATCATATCATTGGATGAGAGGGAAGTATATAATTTACTATTAGAGCCACAGGGGGACATATATAATTCAAAACATGGGGAAATACAGAAACACTCATACAGATACACAGGCAGGCAAGTATAATTAACAGGGAGAGAGATGGTAAGACAGACAGTCAACAAGACAGACAGACAAAGAAAGAAAAAAAGAATAGCTGAGAGACAGATGAGTTGAATGACAAACAAAATGACAGTAAGCTAAGTAGTCATCTAGCAGGACAAACAGGATATAACATGCCAATCACATTGAGACAATGTTATTACCAAACCTGAGGAAAAAATTGGAGAAGAGAGAATTATGCCAAATGCAAATTCCATCCAGGAATATTACTTTCCTCTGTAAATTCAATATATATTTGAGACTCTGTAAATGACACAGAAACTCATTAGTCTTAAAATGTCATACTGTATGAGACCAGAGAGCCAAATCATTTTACTCTCACAGTTGTCTTTGAATCTTACTGTGGGGACAAATTCAGTATGTTGGTTTGTCTGTAAGTACATCCTTTGGGGACAATAAGCAGTCCTCAAGTAGCAACCAACATGTACTAATTACTCTTTTCTACTGGCACCAAAACCTTTGACAGTACTGGATCAAAAGGAAATCCTGAGCCTCTTTTTCTCTCAAAGCTGAAAGCCAAAAATTGTTTTTGCACTGGACCTAATATAATATGTTTTTGTAAATCATTAAAAAATAAATTTAAAAATTTAAAAAATAAAAAACAGTGTGATTCGTCATGTTTGCTTGATCAACAGATGTCAACTACCAAAACTGTGGCATTCAAATCGGTTTCTTTCTAACTTGGGTAAAAAGCAACTGACAAATGTATGTTTTACAACATTTCACAGTAAGAGAATAATCATTAGAGCCTTTATTTAACATGAAAACAAAACAGGCTGTAACACCACAAACTATTGAAACTGTCACAGGGATTGGAGACTTTCTGATGGCACTGCATGTCACAGACAGAAGTGTGCAATTCTCAGCCAATATGAACACATTTTAAAGTTGAACTGAAGTTTGAATTCTCCTCTCTTTTGTGTCAGGAAATATAATCTAAAATGATACTGCAGCTAATGTGAATATTTTTCCATTTTTCAAAAGAGGATAAAACCTTATTTGTGAAAATAGTGTCTATGCTTTAAACCTCTGGAGGGCCGACATTGCTAAAATATGTACTGTCAACTTCCATGGTGGCCCTTTACAACATTCAACATTTAGGAGAACCCATTGTGCTGTTAAGTTTGCTACTCCCAAAGTTGAAGCCAGAAAGGTAGGCTCATCAGCTTCCACTAGGAAAGGTGAAACTAGTTAGCCCAACTGGCTTCCCACTCATTTCGTTCATGTTGTTTCCATACCTGCTGAGTCTTAGGCAGCTCCTGCACAATCAGTGCTGTGTTTGTTGCACATCATAGAAAGGGGGGTGGGGTCTGAAGCATTACCTGTCCCCCCTTCAAGGTTCCAAACATGGTGACAGATGACAAACTCACAGCAACAATTAGTCTTGTGACCTCAGCACTCCATACAATACCCTGAGATTTGAATTTGAATCATGACACAGTGTAACTTGGAGAATGCTCAAATCATAGATGTGACTAAGCAATGGCTAACAATGTCAACCCCACAGCTGGTTAAATTACAGACATTGTCAGTTGGAACCAAATATGTGAGTGTTTACATTTCTTCTTTTTGGTAATTACAATTTTCACCAACCATGTACACGAGTCAAAAACAAATTGTCAACAAGGGCCACATTTAAATCTTCTCCCAACTACTTCTAAATTGTACTATGGGATTCCAGGTACATACTCAAACTTAACCACCATTAAATTGGCATGACGGGCCAAAACAACTGCTGTAGTGGATCTTTTACTCTGTGTGTCTAGTGCCGTCTCTGTTGTTGATCTGTATTGACCACCAGGTTAGACTCTCCATGGATTAGCATGTCCACATACACGCAATCACACACAAAGGCCCAGTTGAGCTGACAAGTTAATCAGTGGCTGGCCAGAGGAGGGGGCTGACAGCTGCCTTGTTATGCATGCAGGAGATCTCCTTCAAAATTACAGGTTTCACATCTCACAGCTGTTGTAAGAGTGTGTGTGTCTGTGAGAAAGAAATAGGGAAAGAGATAAAGAATACAGAACTCCTAAGGAAGAAAAGGCAGCAGAGAGGAGAAACAGAGAAAATGCAATTGTGTCTGTGCATTAAGACATTAAGGAACAAAGCTATTGGGCTGTAATTGCTTATGCTGGATCACTGTGATCCTTTCAATTTGGCAATTTAATGGAGTTAAATGGCCTTTTGATAATCAGTGTAAGTCTCAGTTGTTATGTGAAAGCTGCTAATGAGAGGCTGCCTGAGACCGTTTATTCTCGTTTTGTACAAGTAGTTACCTGGTATTCGAATCAGTGTGTGTTACTGGATGTGTTTGTTTGTGTAAGAGCGATTGGAAGCATTATATTGGCTCAGAAGCTACTGTAAGTGGGTTATCTGGCGTGTGCAATTGGTAGTAAGTGTGTGGCTGTGTGTTTGAGACTGAGCGAGAGACTACAATCATTCCATTTGCACAATAATGAAGTGGGGTCAGAAGCCATCGGCAGTGTTTGCCTCCCACCTAATTGTGCTCATGTTTTAATGGACTCCGTGCTCCATTATTTTGCTGACCCTGGCTTATCACAGAGGCCTCAATTACAAAGAAACAGAGCCAGGAGCATGAGAGCATGTGTGTGTCTGTACGCATTTGTCAGATTCTGGTGAAATGGTAATGCTAGAAAGTGATAGCATTTATTTGAATTCATCTGGATTATCAGACAAGTGGGGGATTATTAATCATTTTGTGCCAGGTTGTCAAGTTCAAGAGAAGTACGAATGAATCTATTATTTCACATTATACACATTGTATGCCAAACTCCACCCATCTACCACATACGTCAGGCTTAAACAAATCTTAAGGAGAGAGACCCAACATACAGACATCTTTGGCTGAAACATATTGGAAACCACAAGCTAAACTGGTCGTTGAACCCCATTTGAAATGCTTAGGGTACAACTTTGCTTTCTGAAGGTCAGCCACTTTGAATTGTGTTGCTGTTTTCCACAAGAAAATCACGGCACTCTCAGGCCAATTCAGTGAAATTTAACATTGGTTGAATTCTTTTATCAGTGGTTTGCGGTGCGTGTCAGTTGCAAATGTCTGGACAGTTCAGTTCAGATGTCACAAGAAGAGGAAATTATTTTTGCAGCAATAAACACAATAAAAAAAAGACAATGAGGCAATTGAAGACATTAAAAGTGTTCTATAGTGTACTATACACACAACACATGATACAATAAAAGCTTATACACATAACAATAGGGATAAGATAAAGTGTTAAGCTGTGTGGGGAACCAAGAGGCAGTTTATGGTACATTAAGAATTAACAGCCCCTGTTGCACATGGTCACCTGTACCTCTTTTTTTTAAATTGTGACTCATATCATATGTCACCTGGTGGAGAACTTATTGATTACTTTAAGCATTTTTACAGTGCTTCTAGTATAGGCAATGTTTTCACATTCAGCACCAATATTGTTGTCTGTTGCACCATGCAGGATCAATCAGTCCTAAGAAAGCAGTAGAATCCATTTCAAATAATAATATTTCGGACACAGGTTTGCTCTGGGCAGCCTGGCTTTTACAGCTCAGGGAAGCGAACTCTTTCTTCGTGCTTATTGCTATTCATGCTCTCTGCTGCCGACTGGCCCTTAATTATTCAGCTGAATAAATTACCTATAAAGCAGAAAGTGGAGTCACGGCGTGCCAGGAGGGAGCAGGCCTGTCAGCTTCAAAGGGCCAGAACCTACCGAGATCCTGTGGGCTTCACTCCACTTAACACCAGTCACTAGGTATATATGTCTAGGCTTTCATAAGCCCAGCTTAAATGTCAGGGGGTAGGTAGCTCCCAAGTGTAGGGCTCAATATTGAATGGAACTCACATTTAAATCAGCCTGTGTGGCTTTAGTGACCTTCATTGGAATTAAGTGAATAGAGGTTGAGGGAGAGGTCAACATCATGGCCAACCTATGATGACTCTGAACTTCTCTCATTTAAATGTTGTGGTGATGAGCAATATCCTTGAATTAGAGATATGGTCTTCATTTTCCCACCCTTGATATGAGTTTACATGTTACATATTAAAGAGTTGGTTATGTTCAAGAAATATTTCTGCCAATTCTGTGACAAGTTTGTGATTAATTTGTCCATTATGCTCCCAGGTGGTGAAGTTGTGCATTATATAAACACTCAAAGCTACATTTTTCTTAAAGAGTTCTTAATACCTGTAATATATTATGTACTGCAGTGCTTTACATTTAATAGACATGACCAGAAACTCCACAGAGGCTCAGAGAGTCTGGATGGGTAAACTAAATGACCCCAGATCCTCCCGTAGTGATTTCTGTCAAGTTGCTGTTGAGCAATGTGTTTAACCCCCAGCTGCTCCAGTGGAGCTGTCAAGTGTAAGAGAAACAGCAAGATATTATGTGGTTGCAGTGGTTTTCTCCCAGGTGTGAGATGATCCAATGAATTCGAAACAGGTGGTGGCAGAAAAATGGCGAGTGTGGTCAGCAAACCTTCCCTGGATAGATAAACTTAACCAGGTGAAAGATATTGCAGTGCCGGATCTTGTTACCCGAGTTGGTCTGGTGTGCCTAAGAGGCTAGATAGATATATAGCTTCATCCATTCTCTATGCCTGCTTATTGGATAATGTTGACTTTTTGCGGTTACCCCTCCCGCCCCCCCAAAAAAACCCACGTAGATAGCTAGTTTTAAGATAAAAATGTTCACCCTTCACTGTGATTTCTAAGGGTTAATCCTTAAAGGAATAGTTTGGCATTTTGAGGAAAAAAGCTTGTTCGCTTTCTTGCTGTTTCTTGCTTAATTGTGAAACCAGAGCCAGTAGGTAATGAGGTTAGCTTAAGACTGGAAGCAGGGAAAACAGCTAGCCTGGCTCTGTCAAAAGTAAAAAAAAATCTGCCAACCAGCCCCTCTAAACGTGTTATATTGATTGCTTAATGCATATGAAATAGAAATGTAAAAAATGTTGTGGTTTTATAGGAAGTTATGTGCTATTTCTTGGCTGGGTGTAGTGGAGTCTTGTCACCGTGACATTGCTAGGCAGCCAGCATAAAACGGCAGTTTATTGTTTTTACATTTTTGTTTATTTACGGATTAAACAAACAAGATACAGTGTGTTCATCTGTGAGTTAGGGTTAGAAGTGTTGGTTGGCATATTTTTGAACTTTGAAGAGAGCATGGCTAGCGTCGCCTAAACTAAGCTGAGCTAATATTCAACGCAGATAAATGAGACTGGTATCAACATTCTCATATAACTGTCAGCAAGAAAGCCTATTAAGTCTATTTCACAAAATGCCTTAACCAGGAGTTAGGTTAACCTAGTTCTGCCCTTTCTGTTGCTCAAGTTAGCCCAGAGCTAATTCAAATGGGAAAAGCCTTGTAGAATTTCCAACAATTTAGACAGTGGGAGCAAATCTCTACAAACACAAATATCCATATAGAAAAGACCAGGACCAACATTCAAACCCAGGACCTTCTTGCTGTAAGGCAAAACAATGATTAATGATTAACACTGATTAAGTTTTTTCAGTCAATCAAAGCAATGTGTAACAGCCTTTCACACTGTACTTTGAATCTCCATGTCTGTTCTTGAATAATGACTTGTTAGCCTCGGGGGCAGAGTGTGTGTCTCTCTGGCCTGAGTGTCTTCAGTTTGACAATGAAAGCTAAATGTGCCTCACTAATGTCAAATAAATGCCACTCCAGACTCCAGCCAGTGCTGTAATTGCCACTCTGACTCGCTCCGCACCATGTCAGACGCCACTGACAAGTAAATTACGCAGTAATACCACACTAAACTGGAGCTTAAAGCTATTCTCCTTGGGTGCTCGAACAATGGTTACACTAATGACAAATTTCAGTGGTTTATGATAAAGAATAAAGGGGCAGTAGTAGTGAAGAAGAGGATGTGATATGATCCTAATAAATATCAAATGAAAATGTATGGTAACTGATTATAAGATGCTTGATTATTATTAAGTGCCAAAGAAAAAATAAGAAATCCAGCCACAGCTGTTTAAAATGCATAGTGAGCTGAGTATATTGATGTGGCATGATGTGGCTGAGCATGTCAGAAATGATTTTTTGAGATATGGTGTCAATATATCATCAATCAATGTGTTTGGGGTGCAGAGACAGTCTCTTCTACTGTGAACATTTAAATGTCTGCAACAAGACACAACCTGCAGTCACTACACTGTAGAAAACAGAAATACACTGAATTTAATTTTCTTTCTTTTTTTTTTTACAATAGTTATGTCTCATCATTTTTGGTTCTTATTTACTGAAAAATGCCAAGATCTTTATAATGGAGCTCAACTTTAATCTTCCTGCACACTAAAAGAAATAACTTTTGTGTCTCGCTTCATGAGGATGGTGTCGTTCACCGCATATAATAATAAATGAAGAGGACCTCATGTTAAAAATGTTTGTATTGGAAATTAACATTTTGTAATCCAACTCAAATCAACCTTGATTGGATAAATTTTTTAAAATCAGGTTTTCACCATTTCAATTAGATATTATTAAATAGTGTTTACCTCAACTAAAGAAGAGCCCGGCCTTTATTTCAAACAGGCTGTTATTAGTGACAGACCCTTTTTTTTCTAATTGTTTTATAATTTATCATTTAGTAAGAAGTCTCCGTTTTACTGATCTGATGAGTGGTGGAAATTTGCTGTTGCTGCTGTTTGCTTTTAATGCCAACTCAACACTTCCTCCATCTATTTCACATGAAAACTGTACTAAGGAAGGCTCAGACAGAAAATGTTTTTGTAAAACATCTTTGACTGTTAAAAAGAGTTCCAGGAAGTATTGAGTCTCTCTCTAGATTTTATTTTCTTTCAAAGAGAGAAACTATCATCTATCATAACTATCATATATCTATGATTTTGCAGTGATAATGCTGAACATGTGTACATTCACCATGAGAGGCATTGTATTACAGGTGTACTGTCTCATCCAGGGGTGGCCAAGACACAACATGGAACAGACCCATCTCCCCCAAGTCCCAAGCAGCAAGAAGACAGACTGCTTAAGTGTAACGGCTGATGGGTTTATTTACAAGGTTGTAAAAATGATGGAGTTGAAAATAACTTCAGAGTTGGTTTGCTCAACATAACAAACAAGACAAATCTAACTGGGGAGGCAAGAAATATACCCTAACGAAACCAAAGACAATAAATTACAACAAATCCTGAATTAGATAAACAAAACAAAACAAAAATTAACTAGAGACCATCTTCTGATCACAACAGCTGCGATGCCGTCAACATGTTGACGTTCGACCCATGAGTACTCAGTAGTCCTTACTAGCCTACATTATTACATGAGCCCTCAGTACTCATGGGTCGGACCACAACTACATATTAACTTACTGGGAAACAGTGATCCACGACCTTCCTTTTGATCTCAACTACACAGGAGTAAAGTTTCATGACTGCATCTTGTTGTGACAATATCGTGTTGACAAAATCTGTCCACAGACAGACAGACATATAAACACCACACACAGACTCACAAGGTGAAAGCAATACCAGCCACATGCTGTCACGGATTGTAACAAAACTGGCAGCCCATAGTACATCTTACAAGTCACAGCTAAGATAAGAACAAGTGTGGCTGGATGGAAGGAGGCGGAGGTGAGTTTTTACCCATGTAGGTCCTTATGTGGTCTGCTGTCATCAATAAAGAGCCAATCACCTGTGGGTGCCAGCAGCCAGTTAACCAATCAAATTTTTTCCTGATACACACCTATTTACATACATGCACGCACCCACATCTGCCACGCGTCATGCATTTTCATTCACTTGTGCGGTAATATGGTTTAGTCAGTTGCACAAAGTATAGTGTGATTCATCCATTTTCCCCACAAACCTATTACATATCATCTTTATGCTGTTGTATTCCTTCATACCGATCCTTCTCCCTTTGGTGTCATGTATCTAGTTAAGCCATTCACCATATTGGGCCTGATTACAATGTTTATTACCCGTCAGCCTACACAAAGCAGAGAATTCAGAGAAAAAAGCAGCAGCAACAGCGACAGCCCAAGCAGGCTAATCTGCCAGCCATGCGAGCCTTCAGGGCAGGGTTTGGTAATGTGATTTAGATGAGTTTCCCACGCTGGTATGTCACCGCCGTCTCCCCTCAGTGCTCCAGCGACAGTCCCTCATTACACACCGTGCCACCGTCAGCCATATCGCCAACGAGCGTGACAGTTTTTGACACTGGGACACCCATTTTTTTTGACGGAGAGGAATGAGGAAGGGATAGGGAAGGAAAAAATTAAACATAACACAATTGGAATTCCCTTCTTGTTCACACTTTAAATTACATATTTTAAATTATTAAGGAACATTATGATTCTCATCAACATATTTGACCTGTCATTGGGGCTGTAACCCTTGAAATTACTTCTTTAGAAAGTTTGATAACATGGCTGTACAATGGGAGAAATTTAATGTCTAGAATATTAACAGTGTGATTACGGGGCTGTTTGGTTGGCACACTGAAGACAACTTCGGTCCTGATGTCATCCAAATGCGCCCCTATTATGAAGGATTACTGATTCATAACAAAACAGCTCTGAAAAAGTCCAGCTTAGTTTCAGAAATACTTTATACTTTATTCCATGATAGCTGAACTTTTGCCATCAATTTGGTGAGGTGTTTGCTTAATTTGCTGAATTTCTGTGAATATGGTTGATATGGCAAAATTCTAATTTCAGGCTAGTATGTGTGTGTGTCTTTGAATCTTTGAATATGAAGGAAAAGATGGAAAGAGTAAATGCCAGATTTAGCGAGTCTATTTGGGAATGTGTGTAGTAGAGGTAAAGTAAGGTAAAGGTATATGTGTAAGGATGACATACTGTAGGTGTGTGTGCACAGCATGCTTAGGCGCGTGCGTGTTTGTGTACAGTGTCAATGAATAAGTGACTGTTTAAAACTCTCCATGCCTCAGGGTTGGGGACTGAGGCTTTGGCTGTTTGCCGACTGCAAATAATGGAAAGTGTCTCCTTCCCCACATCCCTCTCCCTGTAGTGAGGCCGAACAATGCCATGCTCATCTCCAACAGAAGAGGCTACTGCCGAGGCATGAATGACAGGCAGCTCAACCTGTTGTGTGTCTGTGTGTGTGTCTGTGTTTATGAGTGAACTCCCTGTAGATGTCGAAAACAAAGCAAGTGACTTTCAGTCAGTCTTCATTAACCCCACGGCTAGGTTGTCAAAAAAACCAAACAGCCAAGAGTATTAGCAATTGCAGTCTTTTCGTTTAGCTCCAGACCAGACATCAACAGGAAAAATATTTGGTACAAAGAGGACTTTGAGAAGTCAAGACAAGGGCAAATTTCTTCATTCCTTGCCCCTCTGGTGTTCTCCTACTCTAGTCTCAATCAGAGAGCCTGGTTATCTCCACCAACCAATTATTTGATTAGAGGAAGGAAGGGTTTAAATCATTTAGGCCACTTCATAATAAGGAGGGGACACTATAGGATCCCAGAGATCTAGCAAATACCACAGGGCTAAGCCTCAGTATGAAGGGATATAATCTGAAAAGCTTCCAAATAATTTGAACCTCACAGATGTATAAATGCAGGCGCGCGCACACACACACATCATATACTCACATAATATACTTATTGACAGGTATATTACACACAATGCCTGACATCAACCCTAGGGTCTAATACACCCACAGTGCACTGTCTGACACTGAGCCGAATTCTTGGTTCTAAAGGGAAGTTTCAGATGAAAGAGGATGTTTCCCTGTAACCTGTCGATTTAACAAAAAAAAAAAATTGCTGCGCTCAAGAAATGAGCAACATTAATAAAAAAATAGTAGACGGAAGCCTCTTTGTTCTCAAATCTGCCACTTTTTTGCTTAATTTTCAGACCTTGCAACTCTAAATCTGGCAACATGCTCCAAATTAAATTGATTTCCCTGTATAAGCA
Source organism: Enoplosus armatus (assembly GCF_043641665.1). Classification (NCBI taxonomy): domain Eukaryota; kingdom Metazoa; phylum Chordata; class Actinopteri; order Centrarchiformes; family Enoplosidae; genus Enoplosus; species Enoplosus armatus. The sequence continues at coordinate 20,041,906 of NC_092180.1, read as the reverse complement.
CAGGGAGAATGGTGGCTTTGAGATCAAAATGACACACTGCATTTGGCTTCAGTCACGACAGTGTGCACGCTGGCAACTACTGCTTAACTGTGGACAATGCATCAACCTCGAATGTTGACTGTATTATAAGAAGCACAATTTGTCTCATCTGTTGCATGAAACGACCAAACTGTCTGTCCTTTCAGGGGAAGAAAACGTCTTCTCTCTTCCACATTTCTTGTTTGTTGGTGTAAAAAATTAGGCCGGGGCCACCTCTAAATCATCTTCTTCCTCTGGTGTTATTTGCTGTAACTTCATCACAGCTATAGCTGGTGTTGTAGTTTTGTTTTAGATTGCACAGTTGGTATTTACTCATGTTCCTGCACTCTTCTCCCACTGCTGCATGCAAACTCCACCATCTGGCATTGATGTTTAAGGATCATCAAAATATTCAGACTTCAGGTTGCAGAGAATTTATGCTCACAACACTGTATTTCACACCAAATTCAGTTTTCTGTGGAGTATCCTGTAGCCTTAAGACAACTCATTCTCTCTCACCTTTGGTTTAGTTCAGCACATTTTGGAACATAAATGTAAACAGTTACACTATTAATGTTTCGAACTTCCAGTGTGAACTTTTGCTATGTTACTCATGTGTCATTCATGCAAAACAGAATGAGTATGACGTAGAAACATCCAACAAAGGCTCATAACTTGCTTTCATAGCACAGGATGTGATGCAAGAGGAAACCAATGGATTCACACAGGCTATTGATTTCCAACTGAAACAGGTTAGGTTCTCACAGCTGGATGTAGGCATTAATATTGAGAGGACACTGAGCACTGATGTTCAAAGGAATCAGTGAAATACAGGCCCTATAGTAAGTTTATTGTCCTTCGGCTGCATGCATACTGGTTATACCTGTGTAGAGAGCATATACATACGTCATATGTGTTTATGTGGATACCCTATATGCTCCTTCATGAAAACTGGATTTAATTCAGTATGTCGTTCCAGGCACAGCCAGACGGTCTAATCAGGGGCTTTTCTGTGAACATCAGGGGCCCCTGCACCACAACAATTTGATAAAAACAAGTTCAAAAAAAGAAGACATTGTAGACCAAAACTGAGAAATTGAAATTTACTAATTTACATGAATCAAGTTGTATGTCATGCTGGGGATGAGACACAATGATAGTTGGCTATTATTGACCACAGAAGATGGTGCTTTTATGTGAATACATTAGAAATATTTTTTAAATGTATTGGGCTGTATAGACAAAGTGTTAAACCTCTTAGATGTAGTGTTATTTCTTATTGATCAGCTGGAGAGATACAGAGGGTTGCATGGGTACAAGTCTTGTTACTGGATTAAAGTGCTCTGTCAGTGGGTACTCTACAGTCCTGGACCACTGATATACAAAAAAAACATCAATAGTAATAGAGCAAATACAGATTAGTACCCACACACACACACACACACACACACACACATCTATATATACAGTTCCTTCAATGTCAGGCTACAGTGTCTTCTTTTAAGACTTTGACTTGATCTTATTCTCATTTCTTCCTTCTCAAATATTTCTTGTTATAACAATGTACCATGGGAGAAATGTACTATCTTGTTATACTGAGAAACTTTTCATGTTAAGATAGATAATTCAATTCATTTTAAGCTATAAAAAGGGATTAAAAACTTAACCCCTTTCTATTTTGAAAGTCCATGCCAGTCCACGGTAAGCCACTGCTACCTTTGGGGCTTTTATATAGAAAATCTGGCCTACTCCGGGGCCCTACATTAAGCTACTGTTACCATCTGGGGGTTTCTATTTTGAAAATCCAGCTTCTGTTACCTGGCTGGCACCAGCCATTTTGTGATCCTTCAGTTATGCTACCGTGGAGGTGAACCCAAACGCCAGAGAAGCCGTGCAATCTGGCGGGAGCCCTCCAGTGGCGGGTCACAATTGCCAATTGATTAATCAGGTCGCTGTTTCACCTCTACATATGAATATGAGTGACTTTCGTGTGTGTCACGGGTTTTTTCTGCAAGGTGGGGTTTTGCGGCTACTGTGGGACTGCCGGATGACGAATTTCGGTCTGTGGCCATGTATGTTATGGGCCCATAACATACATGGCCACAGACAGAAACATGTAGCAGGGACACACCTATGGATGTGTGACTGATCAATGTGCCTTACAGTGTGACACACTGAGATCAGCCCAGGTGAGCAGTTATTCCGGCTGACTGACTGTACAGTGACAGTCAATGGGGCTTGAGACTTGGAGCAGGGTACTGTTCGCTCTTACACCTCTGCTCAGCCGAGTGCACTTCACCCCCTAACACCTATGTGGCCCCATAATAGGGTGAAGCCTGTGTGAAATACATTTTAATTGGCGAAATGGCCCAGTTACAGGGCTCCACTGTGTTCACAGAGCTAGGGTTACGACTGAAGGGGATGAAATGCAAGAGCGGCCTCAGCACAGTTATGTATATACCTCAAATAAATGACAGAAAACGAATCCCAGTGAATATTAGTGCTAAATAAACAGTTTGTTGACAGTAAACAAAACAAACTAAAATGTGTGGAATAACATTAAAATACACTTCTTGATTCAGTAGTTATGTTGTTTGTAGGGAAGCGGAAGCATCATACAAACCTTGTAAGGACTTTGCTATTAATGCTTACTGACAGCACTGACACCCAGGAAGGCTGAAAATGCTCTTTCTGATGCAGGCAAATTCTGTGTTGGAGTCACTGTCAGAGTATAATGAAATGGGTATTTATGCAACCATGCACACAGTTCAAACTGATGCTAAGCTTGTCGACAGACAGAATCTGTAATCAGTCAACAACTCAGGGCCCTAGGGGACAAGCTCTTCTAATGAAATCAGAGACAAAACAGAAAAGCCTCAAAGAATGGAACCCACAAGTTTGCATGCATTTTAATATACATTTTCAACCTTTTTTTACAATGCTTGATGAGTACTGACAAGAATCACAAGAAGCAGTGTTCGTACAGTAAGTCCTTTGAGAGCTCTGTGCTGCTTAATAGTGAAACGGAAGAAAGCTATTTTCAGAGAGGAGTTTTTGTGGGGTTTTAGCATTCATGCCAGGCAAAAAAAGGAAATTAACAAAATGCCACCAGCTGAATGCGGAAATGCACGGACAAGGAAGTCTCTTCAACAGACTCTGGCATCACATTACATTACCTGGGGGAGAACTATGAGCTAATTAATCATCCACTATAACAATACACACCACAGCACATGCTGACACTCTGAAGATAAGTAAAACAGATCACAACATTATATGCCACTTGATAGCTGCTGTTATACAATATGCTGTGGGGTCAATGTAGGAATCAGATGCTCTAACCCTTGCACAATAAAGGCCATGCTTTACACATACTGACCCACATACTGTATAGGACAACAATGAAACCCTCCTGTGGCCAGAGATAATAAACTTTTACGTGTCACATGCAAGTCTCTTAAAAACTCGCCCAAACTTCTTATTATCATCATTATTCAACAGTAGTTTGCTGGCCCTCAGAGCACTTGATTACAAATTAGACAAAAATCATAAAACTAAAAGCACATCCTTACCAAGAGTCAATCTAAAGCTGCATGTGCATCAAAGTGAGACCTCAATTTGGTAGGTGCCCATAAATGTGTAAAAGTAGATATTGTAGAAGGTGTAAAATGGTTTTCTCCGTAACTGATAATGTCTTAAAGGGTCAGCCATTTCATAGCAATTAAACTGCTTCATGGAGACCAGAAGTAAAATACTTGAAGTACCCAAATCCCATGTAGGCCTGCTTTGGTGGTAAAATCTTGTCATATAATGAAAGGATAACTCTTCAGTTACTCAGTGTCCCTCCCTAGGTAGAGATGGCATTTACTCTGGTGAGCCATAATGTTTAATTTTTATTTTGGATGGTCTGATACGTTCTGTTTAAATGACACATTATAAGGTGGAATCTTTGCCTTCTTCTCACTGCTCGTTATCATTTATATTTCATACAGTTGTAATGAAAATTCTTGGGAAAATCGTCCCACCATGCCGTGTGGGACATGAAAGAATAGTATTGTAGTATTGCTACACTGGAATAGCAATGGCTTTGATTCATGTTGTGATCTCTTAAAAGTAAGTGACACCAAAACAAAAAGTCTTGCCAAATGTTGCTGTACACATTGAGTTGCAGACTGCAGATAGATCTGAAAACTCCCAGTTTAGCTGAATACCGCGTATATCCTGGGAATGACGATTGTGCAAGCAAATGAAATGTTCCTTTTACTTAAAGCAATACCTATGCTTGAACAGCCCATGTCAGAAATATGAAGCATGCTTGGAGATATAACATCCAATACATGTACACATAGATTAGTGTACATTGCTGCTTTATACTAATTGTAAACAAGGACATTTCTGTTTTAAAGTCAAATATGATGGAACATGTTTTGCTCGATACCTCTCCCTTTCGCTTAATGGAAGCCTCCCTGACTAGAGCTTGTTTACCTCAAGGCAGTATTATGTGTAGTTAGTTATATAAAGACCAGGGCATCAAACCTTTTCTGTCACAGTTGCTGATGGACACCAAATTCCCCTAGTCAATTTAAAATTTTAGCAGCTCAGGCAGTTTTAGAATAGGAAAAACACAGTTTAAAAACAATCTTGCCACCTGCCAGTGTAAAAGTGAGACAGCCTGAGTCATCCACCGCAGCCAAAATTATACAGCATTTGGCTGGTGAATGGGGTAATTTCATGCCCTGATAGTGACCAAGTCCTATTACAAATGCACATTATATCATACATTTTTGGAATGTGTTCATAATGTGTTGGTTGAAACCTGCTTCATGTGGTGAAACTGGCTTATTAGGTTGCCAAGCCAGAAAGTTCAGAGACTGTGAAGAGCTGTAAAGGGAGAGCATCGGATCAACATCTACTTAACGCATTTCCACAGATAGCAAGACACTTGAAGCACTCTGACAGGGCTGACATGGGTCCTCTTGGTAATAAGGATGGGGGCATACACTGTCGGCATGGTGTTCCATGGTTGGAAAGTTTATTTCTTTTCCACTCTGCTGTCAGCAACAGCCATCTAGATTTTATATTTCCATTTCCCTTCAGCCTGCCCTGTTGACCTGGTCTTGAGTAACACTGCAAAACATACACACATTTTTAAGAGTACTGAAATGTCTGGATGACCATGCATTGAAGTGATTCCACTGTACTGTTGGTACACTGTTCGGGGCGAATGAACACAGACTGCATTAACAGTCAAGAGGTTCAATTGGTACATTTAGATTTAGTGAACATTACATAGCCAGTAAAGTAAATGAAAAATAAATATATTAACATTTGACATATACTGGGAAATAATTTATTGTGTTTTCTTGGTCTTGAGTTAATTTGTGCCTCATCTTAAAATGATCCTGGTGTCTTCTGCATAGTCGATATTGCTGCAGATATCAGGGCTGGTTTGCCAGAAAAAAAGGCTGACATTTCATTCTTGTACAGTATAGAAAGACATTGCCATATACTTTTTTTGGTTTTGTCAGAATGTCTGTTTTGTTGTGTTTCATTGTGCCTGAATTGAGAGTTTTTATATCAGTGAATGCATTATGTCAGGCTCTGCTCACACCCACAGGAAAAAGTAGAAGCCTCTGCAGGAAAATAATCCTGTTAAAATCATGACACTTTACAATCTCACAGTGTGTTTTAATTAAGGTTATATTTAATAGCAAAGGCATTATCTAATTCCAACATACAACAATAAAGTCGTAATGAAAAAAGTAAACTGTGTGCCATGCATTAGTAAATGGAGAAAATGAACCTTGATATGACATGAATAATAGCAATCTGTGTTGCTGTGTTATAGCCAATTTACTATTATTCCTAAAAGCAGAGAAAAATATTTCATTTAATGAACTCCAGTGTGAAGCTTGATTCAAACACACAATGTGCAGGGCTTTAGATGCGAGTACAGATGGCAGACTTAATGGAGTACACACCTGAGAAAAGCCTATTAATGATACAGCATGGTGATTGGGTTTTGTTTTAAGAGCCTTTTTCTGGTTTGTCCCCAGGGTGTGCTGCCATGCTGTGTTGGTATCTGGGCTCAGATAGAACAGGAAGCAGGAACAGCTGCTGCTGCTGCTCTCCTCTTGGTCCGGACCAAGCTGTCCTCATTCTATCTATCTGTCTTTATGTGACTTTGTTTCTGTCTACTGGATGTCTTCCGCTCTCCCTGTCTCTTCCTTACATCTCGACTAATGCATGCAAGCACACACAGGAGCAGTCCTAGCAAAGGCACTTCATTTTTAGTACATGACAGCATTGTGTAGGTATAATTTGTGGTACTTAAGAAATGTAATTTATGTCCATGTTTTCCCAATCTACACACATAGATGCATATAGGTAACCTTGTAAGCTTCCTTTACTATATAGCAGACATTCATCTTGTTCAGAAGAAACAATGAGGACATGATGTACCAGAGGTTTTTGTGTAATGTGTAGGTGTAATTTTTTTCACACGAAAGAGTTTTATTTGTCAAAAAACACGCACACAAGTTCAACTCATACCAAGTTTGAAAAGTTTTTCCTTCCTCTCCCAATTCTATCCTGGTCTATCTATGTCGCTCCGTTGGACATGTGAATTGGCCCCAGTTGTCTGACTGATGTGTTATTCTGGACAGGGAGCTCTGCCGTGCTCTGTATTCTGTCTTCAGACACAGTGGGGACTCCTCAGTTAGTTGCCAGTACTCGGGCCTCTGGGACAGTATTGTCCAGATGCTTCTCTTCCAAACCCGGAGGTTTCCCTGCCAGAGGGAACTCGCTGCTCTAATTTTACGTCGCTATATGTGTCACTTTGCATGGTGTGAGCCCTCTTTAAACTTGATAGCAGTACTGTAGAACTCTAAAAATTTACATTTAATTTAATACTGCACTAATCAGTATTTTTATGTTATCAGTAATGGAAAAAATGACAACGTGTAATGTGAAAGGAGATGCTTATTACCGCACACTGCAGCTCCCCTAAGCCCTACTGAGCACTTTAGTGTCTTTAAGTTCTTTGATTTGGTTTTAGGGCCCACAACCCGCAACAACAGGCAGCTTTTCCCTGCTTGAAAGCTTGCCTTCTATTTCCGTTCTTATATATGTTTTTCATATTTGTTGAATATACTGTATTTAATTACCAGCGTTTTCTGTAAGCGAGAGGGTCACTTCAATTTCCACGTCCATCATCCTTTATTTAATCTCTCTACCTTTTTTTTCAGTCTGTTTCCCGCCCTCTTTTCTCTCTGTTGCTTTCATTCACAAAAGCCCCATGGTGGTTTTAACATTATTGAAGCAGTTGTCGGGGCTTTAATCTGTGACTTGGGGCTGTCATTATCCATCAGAGGAGACACTCTGTCCCTTCCAATTTCCTCCCTGCGTCCATCTCTCCCTTTCGCACCTAGACTTTGAATTCTCCCTTTTCCCTCTGTCTGCTTCATTAATATTCAGCATGCCGACTAGTAATTTACACACACAATCTGCCTCTCCCCATCATTTCTACACCTGGAAACATGGAGGTTGACATTCCTCTCTGTCCTAATCTGCTTTCATGTCCTTTATTTCTCCTTCCTCTCCTTCTCTACTCTTATCTTCTTTCTACTTCTTGCATCTCCTGTCACCTCTCCTCTCCTCACACACTGTGCATCACATCTAACTTTGTCCCCAAAACAATCCTAGTGTTCTTTGCTGAAGGGCAAGATGTCAGGAACTAATACAAGTAAAATATTGAACTTGAAGGTTCGTGGTTTTTGACCTTGGAAAAAGCAGTTTGACAAAGAAATTGTCAACACAAGGTCCAACTTACTTGTTTTATCTGATGCATTCGACAACATCTCATGGCCTTCCTCAGCACATGGAGTGGCTCAGTTGTCATAGAGATGGTTTGGTTACTTTTGCGTGCATGTGTGAATGGATTAAAGCACTGCATGGTGTGATACAAACTGACATCATAGCTATCAAAATCTAACTAAGACAAATTTAAGGAGTTTGTTTTATGATCATGGCAAGCATCTCCATCATTAGAGATGCTCATATTCAACTATTTCTTCTAAAGCAGAAGATAAGCGAAATCCAAGAGCATGAGCATGACTTGGTGAGTATAATGTCAGTCACTAACCTTTGTGTTGATTATTTCCACTGTGCCAACGTTATAACAGTGTCAAGTGTGTAATGTACTGTACAACAATATATCTTTTTCTGGCATGATTCAGACCAGAGAGAAAGACCTTGGGATATGTAACACCTGTGTGATGACAACTGTTTTCTGAAATTGGTCAGACTTACATTACACTGGGAAAGGATGGTTTAATTAGGATTTTTTTAAAGAGGATTCATTGTTTGACAAAACCAACATTCTTCAACCAGTCACAAAAATAGAGAAACAAACTGAGCAGAACGCATAAATGAAATCTTTGCACATTACAGTGTATTTTCAGCTAAGCCACAGTCACAGCCTTCCACTGTACCGATTTTAGCACTTCCACATGTTTTGCATTGCCTCTCATGTGTTAAATATGTGTTAACAGCATATGGTACAGTATAGTGCTGCTATATGTGTGCAGAACTGAAAAAGCAAGGCAGGAACATGTAACGACAAACTGCAGTTAGATCACTTTTGAGAGTGGGAGGCTAGGTACATCTACCAAAGCTCCAAAAAGGGGAGAACAGAGTGAAAGAAGGAGAGAGAGGGAGAGAGAAGACAAAACCCGAGAGAGAGAAAGACAGAAAGAGATAAATAGACAAGGGAGAGGAGAGAAAGGAAGAAACTACGTTAGAGTGTAGCATGGCTGGAAAACACTGTATAATCAGTTTTGTTGGTCTTCAGGTTTGGTCTGTTGTTTGGTCTGCTGGTCACAGGCAGGACATTTACTCTGCGTCTCGCACATAAATCATGTCACATGGCTGAATGAACAGACACTGCCAGCATTTTAGCTCCAACAAAAACCCTGCTTGTGTGGCCCACCCTGCTGTCACACATACACACAGAGTACACAGAGTATTCAGTATCTGCAGACATTATACTGATTATACTGTATGTACACTAATGCAGATATCCTGTATGTATGCATGATGCTTAGACATGAATAGGAACACATAAATGCATGCATGGACAACACACACACACACACACACACACACACACACACTCCATCTGTCCCATGTCTGAGTATGGAGGTGTTCCCTTTGATATGCTCTGCGGCTGTCTGACCAACCATTAAGTCCGAGAGAAAGTCTCCCTCTCTTCTCTGTCAAGCTCTCTCTGCATATCTTTCCCTCTCTCTCTCTGTCCTCTTTCTACATAACTTCCATCTCTCTCTCTGTCTTCGGTGAGCTGCTCCACAAGATTTATTTCATTATGTGGAGAAGGGAAAGTGACGTTGAATTTGTAAATTTCCTGTCAGGTTGTGTTTGTTGTACGGGTGGAGACAAACAAATGCCACCGTCACACTCTCCTGGTTTCTGCATTCTTGCGTCCCTCCATGTTGGATAGATGATATCTGGCACAGGTTTCCACGTGCTGGAGCTCTCTCCTTTTGATGCTTGTACAAACACGGGGGCTGAGACAACAGTCTCCAAATGCTTTGATGCAATTAGCCAACAGAGTGTGAAGCAGAAAACCTTTGTAGCTTTTTACACAGCGCGTGAAAACAGTGTCAACACAAAAGGACGCAGAGATCAGTCGACAGGAGCCGAGTCTCTTTGTTGACGCCACTCCATCCCCTGTGTGTCTGTCTGCACAGGCTGAGAGTGAATCTAACATACAAACTCATATAAACTGGGTAAAACATGAGGTGGGGGGTGCGGGAGGCTCTGATGGGAGCTATGGTACCCTGTGGTCTGTGGTTGGTGAAGGGCACGATCATACAAAGAGAGTGCATGGATTTTGGTAGAAACCTTTTAAAATATTCTGTTGAATACACGAGAAAGGTCATTCAGTGACAGGCTGATAAAGATAAAGCATAAAGGGAGCGGCCACAAGTGTACTGCTGTTTAAATTTCATTTTGTGAAAGAGCAGGATTTCTTCATTTTGACAGAGGTCTGTGTGTGAGAGAGAATATAAAATTATCCTTAAAAATTCCAAATGAGATGAGAAATGTGGTAACTGCAATGCTCCTATAATTATGTTATAATTGTGATATGATTTTCATGTTTATATCAGTAATACTAGAAAGAGGGTTCTCCTCTCTGAGCTGCATGTCCACAGCAGCAGCAGCAGGGTGTCTTAAGAAACAATAAGTTTAATTAACTGTGGACCGCTTTTAATATAATAAGATTTAGAAAATGTAGCTGCTTCTTCTTTCTAAGGTGTAATGTACAAGATAATACAGAGAAGCCAACGGAATTGTGTTGCCGCAAAGGATGTGCAAAGGAAGACGATGAGACCATCACAGAAACTGGATGCCTTTGGTTGCCAACAACAAGAAAGCATGCAGTCCTTACCTAAACCTTGATGGCGTCTGTCCTCTGACAGGCTCAGATTAGCAAAGACCTGCCATCTTGATGGTTAGCAACAATGGACTGCTACAATAACAGCCTCCATTCTCCATGGAAGGCTTTCCACAAGATTTTGGAACCTCACCGCAGGGATTTGCTTCCACTCAACAACAAGAGCATTAGTGATGTTGGGCACCGATAATGCGTGGTAAGCACTGGGCTCGGTCCAACCGATCCCAAAGGTGTGGGATGGGGTTGAGGTCAGGGTTCTGCACAGGCAGTCAAGTTCTTCCATACCAAACTCAGAAAAACATTTGCTGATGAACCTCACTTTGTGTTCAGGTGCATCGTCAAGTTAAAGCTGTTAAAGGTTGTTAGAAACACACTGCTATCTGTTTGTATTCTGTAGCATTAAGAATTTGTTAACTGAAACTTAGCCCCAGAGTATATAGTATAGTTTGTATGACATACAGTAGGGTTAGGATTTGGTTGCATGCAGCACAGCCCTTTCTCATCAGCTGCTACTGCTAGAGTCACCTCCAACTAACCACTGCCTCCCCAGTTGACCAAGCTCAAGAGAAGGTCATGACTTAAATGAAAAACATAAAAAAACATATGAAATTGTAGCTCAATGACCAGTTGACCCCTGTCTCTGACGATGGCTGTATAGCTGACTGACTGTTATTACATAAGTTGAGGCCTGGCACCGCTGGGACTTCCTTCTCTCGGTGAATATGCCAGCAAAAAACAGACCAATGCCAGCGGCAATGGTGAAGAGAGAGAGATGGACAGAGAAGAAGGAAGGAGAAGAAGGAAGAGTGAGAGGAAGGAGAAGAAGGGGGAGTTATAGAAGATAAGAGAGAGCATGGCGACTCAGAGTGAGGCAAGTCAGGCAGAAGGAAAGGGAAGCAAATGGAGGAAGAAAATGAGGGAGAAAAAGAGAGACAGTATGCAAAAGTAAGAGGGAGAGTGAAAAACAGCAGGGCAAGAGTGTTTGGCGAGCTAATTCCCAGATATCGACACTGCTTTGATTAGGAACTGGAGGGAAGCTTTTAATGAGAGGCATTCTTTAATCAAACCCCAACATAACACAGCCCACCAAGCTATCTCTTGTACGGGGGGGGGGGGTGATTTCAGACTTATCCCCTGCGCAAGTCAACAGATGATGATCCTGCCGCTGTCCTTCAAACTGAGAAGGTAATCGCCTGTACAAGTATGTTCAGACATTCAAGTAATTTATTATCTTCAGCAGTCTTATCTCTTCAGATTAAAACCTCCTCTGTAGGAGCTTAAGGAGCTGTGTATTGATGTTTTGCTTGGCACATTGGAGCAATAATAGGGCATTGTATAGTGGGACTGTCTCCAATACCTAGGCAGTGATTCTGTGTGTGTGTGTGTGTGTGTGTGTGTGTTAAAGTCTCCAGGGAAAGAAAGAGCCCTCCAACTCTCGGAGAGTGGCTTGTTGTTGTTGGAGAGTTGGGAACCAGTCTGCCAGAGAGGGAGAATACAATACCTGAAGGGAGAGGGAGAGAGAGAATGACACAGGTGGAAAAAAGAGAAGCGAGACCTTTAGGGACAAACAGTTGGAGGTGCGCGAAGTGTGGTATGGGCAGAAATGTGTACCGCTGGTCTAGCTAGAGAGGGTTTGTCTCGGTGGTCTCCAGTGCACTCATTAGGAAGCAGGGACAGCATCTTAGAGCCCCTCCCTTCCCAAGAGATAGAAAGCAACTAATTAGAGGTCTGTCCTCCTCCCTGACACATCCACATCCACTCTGGAGCACCACAGCGAACCACTCTCTAGTCTAACTCAGCTTGCAACATGGCATAGTTTATAAGTGGAAGTAGAAGGATTCAGCAAATACAAATGGTGGAAAAGGGAGGATGCCATTTATTTTATGGCTACACAATAATAGAGTAAGAATAACGAATGCCAACTAAATGTTAACATATTTAACATTAATAGATCATTTTTGCTAATGCCATGCTAATGCCACACTCTTTAAGGTTATTCAGTTAAAGCTGCACTAAGCATTGTTTTTATATAAACAAAAGGTCAAATGAGTAACGTGGAAAGGGTTGCTGGTAGTAACAAACCCATTGGGAATCGTCACCAGACTCAATGCAGTGTTTTAGCGTCCCTATTGTAAAGTCTGAGCCCAAATGTTTTGGGCTCAGTGCAAGAACAATGTTGTTTAGAATTATTTGTAGTTGTAGTTGTAGTTGTACAGTTTTGTTAAGAGATTATTTATTGTATACATTAAAAAATTCTCCCTGGCAGAGCAGTCAATAATGGACTAAAAAAAAACACAGCTCCTTTAATTCAAACGAGACAAACCCTCTGCTTGGAGGCAGTTTGCAGGATATTTGTATGTATTTGTATGTTTGTTTGTATGAGTTTTGACTTGTTAATCATTGTCTTTAAAATACTGTGAAAATATAGTAAAAAATAAGTTAATAAAATAAATCAAACAGCCCAGTGTACCACCTGCAGCAACGCATACCTACAAAAGGCAGTGACTCAAGAGCACCAGTGGGAAAATGAGTGAAGAGGTATGAATATTTTACCAAATAATGTGTTTATTATTAATGGAGGGATCAATTATTTATTATTTATGTGTTAATGGCATTGTTTGTATATATGAACAAACAGCTATGCTAATAGTTAGATGACTGGTTCTAATTAGCCAGCAAGTTCAGCGATCTTCAATCTAGCTAGCTAATATAGCATTGTAGTAATAGACAACAATGTAATTACAATGCCTAGTAATGTGTCAAATTACAAACAGTAATCAACAAGACAACAGTGACATTTACTCAATAATATCTTCAAATTAAGCTGCCTTCCCCAAATTTGAATTAGGTTACACTTTTGTGTGGTCCCTCCCTGGGTGACCTCCTGCCCCATTATACAGTCAAGATGACTGCTAAAAAAGGGGGAATAATCAATGTCAGTATTGTCCTTTTCAATGGCACACTCTTACTAAAGTACACAGTACAAAGACACATATTAATAGACGGGTAAATTGGTTGACAGGTTTTGGCAGCTGAATTGTTGCTGGGTTTTTTGTTAAATTTTTCAAAGGGAAGACAATCATAATACAACTACTTACTGTTCCTTTTAAGTCATTAAAAAAAAAATCCTCACATTGTGATGTCTTTTCCTTTTTCACTTTAGTTTGCATTAAATAAGTAATTGTAACTTTATATGAAGAAGAATTGACTTCATTAAAGTGTTATCAACCTTTGGAAAAAGAAACAAAAACATTGCTGGATTTGGTCAAATAAAATCACATTATTTCTCTCTTTTTTTCAATTTTCAAAATTAGATCACGATACGTTAAGTAATCATGTTCGATGCTGCTGAAAAACCGTATTCACTTTTTTTATGTTACGTCTTTTTATATCTTGGATAAAGGTTGGATTTCCTACACTGTTAATAATTGTGGAGTACAGTCTGTTTTGTTTTCATACTTTTGGTGTGTTAGAGGAGTACATGATTAGAGAGATAGACAGAAAACAGCTTTACTTTCTCTAATGTGTTTTGAATTATTTTTCCATCTCCCTTTCTTTCTCTCTCCACCCCTCTTCATCTCAAATATCTATCTTCTTCTAAGGCATTGAACTAACAAGGGAGGAACACTGTTTAATTCAGCCTCGAGATTCTGGTCAATACACAGGCTCAGTGTTAGGATATTTGATTAGACCTCAATATACTTGCCTCTCTATTCTACTCCAAAAACGATTCTGCTTGGGGAAGGGGTGTGTATGTGTGTGTGTTGGAGTTTCTCTAAGACAAGAGTGCTGCTGCTGTTTTCATTGATTGTGACACTAAACCGCACATTTACCATAGCACGTCTCTTACGTCTTCTTTTCCTTCCCAGACGCCCATGAATCAAAAGCTGCAGCTGGAGGAAAGCAGAGCTTGTTAGTGGTGCTTTGCAGGGAACCTCTCCCTCAAACATCTGACAGCCTCGTTCTGATCGATTGCTGTCTGTCGGTCTTGTGTCTGCCTTTGTTTGGGCTTGTGACTAAGCTAAGAGTTGCAGTACTTCAAAGTAAATGGGCTGAATTACTCTGTACTGCACAGGGAGGCTAGACTTTGAGCAATGACTGACACCAACTGAGATGTTTTATTTTTTTAAAGAGAATGAGCTGTCAACTCCCTTTAGTATTTCATACAAGACATTATGAAAATTGAGAAGTACACTGTAGGGGTGACGTACAGTGCAATCGGAAAGTATTAGGACAGCAACACATGTTTACACCCACTTCAGACAAGAAGCTCTTTTTGGTGGACAGAATGTATTTAGACAAGTTAAAACAACTTAAATATATTCATCATCAATTTGATGTTAGGTTATTCAATGACTGGCTGTAGTCTATGACAATATCACTAAACCTGTACCATAGTCATTGCCATTTTTTGCTTGTTTTGAGGCCAATTGATTTACTTTCAGTGGGTATATTGTATATTTTGGTCACTTTTCCTGCTGTACTGGCCTATAATTGGGCAATTCAACTAAGACACACTGTTCACCCAATTTGAATGTGAACACAAATATTATGATCATTGTTTTATTATTAGATTATTATTATTATTTCAGTACTTGGCTAATATCTGCACATGGAACATTTGAGGAGTGGTGGTAGAAGACCATATTTTAAACTGTTAATCAAGCATATAAGAAAATAAAATGATTGACGGCTGACGTGATTGTAATCTAAATATTGAGAATATTGAAAGATATTGAAATCAGCATAAACCAACATCCTGAATCAGAGAGAATGGAGTCTATTGTTTGTCTCTCCACAGAGTTCTGGCAACCTCAAGGTCATTCATAAAATGTGTGGCCCAGACTTCCTCTGAGGCATCATTCAAAGTCTGGCCAAAGGGCAGGAAGAGAGATGTCTTCATTTTTTCATTTCCTCGTGACATCTCTTGCTGGGGCAGGTCCACACAGACAAGCACATCTCAAACTCAGAAAAAAACAGATTTTTTTTCTCTCGCATTTTGTTTAGCAGTACTTTACAACTTTTAGTTTAGATAGTATACATTGGATTCAGATATCAGATATGGGCATGAATGACACAAAGCAGTCGTGCTGTAGCACTGTTTGTTTGGGAGCATGCAGTTTGTGATGACATCTTGTAAGGAGTTTACTTTTTGTACATCTGCCAAATTAATGTGCAGTAAAGTAATTTAATGTAAAATGCCAAAATGTGCCAAAAACGTTTTGGCCAAGCAATCCCTGTTGTTGTTAACATAAAACATGGATCAGCATGATTAAAATGGTTTTGTACGAGAACAATAACAAGACTTAATGTCTAAAGCCCCACTAGCGCACCCTAAAAGCTCTAATGTTCGTTACAACATTTATATTTTCTAGTGAGTTCAGTTTTTTTTTTTTTGGTTTTCTAGTAGAATTTGAAGTTAAGCCCCATCAAGGCCATGACATGTATAGGTTGTAAAGTAAGGAACCAACGGCCCTGGCCCTTAATACTGACACATTTCCACAGGTAACCTAACTAGAGAGCTGATCTAACAAATAGTAGATCTTATATAAATCTTACTCGTGAAGACGTATTATAACCTCTTCTATTGATAGGTGATATACCATAATGAAGAAATACAGTAGGGGGTAGGCTAGTCTGAGAGAGTGAAGATCATACATTCACTAATGGAATACCTATTGGGCAAGTACAGTATTTTATGACTCACTGGTTCAGTAATTTACCAGGCACAACAGTATTGGGGGCACAGTACAACAAAGGGAATGTTATCTAACATGTATGGTCTCTGCCAAGTAAAGCCAAAGATCTTCTCTCCTTCCTGCGGACGGGGGAAAGGGAGAAGGATAGTAGAGGTCTTCAGGGTGCCTCTCCTACTCGTGTCCTGCTGAGCTGGCCTCGGTGAGAGTCCTGCTGGGCGCTGGTCTAAATGAGCTGCGGCCCCGCTGTGAAGCCCCTGCTTAATATGCTATTGACCGAGACAGAGAGAGCGAGAGAGAGAGAGTGAAGGAGAGACACACGGAGGAAGCAGAGGAGAGGAGACCGAGAGGAGAGAGGAAGCATCAAGAAGATGGAGAAGACGAAGAGAAACATTTTTAATGGAGGGATCAATGACTGAAGGCGCGAGAAGGAGGAGGCAGAGTGTGAGGCTGTGCGTGTGTGTTTGTGAAAGAAAGAGAAACAAATAACAACATAAAACAATAACAATCACATGTGCAAAGACTGGGGAGGTATGCAGAGACAAAGGAAGAGAGGAAGAAAGCGAGGGGAGATAACATGAAGGAGAGAGAGTGAGAGAGAGACAGAGAGAGAGACTGAGAGAGAGAAAGAGGCAGATAGAGAGAATAAGAGCAAACTTCAAGGTCTATATTGAGTTGGCGGTGGCAGCGCCAGAGGACCTGAGCAGAATAGCCTTGGCATCGCCTCCTCGGCCAATTAATGTGAAGCTGTCTGGGTCCAGGGAAGCTATTAGACTCTGGAAGAGAAAAACACATTAAAAAAGAACAGGAAGAAAGTTCACCGCTGCTTCCCCACACTGGTGCCTGTATGTAAAGCCTCTTGTTTTTCTTGACTGAATAATAGTCTTCATCCCCCCCCCCTTCAAAGCCTCTGGATGTGGGCAGAACATCTCTGCTTTATTAACCATCTCACTAGAGACAGGACACCCTCGCCGACAAGCAGCAGCCTTTATTAAAGATGCCGCCGAGTGGAAAGGAGTGAGCATTGAGATTCAAATTGAGGGAGACAAGAAAACACTGTGTGGCCATAGCTTTAGTTAGTTAGATGAGAGCCAGAATTTGTATTGATGTTAATCAAACAAGCAACTGTTTTTCTTCTTGTTTAATAAGCAGCGCCTGTACTCACAGAGGCACACAGACGTGTGTCCACCGACTGCAGAGGAAAATTGAGAGTATATGTGTGTGCATGCATGCAGACAGGCATGTACATGTGTGTGCATGTGCAGGCAATACATGGGTAAACATGCATGTATGCACACATACAAATACCGCATGGACACAGATGTCTCTGGAATCTTTTGGTCAAGTGTATTTCCTAGAAAAGCACAGAAACACACAACACAGCTGTATAAAATGTGGAGGATATAAACAGAATTTCCATGTTTTTTTCCATTAAGCATAATGAATGTGAACTATTTTATTCTCAGAGCATTTGTTAAATATTTACATTTCAGCAGGTTAAATTGAACTAATGTGTTAATAGGTATGAATCAGCTGTATCACATTGATGGTGTGCACATATAATAATATAAACATAAATAGGCAGTTTAATACTCTTCTCAGCATATCCTGCATTGTTACCAAAGTAACACCACGTTTTGATTATTAACCTCAAGCTTGTTTTAAGCTCTGGAAGAGGTTTGTACATGTTCCCAGAATCAAAGCACGGATCAAAGGAAAAAAACGTGTTAGATTCTCCCTTCATAGAAATGTGTGATTATTGGCTGGACTGGAGTTTATTACTTGGAGGGAGAAGCCCATGTACCAGTGATGTATGGGTTTAAAATCAAATCAGTGAGAGTGATACTTCCCCTCTATGAATTTTAACATAAGATGTGTTTCCCTTTGTGACTCAACATTTGGTGGAAATAAATCAATTGCAGTATCCCTTGGTAAGAGAGGATATTCATACCTGGATTGGATTATAATTTATTTTAGCTTGGGGTGGCACTATTGCTCTGAAATTCAGAGCATTAGTCAGACCTAATGTACCCAATCCCTGACATACTGTCTATATAGTAGAGGTGTGAAAAGAATGTGTGCTTAATGTTTATGGAAATGTGGAGGTGAGTGAGATGACGCAAAATACTGAGTATTTGTTTTCGGATGAAACAGGAGGCAGATGGGAACTTGAACCTGAAGTTGTTGAAATTTCAAGGTTCAAGGTTTAGCTTTATTGTCATTATACAACACAATGTAATGCAGTTGAAGCCCCCTCCATGCTACACACACAGAACATGTATAAACAGATATTCAAATTAGAATAGAATAAAAGTATAAAATGGGCATCAAAGTACATGAAAGTATCACTAAAGGAGGGAACAAAAAGGAAAACGAAACTATATTTATAAGGAACATTACGTATACACATATACATCCCTGCTGTGTTAGGATTGAGAGAAAGAAATGAGGCAAAAACAACAATACATCAGTAATTAGCTACGTTAAAAGGAAAAAACACATCACACAAAGATTCTTTGGGAAAATGTGGCTGGCAGCTCAGGTTGAACATTTCTGTGAGCTCCCTTTTTTTGTTGGTGATATATCTTTCAAGTCCTGCTCTGTACAACTTATCTGGAGTTTACTTTTGTACTACAATGCAACAAAACACTAACTGCAGTGTCTCTGTGTGGAGTTTTCTCTCATTGATTGTGCCCCCTCCAAACCCCACTGACCTCCCCAACCCTCTGTTCTGCCAGCACACATCAGAGTCTCTTCCCTGTCTCTCTCCATGTTAAAGAAATACCTCAGAACTCACTTTTTTGGAAATGATTTTTCAAAAAATACCTGAGTCAATTATTTGCACATTTCTGGTATTTTGTTACAAGTAACAGACATGTAATTAAAGAATCCTCAGTCCCATTAGGTGTGGTGGGACGTGATCTGGATTGTAAGGTTAGCTACCATGTTAGCAAATGTAGCAAATTTAGTCTATCATGCAGTTTATCTGCTATATCCTGAGCAGTGATTTAGAACAGCGATTGTTCCGACTGACTTCAGTGTTTTTCCAACTGGGGAAGCAGCTATTTACAACAGCTACACCAGACCTTTTGAATCTCAGACAAAATTTGAGATGTGTATGGCAACTCAGAGGTCTGGAACCAGGCTAAATCATACCACCCTCTGGACGGACCCTCTTCTCCTCTTTGTCCATCTGTCCTTTCTGTTTGCTCTCAAATTTGTTCACAGCGTCAGTATGAAGGGTACTGTCAGCTAGCTCATCAGCCAAATAAAGTCCCACTTTCTGTGCACAATTCACATCACAAATGGCCTCTGCAGTCTGGCTCCATGCTTAGAAAGAACTGTGGAATTTAGCTATTTTCTGCAGTTAAGGTGTAAGAAATGTGTCAGGTCTAGTTAGTCGAGACATACACTGTTCTACTGTAATCCTACTGTATATGATTAAAGGAAATGCAATAGTAAGGCATAATAATACAGTAAAAATGTGTGACGGCAACTTTAGTGGCTTTCTTTCTGCACTAATTCATATGTTTGAATTGGTCACATTAACTGTTTCATACATAATCCCGCCTCAGTCCAATTTATTCTGTCTGATAAAGCAGAGACGCAGTAAAAAATTTACATTTCTGAATAATGACTCCTCCAATCTAGGCCCCTCATATCTTTCCCATCTGTCTCTACTTTCCTTTGCCCATCTTCCCACAGTGGATTGGCTTGGGCGCTCTCCTCTGATCGCATCTTTTTCTCCCTCTTCCGACCTGATTCTCCCCGTTATGCAGCAGTCGCCCGCTGCCGCTTCCCCAAATCTTCTTTTTGAAAAGCTGTATTGTTGCCATCTGTCTCCGGCACTCAAATGCACATTCATGTACACACACACGCACACTCTGGCTTAACAGCAGATTCTGGTCTTATCTGGTCAAGTGTGTTTACCACCACAATACACCTTGAGCTTACGCGGCAGGTGGCCAATATTTTGCTGTGAGATTATTTGATGGATTTTGTGCCTCAGGTGTACTGTTTTCCCATTTGGAGGAGCACATTGGAGATAAGTGCCTTATGTGTTATCCATGATTGTCTACTCATTTTATTTTCATCATTTATTATTTATCAGTTAATCATTCAAACACGTAATCGATACAGCACAGCCTGATATAGGAGCAAAAAGATAATAATGTGAAATCAAGCTGTGACTGTATAGCCAGTGTAGGGAAAGTGCTGACCATCCCGTTAGACACCTTGGTGACTTTGTTGGTCCATTTGTCCTTTCATTTCCTTTTGTCTCATCTGATTTTAAAGTTAAAGTCAGTCTATAGTCTTGAAATGCATCATTGTCCAACTGAAATCAGCAAAACAATATTTAATCACTTTAATGCAGGAGCTGTAATTTACGTATAATCACTCAAACCACCCCAGATACTGTATATCGTAATGCAGGAGTATGAATAGTTTTAGAGGTGGAGGAGGTTATTATAGGAGCCCAACATGCCTGACAGCCTGATGAGAACTGGTGATTAAGGCCTACGCTGTATCTCACCACATGTTGATGTGTGCTCTTGTGCAGGACCTGCCAGCCGGGCTCAGACATGATGACTCTGCTGTGGTAAGGAGCTGTCAGTGCTATAGAGGCAATGCTATAAAAAGATCTATCACTGCCAGACCAACCAAAGATTGGCCGCTTCTCACAGAAGGTTCATCGACAAATAGGCTCAAGTCTGTGTGACACCTGTTAAGAAAATGAATGAATAATGAATGGAACTTAAAATAAGATATTTTCACTCATCATGTGTGCAAAAGAAATGTCTAAATCGTCTAAATAAGCATCTAAAATGTTTTCTACTTCCATTTTAAATTCTTCATACTGTCTATGTGTGAGTTTAGCTGCTCACAAAATATATAAAAATAACATTTCAACTATTTCAACTAAATGAAAAAGAAAATTGTTGATCCAATTAAAAGATTATTGAAGTTCAACCTCTCAAAATGTCTGTTTTGGCAAATGTGCACTGTGGAAAGTCAGGCTGCGTTAGCTATTAGCAGCTCCTGTTCGATACATTGGATTACCTTTGATAGAGACTAAAAGCGATGACGTCTAAAGTTTTAAGGAGTACCCTTTGTTAATGAACAGAAGGGTGGACAAATGTTACAGACTTGGACATTCTTCTCTATTTTGAGCTCTCTGTAACTTGAAAAGCTAAGAGATTTGTATTTGTGCAACAAGTGTCTACATCTATGTAAAAATAAATTATTTTTGTAGCTGAAAATTGTTTTAAAAAATGCACGGAAGGGACTTGAGGGGTCTCAGCTATATACATACACCATTAAAACAACTTTAAAAGGTAAATGTTCAAATCCACTAATACCATCAGCACTCAAAGAACTGAAAGAATTGCATCTTGACTCCTCCTTTGTGTCTAAAGACCTGAGATCTGACATTGCCGTGCCCTCAAGGACTCCTGTGATATAATGGCCAATGAACAGAGTGATACCCTTATTGGGGACACCTGAGCTTAATCAGGCCCACGTCTCATTTCATTACGAGTGATTGCACCTACACTTTGGTAAGATGCTGATGACAAAGGAAAGGAGGGGTGAGCCGCACACAGACACACTCATAACTCTGGTGCAATCTTTTTTTATCTTAAATTCTTTCAGCACATTGTCTGCTCCAGCCTTTCAGGACACTGATGATACACTGATGACTGCAGTGTCTTGCCTCAGCCTTTTGAATGTATATTTATATGCATTGTCAGCAGTGTGTGAATTGTATTACCGCTATAAAGTAGTACAATTGCAAACGTTTAATCATAAATGATAAATATACTTTAGACTAAAAAGCATTACAAAAGAGGGTCTTCTATCAGTTTCTCATCACTGCATGTTGCCTGTGACTGGGAGACAGAATAGAAAGTCTTTATTAGATACTTTGACAGACAGATATTTTTCTATCTGCTGATAGAGTTTTTAATAGCACTGCCATGGAAGAAAAAAAAAACAATTTGAGATGATGGATGAAACTTATTGCTCAGGAAATGAAGAAGAAATAAACTGAGCGTTTCATCAAGGTGTTTGTGTTTATGGACTACTTTGCAAATGAATCAGAGGGTGAAAGTGACAACTTTAGGATCAGGAGCTGTAACCAACATATGCCACAAAAGAAAAAAAATGATTAGAGCTCAAATGTTCTGTAGATGTCAGTGTGTGGGTGTGTGTGCTGGAACTGTTAATTGTTTTTGGGTTTTTTTTTACTGGCAATGGAGTATTTGTACATTCTGTTAATGCTACTTTTATTTAATTAGAAGCTTTCAATACTTCATCTACCACTTGTTGCACTGAATGCATTTTGAGACTGTGACCAGCCTATAATTCAGCATTTATGTGTGGGACAGTGGGTAGAGATATTTTTAAGTGATTTGGGTTAGGTTTAGCTTAAAATATATGTTGTAGCTGTGTCTGGGCCAGGTTAAGATCTGAATGAACCAGACAGGTTTGCACTGAAAGTTCAGGCATGTGCAGGACTCTGGGAAGTGGTCTCCTCTGTTTTCCACAAAGTGGAGGGAGGGGTGTTGATTGTTACTAACTTATTGTCACACATGCAATGTGTTTTTTCTGATTATTGGTCTGTAGTACTAGGACAGCACTCCTTTCCCTCAATGTATGACCTCATTCTAAATATAGCTTTACACACTGGAAGTGCAAGCACCCTGCCCAATAACCTGTTTTCCATTTATCTGTGCCATCCGTTTGAATGTGTGTTCAAGTTTTGGGAGTCTGCACATTTAAATAAGAGCAATCCCAACAAGAAATAACACTATATTTGCTTTCAATTGAGCTCCAGCAGAGATCTGCCCAGATGGCCCAATCAGAATAAAGTCTGGCAGTTGCATCTGGAGCCAGCAGGCCAGATGGAGAGTGGTGCAGATATGGGTTGAGTCATAAGAAGAAGAAGAAAAAAAACATCCAAGAGTGAAGGACAGACGCACCACCTTTTGTGATATGGTTGCTTATGTTTCCTCTTTGCCATATTGGTTGATGGTGAAACCGGGCCAGATGGGAGAGTCTTAGTATCTGTTCATCAAATAATAATGAGACCGAAATCTGGTCTATCTCAACATACAATGGAGGGTTATCCCTATGAGCCTGGACACTTTTACTTCAATTTCAGTTTTACTGTACTTTCAAGCAGTTATGTTGCAGTTTACAGTGCACAGATTACACCAGTAGCACACAACTCAGAGTTTGCATGAAAACCCTAGGGGAGAAATGTCACCACCCACACTACTAAAACTAAGCTGGGATTTGTCACAATAACTCAAAAAGTGTTCATATGTAAAGCAAGTTTCTCTACAATGAGTGAAGGTCGCAATCCTTGTTGTGATCATCGCACCGTGTTGTCAGCTTGAACGTACAGAAGCCAAGAGCTGTGGTAGGACTCAGAGTGGGAGGCTTGCTGAGGGCTGTATGCAGACTCGAACTTGAGAGCAATTCAGTTGGAAAGATTCTGAACTTTCTCGCTCAGCGCTGTTGGAATTTTAGTTCCTATCTTTCCAAAGTGCAGTGGCCAACAGCATTTAAAAGGTCCCAGATCTGAATGATGAACATGAGTTTAAGTCCCCAGCAAAGGGTTAAAGGCACAGCAAACATTTCTTCCATATCTATACATAGGTATACATGCTATATACTGTACTTGTATCTTCACTAGCTACAGTTTCATAATAGCTTCCCCAACTATATGAATGACTGCATGAAGTAAATCACTAGATACATTGTCTGCAACAGCTAATGCCAAAATTTACTCTTCTGCTAGTGCTGCAGTATAATGTAGTATGTAATTTCATCTCTGTAACACAGAGAAAAATGCTTCTTTCAACAACACTATTAGCTTTGCTAAAACCTAAAGACAAGTGAGGAGCAGTTAGCACATTAGAAATGCATGTAATAAAGAACTGCTGGAAACCCTTCAGTCAGGACATATTCTGCCACTTAAAAAACTGCACAGGTCCATGTTCTGTCAATCTCCATCCCCTCTGTATCCAACAGAGCAAAGATTACTATCAAACTCTCAGCATCACCCGGAGAGAATGCAACACAGCAAAACAGCTCATTTGTGTCGGTGCGGGGAGATAAGGGGTCACAACTCACCTGTCCCGACTTTCTGGCTGACTGTGACAACTGGCCAGGCCTGGACCTGAGGAGCATGTGAATTTAACAGAGGACATAAACTGGTACAGAGAGAAGACATTTGAATATGAAGACATTTGACAGCTTTTGTATTACTATAGAAAGATCATAAACATGACGGATCATATCAGGCTTTGTCTAAAAAAGCTGTGGACAGGAGACTTTACAACACCTTTGCTTCACTAATAAACTAATTTTTTTTACTATGCGTCTGGTCAAGACTTGACCACCTAATTCTGCAGCTATCAAAGACATAGTAGAAGTAGTTTAACTAAAATCTGAAGATCAGGAGAAGAGAATGCCCAAATTCAATACAGTTGACATTAATAATATGAATTACACCTGTGCTTTACCAGAATCGACATGTCACCTGCCATAAAAAGGTCTGTTGTAAACAAATCATGGTAACGTTGGATCACATCAACTTTTCTTTAACAGCATCGGCAGTTGATGAGAGTGTGTCTTCTTCTCTGAGCATTAACACTTTTTTTTAAACTACCACGAAGTGCCTTTGTATTCAGCAGTTATATAGAAATTCAAAGTGTCTGTAATCAATTTTTCTATAGTAACAATTGGAACCCGACCGATGCTGGATTTTTGGGGCCGATGCCGTACACATTATTAGGGAGTAAAAAAATATTTATATACAAAATATACACATAATTATATATTTGAGCTGGAACTAGTTTACATTGCATGTTCTATTCTATATTCTATTCTAAATGTTCTATATGTAGGTTTATCAAAAAAAAACAGTGAGTGAAATCACTGGCAAAACATGTGATGTCCTCTGAGATTCATACAGCTACAGCTTTGTTCTGAACCATTAATTCAGTGGATTGAACTCCAACCAGAAACGCCTTTTGCTCATCAAAACATGACATCTTTAGCAATATTTTGCTGTAAGTGTATAACGATTACAAACATTAGCTACATGGTTAGCTAGCTGGCTAATGTAGCAAACGAGTATGATAAGCATGACTGACATGACAGCTGTCACAGGAGAGTAAAATATGGGACGTTTGTTTATTTACTGTCCAGCATTGCATCTCACCAACTAGGTAACAACGTAGCATCAAGTCAACTCTAAACAGACTCAAACCACCACGCACCGTCGTCTGCTGAGCTGCAGAGTGAATGGGAAGAGATGATGTTTATCTTAATACAAATAAGTGTATTTCCCAAAACGTTGAACTATTCTTTTATAGGAATAGTTTTTACCAGCCAAATATGTCACGTGTCTATTTTCAGAGCTATTTTGTGTGTATAACCAGCATCCCTCTGATTCAGACTTGTGTTTTCTGTGGCTGTTTCTTTGGTAATATTTACATCTCATAACACAAGACATTATAGAACATAACAAGACAGCTCCCAATTCCCCTGAGAGAACCATTTTGAAAGGCGGACATGTATAGTGAAGCCCCCCCGCCCCCCCCCCCCGTGGGAACAAGTAGCGCGTTCTTATTCTGCAGGGATCTCTCCATGATAACTGATGTTTTTCTTTACCCAAGCCTAAAAAGGTCAGGACTCGATGCTTTACACGCCCACAGTAAGACTTCCTGGAGCGTGGCACAACACCAGCTAGCCCACAAGCTAATTAATCCAACCTGCCTTACAACCACCCGTCAAGCACTTCATCAGCTCCGGTCAGTAGCTGCGGTAAAGGGTCAGTGCTTCTCAAACGGCCAAGGTGCCGAAGCGTGAACGGAGCGCGGGGGAAACAATTCCAAGCAAAGACGGAGGTGTGCGTCATGGCAGGGCTTGTGCACACAGTCTTGTAGACACACTCCCCTAGTTACAGAGTAGATGGCACTTCTTTTTGATTTCAATGTATTTTACCTAGTTAAACATCTTTTTATTCCTCTATTCTTCACAAATATTTTCTGTCTTGTCTTGTCCAAATAAATATATACTTACACTGTAAATAATTTAGCTTTTTTCTTATGTGTCAAATGTCTTTACTTACTTACATTGTAAATTCCCAGGACACTGACTCTGACGCTGATTTACCGTGTTAAACAATGTGCTGCTCAGGGTCAATTTTACATTGAACCCTGAGCGGTCAAAACAATTGAATAGATTAGCGCTCTCATTTCTACAGGCTTAGTGGATACAGCCTTCAATGATCAGTCACGGATCATCCATATCCATCTGGATCACACGCTGTATCTTGGCTCATACTCGGCCAGAGGGGAATCAATTAAACACTTATAATTAATTGATTTGGTCTTAAATGTGGTGAAAAGTTCAAGCCCATGCTTAATTAAATATGTGAAGCTCACTGTAGTGTATCTCTTTATGAAACATTACAAATACCATGAAAGTGAAATTAAAAATGCGAGCTGAAAATATCAATAAATAATGAGACACAGCAGCAGCCATAATAGAACAGAATTAGTTAAAATCATCTCTGTTTAAATGTGAATGTAACATTCTTTTAAAGCCTGCTTCTGTAGCACAAGATACTAATAAATACAGGTGTGTTTGGTTGAAAGAGCTATTTAGGCTATAGCAGGGTGCGCTGATGCACCATGCTGAGGATAGACAACCCTGCTAAACAAACAAGTGGATTATTGCAGGTGGTACTTTTCTGTGTCTTGCTTTTTGCGGCCTCATCGATTGTTGTCTCATTCCAGCACTTGTGAGAGCTCTATCAGGTAATTTAGTAAGAGTTTACCAGAGTTACAATGGATTGTTACAATTGATTGTTGCGCTTTAAATTCTTTATTGAGCCCTCGAATCATTTAATGTGTGATTTTGCTTCATCTACTGAAGAGTCACATATGTATCCGATAGAAAAATACATTAAATGTCCATTTGGAATCTTTAATGTTTTCTTAAGTGTTTCTAAAGTTTTTAAGGATTGTTTGTTCAATTAAATGTTTTTAGCTGTCAGATGAATACTTGTCTTCCAAAAATATAACTTTTTTCAGTGTATTTCAGAAGGTAATTTGAAATGAACACTTTTTAAATATGTTAGATGTGACAAAATTTTATTCCTAAAATGTAAGACCTTTCAGATATTCAAAATGTATATTTTACAGATCATCTTGACCATAATAAATGTTGCTACAAATGTACAGATTTTGTCGTATTTCAGGTAATGTCGAATGTTTTGGAGCACAGGAGCCACAGTAACGCCTCGGAGGACTGTTTCATTCTGCTCTAGAGTAGTGAATCCAGTAATGACAAGACGCACGCATGCACGCTGACACGGCATTATGCAGCCCGGGGTACCTGGCCTTCTATGTGAAACCATTATGCAGGATTTCTGCCTCCTGCAGAATGCAGGTGGGATACGGGACCTACTTATTACAGCCCAGATGTGCCTGTAATCCATCACTGTCTCCCCTGCCCCTATCGTACTCTGGAGGATGTCTGGGGCACGGCCCCCAAGTGTGTGCGTGTCTGTGTATGTGTGTGCATGCTTGTATGTTCATCTGTCTGTATTTTCTTTTTGTTTTTTATTAATTGTCAGTCCTTTTTTTCTGCACATGTATTTATGCATGTCTGTGTTGTTTCATTATTCTTCAGTCTGTCTCTCTCTCTGTTCCTCATCTTCTTTTTTGCCTCCAAGCCGGTGGTTTATACAATATTAATTAACGTAATTAAGGGTCTCTCAGAAGTATTGTACATATTAATGATAGCCGTTCATATTGAGCATCTTCAGTCCACCTATTTTTGCCAGGCTCTCTAAAACTAGGTGAATCATTCATGTGTGAGTTGTAGATGCAAGTGTTACACCCCTGCCTCAGCTGTGGTACAGATGGTGTGGTTGTGGTGGCGCATTCATTATTCCTGCTGCTCATTATATACTCATTATATCTGTCACTCTTCTTCCCCTACAACAAAATTAATGATTTGTTGTGGTTCATGCGTTTGGATTCTTGTTGCCAAAACAAGCGATTTATCTGAACTGCTATGAATGCTGACCAACCAAATCCCTGTATAAATACTATAACAATTTAAGATGACCTTGTTAAGCTACACCCACAGAGATAAATTTGGTAGCATTTGAGACCCATTGCAGAGACAGTTTTGCATCAATATTATCAGGTTTCACTGTACATGAGAGGACTTACTTCCTGCTCTCTTATCGATTCAGTCTCTAAAAGCCATAATCCTTCAAATGCTGCTCATTCAGCTCAAGTGTTACTGAAGCACAACAGGCAATTAGAGCGTCGAGTTAAGAGTGCTTTTATACGCCGTTGCAGTCCCTTCACTGAAGGCCTCTGGAGAGTTGATAGTGAGGAAGGCAGTTGCGTGATGGTTGTCTGAGTGTTTGTGTGTCTGCTGCCCACACACGAGCGCCTCACTCTGACACACTGACAACACGGGCTGATTTAAGAGACCATTTACTGCAATCTTTGTCCCTAGCCGGTGACCAACTTGCCTCGGATCTTGTGTCACACAAGATAGGTAAAGGACCAGTCTGTTTTGATGGAGCTGGAGGTGCTCCGACATCAGTGAAACCACATGAATGCTGAACAGCTTGGCAGACTATTGAGCTTGGTGAGGCCAAACTATTTTCTCTGAACACAAAGCAATTAAGCCCTCAGTAGATTCCTCTCTTAAAAAGAGCTTTGCTTTTCTTTGTCAGTTTACATTGTCCTTTACTCTACTAAGCAAGGCTCTACATACTCCAGATCCAGATCAATACTTAGATGTACCAATAGATTGCCTACTGCTGCCACCCACACTAATGAACAAGTAGTTGAGGTGAGGAGAAGCAGGGATCAATTTCATCATGTTCCCAGTTAACCCTTTAGTTTTCTGATATTCCTGTGTTATCCTGGGGAGGGCGTGTGTTCCCCATCTGATTAAGCCTCTGTGCAAAAGGTGTAGCTGTGCTCCGTCGATACAAAATGATTTTTCGCGCTGCTATAACACCACATGTACACATGTTCTCCCTACTGCAACCCCTCTGACCCTAGCTGTCTCAAGTGTTGCAATAATTGCCCAATCAATACACCCTATGTCAATTGCATCATGCCAAGAAAGCAGGAAGCAGAAACAAGCAACAGACCCAATCTGCCCTTGCTTCTCCCCCTGGGGCCAATCTGTCTCCGAATCAATAGAAACGATGACACCAGATGACAACGGACCGGGTGATATCATCTTTCATCTAGAGCCACCAAAGGAGCCTCGGTCTGTGATATGTGGCGGCTATAGTGGACTACTGTTACTGTTTCTGCTACAATTCTTCAATGTGTCCAGCTAACGGTAGGGAGAGCAGAGTGCGAGACCTCTGAGGGATCTCTTGTTCATTCAGAAAGCGCTGTGAGCAGCACATTGGGTCTCCGGTGTGAAGGGTTAAACGAAACAGTGCTGATGTTGGACAAAATCCCAGCATCTCCAAAAAGACACTTTCTCACAAAGTATTAGAGGAAAACAAGCCAAGATGTGCTCATTGAAGGTATCATCAATATCAAACACAGATCCAGCAGCTTTAATGTCAAATAAAGGACAAGATCTCAATGCTTGCTTGATAAAAAGTAGCGTGTTTTGTGTAACACTTACACATGTGGGTGAGCAGGACAGATAATGTTAAACAACATTGGTGCTGCAGAGTCTATCTTCCTCACCCTCAGTTTTTGTTCACCTACCTGCCTGACAGCTCCTAAACTGACAGCACAGTTAATTGTGGCACCTAGTTAGTTTTTGACAGCAACATACTGTGAATTTTAGTAATTTAAGACATTTTACTCTTTTGGATCTGTTATCTGATTTAGATAAAAAAATGAAGAAAGAAGAAAATGTAGTCAATGAAAATCACAATTTATATATGATATAAGCTTTAGCGTTAGATTCTCTTCTAAGGAATTTCCAAAAATAGCCTCAACTTGATGATGCATTCAATAATACAGTAATATCCATGAAGGCTAAATAATTTACATGAAGGCTCATGAAGAAAATCATTCTTACTGAAACACATCCCTCAGATAATTTATGTCACTGTGGTTGGTTTGTAACACTGTGATGAAGAAAAGTACACATTTGGTTGTTTGACATAGTGGTAAAAACATGCCAAGACTACTACAGTTGCCATATGTGGGGTGTAACTGTTGCTTCTTGGCCATAAAACGATTCACAATGGGATGTACCTCGGTTTACCACTTCATTTGACTGTTCTGGTAATATGTGCAGTCAAGACTGCACTCAAGAATTTCCTTAAAGCTGTCAATCCTAAACTCAGGCTATATAAATGCAGCCATGCAGTCAATCAATGCTGTTCTTGGATCCTTGGTATTACAGCTGAATCCGATTCGCTTGTTAACTCAATGGTGTCTGAATGTTGCTTGAGGCAAGATAGAAGGCTGGTAATGCTGGTGAATGCTGCTAATATTTATGCTAAAATATGTATGTATGGAGAACATCTATGGAGGATTTTCAGTGTAATCAGAAAGTACTAGATCAGTCACTGCACTTTAAATTAAACAATTAACTGAGGTTAATGTGTTTACTTTTAGCTTGAGAGTTGTTCACGTCCATTCTGGGTGAACAGGACTCTTAGCCCTTTTTTATATGGTCCCCAGATTTTAAGATAATGAGGCAGGATAATGATCTTTATACCATGGCTTATTGGCTGGAAGTTGTGGACACTTATGAGGCAAGTGTGTGTTTGTCATTCTAAATGAATGTGCCTGTATTGTCTGTTCTTGAGATTGAGAGCAATCTCTTTCTCTCGATTTTAAAACTCCTTGACCAGCCTCGTGAACTCCTTCCTGTTTAACTAGACGTTGGTTAGCACAGCAAATGGCAGGAATACTGAGGAATAATACTGAGTAATGATATTTTATGATATTTAAAACAGAAAAGCGAAGCAAAATTAGTTACATGTATAAATGAACAACTGATATTTTTAATTTTGTAGGCAAGTGGCCATTGTATAAGCGGGATAATACTTGTTCATAACTGGGTGAGTCAGTCATGTGACACCGGTCCAACTAAGCATGTGGTGTCCGACCTGGCAGAAGGTCAGCAGGAAAGACACCAAGCGTATGCTGTTGTCTATGTTTCGGGGACTACAGACTCAGTCAGTTAGTTAAGGCCATGCAAGGTAAGACCTTACCTCTCAGGACATTATACCACCATAGATCAGATAGTGCAGAGGGAATCCTTTGCCCACCTTAATCTTCACTGTCTTGCACAGTCAGCACATGTAGCAGATCAGAGGGATCAGGGATATCACTGAAAAGGAGCAAATGCAAAGAGGAAAAAGGAGAAGAGTTAGAGTGACAGAGAAAGAGAGACTTTCCCTTTCATCATTCTCAAATTACCTTCTCATCCACTGATGCCTCATTTAGCTAAAACGCTACTTGTGTGCATACACTGTGAATGCAACACCAGCTGCAAATTGTTAAGTTATCTGGATGACAAAGGAAATCACATCAGCGACTCTGCTTTGCCTTTAGCACAGCCTTAGAGAGAGTGAGAAAGAGAGAAAGAAGTAAGGCTGAGCGGGCTCGATTATTCTTGAATGAGTTGAATGGATAATGGGTACAGAGAGACATTCAATTTGTCATACACTGGTTGGTCGACTGACTGGCTGCCTGACGGATTGATTGACTGACCGACTGGTTGGTTGGCTGGCTGGTTTACTTACAGTGTTGGAATGACTTATAACTTCTCGTATTTGACTGATATTCCCACAGTAAGGCTCCCAGCATTACAACAAGAGTGTCCTGAATAGCACGGCTTCATCTCTGCTCATCACAGTGCATCATGTCAGCCGCATTGTGTAACACTTACATTTAGTTTTCTGAAGTCAGCTTTACGCTTTATTTATTGAGTTGCTTTATGCATACATCGCTAGTGTCTTGAGACTATCTTTATTTTAATTTGTACGACTCGTAAAAAAATGTCAAAATCTCACTCCATCATTCTAATTTCAGATCTTTTCAGAAGTTACTTAAAATGCTTCTGCTGTCAAACTTTCATCATCTTGACCAGAGAAGATCACAATGGTAATCAAAACAATAGTGAGAGTAAATATCTGTGGTGAAAATCTGAAAGACAGAGAGATCCACTGCAGCTGCAGACATCTTATACTATAGCATTTTACAAGTTGGTATGAATTATTTTGGGTACTTTGGCAATGTGAACATTTCAGTTAAGAAGATGTGCACCAGCCTCAATCAGTAGCCGTGATTAAAGGGAAAATTTCAATCAACTATCTTATAATGTATCGAAGGTCATTCCAATCCATTAAATGCATCTGAGAGGAAATGAGGAGAGAGGAGGCTTATAGAGAAGCTTGGAGCGAGGACACACAGGTGCATGCTATGTTTTTGTCAAACGGGAACACCCGCTCAGTTTATCGATTGGTCGTTGTAGCTGGTGATACATTTTATCAGTATGTTCCTTTTTTCATTATAAAGTCACAATTATTGAATGTGTGTTCAGTATAATCTGAATAACGTATAAAACACCTTTTACCTTTCTTTTTTACTGTACACCATTAAGGCTATCTTCCATTTTCTGTTAACTCTTTTTTATTTTTCCAAATGCATCTTGGCTCAGTTGAAGAGTAGAATTACTATTATATTATTTTGACTGTTTTGGCTAGACTTCAAAAGAATAGACTTGGACTCTCTATAAACTACAGCCTATCACATATTAAATCTACACTTAATACTTAACGTTTACTGTAAGCTGTCCATCCTATTTCTGTCCCATGTCTTCATATTCTTTAAACAGATTTTAATTGTCCATCAGTGTAATTTCTAGTCAGTCAGTCATTCTGTGAAACTGGTGGTAGATTTATTGACTAATAGGTCTTAGAGCTGCACTCTTAATCAAAAACTGACATAAATGACACTGGACTGACAAGAATGTCCCATTTGACAAATACATGCTAGAAATTATGATCCCTCCATCCTGACATCTTCTCCTTGTACCTCTACCTTGTGTCCTGAATGGGGTGAGCCAACTGGAAAGAACACTAGTAATATAAATCTCATCATGAAGGAATTAATGTTTTGATAAAAAGTTAAAAATCGGGATGTGAGTGGGTGTTCAAAAATGTGATGCTATGTTGGTTGGATTTTCATGGAACATTGATATTTGTAAATTACAGAAAATAAAACTGTTATTGACATTTGCAGAATTTGTATATACTGTAGGCGTCTATTGTTGAATTACTAAAAAGGAAAAAACTTTTGAAGTACCCACTCGATTTGGCTAACTTAGACTGCTGAAGCCTCATAGTAGCTGAACTTTGCAATCAATTTTTACACAGATCAAGGACTGCAGATTTTACCCCCCATTGCTTACAGTGTGGCTTTTTCTCCTATCTTGCTTGAGCTTTGCCTCTTGTGTGTTTGTGTAATCTGTCCTCTTTAGAGGTTCCACATCTACTGTATTGCATGTCTGTCCGTCCTGGGAGAGGGAGCTCTCTGTTGCTTTTCCTGAAGTTTTTTCCCCTTCCTTCTTAAAGCTTTTTTGGGGGAAGTTTTTCCTTATCTAAATTGTGAGAGTACAGATTTTAAAACCCCTTGAGGCAAATTTGGGAGAGTTGTGAAATTGACTTGACTTGAATTGACTAGCTACTCTATAGAAATATCAAATCACGACTAGTAAAGAGAGGAGGAATGATTACAGTGGCCAGTAACATGAGTACTGTATTAAGAAAGACTTGAAAAAGTCTGAATGTATCCTTTGATAATTAAAAAATATATAGTTTGTTTTCAGTTACATAGTTATTTCTCAGGTACCCCTTTTTACAATGTGTTTGTGGCCAGATCACAACTAAATGTATTCTCCAGCAAATGAAAAATGCCACAGCTCCTGTTGTGTCTCTTGTCATGTTTCCAGCAGGTAGTCTACACAAAGATGTCCAATTTAAAATTGGGCTCCAGTTACAAGTTACACAGTTCTGTCCAAACAAAACCTACCACATTACCAAACATCTCAAACATCAACGCAAAAGTAATAATAAAAGCATAATAAAAATGCAGCATTAGTAAAATCAATGAAAACACCAAACATGTGTAACTTGCTGTCAAGGGGAGTACTAGTAAACTTGTTCAGCGTCCCGTCATTAATGCTCTGTGACATCTTCTCTCCTCGCCTCCCTACTGAAGGCGACTTGAAAGCACCGGCATATCAGGGGAAAATGGTGGCGTAATTACTAAGTAATAAAAAAGAAACGCCGTCATTAGAAGGGTGTCTTTCGTCTTCTGTTGTCTTCTCTCATCCAGTTCCTCCTGCTGCAGAAAACACTTTTCAAAGCTGTTACATACATTTTTGCCAACTCAGCTACTGAGCTCGAGACTGATTCCTACTAAACTCTCTGCTCTAAAGCTCCTTTAGTTCAGGTGGAGAACATAGATGGACATGTCTAAATGTGTGTTGTCATGGGATAAATAACATGTCCCAACCACACATACATACACATGCACACATACTGTACCGGTGTACACCATCTGATTACTTCTGGTTTTACAGTACTTCATTGCTCTTATTCCTTACTTGGAGAGTTGCTGTTTGATGTGTGTGTGTGTGTGTGTGTGTTACACTGGGCCCAAGCTTCCCAATAACAGTGTGGTTCATACAGAAGAGCACTGGCTGTTTGATCCCATTGATCTCCTCTTGCTGGGTCTGAGATGTGGCGCCAGCAAGACACTGGATGGGTAGCCTGCACACACACACACACGCAAGACTTTGCCGGATATATCAGTTTTCTCAAATACTAAGCTGATTTTATATAATCGATATAGGTCATTTAGTGTGTCATCCTAATAATAATTATGTCGACTCATCTGAAATAATTTAATTGGATGTCCTTCTTCCCAGCTGTGTCCTCCAGCTCCTCCTCTGGAATAACCTGAACGAGTTGGGATATGTAGTGCCTCAATTGTGTTCTGGATCGGCCCTAGGGTCTCCTCCTGGCAAAACGTGCCCAGAATACCTCCACAGGGAGGCGTCCAGAAGGCATCCTGATCAGATGCTTGAAGCATCTGAACTAGTTCCTTGCAATGTGAAAGAGCTGTGGGTCCCCTTCCAGCTCCCCGCCCTGCCCCTGAGGGTGAGCCCAGAGACACTGCCAAGAAGGCTAATTTTGGCCACTTGTATTTCTTATGTTAACGTTCTTTCAGTCTCTACCCAGAGCTCATGACCACAGGTGAGGGTCGAACACTACAACATAGACTAGCTGGTAAATTGAGAGTTTTGCCTTCAGGCTCACCTCCCTCTTCACCATGGCAGTCCTGAACGATACATGCATGACCACAGAAACCGCACTGACCCCCTCACATGTGACCAAGATCCTGATGCACTTGAACTAGACCACTTGCAGCAACAACTCACTCCCAACCCAAAAGGGGCAATCCACCGTCTTGCAGCAGAGTACAATAGCATACCTTTCATTTTCAGCCATTGCCTTATTATATATAGTCTATAAAAACTACTTTCAATGCAGAGTCACCTTATATTGAGCTGCAGTGATGGAATATATTGGTAAACTGGGCTCCATTAAAACGACTGTCAGGAACCCTGTCAGGAGTTAAAGAATTTCAGGAGCATTAATATGCAGCTCAATATTGATGATAAAGGTCAGCCAGCTCCTTGCTAGCAGGCTAATCCACAGATCTTCACAGGTCCAGATTCAATGTGATAAGGGTTAATCTGAGTTACAGTATGTTGCTGGCCAATTATGGACCCATCCCATTCTCGTAACTGGGCCCAAAGGGAGTAAGGCTTCAAAATCTAATCTATGTTTTAACAAGCAAAACTTTAAATCTGTGAAGTATTTAGTCATAATTGAGCAGCTCTTAACTAAAGTTGTTGACTAAAATTTAACTGACAACTGGCCAAGTCCTGTTTGTGGTATTGTCACATTTTCTCTCTCATATTGCTAGATCATAATGTGCACACACACCCATGCAAACGCAGCTACAGCAGCCACATTGCACACAGAAATGGCTCTCAGGGAAAGCAAACACAACTCGCTGAAGCCACGCAGTCTTGTTAGGCAAACACACACACGGCTAACAGTTGATACAACCACTTGTCCCGCTCTCCGTCTCTGTCAACACTCCGCGAAACTTAATCAAACTCAAACAGTGTTAAGCCCTTGTCACCCTTTCATGCTCAGACAGCGAAGATGACAGACATTAAATTCCAATTCATTTATCGTCCTGACTGCATAATAATAGAGAATAAATATCTTGTATTCTATCCTATCCTATTGTAGTGGCAGTGTAGAGGCCCCTTTTCAGTATTATTTTCACATTTTGGCGAAGCAGGTAAAATATAGGAATTAGAAACATGTGGAGGAAGACAGAAGCAAAATGAGGAAGGAGACACATTAGCCAAAGCTGATAATACAGTAAATGTCACACCTGAGGTGACGAAAAAGAGAGGAAAAGGTACGGAGAAAAGCCTAGCCTAAGAAGTGTGAAGAGAGAGAGAGTAAG
Source organism: Enoplosus armatus (assembly GCF_043641665.1). Taxonomy (NCBI): domain Eukaryota; kingdom Metazoa; phylum Chordata; class Actinopteri; order Centrarchiformes; family Enoplosidae; genus Enoplosus; species Enoplosus armatus. Next base: position 20,005,121 of record NC_092180.1, on the reverse strand, counting down.
TAGGGTTGAGAAGCAAAGAGTAAAAGAGGGAGAAGATTTAAGAAAGTGGGAGATGGGAAAAGGATGGGAGGGTGACAGTAGCTGAAATGATGGCCACCCATGCGCTCCTTTAATATGAGGCACAAATGGATCTGCCTTTTATCCCAGCAATCCACACACCATCCATAAAGCCCTGTCAAACCGAAGAGGGTAGCTCATTTATGCTGCAAACATACGCACCCAGACACAACCACACGCACACACACACACACACACACACACACACACGGGTGGCAAGCTCATTTATGCAGCTCTTTATTACCATTATCACCAGACGAGAGAAAGCAAGCAAGAGCCAGGCTGCATTTCGCCCCTTGATGCCCATCATCATCGTCTGAGTCTCAGGTGTTTATCGAGCTGTCACTTCGCAGGAGGCCCAGCAGGCGTCCCGACACTCCGTCCCTCATTGTCGCCCCTCTTTTGCTCACTCTATCTGTGGCACTCTTCTGTTGTTTCTCTTCTCTGTTGTCTAATGTTTCTCTTTTCCTTCATATCTTTTAGTGTCACTTTTATGGACCTCTCCTCGTACCCCTCGTGTTTTTAATTTCTTCATCTTCCCATTTGGTCACCTTGGTGATGTCTCACTTTGCTACTATTTTTTGTTTACAGATCTGTCTATTTTCTGGGCTTACTCGTGCGGTTTCAAAGGGGAAACTGTGTCATTTAAGCATTTAATGATCTCAGAAACTGTTTTTCCTGTGGTTCAATCACTCCCTGGTGCATTTTTCACTCAGGTAAAACATCATGGGTCTAATTTAGGTGTTGCGCTTATCAAAATTCAACTACTGGGCCATTGCGGTGCCCATTATTTTGAGAGGCAATTACTGCGTGTGGTAATTACGTTAATGGACAACTAACTTTATCATGGTATAATTGGGGATCAACTGAGCTTTCTGCATCGGCAGCTATTAGGGGAAAAGCTTGTGCTTGAGGCGATACACTGTGGCTTCACTTCATTTGAAACTCTGCTTCAAAGGGTTTGACTGTTTTAAATTACTGATATATCCACATAGACATATGAGGATTAAATATATAAAAAAAGTTTTTGTTTTTGTGTAACTTTCACAAGTCAGTTTAGGAAAAATCAGTACATCCAGTATACATAACTACTCGTAGCATAAATAATAATTAGAGCTTAAGATCATAAAAATCTGCAGAGAACTGCCAAGTCTATCTTCTCCATTTAAACTGGAGCTTCTCTTTAGTTTCCGTTTGGATTGTGGTGTAGGCCTTCAAAGGACTGTCAATTGGATCCTTCATTATTTTATTATACATCTGACAATATATATTGGATTGCTTTTAGGGGAAAATCAGACCCCATTTACATGTGTATCTGTATCTAGATATCTCATCTGGAAAAGGAAAATCACATGTTAAAGTCAGTGTAAATGCACGCTGTGGATTGTGATTGGAACATTTGGAGGTGGTCTTGCTGGCAATGTGATCTCCACTTGTAACTCTACTTCTTCCTGCTAGCTTGAGTGAGCCCGGAAACAGCTACAAGTAGTGGCATTAAAGAGCAAGCCAGGGACCTGCTATGTTTTTGACACATTTGAATAGGGGCAATCATACTTTTTGGTAGTTTCATGTAGTTTCATTAGATATTAAATTGACATAAAGTATTGCCAGGTTGATAGAAACAAGTCTTTTCCTCTTGGGCCTTGTTGTTTCTCCTGCTTTCTTATTGTTGCCTTCTGGTTATTTATGTTCATTAAATGTACCTGCTGGTCTATATTTCTTTGTTTCTGACTCCCCCTGACTCTCTCTCTTTACCTTAAAATCACCTTTCCTTCGATTGTGCCACCATTAAACTCCCTCTTCTCAAGCCATCAAATCGTCATCTCCACCTTTTTAATTTTAATGCCTCAACCTCTCCCTCCTCTTTCATTTTCATCCTCTCATCCTCACCTTTTGCTGGTCCTTCGTTGTTCTTTATTTCTCCTTCTCTTCCTTTGCTCTCTGTCTTGAGCTGCAGGGTTTCAGGTGAAGTTAAGTCTCTCCTCCTTCTTCCTTTCTTTCACCTGTTCCTTTCTCTCTTATCTTCTGTTTTACCCTTTCTACATCCTGCAATCCATCTCCCATCCTCTAATCCTCTTTCTTTACGTCTCCCTCTGTCTCCATCTGTTCTCTCTCCTTGTTTCCTGTCTCGCTTCCGTCTCTGTGGGTCCCAAGGAGCCCACGTGGGGAAGAAGTATTTGCTGCCTCTCTCTTTTGCGTATCCCTCAACTCTTCCCTTCACACTCTCCCAGTCCCCAAGGTTTCAGATTCTCGTCTCCCTCTTTCCTTCTCTGTCCCACTGTCTCTAGCCCTCCCCTAACCGTCCTCTCCCCCTCCTCTTCCCCTCTACTCTCCTTCCCCCTTCGTTCCCGTGCTCCCATGGGTGCAGGTGGTAGAGGATGACGCTTTGCTTTGATTGCTGCATGGCTGCAGGCATTCCCGGGGCAGAGTAGCTGTGGAGCTTCAGTCTGCTGGATGTAGTGGTAAATAATCCCGACTGGGGAGAGAGGAACAGAGAGACACTCTGGAGGGGAAGAAGGAAGGAAGGGAGTGGATGTGTGTGCATGGGTGGGAATTTTGTGTGTGTGTTTGTGTATGTGTGTGTGTGTGGATGGTTAGTTTGGCTTGGAAGGGTTTTTTGGATGGATGATAGAGCATCTTTGGCGACATGTTAAAAAAAGAAATATAGAGACACTCACACAAAACTTACTGTATACCCCTAATGAATATATTCACAATTACATTTTTTAGTTGACTACATTATGTAAGTGACAGCCTTGACTTTCATTTACTTTGACTGTAATGATAATGGTTGCCTAAAGCACATGTGTGAGTATCATTCTATATGACAGACTTCAAACCTTTAGTACGTACACAGTATATAGCCTATATACTGTGTATAGGCTGAGGAATATGGGCTCAGAAATGGTAATGAATTTTTCCTCAAACTGTGACATTGTTTCGCTCATTTACATTCACGCCGCTGCTGTTTGGGACCTGCAAACAAATGTTTTATTCATCACTGACTCGCAAGCAAAGTCATCTTAACACTAATCAAATGGCAGAGAAGAAAAGACGTTAAGGTGACAAAATATCTACTATTTTAATAGAATATTCTCTGGGTGGACTTTTGAGGTTTTTTAATGAGACACAATGTTTGGAGTTTAGAAGTATAAGTGAATGTCCTTTCATTTGTGGGGTTACCTTTATGGTCTAAATTAAGTGAGAATATGAGATGTTCAGAATATATCAGCATCAACACAACTCTCAGTCATTTCTTTGTTACAAATTTATGGATAAAGGTTGCCAAGCTATCACACTTTGCGGAGAGATACAGTAACACAGACTTTCAATTCCCTTTCAGATCCTATATTGGTACAACTTTAAATTACACTTTCTCACAAGTATGCTCTCATGCAGTCACAGTCCACGTGCATGCACACACACAAATATGCACACACTTGTCTCTGTCAAATTGATTTGACTTACATTCTTTCCAGGGAGACCAGTGTTGGCCATGTCACTTGAAAAATGGAATCAATTACTCACATTGAAAAAGTAACATTACAATACTGATTACTCAACAGCAAAAGTAATTAGTTACATTACTTATTACATGAAAGGCTCCTTTGCTATATCCAACTTCAGAGCCTTCACACTCACATGTCTCAGCTTCTGTATTTAACACTTGTCAAAATAGAAAATGAGACACTGTGGTATGACAGACAGTCACCCTGTGGATTGAGGTATTTACTAACCAACAGCAGCTAGCTTAACATAAACCCTGGTGACTGCACACAGCATCCAAAGGTCCCATCCTCATAGTGAAGGTGCAGGGTTCACACACCCTGCAATTCTGAGCTAAACCACATGGTTTCTGAATGTACTCAGCCTTATTGTAAAGGATAGGTTCAGATTTTTTGTCAAGTATATCTTAATGCTATTATGAGTAGCTAACTGTAATAAAACCCTCCTGCCCATACTGACTGTGAAGTGATACCTTCATAGATCAAATATACTGTAAGTAATTGGGGACAAAATACACAGTCCACATTCTGAGTAAAAAAAAGCATAGTATTCAGTATCCTCCAAAGTTACAGTCTTTTTAGTACAAAATTCCCTCTTTCAATAAACCCAGTGGCTAACTGATACTGCTGAAGCCTCATAACTCTCCGATAGCTCTCTCAACATACATATGGCATGTGAGTATTGTGTTGGGATAGACCGGGAAGAAAAAGCCTACTCTATCTTTTAACCAAAAACACTAGATGCCCAACCCCAAACCAGCTTTTTGTTCCCATAATATAACCGTGTGAACAGATTTTTGTCACCACATGATACAAGTAGACACACACACAAACACACACACACACACACACACACACACACACACACACACACACACACACACACTTTCCCTCTTCTCAAAATGAAATCCAAACACACACAAACAAATAACACAAAAGAGCTGAAGATTAAAAATAAATAATCCAGGCAGCATTCACAAGTATAAAACATATTAATATTTCAAATGTTATCTTTGTCTTTAGCTTTTCCATTCTTAAATACTTAATACTGTGATCCCCTTCATTTGGCAAGTAGCTTTCAGAGAGTAATATATTTTATTATGCATCATTTTAAACCCCAGAAGTGTAATACAAAAGTTGTTATGTGAGTACAATTAGGGATAATATGTGCAATTACATCTCAAACATTAAAAAGATGTTGTGAAAAATGGGAACATCTTGGTTGTGCTTTAGAGAAAGTATTCACTAAAATAGCCTTGACATTATATTATTGGCCAGTAATAACTGCAAAACTGAACCAAATCTCTTTTAAAGTCCACAGTCTTGAGGAGGTTGGATTTATTAGAATATAGACATATCCCAAAACTCTTGGCCAGGATCAGGCAACGTGACAGACTGAGACCAGGAGATATGAATTTAATTTTCATGGCTGGAAAAATATGACATCAAATCATAAAGTTCAATAACCCACACCAACCACACAGATGAGGCACTCTGCAGGGCACAAGCTCGCAAGGGGCAACAAAGTGCAAACCATACCGATGCCTTTATAAAGTACGGTATACCTGAGGTGTCATGGTGGCTGAGAAAGCTTAACTCTCAGAAAGCAGGAATGTACTTTTAGGAGAACAAAAGCCTGTGGTTCAAGCAGTATTCTTCCAAATACGTGAACACTAATGTACACTTTCTTTCAATTCAATTTTGGGTCGTGACCCACCAGTACTCAGTAGTCATTACTACATTGTTACATGAGTACTCAGTACTCAAAGGTTGGACTACACCCACATACTCAAGACTTGTGGGTCAGAGGCGTAACCTTCCTTACTTCATAACCCCTACTCTTGGCCCTCTTGCTCAGAGCAAATCCATCTTCGAACTCTGCCTTCATTTTGATCTCAACTACACACCTGTAAAGCTTTGTGATATCTGTCCAAAGACAGACATGTAAACACCTGGCAAAGTACTCAAAACCGTTTCTGTGGTAGTTCCCGCAACAGTAGGTGTCTCCAGGACCACATTTTTCCATGATCACACACACAGACTCACAAGGTGAAAACAATACCAGCCACAGGCTGTCGCAGCTGGCAAAGACAGAATCCATAATAACAGAAACGACTATCTTGATCATTATGTCTGTATCATGTATATCTGTTCATAGAAGTAGTAGTTCATAGTGGCTTAAATGTCAGAGTACAAGAAAGTCAATGTTATATTCCTGGTGAAATAAATGATACAGCTCACAGTTCAAATCAGCCAAGGGTTTTTCAAGAGGATTTTCAAGAGCAAAACAAACTGCCAACTCAATCTTCTTTGTAAGAATTTGTAGAAGCTGTTTAGGTGAAAAGGGAGTTCACTGGTCCCTCTCAATCTAAAAAATAAGAGATTACAATACTCAAAGAATTTGTCTTGTTGGTTTTTGTTGAATGAGAGTGAATTCTTCAGCTGTTGAATGGCAACTGGGAGCAGGGTCACTAAAAATTATAAAAATATCGCTTCAAGTGATGCCTTGACATTTTGAAGTATTGTCACAACATGGGAGAGAAGTGTCTGTTTAAGCACTTCTGGTCACTAGACTTCAAGTTTTTGAAGGTCAGTCTTATTAGGGCATCTGACTTTTCTTTCAGTCTGCAAACTGCAGGATTCTTGCATGCATGTTGATCTGAGGTTTTGGGGTAGTTTGTTAGCCAGTAGCAAGGTAGAGAGTGAGTTTTCACAGAGAATTTACGTCAGCACAAATACGAATCTATCCAAGCTAAAGGTTTCTATGTGAAGGTGGCACACTTGCACATGTTATCCTGGCACCAACTCTCCATTTGATCAAATCTCAGCACACCTGGGATCTATCCACTATAAAATCAAGCTGGATAAAATGCATCTAAATGCCAGTATAAACTACAGTAGGCTTCCTGGCACTAAGCTTAAGCACAAGTAAACAACCCATCGTCTTTGAAAGACTTATTTTGTATTTTTGAGGTGAAAACATCAATAATGCTTCCACTACATTGCATAGCATATATTAAAATGGTCAGGTGAATCATGCACAGGGTTGATTAATGAGAAGAACTACTCTGTAATCGCACATTAGCTGAGTGATGATGATGCAACCACTTTCTCTCTTTCCTCTCTCTTTTCTCTTTTTTGCTCAAAGTGGCCATTTAATTGAGCTTTTCTCCAGAAAGAAAATAATCTGCCTCCTCTTTGCTCCTTGAGAGCCCTGAACACAGTGATTCATACAGTATGTGGGCCAGTTGAGAGGAGTCCTGAAATAACCCATTTGTACTTCCAAACAAATACCATGTATAGGTTTTATAGGATAAACACACATCATTCTCTTTCCGCTCAGATGCAGCATTTTTGTAAGACTTGTAGGTAATGATTATTTTCTGTCAATTATCTATTTTTTCTCCACAAATCCCAAAGATATTCACTGTACTATTATAACAAGGAAAAGCATCAAATTATCACATTGAAGAAGCCATGTTAACTACTAATTATCAATTATCACATTGTTGCAGATTCATTCTCTGTTGTTTGTCTACTCAATTAATCGACTGATTGTTGCAGCTCTAGTAAGGGCAGTTTAGGTTTGTGGTCCTGAACCTGTTTTTGACTTTTGATTGATTGAAATGAAGCAATGCCTATTTGTGACCCGTCATTGCAGGTGAACCAATGAGGGCATAATGACAACATAATTTCATGCAATAGTGTTTTTCCATCCATTTCTCCTTACGGCTTAGCACTCAGAGATCAAGAGAAGTAATTTAGTGTTAATATGACCAAATAGATGCCCAAGAGTCTCTAAAACTTTCAATTGAAACTTCCCTGAAAACGATCAAAACAATAATCAAACACCGCTGTTCACTCCAGGAAAAACACAAACGTTCATTAAAGAGGCAAAGTGTCACTCTTACTTTTAGTTCATTACGACCATGATGCTTCAAATCTCTTGCCGTGGCAATGATTGGCACTACACAGCATCCTCATCTCCTCTGCACCACCAGCACTGCATCTCCACAGACTGAGATAGAAACCAGAGCCACAAATGGAAAGAAGGGTCATCATATGAGCCGCAGCTGCCATCTCATCAGCTCACACAAACATCAACTCTGCTTCGTCAGAGGCAGAAAAGGTCACTGCAAACAACACCACAGGCTTCTCTAGGTAACACTTTCCCTCCCATGTTTCTTCCACCGCTTTCTTTTGACTTTGACAGAGAAAGACCTCCATGGCTACCTTGTGACTCTTTGGAGCCATCTGCCTACTACAGACTCACCCAAGGATTTCCCCAGGCTGGTTTTTCCACCTCTTCCCCTCTCTACACTCAGTATTACAACTTTTCTCTTGTTCATAGTTTAGTGCTTCTCAGTACCCTATGAGTTTTTTTTTTTCATTATGGGTTTCTTCTTGATCTGCCCGTTGGCATGTATGAACAGTATGAATATGAACATATGAACATATGAATATGAGAGATGCAAGTGGTCGACAAATCGACAACAGGAATACTTACAAATAATTATATTTATGCATTAAGTTGAGGTGTGAAGGTTAGATATTAAATTGGTTACACACTTTGATTACAAATGATTATGTTTAGGTATTGATATGGTTAAGTTTAGGTTATTTCTCACTTAGGATATGTCTGTAACCCCCCCCCACGTCTTTCTGTAACTTTCCAGAAAAACTGAAAATCCAACATTCACAACCACTTCACGTCATGGTTGGCCAGCTGTGTGGAGCCAGGGTTCATCCCTCTCAAGCTCTTTATTTTCATTTCTTGGCACTTTTCGTGTGAACAACAAAGTGCAACACTATCAATGCCTCCCAGGAGAGACTGTCTGAAAATGTGTGCCATCTCCATATTAAAACAATATCATGTGTGCCCCTCACTCTGCCTTCAAGTGAGGCAAAAGTAATGATATATATATATATTTAGGGTTTCGGGTGTTGTAACACAGTAATGTCATTCGCTCTCCATGCAGAACTTCTACTCCTTGTTGACACTGTGTATAGGAAGCTTCATAAGTAAATCTCCAGTCCAACTTGATTCTGAGTGGTTCTGAGTCACTTGATAAATATGGACCAGGCTATGCATTCATTCTCATGGCATATGCATATTTCACTACATTACTGCATATTATCTGCATATTTTGGGTTATATTCTGCATGTATTTATCTTCCACCTCATGATTTGAACAGATCAAACTGCACTTGTGCACACATCTACACATACACCATGTTCTTCAATCTCGAAACCAACTCACATCTGTGAGGTAGTTCGTCCGCCTTACTGATAAAACGTTCCTTTGTTGTAAGTACTTGCTCTCTTAGTCCTTATTAGTGCTGTTCTGTATTCTGTACCTGCACTCTCTCCTCCACTGCTGTCACAAGCCATGTTCCCCATAGGAACTATTAATGTGTGAATGTTATTGTCCTGGCTTCTGTTCAGCTCATCCACTCACAGCTGTCTGTGCCACCTGATGATCAAGAAATCTGCAAACAGTGGTTTTACAGGTATCTGTAAAAGTAGTACATTTAGCATGCCTAAGGCAGTGCTAATCTAGGATAGATGTGATCGGTGCTGTATAAAGTCACTGCTGTGTAATCTGGTGTGGACTACTTGCATGCTCCTTCTTTCTTGATTGTAGTAGAGCTAAACATGACTTCCTTATATCTCACTACTACATAGCTCAATGTAATAGACAGCATGCAGAAAAGTAGCTTCTAAGGGACAACACAGTGTACAAATTGCTCATTCATGCTGTAAAATTTGTTTCCTATAGAGTAAGAGTAAAATTACTGTACAATTATTGTGCAAAAACTGAAGCGTGGGTCTTTTCTCAAGCCTTTTAATCAGGAGGCAGAGGAACGCGTATACATTAGGTGTAAAAACTGATTTCTCAAATCGGCTAATTATGTTAGCAGTGCCAACATTTTCAGAATATATCCAAATATATCAAATAAACCAGAGGATGCAAGAGGCCTAACTAAATTATATTCATTTCTCAAGAAAAAACAGAGAATGACCAATTATTATCATGTATGAGGACTTGTACCTGAATACATGTTCCTTCTAGTGCTCTTAAACTATGTGGTCAATGGCGACATTTACATTTACAATACATTTGCCATTCTAAACCACAAACTCAAGTTTCACCAAACAAAATGAGCAACTTCTTCATTTGCAATGTTTGACAAGTTCCACTTCACATGGTAAGATGAGGGCATTTCAGCTTAGTGGTGCAATTACACTAAAGAGCTATGCTATATTGTATCACACTATCATCCATGTTAATCAGCAATTAACCTTGTGCACTGTCGGCTGCAGGAATTCAGCCTAGAATTTCAGCCCTTTTTTTGGTCCATTATCATTCATAAATTGAATGAGAGAATGGGCTTCCTTAGCTATAATATTTATATAATTTAAATGATACATTTAATTTACAGAGTCTCCATGTTACTAAAAATATCTTTATTGTATGTTACAGAACACTACATAATTAATGATGAACCTCTTTTCAAGCAATTAGCAATGAAACTGAGGATGTCTGTTGTCTGTGTGAGGCCAGTATGGGTTATAACCGTATCGCTTGATCCATTAGCTTTACAACATAATACAAAAAGCACAGATACCCTTCAAGATAGGTTCATTCTTTGCATTTAATATCAGAATGTCATTTCAGGTCTTTTTAAAAAATGTTCTTGAATTAGTTTTTTGCAGGTTTTATCAGATGGGCAGCATCAGGACAAAATGGTTTAATAAAAGGAACTTTTTAGGACTTCTGTGCCATTGTCTAAGCTCTCAGGGTCTCAGTGTATTATCGAACTCCATTCATGTGGCCAACCTCATTCATCTGACACAATTACAGAAAAAATAAGAAAAGTATGTCAAAATCCTCAGACTACATATTGAAAATGTCCACTTTCTGTGCAGTAAAAGCTTTTCAAAAATAAACACACATACACAATTAAATTTGAATTGGATTGGATTAGAACATATGAGAATGCATACACACTCATACACACTCACTCTGCTGGCTGGTCTGCTCTTCTTCCTTGTAAAAATATCAAACAGTTTGTCTGAAACAAGCCACCGAGGAGAATGAAACGTGATGATATTCGATTTTTACTTTCTATAATGACCAGCTCAACGTCATAATAGCTGCTCAGATTCTGACCAGGACACAAACCCAAACATAAAATTACATAAAAACTGGGCCCTGAAGGTAATGTGAATCCAAAATGGAGTTTTTACGGTGTAATGCTGCTTCACTGTCGTGGGCTGCCATTAATTTTCATTGCCAACAACCATTTGAAGGCACTTTAGTTTTCGAATTTTACATGCCAGTGGCCTGGTTGGGCTTGGTGAGCAGGGTGTGTGCAACTCATGAGAGATTTGACCATTTTGAGCAGCTCAGTCATTAATTCAGTGGAGTGACTTGCTCTGGTGAATTGTGAACGAGAGATTTAACAAATCATATGAAGGAAATTGTCTTGTCATGCCAGAGCACTGTTACCGTGAGCATGCAATCAAATTAATGTGTAAACCTGGTGGTAACTCTGGAGGTACTCTGCATTTGTGCATTTTAAGAAACTCATACATTTAGACATTTAGAAGTTTTACAAAGCAAATTCAAGAGAGCCAAATCTGAAAAATTAGTCAAACTTTCAAACATGTATATCTTGTGCATAGTGAGACCAGTCGCTGTAAAGCCTACAGCAGGAGACAGAAGGATTTATGAGGCAGCAGCGAGCTGTAGAGTCGCTTTATTAGCTGGCAGCCGCCTTTTGTGGGCAGGTGCTCAGCCATGTTTTTACTGCCATTGCTCTCCTCCTCCTGCTCCTCCTGCTCCTCCTCCTCCTCCATCCCTCATCATTCTGGCAAACCCTTGAGTCCTCATCAAGGACAATGTTAAGTCCCTCTTATTTGTGTTTACACTTGCACATACACATGCAGGGATGTAAAAGATGCTTTCTGATACATGTTGACTGTCTTCAAAGCTTGATTCTGCAAAACTGTCAGTGACAATGTTCTTCAGTTGACTATTTCTGGCTGTGACAAACAAAGTATGGCAAAGGTATGATTCAATTTAAGTAACACGAGTTAGATGAAAAGTTTGATACCACCCTCAAGTCCATACTTGTGTAAATAAATATGTAGCTGGAGCAAGCAGCCGGTTGGCTTAGCTTAGCATAAAGACTGGAAACAAGGGGAAACCGCTAGCCTGGCTCTGTCAAAGGTAACAACACCTGCCACCTCCACTTCTAAAGTTCTTTAATTAAAACATGTCCCATTTGTTTGTGGTCAAGTGACCACTATGGTTGCCTGGAAACATCAGTCCATTTCCACCTTGTAGACTGGGTGATGTGATGCTGATTCACAATGGGGATGTAATAATACTGTCATAACTAAATCTTAAATGACTCATCATTGGCATTGTGTAATTCAAATCATGCATTTTATTAAATTATGAAAAAAAGGGTGTACATAAAGTTGTCTTTCAGCAATGTTCACTTAATTAAGGGGACATTTTAAAAAGGAAATTAACATGAGATAAACTGTAAATAGTAAATCATGGAGCTAAAACTTTATACCCGAGGAAGGAGTAAGGACACTCATCACCCTATTAGTTTATTGCCTTATCTGTAGGGTAATTTAAACCAATTGCTTCAGGTCCATCGTTGTCACCCTCTGTGAGAAGGTTGTGCTTGCCAAATGAGGTGGTAGGTGTTTCTGCGCACTCTCAATTGTCTGTGGACAAGCAGCAATATAAGAGTTATGGCTCCCCTCTGTGGGTCAGCTTCTCAGTCGAAGTTAGTTGAAATGTTTATGGTCCCGAAGAGGGTTTGCCTTGCACACTTAATGAGCGCATATAATAATGAACACAGCTCAATAATAAGTAGCAAGAAGAAAGAAACTCACCATTTTTAATGATGCTATGATCACAGTTGACATATTTTCATTGCTGTCTACTTAAACTAATTGATGCATGACATCGTATATCACTAGTGAGGAGTGAGAGAGAGGACGGGTGTGATAGACGTTGGTGTTTGATATTCTTTAATGAACAGCATCGCAAATGCACCACATACACTAACAGCATTACAGTGTTTACAGCGTTGGCAGACCTCTCAGGTGCATTCCATACTTAAATACTATATAGTCAAACCTTCTTCTCCCCCCCAGCCTGGCACACAAGGCAGTGAGCAATTATGATGACTCAAAGATGATTTCTATAAACAGTAGCCTCTGTTTGAGGTGCAACAAGAGGAGATATTTTTCAAAAAAAGGTCAGAATGATTGTGTAAACATAGCAATGTTTGTATTACCCAGCTAGTCCACTGGTGAAATGTGTGAAAGAGAAGATTCAAATCCAGCAAACTTCCCTCCTTTATCTACCTGAAAGTATCCTTCTGAGCCAGTATAAGAACCCAGTAAGACATGACAAGACACGACTTCTTGTGTTACCTTCCCCTGTCTGGTCCTTGTAAGCCATGCGAGTATGTGTTAGCCAAATGGGCCCCATCAGCCGTCTCTGGGGGGTCAGTTTGCTAAGTAGTAAACCTGTGTTCTGTCAGGTGTCATTAAGGTCCAGCGGGACTCTGAGGGGACCTGTCACGACTAGGAGTAATGGATGTCTTCTTCACTGATTGCTAGCAGGGATGGAGTCAGCACAACCAGCAAATTAGAAGTGACATCTTGATGGAGGCAAAGCAGGAGGCACAGCTGGTCACATAAGTTAGATGGAGGAAGGGGAAGCTCAGAAAGCAGGAGAAAATAAAAGGAGAAGAGAGATGGATCCAAACACGGGAAAAGTACACCAGAAACTCTTTCAAAAGGGTTGATAGTGTATATACCATGCCATTTTTAATATTTGCTCTTTGAAAGGAAATTACATCTTGAACATTGATACCAGAGGGCTGCTTAGTACAGTCTCCTACTGATTAGCTCTCCTTGAGCAGCTGGGGGCCGAGTGCTTTGCTCTGGGTTGCCTTGAAAGTAGTTTGTGAGGAAGAGAAGAGCATTACTCATTCACTTTTGCACAGATTTTTACAGATGATATTAAAATGGATGATCAGCAAACACAATGAAACTGTGACAGAATTTATATCATCCTTGAAATGTTTTTTGTGTGATGCTTTTGTGAGAACCTACAGACATGAGAAATAGCTTTATTCTCTCAGGTTCATTACACATCATCATCATCGTGTTGGAGGGCGTTAACAGTGCTGCAGTGGGCAAAGGACTACTGTACCGCATCAACAACAAAAACCAACCAAGTAACAATCCCCACTCACTTCAGGCTATGTAATAACACACAGAGCTACAAACATCAAGGGAATCACTGTGTGTCACTCAGCAGCCTCGGGGCGAGATGAGTACAGGAGCTGACATTATGAAATGGATTAGATTTGAGACCAATTAAAAATGAATTGCTCGAAATGAGCGCTGACCCTCACTGAATTGGATGCCAGTGAACTCATTAGGCCGGTCTCTCACTCAGTGCAAGCCAGCAGCTGGAGAACAGGCCTGCCTTACACACTGTCAGAGAGGGAGAAAACCCAAAGGGCTGCTGCCTGCAATGGGCCGAGAATTATGTCTTCTCAAGATATGTGGCACATGTGCTACACACTGTATGTGTTTGAGTGTGTGTACGTGTGGATGGACCTTGTGTGACTTTGCATGAGTGTGTGTATGAGTGTGTGTTAGTGTGCTATCTGCATTTTCTCTGTGTGTACAATATGGTACCACATGGATGCACATGCATCTGTGTGAATTTACATATTTGTGTCTGTGAACACATGTCTGGAAAATGGTAAAAACATAGGTAGAAAATCGTTTTTTTGATGATGATGATGATGATGATGATAATGATGGTGGTGTGTGTGTGTGTGTATATGTGTGTATTTCACAACAATATTGTTAGAAATGTGTTTGTGTTCTACTGTCATTTATACTCTTCATTTGCATATGTTTAGCTGTCCATAAAATATACATTTATATAAAATGAATAACATTTATCAATAAATGATAATGCATGATTTGCATTTGAATTAACCCTACCTAAAAAAATGAAAAAGTCAAAAGTGAATCTAAATAAAAGCTGTGTGACTGTTGGGAAATAGTCGGCCATATTGCATGATTTCTTTTTTAATTGGAGATTGTATTTAATGGGAGAAGGCTGAATGTATAGGCTAGTTGGTCTGAAGTGTCTATGATTAAAAATGGGCCAAATTGCACGTTTTTCTTTTTTTCTAATGTTGGTAGAGCCACCAATAGGAGATGGTTCAGATAAAAATAAAGTTGGGTTTGAAGTGTGAATGAAATAAAAAAGAAAAAACTATTGATAAAAATCTGAAAAGTTCTCTCTACCTTTTGGCATGAACTTCAGAGACGCTCCTTAAAATAAATACTACTTAACGTAAATATTCAGATGCTGTTCGTATCTGTTCAGAGTGCATTATGTACGCATATCGGAATTATGTATTAATATAATAATATAATAATATAGTATATTTGTTTACTTTCCTAGTGTGTATCTATGTGCATTGAATGCATATTGAAATATGTTTAAAAACAGATTTCAAAAACATTTCTAACTAACTGTATTTATATGCATTATCAATTTGCTCAACCTGAATACCATAAATAAAACAATAAAACACAAGCATTTCTAACAATAAAAGCATAGCCATTTACGTAATAGAGCACATTTTCCCAGTTCTGCTCAGTAAAGTCCATGTCCCTCATTTGTGTCATCATCTCCATCAGCCGATCCCTTCGCCATATCCTCGTCGTCCGAGTCGTGAGCAATTAGCTGCTTGCCATCTCGGCAGACTGTGTTTTGATTGGCCATTAAGCGTCTGAAGCCTTCATTAGTGACAGTGCCTTTATCACAGGAAGGAAATTAGCTGATGTACAGAGAGAAGAGAAGAAACAAAAAAGAGGCTCAGAGGATGAGGACAGTCTAGACTGTACAGATGGTAATGGATCTGTAACAAAAAAGTCAAATGAGTGATGGATGAATCATACAGTATGTCTGGTATTCAGCCAGCCTCTCTTCTTATGCTCTTATGACACTCTGTGATCTCCGGGTCTTGGGTGCACTGCATGGCTCCCTTCTTTATTGGTTCCCTCGCTTAGAGAGAAGACGCTGTGAAAGTTTGATTAGTCTCTGAACTGAGTGGCAGTATGTCTGTGAAAAATCCACCCAAAATCGAAAAGAAACTCAAATATTCACAAGCAATTTAATCAAAACTTGAGAGGAATGATGGAAAGGTTGTATGATTCATTCAGACAAAACACTGAATACCTTGAAGCGATATTCAATGCTTATAGTAAAAATGTAGTAACATTGAAACTGTACACTTGTTGTAGTAAAGGTTTCTCTGGACTGGCTACCTGCAATCATTACAGATAACAATATGCTAATTGTTTTTGGGTGGATTTTATCCCTAAAGATTTGTCTAGTAAAGACCATACAGGGGTCTCTGTGGATATTTCATGTGGGACCAGGGACTGATGGACATGTCCATGTCCCCTGGGAATGCTCTTAATGCACTTCCAAGGTCGTCTGCTCTCGCTCTAAGTAGCACAGAGTGGCAACAAGCCCTGACAGCATCACTGGCCCAATGGAACCTGCACAAGATGTCTCCTGCTCTGGGAAGCACGGGTCCATTAAAAATGTATAGATCAATATATAAGAATACACGCACCTCCGGCTGTCTATGTTAATTCAGAGAGCAAGGGGAGCAGCAAATGATAACTGAGAGGAGACGAGACGAAGGGACAAGGCAGTGACAGAGCAGTTGAAGAGTTTACAAGGGGAGACTTAAAGGAGGAGAAAGGAGCAGGGAAATCATGAAGAAAAGAAGAGGCAGCAATTGAGTTTAAAGAGGTAAACACATCTACAACTTCAGCTATGTACAAAGGTAGTCGAAAATCTTATTTTGTCATCCCACTCTTCTGCCTCCTTTGCAGGATCTCCCTTGGGAACACCGTCACTCTTTCTTTCAGGGACAGTAAGATAAAACGTTATTAATTCCCACAAAGAAAATGGGCTGTCTTTGATTTGCAACAGCAACTGATTTTATTTGAATTAATATTCAACAGAAGTGAACAAACAATTTTAGAGTGCTGAAGCATGAAACATCTAATCACTGAACTAAAGTCTGCTTCTTGTTGAGTTAATAGTGGGGTAAAGTTAGAGGTTAAACTTTGTAGAACCCCTTTAGTTTTGGATTTAGAATCAAATTCTGCAATTATGTTTTGTATATGATTGGACAGACAAAGCACCAGATTTGCTAAACTTCTTATGATGTTTAGCCTGCTAATGTCTAGGTCTTATGGGACATGGTGTCAGTGGTGTCATGGTGTTAAAGGCCACTAAAAAAAATGCTGCCACCGTAGAAATTTCCATGAAAACAGTATGAAAAATGTGCAGTAACTACAAGACCATTTGGTTACCAAGGCGCTCTGACTGTCACTTACAGAACACAGTAACATCAAACTATGCAGCTAAAACAAGACAGCCATATCAAGCAACATCTAGCTGTTGAGGAAGCCATAGCTAGCGTTACTTAAAGTTAAAGCTTAATTTACATACAGATTTCCCCTGTTATCTGTATTACAGTAGTATTTATTTTGGAATTCATTTTGTTATTTGAAATAATGAAGCAGTAGCCAAATTCAGTCATGAAAGGAAAAAAAACAGATAAACTATTGCGGTAGCTTAACAGGGTAGCTGTAAATGTCTGATTAGCTTTTGACTTTGATGTAGTTAAACTACCTAAATCAGATAAACACATAGCAAAACAGAGACACATTTAATCACTACAAATAAATGTGTTGAAATTGACAATAAAGATACAAGAAAACTTCTCTTACGCACATAGGCTCCATGGTAAAATAATTAGCCTATGAGACATGACAAGATGGGATTGTAAAATTTGTGTTGCACAGTTTTTCAGCCAAGCACATTTTCTCAACCTCACTGCTCTGTGCCTTTGTAAGTCGTTACAGTTTGCAGCTAATTAGTGAAACTGCAAGCAACATTTGTAGTATAAAGAACAGCTTAAAGAATGACTAAATATTTAAATGTTCTTTGTATACCCTAATGAAAACCACAATGTGTTAGTCTCACATTGGTCTTTATGCTACAAGTAATGCCTTACTTTCAACCCTTTAAGACTATTTCCCTTCTCCAGTTCTCCAACTTCTCCAAGTTGTGCCAGAAATCTGTACTGCAGTTTACAGGAAAACAGAATGATGATATTTTATCTGTAACCTTGGAAACATGACATGGTAAAGGTTAAAAATAGTTTAACACAATACTGTTATCAAGATGGCCCTATGTACAGCATCCTCACTTACTATTCCTCTAAGTTGGGAAAATGTTTTTGTCCTTCTGTAATTATATAATGTGTTTTAAACTCTAAACAAGCATATAAAATTAATAATTTCACTGTTATTTCTTTTGCTTTGGACTGATCCCAGTTCATTTCCTGAGGCTTTTGTGTGAATGACTTGTTGATGTTTTAACTTGTTTTTAACTTACAAAGATATTGTACACTTATGAGAGATGTTCATGATTTGAGTTACAAGGTTTAAAATGTTTAACAAAAGTGACCAGGAATGGGTGTAACAGCTCTGATAGTGATTACTTTACTGTGTGTGTTTAAAGAGTGATAAATAGTGAAAAGCAAAAGCCACAATTTGGATTCTGTGTGAGTGAGTGGTTGTATGCAGTGTGTGACCTCTGTCTTTTTCCTTGTCGTGAAAAAAGAGCAATTAGGCAGCCTAAAGCTTTCTTAAACCCTTGTTGCTGTTTTGTCAAACCTGACCATTAAACAGATCAATTTCCATTCATTGGCTTGTTCCATTGGGGTGTAACCTATAAACACACACACTCTCACAAAAGACACAAATAACTGGAGACCTTCCAGATCACACCAGCTACGACAGTCATCAACATGTTGACGTTCCGACCCATGAGTACTCAGTAGTCATTACTACATCATTACATGAGTACTTGAGGCCCAAAATCTGACCACAGACAGACATTCAAACACCTGGCAAAGTACTCAAAACCACCTCTGTGGTAGTTACCGGTACAGAAGGTTTCTCCAGGACTACATTTTGCCATGATGACACAAACACAGACTCACAAGATGAAAAACAAAGATGCTTTCCTATACACCTTAATTTGGCCCTGGGTGTGTGTGGTGTGTGTGTGAGTTTGTGTGTATTTATAGACAAAGGCATATAATATATATGTATGCTTACAAACAAAATGTAACTAAAAGAGCATTTGAATAACCAGTCATGACAGACCGGACTCAAAGCCCCACTAGCTGCTTGAAGAGGCTGCAAATTTCACAACGTAATAACAAAAGTGTTGGACAGAACAAACTGTACACTGGAAACACATCTGTTCTTAAAGTATCTGGGCTGCAACGATTGTGTTTTTTGGAGAAAGACATCAAAGGGCTATCCTCTTGGGAGCAGGAATGTGCAGGGTGAATTTGATGGAAATCAGATTATAACATATCTTGTGTGTCAAGTTGACATTTCAAGCCTGAAGACGGTGGTAAAGGAAAACTCAAGGTCAAGTTCAAAGCTGCAGCATGTGAAAGTGTCCAAAATGGAAAAGGGTTGATCCTCTGGGGAGTGTGTGCTCAGTAGATTTCATGGCAATCTGCCCATTAAATTGTATTTCTCTCCCATATCCACAGAGATATCCTCTTCTGAACCAAAGTGTTGAACCAGTCGGCATCGTTTTACTAAAGCTCTGCAGCTGACATGGTAAACGCATTAAACAAAGCAAAATAAAACAAAATGAACAGAGAACAAAGCAATCAAAAGCATACTGATGCTGTCACATATCCAGAACATGGAGAGACACACTGATAACATCAGATGAAGCTTCCTATTGTGGCACTTTCATCACAGAGATGTCAGCTGTATTCATTATATCTTTATTTTTTGTCTTCATAAATCTACATATTTTGACCCTGGCTTTAGAGATGCCGCTCCTCTGCTGACTCCTCTTTGTCTCATCAGGACTAAAGAAAACACTTCCACTTTTGTTAAACAATAAAGTTGTACTCTAATGTTACCCCATTAATTATTGGGGTTATTCATGTCTTTTTAAATGTTTGAAAAAATTAAGTAAGAAAAGCTCAATAGAACTAACCTATTATCATATGATTTGTAGCAAATATTGAGACTATGCAATCTGGAGGCTCCCAAACTAGTCATAGGAAGTGCAAAATAGTCATTTTACATTTTTATTGCCTCATAAATATTACTTTCACAGTTCATGAATAGCTTGCCCTGTATTAATAGTCAGTAAAAGATCAATTAACATATCAGTCAGAAGGCCCAGTGAGAATTTTGACCAGCAAGTGTGGCGGGCGAAAAAAAAATCTTCTTCTGCTCTTTTCCCTCAGTCATACTCTTCTCTTAATGATCTTGTCAAAATCTGTATTAGCTTGCCTGGTCTGAACTTTGACCGGTTGAGTCAATTTGCATGTGAATTATTAAATATATTCCAAAGTGATTATAATTCTGTGACAAAGGCCAAGTGGTATTAAGCTAAATCACGAACTGTCCTTATCAGGCACACATTTGGTTGGTTCATCAGACAGAAAGACAAAGATGGACACAAATAATACCTTGAAAATATACCCAAAGGACTCCATGTGACACTTCACAGCCTTAATTACAACCCACCGCTTGTTTTTTGGAGAAATCCAGACCTCCCAGTCCAGTTAAGTGTATGGTGAACAAATTGTGATTACTTGATAGTAGACACATTTAAGTCAGCCACATTAACCATCTCACTAATTGTTTAGTTGCGACAGAGAAACAACAATCTGCTCAAGGCAAAATCCAAGATTCAAGGCCAAGGTCAAGTTAGTCTGCGCAAAATCCATATTGGCACTGTACCTATCAACTAGAAGTCTTCAAAAGACAATTTCATTGTATTGCTTTTAGTTTACAACCAAAAGACCATAATGAAAAGGGTCTGCCGCTTCTTTAATGATACACTATTTATGATTTTGACAATAAATTGTCTTTTTTATACAGAGCTCAGGGTTCTGCACTGTGCCACAGAAGTTTTATGTTTACCTGCAATGCAAAAATTGTTACAAAAATACAGTCATCACTCAGGGACAGAGGGACAAAAGGACACAATTTACTATAGATACCAATAAGTCATCTTTTAAAGAGTTCAGTTGTAAAAACAGCGCAGTATAGTAGTGAAATAGTACATCCTTTAACCCCAGACAGAGATAGAGGAGATGGACAGGTAAGTGACATTAAGTCAGCCTAACACTCCTATAATGATTACATATGAAGACAACTTACACCAATCAATTTCAAACTGTGACAGGTGTCTTGCTGACATATCTGTTACCCCTGAGCATAGTAGCAGAAGCATCATGTTTCATCATGTTCTGCCTTTGACTGTATTCTGTTTGTTTTACAAGTCATCTGCCTCCCTGCAGAACAAGAATGAAGGCGTACATTGTCTAATCTAAATCCTCTGAGTAATAGAGTTATTGCTAAACTGCTGCAACCCTCTCATATAATATTGCCTGAGCCTGGAAAATCAATGGTATTGCAGCGAATAGTTTAGATTGATTTCGCCTGGTCAACAAGGGTGCATAAAACATTTTTAAAAGACATACAGTGACAGCAGAAAATACAGTAAAAGAAGAGCCATTATGTGAATGCATGGTGCCTAGTTTGAGCTGTGTTGTTCATGGCACTGTTTAAAAGTAGGACATATAGTAAGCGACATGACTTCACACCCACAGCTCTCTGGAGATGTTTCAAATAAAGTTGCTTGGTTAGCTTCAAATGCAGAGAGGGGATAAGGGAAAATGTGAATAATTAATAGTCAGTATGAGGGTTGTATTTTCTTTCTACATAAAAAAAATCTAGAATTAACAGGTTGAAGACACGGCATGAGGTTTTATGAAATTACCGAAGTGTACATACAGTAAGTCAGAAAAGCAAATAGTAGCACTGCATGTGGGAAACAGTAAAATATGTTTCTCACCAAGACAAAGATTGGATGGAGGAGGCACAGACTAAAGCAACTACTGTAATGACAGTAATAACACAGGGAAGTAACAATGCTACAGATGGGTCTGTCCATGTGCCTTCAGATCTCATAACCTTCAATATCTGAGACAAGAAAGTTTCTACTGCAGTAGAAGGTTTTAGTTTTCAATTCTTTTCGGCTTATGACCTCTTTTAAAAAAACATGCTTCATTGGGGCCTCTCGTCACCTTTCAGAGCTATGAAATTTCACAGTCTATGAACAGTTTCATCAAAGAGACAAAAAAAGCAAAGATTAGAGGAAAGGGTCCAAAAAAGAATACACATTTGTGTATATGTTCAATTAATTAACTTGTGGAGTATTTACACCATTGTACTGGTGCTTTTACTTAAGTAAAGTATCTGTACTTCTTCCTCCTGTTAGTTTCTCATATTTAACCATAATAAATAAATCCTAAACTTAAAGCATAGCTTAAACTTTAACCAAACCAAATTATTTAAGTTGCCTAACCTTAACCAAAACAGTTTTAAATGCATGTGACAACAAAGGAAATTGGAGTTGCGACAGTCATGTCCAATTCATGGCTGAGGACAAAAAGGTTTTTGTGATGTGTATGGACAAAGCGTAATCTACAATTAGAAATGAATGTCACAAGATGCCAGTGAGGATGTTCTCACCTGTACCTATTGCATCACAATCACACTCCCAGTAAAGAATTAAAGAAGATTGTGATATCCCTGCGGGTTGAAAAACTGGCTTTTGAAAAATCTCTTGCTTTCCACCTCACCTACTGTGTTTTTTACAAACAGTCAGTAATTCCCTTTGATGATGCCAACACAAAGGCCTTTCTGTCAAAGTACTTACTCTGATTTCTCTGCGGTTTAGAATAACTCATGTTTGACATCCTGTTGTTGCGTAAGGGTGATGATGATGGTGATTGTGGCTGTGACTGTATGATACACCACACACTAACAACCTTGGCAAGGGGAAAGCCACCATCACCATCATCCTGACCTTCGCAGGGCTAAAATGAGATACAATAGCCTTGATTCTGAGCACACGCGCGCTTTCAAAGCCCATGATCTACTTTGAGTGACATATCATTCATATGGGAGTGTCAATGTGCAGATTGTGGGTGATGCAAGCAGCCTGCAAGAAATGCTTCCAGTCTTCTGCTGCAGCTGAAGATGTATAAACAAGATAGTGCTCCATTGTGCTTCACTGTTTGTGTCCATGGTAAGATGTTCCCCAAAATTCAATGAGGCTTAAATGCATGTTTGGTGAGCGCCTTAGTGAAACCATTGAAGAAAATGCAAGCTAGTTTAGTCAGTTTATCAGCTCAGACACTGAGTTTAGAGTTGCGCTGTTGTAACATGATTTCTACTTTTATTGGCACCAGAGGGTTTTGGAAGTATAGCTGTTTTGATCACATCTTTTGGGATTAACTGTGCATCCAACATTTTGATTACAAAAATAATCTAACCACAATAAACATCATAATCTATTTGGTTACACTGACACATGAGTGAGGACTGTAGCATTCAAATACTGTTTTGGATTTATTTGGGGCTCATGAATATTAACTAAAGAAGATTATTTGAAATGCAAGTCTTGTTGGGGTTCTTTCTAAAGAACGTGCATCAATCACAATGCAGATTTTTGGGGAAAATATCTGCATGTGCTGATTTAATGACCTTCTCCCAAATGTTTTGTGTTATGACTGACTGATACGTAAAAACTGAGTCTGAATCAACTCTAGAGGACAGCAACATTAGCTGTTGTAATCAGCCATCACATCAAGCCACTTTTAACAATATGTGCTGTTTGCTAGACCATCCCAATGTCCCGGGGCAGTGCCTGGGGCAGAAACCTGAATGATTCAGAGGGCCCAGAACTCAAAAGAAGCTGTGGGAATATACATATTTATAGTGTCGGAGTGATTGAGCTGTTTTCAGGGCACCCAAACATTTCTAGCGGCTCACCTGCCAATGCTGGAAAGTATTATTCATGTGTCCCTCCTCCTGGGCCTTTTTCAGGGCATTAGTTTTCTCCTAATTAAAAAGTACCTGTTCCTTTGAGCTCATTTACATTTTCTACTTATGATTTAATGACAGTCAGCCTTTCCTGTTACTGTTTCAGGTTTTCTTTTGTTTTACTTCAACTTTCCTTTAATCAAACAAAAGGTTTTCATTGATTTAACTGGGATGCCATCTAAGTATCTTGTTCACCTTGTCTTTATTTTTGTGAATCATTGCCATGCACTGTGACTGACCTGCCCATGGAGTGGTGGTGGCTTGTACCACTCATCACATCTTTCTTCCATCGTGCCTGTGCTATAGCGCAAGTTCATTATGAATATTTTTGTGAAAATGTAACAGAAAACCTGGCTTGTTCTGCTGTACTTACACTTAATTACCAATAAGAACAGGTATGTATTTTCTATGTATTGATTCATACGATGAAATGACACCTTACATTGCGGGAAGTTACATCATAACTTGCGGGAAGTTACATCATAACTTGCGGGAAGTTACATCATAACTTGCGGGATGTTACACAGTAAATTGCAGGGTGTATTACAAAGTGTTACCAAAAAGCCATTATTCAAAATAGCTGTATTCTGCTCAAACTGGGCTGGGATTTTGCTCTCCATTCACAGAACCACAGTATGTACACAAACAACAAAGATGAACAAACAGAAAACTCAAAATTTAAGTAGGGTAAAATCCTCCAAACACATGATATTCAGTAACTACATTCAGAAGGTCTTTGCAGTACCCTACATCTGACTGCTTAGGAGATGCAGTACACGTGGAGCACAAAAGACGTTCTCATTTACAATAAGCAGTTCAGCGAAAACCATTGTGATTTATGGTCAGCCAAACTCCTGTTTATGCTAATGGTGCATGGTTAATGTGGCTGACTTAAATGTGTCTATTATCAAGTAATCACAATTTGTTCCCCCAACACTTAACTGGACTGGGAGGTCTGGATTTCTTCAAAAAACAGGCGGTGGGTTGTAATTAAGGCTGTGAAGTGTCACATGGAAGAGTGAACAGGCTAATGGCTGTTATGGCAGCACTCCATTTACAGATGAAGGAGTCTGAACGTCATCATCTTTTGCTGCTGTGGGCATTTACTGTAAAAGCAGAAACGTGCTTGATGAGGGGCTGAAAGAGAATGGCATCCTATTGTTTAGCTCAAATTAGACCATGCATTACCTGCACTTTAAGGAAAGATGAAACTGGATGCAAGCTTCAGCCACAGGTCATGCCACCACCACGACAGATCGGTGCTAATCATCATTCAAGCACAATCTATGAGTTAGGTGCTGAATGTGTGATGGCTAATTATTTATTTGAATAACACATGCTCACATAACAGCGGACAACAACAAAAAAAGTGAGGGGAAGTGAGGCTTGGCTTCAGCAATGTCATCATACCTGCCTTCATGTGCCCTTTTGTTCTTTGTGGTTTATTCTGTTCATTCTGGGATTTTAGTTAATTACATACTGACTGATGAGAATGAGGAAGATAGGTACATTAAAAAAGTAAGCTAAACTTACTGCACAATCTCCCAGGTGTTTTCAATTAAGATGGCTGATTAGAGCACTTTGTAGGTTGAAGCTGGGTGGAGTAATACTGGGAGGTTGCCCACACAATCAGCCACACTCCGCCATAAGAATCATAATGGCGCAAGTTTAGTTTTTCCATCCTAACAGGCGCAACAAAACTGACAAGAGTGAGTGTGGGGGCTTTAACTTTCTTTAATAACAAATATAGAGTTGCAAAGTGGGAAGAGCCGCCGGTTCGAGTGTGTTTTTCCCAATTCGTCATTCCCATTTCAAAATTTACTTTTTAACAATATCCTCAGTGTTACTTAATATAGAAACACAAAATTCTCCTGGATAATGTAAAGATTATATCAATTCATGTTACGATCAACACTAATTATTTCTTCGTTCCTGAGAAATTTTATGTTTTGTCCAACAGGTCTAAATACTACAATATCCATGAGTCTGGGCCTCCGTTGCTTTGGAGAAGAAGGCAGTCAGAGACGTGAGAGCGGTAGCGAATTCAAAACGCTTGTTGAATTTGTGAACAAAGCACTGAACCATAGTTGCTGAATTCATCCAAAACTGACATAGAATCCTATAAGTCAACCGATTTAAGCTGCAACTTTAGCTTTTACTCGCCATTAGCAGCATGTCACATAATTTTAAGCTCTATGATTGGATATTTCTTTCCGTAATGCACCTTGGGAGTCGTAGTTAACATCTAACTCCTCTATGCTACTATGGGAAAAAAGTGTTCATGCTGAATGGAAAAAAAATTATAATGCATATTTAATTTACCTGGATGAAACATCACAGAGTCTAAAAAGGTAAATTCCTTCTCTTCTTGCTGTCTGTCCTCTACTTTCCCTTCCTCTCATCCTCTTTCCTGTTGGGTTTTTCATGTGAAACAAGTTGCTCAACAGCTGTTCTTCTTTGTCTGCAGTCACTTGTGTGCAGCCTCAGTGGGATTCCTTAGTTCATCCCTTGATCTGTCATGTTATCCTCATCCCAACCCGCTTGATATTCCCACTATATCCCACTGTTAGACAAGCCCCACTTCACTTCTGTTCTCTTTTCCTTTCATTTCTCTTCTCCTTTTCTCTCATGTCTCCTTTCTTTTTCATTTTTCAACTTCTTGCCCCTCCTCTCCTCCTTCATCGTATTGCTTTTCACTCCTCATCTCTATCTCCTCTTCCTGACCCATGCCTTCATTTAAATCCCCCCTCCCAACCCTCACACTCTAATAACTCAGTAATGGTAGAGTTGGTCTGCAGAGCCCAAAGCTATCAGCTTTTATGGCTCTAATTGTTTCTTCTGTGCTGTTACTTGTAAGACTGCTGTCGAGTGAATACAATACAGCCACAGAAGGGAGCAACGTTGAGCACCGATCCATGGACTAATCTCAGACGTTCTCAGCGGACGCAGAGTAAAAAGAGAAAGCTAATAACATGATACTTGAGATGGTGTGGATGAGCTCAAGGAGAAAAAAGAGAACTGTGGAATAAATCATCATTCATTATTATCTCAGAATTCAGTCATATATTGTGAAATACTTCTTCTCATTCTCCAGCTTTTATTCTCCTCTTCTCCAGCCCCCCTTTCTCGTATTGTCACCATTTCTAATAGTGAGGGATTAACATTTAATATACTCTCCTGTCAAGGATTATAGAACAGGTGACACATTTTCATTTCAAGCTCACTCCATCAAACAGGAAGCATACAAACACAGCACGCATCAATATTTGATCTGGGATTACTGTAAAAATAAAAATCATAAATGATACAAACAATTGTGTTTGATGTAAGCTGCTTTTCTTTCTTTTTTGTGCCACAACTGGATTAAAGTGATAAACCATTTTCCCACTGATTCATCTGAACATGTTTAACTGTCAAAATGTAGCCTCACCCTCTCTTTCAAAATGCAGGCAGACAGTACATACTCGCCAGATGTGACAAAACATGTCAATCCATACTGCTTGAAAGATTTCCAGAGAGTGATTTAACAATTCTGTACGCTGTATACCATAAATCTGACTGACAGGAGGCCTAACTGAATGACAAAGCATATTATCATCCTGTTTGCTCTGTGTTTGTAATAATAACTCTGCCGCAGTCATAGCTCATCAGCAGTGTCACGCCATATAAAAGAACCAAACAGCCTCTTGACACCATAAGTGGGGGTTTCACTGCAAGCTATCATAGATAACCACACCACAACAAAACCAGCCCAAGCATTGCTTTCTGCAGGCCAAAGGCTAATTGGTTGGCCTTCAGCCTGTGTCAGTGAATGGCAGGGCGTGAGGATAATCACAGGCTATCAAAAAAAGCCTCCAGCCATAGAAACTGAGCTTGTAGCTGCCAGTGCAATCAGGCGGGATTAGGAATACTTATTTCTTTCCTTCCTTGATTTGTTTGTTTGTTTTTTCTTCTGTCTTTTGTTTGTTCTTATCACCCGACATTACTTGCCATAGCCATCAAAAAGTACTTGAACTGAATTGAGGAAGTCACACTTGTAACACCACAAATTAAAACGACCTGCTCAACAGCCTGGTGTACATTGCTTCATTGTGTTTGTATTGTTTTAGCGTATTGGACCGTAGAGGACCAGGATTTTTTTTTCTTTTTCCAACACCTGTTGTTGGAAAAGACTATTTGAAGATACTTGAAGAAAACTAGACCTGCTTGGAAAGTTTCCCTGATATTGACATCATGCGGCCCATCCATTTTAAGTCTTTTACCTTCTGGTCACTATTGCCGGCCATTGTAAACTCGAGTCAAAAGCCTTGGTTCACACAGCCCTCAATAAATTGCAGATTTCGGATTAAAAAAAACAAACTTTGGCACAAGGTTACCTACAACATTAAGTAGCTCAACTAGCTTATTATGTGTTGCAGCAGTACATTAGCCTGATGTTTCTATGGTGAAAAATTGCAAGAGCACTGATGCCACTAAACCTGCTGATTTGTTACACAATAATAATAGTGTAACTACCCAGATGAGGCTCCACTGTGACTGTGTTTTGGAGGAAGAACTATTGTATTAGCACCCGTTTTGAACGCCCACACTCAACAGACAACTTCTGTTGTTATATCATAATGTTCTTAAAATGATCCAGAACTGTGCAGGAGAACTTATCTAATTAGCGGCTCTTAGTGCTTGATGTTTGTCAGACTGCTGTTGAAGAACGTCTCTCATTTTCATCCAGCTGTGTCAGTCCGTCATGCTGTATGTTATATTATAAAATGGGGTAGATATTTGCTAAAATGTAGGTGCAAACCATTTTTTTCCCAAATTTCACTGTGGTTTTCGGAGGAGTCCTATTTTTCGAGGGTGGGATGATACTGTACACATGCATGCATGCACATGAATGCCTACATAAACTATCAATCTATTTCAAGCCTGGGACAACAAAGAAACAGAAACATAATTCATTGTCCCATTTTTTCTTTAATTGCTCTCCGCTTAGAAACAATAAAAATTCCTATGCACAGTGAACAGGCAATGGTTTGTGTTACTTTGTTAAACAAACCAGACCTCAGTTGCATCTTACGGAAAACATAGTTGAGTGTTCCCCCACACATGGATGGCCACAGCAGGAGTAGACAGGAATTGTGTTTATCAGACACAAATTATCTGTGTTATGCGCAAACATACAGGCACGTTGACAAGTGCTTACTATTAACGTATTATTCATTTCAGGATCCTAAATATTCAGGAAAGTATAAATTTATACAGAAAAAAACACCACAAATTACGATTTTAGAGCTCCCAGTAAATTTCAAATTCAAATGAGGCTTTAAGGGGTTCTCATGTCTCTTTCAGGGGAGCTGAGCTCCCCGTAGCTCCCCCGTTTTTCAAGCGCTCATCACAAGCAACAGATATCAATCTACGCAATGTGACACATTCCCTCATTCCCCTCAATACTATTAGCGCAATGATAAGATGGTCCTCATCCTTGAAGCCTTTTCTCTAAAAGTGAGCCATGAAATACCTCCATTAAATTAGATCATAAATCCTGTGTAAATAGTGTTATAAACCATTTATTAAATATTCATATAGTGCATATAAATCCTAAAAAGGGCTACTTAAAGTAAATTGTAACTCAAATGCCTAATTATGGAAGCATATTGCTGCCACACCAAAAAAAAAAAGTATCATGTTTTAACGTGATAAGTTTGTTATAACGATATTTTCACATTTTAACACGTTATTTCGACATGCAAACTTATCACGTTATAACGTGATAAGTTTATTGTTATACAATATGATATAATACAATTTAAGTTATAATGTGAAGCGTTTCACGTTATAACGTGATAAATGTCACGTTATGAGGTGATACTGATCTTTTTTTTTTCTGGAGTGGCAGCAATATGCTTCCGTACTTATTGGAGAATTCAACTACGACATAATTACAAGTCAGAAAGGAAACAAACAAACAAAAAATAGCACTCAGAAATGATTGTCTGTTCCTAGTTATACATTTTCCATCTATCAGGCAACGAGTTGCACAAAAAAGAAGGTATCACATAAAGCCTTCCTCACATCTCTTTTGACTTGATCTGAATGCGAGAGACCAATATGAAATGGGATAAAGGAAAAAATAATGTGCCAGCATTTCTCTAAAAGATAAAGGGCTAATGTGTCCTTCTAAGAGATGAGAGTGTTGGAACAAAGGCCTACAAAAACAGTTTTCCTCTAGTCAAAGAGCCCCTCTTTTCAATGAAAAAGCAATATAGAAGATGAGGTGTGGCAGCAGCTGAAATGCATTTCAATTAGGAGCCAACCTCCTTGGCCTCAAAATGTGTCTTCTGCTGCGCTTTTAGGCTTTTGTGTGCGCATGTGAGAGAGACAGAGAGAGAGAGAGAGAGAGAGAAGGAAAAAAAAGTTTATCTTTATATGTGAGATATGTGAGAAAGGACACAGATACACGGCGCTTGTGTTACCTCTTAGATGCTGTGCTGGTGTGTTTAATCCTAAAATCCACACTCAGGTTCATTTTTTGAACTCATTCCCCACCTGTAACACCCCCCCCCCCCCCCCCCGGATAACAGGATTTGCCTCCATCAGAGCTGTTTTATCATGACTCAAGCTGTATTACTGGGAGATTAGAGAAAGACTTGGGGATGGAGCCATGAACCTTCCTGCTGGGCGGACCGGTGAGTTGGCTTGCGTAGCTTTGGGTCAGCCTTTTCCAAAACAACAGAAGTGGGTGTCTGTGTAGATTCATCTCTGTGGGGGATTGAGTTTCTTGTTCCAAAAGAGAAAAAAAAAAACTTTTCTATCAAAATCCAAGTGTTGTGATGCCAATCAATTGCTCCTGATTCACAAAGTGCTGAATTGACCTCATTATCAGGGTTTACAAGCCCATAAGCTACATAAGTACATACTGTACATTTAGCTTGCTTATAATAAAGTACTGGGATAATAAGAGAGAAGAGAAAGAAAATCAGCCTCCTGTTACATTTCTAAAACGAGTACTTATATTGAAAACAAATACTATTATTTCTCTCTGAATCTTTAATCAGAAACTCCTATCTTGTTTTTGCAACATTTGGCACCCTCTTCTCAACACACACCTTTACTCTTTTATCACCTTCAACCTATTGAGGTAATAAATTAGTTAGATTAGTTAACCACAGTTTTTTTTCCACTATAGAGAAAAACTGCACACGACAGTGGAAAAAAAACGGAAAGTAAAAAACCCTCTGCTCCATGAAATCAGTTTTACTTTCATCTCCATTAAATCCTCATGTTTCGATGTCACATTCTGAGCTGCATGTCAACAAAGGACCAACCAGGAACCCGCTAAAGACTGAGTAGTCTGCCTTCAAGGGGCAGATGATGAGAAAATAAAAAATAGCTAAAATAATGAAAATAAGCTAAAACAGGAAGTACTTCCTGCTGGCTTCCATTATTTTTATGTTAGCTATGTTAACGTTACCTCATACCGCACTTTCACATCCACACTGTGGAGGTCTGACAGAGGCGTTACAGTGATGTGAGTTTTTCCTGTGTCATAACCATTTTCAGACTAGTGTTTTGAGACTGAATCGGTTACACATTCACACAGACTATTTTCATCTGTGAGAGACTGTGACCGTGATTAAGCCAAACACCTCTGCTTCCACTGTCAGTGTGTGTGTGTGTGTGTGTGTGTGTGTTTAGCTCTTTGTTTTGAAGAAACAGGTAGATTATAATAAATATGGGAGTGGTCTGAAAGGAGCTTTTCTGTGAAAACTTGTGAAATACACAAACATTTGTGTTTGTATTATTTGAGTAAACATGTGATTTGATGGAGTTTAATTGGAGATCTAAACCTTGTCAGGTCAGTGCAGTCTCTTTTATTATTTTATTTTGATAGTGCCTCCTTGTTGATGTTCTTCACTTAGTCACTGCATATGATTTACAGCAGAATTATTCAGTGTGGAATCACTTTACCAACCATGGACACTTATTGCTGCCGTCTTTAGGGATATAACCCTTCATCATTTTTACATTTCCACACCTTTGGGAAAACCCCAACAAGTGTTTGGCATACAGATGTCTGTGTCATTTTAACCTCACTGACTTCTATGTGATGAAAATAAAGCATCTAACTTTGTCTCCTTCATGATACTGTGAGTAAAGTGGATGATGGGCCATCTGTTGAGTCTAAGCTGATAATCCTTTTCAGTAACGTAATTATTAAAATGGTTATTCCTTAATTTAAACTGCCGAGCTTGCCTGCAAATTGTGTAAAATTTCACTCAAAACATCTCTTGAAACCTGATTGCTTTTCCCAAATCTGTGTCTCTGGGTATTTGGATATCTGCAACTTTTATGACAACAGTTAAGCAGTAATAAAAATAAATAGTCACGTTTGTTTGCCAAATATCAGCCAAACAAAAACTGAAATGAGTAAGAACCCATCCATCCAGCAAGGAGATGTAGGAAACAGAAAGGTGTAACTGACCTATCAATTACTCCCACCCAGTTGACTTTGTATTTTGGTTTGTTTAGTGATGGTTAGTTTATTTAGTCTATTTTCATGCATTAAGCATGAAAGGTGGGGAGGATGCACATTATGCCTTTGGTCTTTGAGACTCTGCATGTCCCTGACAAGAACAGTTTCCTTGTAGGAGTGGCCAGCCCGGGCCTCTTGTACCTCCTCTTACATCTCTTCATTGCTTTTTTTTCTCATCCAATGAAAGAGAGGGATTAAAGAGATTTGAGGATGGAGGAGTCAGGCCAACAAACAATGACCAGATAGAAGATTTGCACAGTGTCATTTTGAAGTACAGTCAATTTCTGTATCACCTCTGACTGACTGGACTGAAGATTTGGCCTGTTACAAGCCAAATCTTCTTCATAAATGAAACCAGGTTTTTGTTTCTTGCAGAACGCTAACATAACCAGGGACGCTTTCTTAGCTATTGAATCAGTGCAACCATGGGTTACAGTACTTTATACATTTACAGTTGAATGCAGATGAAGCACCACCTCTTGGCCTAATCAATATAAAAAAGAGAAAATGCTGCACTTTGTAAGTCAGTATTTATGAGAGCATCATCAGCATAAAAGCCTGAAATTTAAATGATGAGTAAAAAGGTCCCTTTTAACTTGATGGTCAAGACATGGAAATAATCAAACAAAATGGAAATAACACAAAAAATGCTACTGATAATAGTATCTGTCTCACTCAGGGAATAGTGAAGGAATATGATGCTCAGTCTCTCTATTCTCTCTCCCCATGTGTCCTGATGATCTGATAAAGGCAAAAAATGGAGAAAAAAAACATGCACACATGCAAGCATTGTATCATCTAGTAGCAAAACAAAACGATTTAATTTCACATCTGGGAGGTAAATTATAACTACACTCCTACACTTCTGTTTAGTTGGCCATGCAGCTCTCGGCTTCACCTTGCCCTCCGGAACAATCCTGAGAAAAGCTTAGAGTGGCTTATTTGAACACATTTGGCGCCATCTTTTATTTCCTATCCCCTTGTGTCCTGCATGTGAGGCAAAATAACACTCCTGGAAATCTTAATACCCAGGCAAATGCAATAGACTGTAGCCACAGGTACCGTGTGTGGTGTTAGTAAGTTGACTGTGAAATAGTGGTTCACCCTAAACCCGGTACATGAGTTCAAGATTTTACTCTCTCCCTGGGAAACAAAATCTTCTGCAACAAAGGAATAGACGGATTTTAAACAACAGCGGTTTGTTTTAAATAAATCTAACAGAACTGGGTGTTTTCCATTGTTTATTGCATTTGCAGGCTTGTATATTTATCAAAAGCTTCAGCAGCGGTGTGTTTAGGACCCTAGTTCTGTCCATAGAAGATATTAATATCTGGTACACACTTTTCCTCTGTCTCCTGTTCTCACCCCTTCAGTTCACCTGGGCCTTCCTACATCTGCCTTTTAATTGGCTGTGTTTCAATCCCCGCAGTGAAATTCAGCACCTCATTAAAGCCTTTCGGCGAAACCTGAATCATTCAGTGAAGAACAGGCAATTAAAGCGATGTTGGCATGGAGTTCCTGTTGGCTGATTTATTGATTGGCTGACTGTGGTTGGTTACTTGTCTGTCTCACATCCATCCTCTTTTTTTTTGGAGGCGTATTTACATGTGATGTCTCTCCATACTGTCATTTTTGGAAGCAAAGTGACATCTGGTCCGGTCATGTGGTTGTAAAATATTGTGGGTTGTTTTACAGAACACTGGTATATTCATTTAGCACACTAATAAACATTTAAACAAGAACACCAAACACCTCTCTGATGAAAATCGCATGAAAGTACATCTCTACGTAACCAATGAGCACAGTGGACATAAATAAGATTTCCTGGATTATGCAGAGTAATTTAAAGAGAAATGACTTTACAGATTGAGCTCTAGATACACATTAGAGAATGGACTATATTACCAGCTGCAAGGTGAAGCTTAACAGAATTTGTTCCAACTATACCACACTGTTTCCCCCCAGCATTTGGTTTCAAATCACTTCCTTCCCCTATTGGGACGTGTTTTCGTCACCATGGAGTCTGAAATAGTGACAGTCATGGGTTTTAATGTTTTCATTACATAGTTGAAACAAAAATTGTATGTTTGAGAATGAAAAACATGGGCACCTGCTGAAAGTGGAAAGTACTTTTTCCTAGTAGCTTGTTTGCTGTGCCTCTGAGAACAAGGCTCGATCTTTAATTTGAGCTGCACCCTGGCAAAGATGATTAATGGAATTCCTATGCACTTGGATCGGTTCTCACAGGTGATTTAAAGGTATAATAATCCTTTACAATATTGCTCTGTGGTTTCCAACCCATTAAAATAACACCAAATGTGTCAGAGGAACACAAGCAGTTCATTTAAAACAGATTGCTGGCCTAGCGCAGGACTGGGACCCAGACACTGGGGAGCTATTGCTAAGGTGTCGCTTCTCTGGCTGTTTGCATGGAAGAAAAATTGAAAACATTTAATGTGGTTCATATCTCAAATTTCCTGGATAACCCACACACTTAAGGATGAAATATTGCCCATCTAGTGTAGCTGACTGATCTGGCCCGTGTGTGCTTACCCGTGTGAGTTTTATAAAACACGTTGCTCTCTTTAACTGTTCAGTGTTTAACATAACAAATGATTATTTTTCTCATTTCATTGTTATGGAGCTAAAAAACTGACCTAGAATCTTGCCACGTGAAGAAAAATATCTTATACTACCAGATTTATCTCTTCGTAGGAAAACTCTTCAGCTCTGGCTGAACATAGTGAGCTGTCTCTGCCCCTTTTTGCTGTTGGCCATATTGGACTGGCTTAGCAACACAACACAGGGCTCTAATTCTGTGTCATGCATCATAAGTGATATCCTTGTATTAGTTTAAACACATAAAATCCTGTGTCTTCATTTATAAACATCGCCTATACATACTAAATGGGCATTGAAACATGCATGTACCACTTACCATACTTCAATTGGGATTTATGAAAAACATACAATAGCAAAAGGCTTTTGCCTTAAAAAGTAAAGTAAAAGTGTTTTTACTTGTCCTTCAAGCCTACCTGTAAAGTAGTTATGATATTTTAAAGTATTTATTGGATTTTACCTATTAGGGTATTGAGCACTAATGAATATTTAGTCTTGATTCGATTAGCTTCTTTTATTTAGCTCTGCTGGTGCCTCCTGATGCTGTAGCGATTGCAGTAATACACTCTCACACATCAGATCTGTGGACACTAGAAAAGAGTGAGCAAAGCGCCACCTCTGCCTTGTTGTCACCCAGTAAATCATAATGTTGCAATCAAGCGTGTATCCCTCCAGGTACCCTGCTCTTGCATGTCATGTGGCATTGAAGAGGAACATGTCTCACAGTTTGGATCCCCACTCAATTTAAGCAATCAAGATACTGTATATCCTAATTAAAGCACTTGCCACTGGTCACAAGATTTTTCCCAGTCATCATTCTTCTGCCATGCCTTCTTTTCCCTGCTGGGAATTATAGTGATGTTTAGCAGTAGATATCTGTATGTCTGTACATCTGTAATTCTTGTGTCAGACTGCTGAATTTCTTCCAGGCCTAGTTTCTGTTTGATCTATAAAAAGAGGATGGAAAGGTCAAGTTTCTTCCCCGAAGAGCTCGAGAGTGTCCCACTGAGCTTCATTTCAGCCACACATGATACTTTGCAGTAATTAGGCATCTTTGTTGGAGACAAAATACATTTTAGCTGAACATGCCACTCACATGTTCAGGAGTTCCATATACCTTTCTTCAGGATTAGCAGACCCAGGTGTGTAATGAACTTGGATCTAATGATAGTAACCAGGATAATCCAGTTCAACATAATACAATTGCCTCTGTGGCTGGACAGATAAATAAATGAAATATATAATATCTTATTTAGAGTGTTGTATAACAATTAACATTAACTTCATCCCTTCAGAAAGAAATTCTGACATCATGACATTTTCACTATATACAAAAAGCTTCACAAGACAATTCCGGCCCTCTTTGCTGTTGATGGAAGGTGCAGAAAATCACAGATTTCAGCTTTAACAACTTTCTCTCTGCAAAATATGATAACATTTTTGCCATCAATTTAACACAAATAAGTTTCTTTTTTGCAAATAATTGCTGTAATGTATGTTTACATTGTTTAACTTTTAGTGATTTCAGTCTCAGACTGGATGCAAGACATTCACATAACATATGACCCCCCCCACCACACTACAGAACTCAAAAAAAAACCCAAACCTAATTTCAGCCAAGGAAGCGCCACACGTTGATGTCAGTATTTACCAAGCGGCAAAAGCTGCAGCTAAAAGTCATTTCACAATTCGAGTGGACACCAAATCACAGCAAAAGTGGGGGACTGGTTGTGCTGCTTGCTCCAGTGGTTGCATGTTACTGGTTAAGCTTTACTGCTGCTTGCTAAATGCTGATCTATTTTGCCTGTGATATGTAACCTCTAATCATAGAGATCTAATCATAAATGAATAATCATTATCATCCCAATGTCCTCACTCAACAATACTTCCTCAATCCCAAGTAAAAGACATTAATATTTGA
The DNA here is from genome assembly GCF_043641665.1 of Enoplosus armatus. Classification (NCBI taxonomy): domain Eukaryota; kingdom Metazoa; phylum Chordata; class Actinopteri; order Centrarchiformes; family Enoplosidae; genus Enoplosus; species Enoplosus armatus. The sequence continues at coordinate 19,968,384 of NC_092180.1, read as the reverse complement.
AACACAAATAAGGCAATATTTACCTCTGTCTGACCTTTACTCTATAGTACTATGTGGGAAAACTGCCAAAAAGCAAAGTAGTTAAAATCCCTCTGTAAAGCAGTGGTGTAGAGGGGAAAAGCCACAGGTAGTGTACTTCTGGCTGTCAGGCACTTAAAACACTAGACACAGCCCTTAGAGAGCAGGGAGAGACAAAGGGGCTAAGCCAAAACAAAGATGCTCTGCTAAGCCATTGTCAGACTGGAAATCCTGCTAGTAAACTCTCTCAAACACACACACACACACACACAGTTTTCGTTGGTTTACTTTTAAATTCTTGTAACTTGTAAATTCAGAGTTAGTCAATATAGGTATAAGGTATAATTAAATGTCACCATGACAGAACTCCCACCAATGCTTATCTTCTGAAGATATCTTCACTCATATCTGACCGTTAAATAGGAAGCTGCAATACAGCTACAACCTGTTAGGTTCGCTTGCCACAAAGACTGGAAACAGGGATACAGCTTGCCTCGTTCTGATTGTAAAGCTCACTAAGTAACATACAAAAAACGGTGGGCCATATGATGTACTATTTTTTTTCTTAATTAGTGAGCTTTAGAGGTACTGGTAGTTACTGATGGGGAGAGCTAGGCTAGCTGTTATCCCCCATTTCCAGTCTTTGTGCTAAGCTAAGCTAACAGACTTCTGGCTGTAGCTTTATATTTACCGTACAAATATGAGAGTGGTACCAATCTCCTCATCAAAACCTTCACCACAAAACAAATAAGCATCCTTTTTTGTTATGGTGATGTCAGGTAGGTGGATTTATGAAGCTTAGTTCAATCAAGAACACTGACTATCTCCACTGCATTCACCTGTGGTTTTCATCAGAACCAGTCTTCCCAGTTGGTCTTTCCAGTGAACTCATCAGAAGTCTTGTTCCATATCTCATCCATCCAGATCTTAAGTCGTGATAATGTAAATAAATGTTATTATTCATTAAGCATCTATTCAATTAAGTCTTTCCTGATTGAAATATTTGTTGGCTTTACCTGAGTTTTTTTGCAGCTGAATCATGATTTTCAGTCTCTCCTTCAAGTGTCTTTTGACGGTGAGACAGACAGACAGATAGACAGACAGACAGGTTAAACAGATGCAAGATGTTTTAAAGTGACTCAGGAGTGTCTTTGTGTGTGTGCATTTTTCAATTGGAAGCCCAATTCCAAAACTTGCAATGCAAGCAAGCATGTCCAAACTGAACAGAATATCAATAACCCACCTTTTAAAGAAGTAATGGCCACCTCTGCTCGCTCTGAAGGTGACTTTGTTTTAGTAATGGCTGTCACAAGGACCTATGTTGAAACTTGAATTGATTTGCAGTTATATTTTCTCCCTCTTGCGCTTAAAACCCATGCATCAGATATTGCTGTATATGCTGATACCAAGGTCATTTTGAACGTAAGAATGATAGAGGCTGACATTAGCCCCATTGCCTCTGAATGGGCAGATGCTTCGCTTCGGAAAGTAGGTTGCCAAGTGTCTGCTTTGATAACCCATTGGGGCTGGCTGAGAGGAGTTGGCAGGCTTCTGGAGGGAAACTCCCTGTGCGTTTACTCAATGTAGATAGACTCTGCTGCATTACCATTTAGAGCACAATGAACACACAACACCGTACGGCTGTATTTCACAAACACACACACACACACACACACACACACACACACAGGCACACATGAATGCTTGGAAGTGCAAACACAGACGCACAGAGCTCCTTGAACATTTAACCTTAATACAGCTACTTGGAGAATACAGTGGCCTATACATGTGAATGTGGACATATGTGTTGTTTTAACAACTTCTAAATGTAGTAAATTTAAGTGAATGTATTACTGAGGCCTGATCTCTGGGCTGAACCATTACGCTTGCTTTTTATATTGGACTCCCTCCTTCTTAGTAATCCACTCCAAGGCCATCAAAAAGTAAAAAAAAGAATCAAGCAATGAAAAATAATAATAATAAAAAAAGATTTTTGCCCAGCATTATGGCCAGTTGGGATTTTTCACTACCTTTTGTTCATTATGACCCTCTTGCTAATCCACTGTAGTTTTATTCCATCTGCCACCTCTAATAAAAGCTGAAAGGCCTTTCTCCGCTTCACCTTTGGAGGTCTCACAGTCAAGATGGTTCATATCGGCTCACTTGAACGGTATAAAAACCGAGGGTGTTTGGCATTTAAGGCATCCATCCTTTCCAGTAATCCTGATGCGCTCATTCAGAGTTGTTCATCATTCATTTCATACACTGCACAGTCTCTACTCATTCTTGGGAGTTGAATCCATTAACTGTTTACACTATAGGGCCAGATATTTATAATTTTACCCTTTTTTCCTCTTGCTTTAGCAGCTTCTTTTTGTCTGTGTCTCTTTAATTTTCTCTTCTACCATGTACCATTGCTCTACCCACTTTCCCCTCTCTTTACCTTCTTTACTCTCACATGATTTAAAATCTTCTTCCTGCCTCTTCCATCTCTGCTCTGTCCTCCTGTGTGTGCTGACCTCCTTTGTCTTAGTGGTGGCAGTAGGTAGCAGCATAGACAGGACGTAGACGCTGAGATAATGAGAGCTGACTGTTAGAGGGCAGGCCTGAGCCTCTATGTTGCCTGCCGGTCCTGCTGCAGCCTCTGTTATTAAACGCTTTCTATCCCTACAGTCAAATTCACAAATTATTATTACTAACACTCCCGGGGTCATCTAAGGTATAGTTTGCAAAAATATGAATTTCTTTAACCCAGGGCCCTAGTCGTCATCATATTTTGAAATCAGATAACTGCTATGACACGTGATCAATTTCAATACACATTAAGTATACTTCTGATCATGTGAAGGCAAATATGGTGTGTTCTGTGGTTATATTATTTTAGTATTCAATTGAGAAGATAATTGTCATCGTCAGTATTTTAGGGTGACTTTCTGTTTGGATGACTTTCACAGTTTTGACAGTGAGTTATGATATGACACAACAAGGACGGAAAAGTTGAACAACGAAGGAGGAATGCAAAATCCATCCCTCTAGAAATTATGTGCATAGTATGTTTCGAAATTAAGGTAATGCTGCCCCAAGTTCGTTAATTGTAAAGTGCCGAATATATCTGCTAAACACTTACTGACAATCTATTTCATTTCATGTTTTCCCAACAATATCCGCTCGAGCAACTCAAGCATGAGTAATGTTTAATGCTTTTAAGGCTTAGGGAACTCTAAGCAGGAGTCGGTGGCACAAGATAGGATCTACTTTCTCAATATAACCAACCACAACCACATGCAGGATACACGCCTCATTCTCTTTTGTCAAAATTTTGTGGTTTGTACTCCGACCATCCATCCTGACCCCCTCCACAAGAACAAAAGAAAAAAAAACATTCATGTCACCTCTCTACTATAAATTTTCAAATACAGGTAAAATGGCCCCCAAAAAATGTTTGTACATTAACAGTACTGACACGACATATTAAAGGAGATTTAAATATGTTACTGTCTCCTTTCAACATTATTCCTACCTAAACCTTTTTAAAACATCATTTCTGGGCTGGTTGAGTCTTGCAGGCTGTGACATTGAGATACAGATCTTTTGTTTTGTCAAATTAATTAGCTGGGCAGCCTGCCTGTTTCACTCAGTTTGACCCTGGCTGTGTGTGTGTGTGTGTGTGTGTGTGTGTGTGTGTGAGTGTGAGTGTGTGTACATGTGAGCAAAACCTTGTTTTAAAACGTTGAGGTCCTTATCTTTTGTGTTCTTTGAGTTTGTTTACATAGTATTCTCCATTTGATTGCACAATTTCTTCTTACGTTTCAGCTCTCATGGTCTGGCAGCTTTTACTGCTACATTCTGCCAATCAGTTTTCTCTTACTGGCCATTCCCGATCTGTGACCATCAAACAGCACGTCAGGCCTTAACCACTGCAACAACCTCTATTCCACTTTAACACTCACACATAAAGGTTCTCCATTTCAGACTTGACGTAATTTTTCCCAAACCAAAGAATGTACGATATGCTAATTTATAGGCACATCAGTATTCTCAGCAGATAATCAGTAAAAATGTTTTAACAATTTGTATTCAATTTTGGGAGCTAACAGAGATGTGTGTGAGGCTTGCGTATATTTGCTCTCCCCATAGACTTGCAAAGCACGAGTTTGTTTATTTTAATTCATTTGTATTTAAATTATTGCTAACAAAACACACAGTTCCTGTAATATCCTAGTGTAAATTAACCTTTACATTTCCAATCAAATCTAAAGTAATGTCACTGAGTTATTTTAACAAAGACTCTTGAGGTCAAAAATAAAAAAGGGGCCAGAAAAAAAGGTGAATTAAATTTCTATAAAGGTTGTCTTGTAAATGCCAGGCCACCATTATAAAAATGAGTTTGCTTAGGGCATTATTTTTATTCAAAGCTCTCCTTGTCTTTCATATTTCCTCCTCACCAGAGAGTCTTAAGTCTGTTTAACACATCTCCCATTTCCATTCTCTCTTCCAGATCTCTTACTTTGACAGGAACTGACTTGCAGGAAAAATGCTAAGATAACAGACAGGTAAGAGGGACCAGAGGTGTTGTAATTCTTGAGAACCTCGGAGATGCGAGTTGCAGAGCGTCAGGTGAACATGTTAACACAGGGTGCATGTTAACATACATGTGAGACTGGCTTCTCTGAGCAGGAGATATACAAATGACATCAAAATTGTTACAGCTTAGGCAGACAGCACAGACTGTCAGCACAGACTTGATATCCACATAATCAGTCAACTGCCAAGCTAATGGCTCTGTGAAGCTGCACAGCAATGCTTTTTAGCAGTTTAGTTTAGAAAGTATCATGTTTATGTTCACCATTTTAATGTTTGGTGTTATCATGCTAACATTTGCTAAGTAGCACTAAACACAAAGTACAGCTGAGGCTGATGGGAATGGCCTTGGTACTGGACAAATTAAAATCTTCACTTGATGGTGCCAAAGTGATTAAAATTCATCCTTAGGGGAATATGAATGTCTGAAGCAATCTATCCAAAAGTTGTTGGGATATTTCATTCAAAACCACAAATGAAAACCGAGAGGAAAAGTCCAGGGATCACCTCTGGGGACCATGAATGTCATAGTTATTAAAAAGGTTCAGTCTGGACCAAAGTGGACCACTAGGCTGATATTAAAACAACAAACTATTATTTTCAGAAGCATTGCACCAACTTCAGTAGGAGAGGATGTGGGCTTTAGCTATGGCTGGAACAGCAGCCTAACTTCAACTTCTGACTGGCCTGTGGTGCCCCATCCATATCCAGTTAATCCTTATGTGTGGCTCATTTTGTGGTGACCCTCCAGTGACTAGTAGTGAGCAATAACGATAAAGGCTATAGCAGAGAGGAATGAAAACAACGCCATAGATGAGGTGGAGGTTGTCTTTTATTTGCTGCAAAGACCCGAGTGCTCTCAATAAGGTTCAGGTAAGACCGACATTATTAGAAAAGCTCAAAAAGGAGGCAGGCTATTGTCACTTGGATTTAAAAGGGGCAAAGCCAATCATAACCAATTTCATCATTCTTGTGTGTGAATGCATGTGGTTGTTTAGTGTGCGTGGGAGATAGGTAGGTGTGTGTTTTCTCCCGTGTGTGCTTGTATGTTTCGTGCTTATGCATGCTTGCCTTTGTAATCGTATGCATGCTGAGTAATGCATCAATTCCTCCAGGACCAACATTTAAATCTTTGGTCTGACCCATCCATCTGTCTCTCGCTCTCTGAGCTGGCTGAGTGGGGTGCTGGCTCATAATTCATGCTGGATAATATAATACAAGAGAAGACAGAACTCCCTAGATTTACACCTGCTTTCTGAGGCTATGATATGGGCGCAAAACAATGCCAGACAAACAGCTGAGCATTCACACAAATAACTCCCGTTTCTGATGAAATGGTCATTATTTTAGAAACACATTTTAACAAACACATGGTGAAGTAGTTGCAAGTATATTTTTGGTCACACACACACATATACACACTCATTCACTAATATGCAGTCACGATGCTGATCAGTGACCTGTCCCACTGGAGCATTTGGGAGTTAAGTACAGTACATTGCACATCAGCACATTATCATTGCTAGGAAATGAAACCACTTTCTCATTCAAGGCCCCACTTAAATTTACAAAGAAGATCAGGGATTCCAACTGGCAACCTTACCACCCATGATTATAAATGTGTACAACACTAGGTCTTTGATTATTCCCCTTTTCTCTTCTCTCTCCTAACACTCTTTGTCTGATTGGACAATTAAATCTGCCCCCATATCCTGCTTATACCCCTGCTGTTGTCCATTTTTTTGTTTATCTTTTTCCTCCATCATGTTTGTTTTCTCTCACTCCCCCTCTGTTTCTCCCCCCTCATCTCTTCCCACAACATTTCTGCCAAAGGAATCTGGCATGGCTGCTAATTTCTGATTCAGCCCAGAACAACAGAATATCAAAGAGTCATTGTCACCAGGACGTCGGCACTACACGGAAACCATCTCACAGGGAGACACCAATGCTAGGATTTCTAAGAGATTGGTAAAAAAAGATTTTTGAAGGAGGAGTACATTTTTCAAAGATTCTTTCTCAAGGTGTGATTGTGATTGTGTGAAGAGCAGCAGTAGGGGATGTATCTGCCCCTGCCACTGATAAGAAATGACTTTTAGTGACACCTTGCATGCTGACCAGTAGAGTTGTTACTCAGACACACAAACATATGCACTCGTAGAAAAGCACACACATAGAAGCCGATTGGAGCCGTTCTGCTGTGAGATTACATCTCCCTCTGATCTGTGAGAAAAGTGCCGTCCCCTCCCACGGGCCAAACAGTAAACAAAAATCACAAAATGCTCTGCTGATGACACGTCTGAGAGACCAAACAAGCATCTACAAATTATTCATGCTCTCTGTTTTAGATCAGTGATTTTTTTTCTCTCTCATTATCAGTCATTGTTGAAGTGATTATAAAGCAGGGATGGATGGGAGAGAGGGATGAGGGCACAAAAATAAAAGATTGGAGGGCAGGACAGAGATTTGAGAGGAGAGAGAGATGATGATGATAAGAGAAAGAAAAAGAGAAAAAGATGACAGAGTTCAGTGAAAGTGTGTGCGTTGATAATGAATGTAATCTGCATTTAGATGATGTTAGGCTATGTGGTCATCCCTGATGTGAATTTACTAGCTCTGGTTACAGCTAGTATTGTTTGGAGAGGGGAGTTAGTTCTTTGAGTACTGATACAGTATAATTAAACAGTTAAAATTAGATTATAAAATCATTTAATCCTAATATTTAGCCATGAAGCATTTTAGATACTTAATGGATCACTGCCAGTTACGACACTTGCATTCATCTTATGGTCTCAGTGTCTTATGGACCTAATAAAATACCCCCTATTTGCCCAATCACTGCATCAGTTCGAAATCCCCATCATACAGCAGAGTAGCATCGACCTCAGTTATAGAGGTGTAAAGTGTCCCTATCAATAAATGCTGAAGGCTGCCAGCTATTTAATCAAAAGACGTTGCTTCATCAAAAAAATGGAGAGGCGGACAACCGAAAATGTGTCGGCTGTGCTGAAGGTAGCAACCTGAGGGGAACCACTTAAAATAATGAAAATACACTCTTCTGAGTTATAAGCTATTTATTCTAATGAAACCATCAGATGCATCATATTGACTATCAAGTCGTTCCATTCACACAGAGACAATTAGAGGTGGATCTCATTCTCTGCCTCCAACGCTCACTAGCTTACCGTTTAGAGTAATGCTTCGAAAAAGAAATCCATCTGGCTTCAGAAAAAAGGCACACAAATGATATACCAACTGTACTTTGGTGCAATATCTGTATTGTATTTTTCCCTTTTTCTACCTTGTAGATAATGTTTTTTCCTTTTATAATCTTAAAAAAAATCCTAAATCCCTTCTGAATAGCTCCCAACCCAGTATTGAGTGACAGTCCTCCGTACTAAAGCAACTGTAGCTTTGGGATGTGGACACTTCTTTTCTTTCTTATCTTCTTTCCTTTGGTAAAAAAGGGCAGGATGGCTTTATCAGGATCCATGCTACTGCGGTCTGATGCGACGCTTGATATTTAGGAAGTTCGCACATTTATGATACATATTCTGCCACAGCTAGATCGTCATCTTGAAGTATGATTGTTTTTAGATAGTGTGTATGGGAACCAGGTAATATTATTTTGCTACAAACAGAAGCAGAATAGTAGCATTGCACAATAGCTTAGCATGAAGGAAGTAATGGCCACATCTACAGGGAAATAGTAGTGCAAGAGTGTCTTTATGGCTCTTTTGTTTAAAATTCATGAATATGTCAATCAGCCAGTAATTTCTCCCCAAACAATGAATTCATCTGGTAAGTGGCTTAATTTGACTTTCTTAGTAACAAAGGACAAAAAAAATAAGCATTGATTCTGCTTTTCTTGTTTCATTAGTTATTGCAAATGACTGCCTAATTGGCTCTAATAATATTAAAACCACTTACAATGAATAATGTCAAATCCAGAGCGGAGGTATTATTTCCGTGCTTATAATTAGTAATTTACATTTGTGATACTCTAATTTGCTAAAATAATAATGATCATTTATTTAACAATAAAGGATAAATAAATGAAACAAGTTGTTTTTTTCTGCAGTGCCACGCCATAGTTGAATCGGCCTATGCTTGTGAAAAAAAGAAAGAAGAACTGGGCAAAAATTAGGACAAATATGTGGTGGTCCTAATTTTCAAAAAACAAACAAACAAAACTGCAAATGTAAGACAAAACATGCAGGAAAATCCAATGAAATTTCAGAGAATAAACTTCAGTTAATGAAAACAGAAAATATAGTCACAATTTGGAAACATTTAAGAACACACAACAATCTTTCAGAAGAACTAGAAAGGTATTTATTAATCTTTGGGTGTCATCTATGTTGCTCTCAGATAACTGGAGGAAGTACCACAAGGCACAATCTTTCACTGCACTTAGAATAAAACAGCATTATTTCTCTGAAAAAGCTATTCTATTATACTACTTTAGCCCTAAAGGTAGTTTCACACATTTCACATTAATGTAAACACAACGGCAGCCATACAGTAAGCATGATAGGCATGATAGGGCCTCACTATTTTGTAAAACCCCAGCCTCCTACATACATACAATAGTCATTTTCAGGTTTGTCAGACTTTTAACCCATAAGAACCCATGGTGACACCAGTGTAACACACACACCAGAATCTTCATTATACAGCTTTGTGCTTGATCTTAACTCATTAAGTCCTTAAGCGACATATACGAAACATCCTGGTGTGGTGGTCATGTCACAGTCATGTGACTGTGACAGGTCTGGACCTTTTCAAAATGGTGGTGTGACATGTAAACACAAGTGAAGGAAGCAACTAATTTCAAAAAGCCTGTATTTTGATACTAAAGGTAAGTTAAAACCCATTTAACGATTCTAATGCTTTAATAGTGTGTCCTGTATACAGTCAACCTGTTTTGACCATATTTCTTGAACAAATTAATATAAAACAATAAAACAAGTAAATTTACCATAAACATCCAATGTAACGTATATGTACCATCGCAGATCTTTGACATTAAGGGGTAGTATAAAAAAACCCATCAGAAATGTCTTCAATGTGGTCCACTTGGTCTGTGGTGTATTCCCCATAATTTTCCTTTGAGGGGAAATGGGTCTGGGTTCTTATGGGTTAATAATGTTAACCTAAATTTTGTTGTTCTTTTGTTCAAATGTTGGACATTTACAAGAACCAATTAAAAAGTATATTTTCCTTCCTGTATTAATTATTAGGGTCACAGTGATGTTTGATGAGGGGAGGAAGCAGCCAATCAAAACAGTCTGGAGATGATTCTGCCACTCTTAGAGTGCACCAGAAAAGTAAATTACATTTTTGTGACCAGAATCCACTAAACCTTGATTTGTATGTACTCAAATACTCTTCTTTTTTCATTTTTTATTTAGTTTTTAGCCAAGAAATGGTTTACATATTATAGTACATGCACTTCATGAGTTGAAGGAAATCAAGGTTGGATATCAGGATTGCAACAGTCATCCAACAGCAGCTTTTTTGGCTTTGGGACCTTTTTGACAAGTCTGCTCATGAACTGCTTCTCCCAGTCCAGAATCAGTCAACAACGTGGCATATAATCCAGTTATTATCAGATTCTTCTACAGTGATTTTTTTTAATGGGACTCTGTAGCACTGCGTCACAGCTGATGGTTCTTATTTTTCACCAGATGTCACCTCAAAATAAAGTCTCATCTCAGAAACACGTTTTGAGTGAAGGCGATGGTCTTGAACAACACTTTCACTTAGATTCCTGATTTGGTAGAGATCTACTTTAGTGCCTATTTCCAGCAAAGAAGGCCTTTATATTTCTTGAGGCTTCTTTGCAGTGGCATGTTTTACTCATTATTGCCCATACAGCTGATATAGGATATTTGATAAGATTTTTACTTTAGTTAATGAAATGCATGTCTTTGTCTCTTTTCTACTGCCCAGTGCTCTTGCTCAGTCTTTCTCCCTCATTCTTTAAAGACACACACTTTCTTTACCAGTGACTCAGTCTTTCTTACTGTCTCCACCTACCCTCTTTCTCATAGACATCCACAATCTCTCTCTCCCTCTTTTCTTCTCACTTTCTCACATTATCTCTCTCTCTCTGCGGTTGTCAATCAGTGAGAGGAGCAGGCCAGACACACAGCCGTCCTCAGAGGGTCACACAGAGCGGTCACTGCCAGCAGGGCCTGTTGACAGCTTGCCGCTCGTTATCCAGAGCTGATACTGGAGACAAATTATATCCCTGCAGTGGAGGGAGTTGGTCAGAGGCTCCAGGTGTGGCTGTGTAGACAGAGAGGGTGGTCATCAAATCTACAAAACCAGACACAACGTTGATGTTGGGCGATTCTGCAAAAACCAACAATCTTCACCATCCTCTGGTTGCCATGCACAGACATTGTAACGTTAAAAACATTTAAGCCAGAATATAAATGCTGTATTTTTTTCCTGCGTTTAGGGGCCCAAAGTGGTATTTCTCTCTACAGTGCCTTTATGTACATCTGTAGGTCCACGAGATGCTAGACCAGTGAGTGAGGTTAAGTAGGAAAATATGACTGTAATAAAACATTCTTCAAAATAACTACCGTCTAAAAAATACTGCCCTGTGCTTTCATATTGTGTTGTGTACTCCATGTAATGGACTTTACTTTAAGCTATTGACTATTCATTTGGTATAATTAATCATCAATCACAGGAATAGTCTAAAATGTGCATCCCCGACACCATTACTGATATAGTCTAATAAAAAAAATCAACTTGAGATTTCACAAAAACAAATTAAACTTGAAACAATCTTCTCCTACTAATTTGGGAATAAAAGCTTCACAGTTTTTAACTTTGTTGTCATTCAATCTTTCCTACTGGAAGACGAGATTAATCAAATGTCATCATCTCCTTATAAAATTGACATAAAACAACGCAATATGAATCCTAATTTATACACTTTGTTTTTAAAAGTGGTTTTATTGAGACAAACTAACACTTTCATCTTGTGTCCTTGTTTCATATATTAAAAACTAGATGATAAACTGGGCAGATTCCAGGTGATGCTGGATATGGATTCAACAGTAGCTCACAAAGTGAGACGATGGTCAAAATGTATTGAGTTGTTCCTTCGTAAGAAGATGTTTCCGTATGATTTAAACAAAAATGTGGCGAGTGATCCATTGGTGCTGCTGCCCATCAAAGTTGTTTGGATGTCATACTGTGAATCTCTGCCTTTGCCGTGATTTACCTTCCCTTCTTTCTTACAACCAAGCTTGTTTTGACAGCACTTAACATCCTTGTAGCTGCCTTGAAGTACCTGAGGAAAACATTTCTCTTCCCAGAAGGAGGACATGGTGCTATCCAATAAGGAATGGAGCGACTTGAAGAGAAAAAAACGGGACAGAAAGCAATGGGTGCACCATTAAGAAATAGCCCCTAAACTACATCTGACAATAGCCAAGATTGCACTTGAACCCAATTCATCGAGGTAAAGTGGCCATTTGAGTAGGTGTGGTGGGGAATTGGTGTTCCTGGATTGAGATAGAGGAATACAGAGAGTGTGAGTTGTTTTCTGTATCCATATTTCACTGCTGTTCACTGCTACACACTAACGCTGTAGCTTAGAAAGTGAAACACACTAACACTGTAAATCCATATATATGCACCTGCACATATAGTAAAAGAGGTATGCAGACTTGTGTGCACATACATGTACATAGGAGGATGCCATTGAAGGGATGTGAAGAGAGGTCAGATAACAGAGTATAGCAGTATACTTAATCTCATGTTTACTTCCTGAGATGCTTAGGCCCGCTGGCGAGTATGCCAATTCAGACTGGCTTTGCCTTCAACATTGATGCCCATCTCAAGTTGCTGACACTAACTTTACTAGTGGTGTACAGAGAAGTCATTACACAGATACACTGTATCTGTATCTGTTCAACCAACAAAATTATCTGTCTCTGTATCTGTAATCGGATAGAAGTGGTGGGCGTGGTTTATAATGGAAGGCAAGTTAAATTGGGCAAATCATGCATTTTCTAACCTAATATTCACTGGCAATACAATTGATGTGCTTTCAAAGCATCAAATGTATTTAATATTGGCGTATAATTAATTATGAAATATATTTCCACATCCTCATACCATACTGTACTCCATCTCTCTCTCTCTCTCTCTCTCTCTCTCTCTCTCTCTTTTCCTAATAATAACGAGCAAGTTCGGGTAGAAGCATTATTGGTGCTTTCCCAAATAATGTATTCAGATTCGGGTACATCCCTAAATTACACATTTCTCCGATACAAATTGAAGCTAAATGCATGTTTAGTAGGTTTAATGTTGACCACGTTAATCTTAGTGTAGCGTGTTAGCATGCAAATATTTGCTTACAACAGTTGTTTCAACTACAGTCAACTACATGAAAAATCAGAGGATCCCCAAAATCATTAGAATTCATCATATGGGAACCATGAATGTTTGTACAACATGATGTGCCAATCCATGTAGAAGATTTGTTTCTTTGTAAGCCCTGAAGAAGCGAAACATCTGCTCACAGAAGTCTACACTGCACACGCTCCATTCTCAAGTGCTCCTGCTTTCTTTGCTACTTGTCACTATGCTTGTTTTCTACCTAAAGTTGTTTAGATATTTCAGTCTGGATCAAAGTGGTGGAATAAACAACAGACAGGTCGACAAACATCTTGACATGGCCATCCCTTGAGCCACATAGCTTGCATGGTTAAATGATCACTTAATTACTCAAGTTTAAGTGATTACACATCAATTAATGAACTAATATTAAAATGGTTACGCAGATTTGTAGATGTGTGTGTGTGACTCTCTCTGACTAATTGGGGACTTCTGCTTCAAGTGTATATGCTCATGCATGCATTTACATTTGCCAGCACACAAATTGCTGCCATGACACGAGCGTCACTACTTCTTTTCTGTGTGAGTGCATTCCCTTTCATTTCACAGGCTCTGAGGCATAACAAAGACCACTGGTGCTAGTATATTGGCAATCACACAAATCTGCCTTCACCTCAATATTTAATGAGCTGAGCAAATTAGCCATACAAAGCAATCTATTGAGCCTTTCCTCCCCACTTTGCTGATACACACACGTACACACACACACACACACACACAGAAAAGCACCTCACAGAAAGCTTATTACAGCTGAGCCAACACTTCTAACACTGGATTTGTGAGAAGTATATGGTACACACAAATATAGAGAACCTCATGCACACACACACACACACACGCACACACACGCACACACACACACACACACACACACAGGCCAGCTTTTCAGAACAAAACATTGCATTTCACACATTGCATTACACCACGTCCTTGTCATCAAATGTCAGTCTACATTAAACTACCACAGAAACATTGACTTAATAACTATTGTAGCACTTCTTATTTTCAGCTGTGTGAAATGGAGTCATTTCAAGAGATAATGATTATGGCTCCTTCAGTCAATCAAACAACACAAACCCTGATCAGTGATCTGTGTGTGATGATGGAGCCGTGTGTTCCTTGACTGTTAATTAAAATGTAGCCTGAACCTTGACAAGCCTCTGACTCATAGAGTAAGTTAATTAGCTTGTTAAAAACCTGGTTAAGGAAACATTTAATGGTGCTCTACACAGCAAGAGGAAATGGGATTGTGTCGTGCTTGAGGTTTATTAGGCAGTTGGTGGCCATCACATATACATACTGAATCTAAAGTACCAAAGGTTTTTCAGATATCTTGCACAGAGTCTGTTGGGCTGACCGACCCATTCTTTGCCCCCCTTTTTTGGTTTATACAGCAAAACTGACTTGCATACTTAACAAAATGAGCACTGACAAAAGCTGTGCTCTTAATTTGATGACTGAGCTACCCACAATATTTAGCACAATGTAATCTACAGCAGTGGTCCCCAACCTTTTTATCACCGCGGACCGGTCAACGCTTGACAATTTTACTGCGGCCCGGGAGGGGGGGGGGGGGTGTACGTAGATTGTTTATATTGTAAATATAATAATAAACGTGAATCCGGGTTAAATTTTAGCGCTCAAGTGACCGAGATGTAACCGAGAGAATCCGGTCATTTTTCAAAATTAAAGATTGTTCAGACTCAGATAATAAATAAAACGGAAATAATTAATTATTTCTTGTGCGGCCCGGTAGCAATTGATCCACGGACCGGTACCGGTCCGCGGCCCGGGGGTTGGGGACCACTGATCTACAGTACCTATGAAATCAGGAAAATCCTTTATAATGATAACTAATTTTTAAAAAGAACACTGGATAGGAGAACTGAAATAAACCTTAATTGACAACTTTTTAAAGTTGTTCTGAAAAAGGTGACAGGAGAAAAATGTCAATGCCAATTCATGTACCATGGTGTTATCTCCATACTGTTCCTCCGTGTGCGCCTGTGTTTATGCAGAAATGTGAACGACTGTGTGCTTAAGTAAGACACGGAGGTCTGGCAGAGAAATCCCTCTGTTTAAATACTATATCCCTGTCTAAACAACTACTCCATTTCAGCCTGCAGCGTAATCCCTGCACTCACTCAGCTAAAGCTAATTCACGATGCCCAGGGGAGGTTTCTCTCACCCTCCACACCACCCATTCTCTTGCTTTCACTCACCTTTTATGTCATTATCATTGGATAGATAGATAGATAGATAGATAGATAGATAGATAGATAGATAGATAGATAAATACTGTAGAAAATCTCTTAAGCCAAAATATTACCAAAAATGTTCTTACTTTATCTGTTGTTCTGGTCTTAAATTAAACAACAAAATACGTTTTTAGTTCATGCCCTCTAGACACATAGAAGTGTCTTCTGATCTGACGGCCCCTATATGACCTTTGTTGTCATGGCTACAGTAATAAACTCTGTTGGTTGGAAACAGGAAACGAACAGCGGCCTCCGATGTTCTCTTGATAACTGGTGATTACAATCAAGAACGCTTTTTTTCACTGGAAACAAATATAATTATTTCACTCTTTGGAAAAAAAATAATGAAGTGCTGTGTTGCTTGTGGTTTGTCACCCTCTCCCTTTCCCCTCTCGTCCACCTGGGATTGATGGACCCCTCAGTAACATTTAACTCCAGGGCTGAAAATGACTGAATGTAGACATTCAATAGACAATGCCTCCCTTTGAGAAAATTACACATTCAACACATGGAAAATTGTATGTCAGTTTAAAACTTTGGCCTTGTCCCCGATTCTTTCTTTTCTCTCCACCCCTTCATCATTCTTCCCATTTTCCTCATCTCTATCTGGCATTCTCTTCTCTCCCTGGCACCCTGTTTCCCTCTGTGCCACCCCAGTTCTTGGCGGTAGCCCTGCTCGCTGTCTCATCCATCTGTTTCCATTCATTAGGACAGGATTCGCTTCTCTGCTCTTCTGACACCTTTTCACATCGGGCTGCACAATGTAATTAAACAGGGCTGGGGGGGAATGATTTCTGAGCTGCAGCTAGCTCCTTCCTCTTCCATCTACTTTAACTCTGCCTCCTTTGTTCTCATTGGGTGGAGACAGCCCAGTGCTACTTTGTTGAGGTACTATGAGATGTGGCACACTTTTTTGTGTCATCGGACACATGGACCCGTTCTCCAGCCACTGCTTTTTTAAGTGTATTTGCGCTAGTCACATAGAAGAAGACTCCCTATATTATTACTTGTGTACAGGTAAACACGAGTATGCTGTTGTGAATGGGGCAACTTACAGGTAGCAAGATTTATTTTTGAAAAGTTACAGGCTACAATAATTAACCCCAATACAATGGGGCAAATATTAACTGTTTTTTGTAAAACATTTCGTAACAGCTTGATATATCTTTTGCCATTGCATACATGATTGGACTGCTCTTAATTCCAAAGAAGTGTGGTGACAGCACTTCATCAATGCGTCATACTGATACAGTAAAATCAGCAGAATTCACACAAAAGTAAATAAAGAAATATGGGTTCATTGATTTTTGGCTCAGTAAATGAGTTGATCCATTGTATAGTTTGCCTCATATCTACTGTATTTAGATTGTGTTATTGTTGTTGTAAATTACAATGTGACTTACAAACCAATTAATGAATTGGTGTAGGGGGTAACTGGAGCAGCAATTAACTACTTTTGCAAAATGGAAACAACAGTTCATTATAACACCTACACATCCATGGTCCACCCACAAAGGTGTTTTCAGTTATTTTGCCTCATCAGAACTCTTCTCATTACTGAGTGGGCGGGAATAATCTCCCTCACTGTTTTGTTTTGTTGCAGGTGTTAGGGCATGACAACTTACACCTTGATTATTAGTATTTAGTAATTATTTGTACGAGGAGTTTGGTGACCACAGACAAATCCTAGTAAAACTTGACGCAACTTCAACCTGAGCAGAGGTTTAATCAACCAATAACTGAAAACACTGAAAACAGAGTGCAGGGCTGTTCTAATGTTCCTGTTTTCTTTCTGTTGTATTTTCATATCCATGTCTGTTTGTTTTACTTTGTATTGCAAATTGATGTGACCAAGGCTGGAATATCAACTGAGTGGACAAGGGCCCCAAGAGCCACAAGTTCACTGTGCTGCTCTTTTTTTGTGGTCATTTTATTAATTGGAGCTTTGTTTGAGAACATGGGAATATGCACTACATTATGTACATTATCAAGAGTCATGATATGGTGGTGGGTCCTACTTCATTACTGGATCTTGAGGCCTTGTCATGAAGAGGGGCCTTTTGTCAAAATCTAGTTTCAAGACTTTAATTATTTCAGCTGATGATGTGCTTATATGGTGCGTGTATCATGCAACTCTACATACATTTATAAAAAAATATAGTATTCTTCAATAACTTTAAGTGTGATGCTAAAACATTGGCTGGGCTTTGATGCCATCGTAGAAATTGGAAAGAGAGAAATGTAGTTTATGCTATTTGTTTTTGTACAGCATGCTGTGTTGGGAAAAAACAACAAACAAACAAAAATCACGATTGTGATTTTGGAGGGGAGTAAATGAAATTGTTTGTCTGACACATTATGAGACACCCAACCAACCCACACAACTATACACTAAACACTAACACCCTCACACCTTGTGGGAAAGACAAATGTATAGGAAAAACAGCAGAGCAAAGGAAACAGAGAAAGAGAGTGTGAGTGACACAGACAGACAAACACAGAGAGAAGCATATTTCTAATCAGACTGTGGGCACTGAGCGGTGACCACCAGCCAATATGACAGACTGGTGAGAACGACTCCTGGGGTAGAAGGGCAGCTTGTGACCGCGGGAGGACTCTGACTTGATTTCTTCATCAGCAGGTGCCAGAGTCCCCTGACACATGGACACATGCAGCCAGCATACACACATAATGACACATATGCATGCCTAGGCACATAAACACACACATTTAATCCCATCCAAGTGAGGGTCTGGGACCTCGTATCTAGGTTACACGCTGAGGCAACCCCTGACTGTCCATATGATCACTTGGATATACACCTGACCTCTTTAGTATTTTCTGCCCTTATTTTATATCAAAATCAAAATTGTCCCAAATGGTGACTGTAATTTAAAACACATCCTGTGTTGTGTATGTTTCTTGCCCTTGTACACTTTACATTTATGTCATAGATAAGAACAAAAATGAGTAATGTTTGTATTTGACTTGCTGCTTAATAATTCAGTAGCTCATGAGGAAGGCAATTCATCCATTGATATTCTACATATGAGGTCAAAGTTCATTCTTAAGAGGAAACTAATTTGCAATCAGAGCATGAACCCAAACATGAGGGAGATTCTTATATCTACCCCTGAAGTGTCTCTCTTTTCCTCTTGTGGTCTCACGGAGCTGTGTGTGTGTGTGTGTGTGTTTGTGTGTGTGTGTGCACTTATATGTATGCATAGAGTTATCCCAAGGACTGACCTGACACTTGGTTATCTCCTCTCTCCTTTGGCCTCCCTGTCACATACAGAATAGGGAGTGATGAGTGGCACAGGGAGTCCCTCAAGTAAACGATACAAAGCATGCATTATGGATCCTCACGTAAGTAAACAGGACCCAATGACCTTTTGGACCAATGGAGAGGGCAGCAGAGAAAAACTCCCACAGCAAAAAGAAAAAAAAAAAAAAAAAAGGAAACCAGCTTTTATTCTTTTATTACACCAGGAGGTGATAAGTGCACCAGCAGGAAGGATTGAGAGTACACATCTGGACCTGAAACTCTTCCCTCTAAAAGAAGTATTTTTTTTTCTCTCAAAGGCAAGTGAAGAGGTGCAATAGACATGTATTATGGATATGTGATTAAATGAAGTGACTGATATGTGATCCAGAAAAATTATCTTAGTTTTATACACAAGTATTTCAACTAAACTACAATATCCAAAGCAAGTTGTGACTGTAACTGTCACAAATTTGACTATTTTTGACTGACAGTTAACAGACTACTTATACCACATGTGATTGGTCCATTGGTGATTGAGTTTCTTTTTAAAACATATTCTGATGATGCATAGTTTCTAATAATTTAAGCCCAAGTGAATCTAAATGTGTATCAATAACCATTCAGTTTGACTTGTTTTAAAACTGGTCTGTGTACTGTATGTAGCAGTGATTGTATGAAGAGACCAAAGTCAGTCACGTTTCTGACCACTAAGGACAAACTTCTGCATATTCCAGCCAAACACCCGCCTCCGGGTGTGAAAATGAAGCCAATATGGAAGTGCTTTAAACCTGCATTCTTTCTAATGACCAGCAGGGTGGCGACTCCACCGGTTGCAAATAGAAGTCTGAATATATAGAAGTCTATGAGAAAATGTCCCTACTTTTCACTTGATGTATAACCTCAGTAAACATTTTCCCAATGAGTTTATGGTCTCGATCACTAGTTTCAAGTCTTTTTCAATATAGCATGATGTTCATTTTGTAAATTTTGGTCCCATTTAGAGTAAAATAGACAATAAAGCAGGGTTTGCTTTAGTGAGTGGCTACCTTGTGAATGACAAGTCACTACCATGGCGGCTTGTCAATCAGGATAGAGGAGTTTAGAGGAGATGAGGTTGTACTAAAAGACACTCTAAGGAGTTGGCTGTTTATTTTTTCTGGTAAGTACATTTACAAGCAAACCTTGTGTGACTTGTGACTTTGCACAGGGTATAGGTAGGCGTGTATAGTGTCCTCGGGTTCCCCAGCTACACCCTCCGTCCAAATATGGTCACTCGTGGTTCCAAAAAACCAAGATGGTGATGGCCAAAATGCCAAACTCGAGGCTTCAAAACAGTAGTCCCCAAACCAATGGGTGACATTACGGTGGCTACGTCCACTTCTTTTATACAGTCTTTGATTCCAGCTGAGAGAAAGGAGATAAAGTTGTACTACATACATATGAACAATAAAGCTAGGCTGACCATCAAATAATTTTAATTGTGTACTCTAGAGGCGAGCATCACAAATCATTTTGCTAATTCAAATAATTTTGCTCAGTTCAGTTCAAAGATTCGTAGTCACTGAGTAGTTCGATCACTTATTTTCCTAAGCTAAGCAGTCACATTAGTATGTACATTGGAAAGCCAACATAAGCTTAACAGCTCAGCCGCCGCACATGTACTGGACACCTACATTCCTTGTATGTGTGTACAAAATGAGAGTTTAGTCTCTCAGTCACTGTGTGATTGATCAGTCATATATATTTCTGTGAGTTTGTGTGTGTAATGATAAAGTACATGTATGTACTAAGTCAGAGTGACAGCATTTACAAATTCACTTTGCACTTAGAGTAATAGTATTTATTCTTCTTATACATTTATTCGGGAACAATGGAGTTGGATAATGAATGTGGTAACAGAAAAGTCATATACTCTGGTATCCAGAGATGTTCAGAGGGGGGAGGTGAGCTTTGGGGAAGCCAGACAAAGGATTGGTGTCAAACTTTAATGGGACCATGAGCACAGGAATGACATTTTGATTGGATTAGCGTTGAAGTTCATTTAATCAGGTTTTAAGTGCAATCAGTTTCTGTATGACTGATGTGAAATCGCAGATGGTGTGTGTTTCAGTTAGGTAAGTAAGTCAGTTCTTTTTAGTTGTTTTTTTGGTAATATATGATTAATATATGCATCCCTATCTATCATCCACAGCAACAGCTGGATGTCAGTTGTCAGTCTCTGAGCCCCCGCCAGATTACCACCCATTAACACTTGGGTGTTAATTAACACGTCAGTTGGACTTGTACTACTGAGATGGGTGAATGTTTCACCTCTATGGTAACATGATGCTCAGACCTTGAACTTAAAGCATTATTTCATATTAATGGGGTTTTTTTTCTCTTGCACACACACCATACCCTCCTGAGACCCGGCAATTCAAATTTGTCCTCTGTGAGGGACATGACACTGAGACCATGCGTGCAGTCTATTTGAGTCCTAATGTACTGTGAAAAGCACATCCTGGGCTTTCTAGTGATGTAACACACATGGGAGTGCAGCCAACAAAACAAATCATGTGTTTTATCAAAATGGCAGTTAAGGAGGTAAGTGATCAAATTTTTGAGATATATTGTTTCTGTTCTTCATAAGACTGCAGGGACATGACAAAAAATAATAAATAAAATATTTTTAAACGTTTTTGTGATATTTTTCTTACATCCCAATCGCTTAAATCGTGTAAAAATCGTGTCAAAATATTAAAACCTTTTTGTTCAGTTGTCAGTATTGCTATCTAGAGATGTCACTTAAACTCACATTCTCAGTTTTTTTGCTGTCTTGGTGTAAGTTTGAAAGTGTTATTATTTCTGAAATGTGACCCTGCCTGATTTATGAACCCATGTTGAGTTAAACAGAATGTCAGTTGTAAATACTGTTTAAAAACAGTTTGAGACACAAGGAGTGTGATGGTCACCTGCAGAATAATTAAATGCATTTAGAGCTGTTGCACAAAGGCTTTAAAAACTGCTGCATGAGAACTTGACAGCATATTAACAGCCAATGCCTCCTTTATAAATAAGGTGGTTTGGGAACACAGAGAAGCTGTTGATCCAACGAATAGCACAGCACCTGTTCACAAAGTTGATTTTCCTGGGATGCCAATAGAAACCATCCATAGACACATACTAAACACATTACCTCAGTGTGCCCCTTACAGTTGGCTTCACTGTGAACAACATTGCCCCTAGCAATGTCATGTTTGCTCAAAAATATAGACCCATTTCTTAACTTATTATTATCCAAATTATTCAAAACATATGTATATATAATGAGGGTGACAGCTCATAAATCACCTATAAACCTTTGTGTTGATAAGAGATTTCCAGGCTTACCAGCAGATATTTGATGGCCCTTTACTGAGACTGATTATTTTCAATGTTGTCTTTAAAT
The DNA here is from genome assembly GCF_043641665.1 of Enoplosus armatus. Classification (NCBI taxonomy): domain Eukaryota; kingdom Metazoa; phylum Chordata; class Actinopteri; order Centrarchiformes; family Enoplosidae; genus Enoplosus; species Enoplosus armatus. Next base: position 19,946,411 of record NC_092180.1, on the reverse strand, counting down.
GTAATAAACTGTAACATCAAATACAGGTGCAACTGATCTGAGGCTTTAAAATGGACCTGGGCAAAATATGGACAACTAACCTAGTTCTTGAAGACATACTAGTTTCTGAGGTAAATTTAGAACAATAGGCCCCAGATTAGACTTATGGAAGAAAAGAAAAAGAAACTAGTTGCAGGTATTTGTCATTGTCATATGTGAGGAAACCCCAGATCCTGGGGATTCATCATTGTTAGGACGGACTCCAGTGAATACATTTCCTGTACCTTTATCTAAAAGAAACAACCCACAGCAGCCTGATTTCACAAGACAAGTTCTCCTCACATTAACTATCACTCTAGGGTTTAGTGGAGGGTAAACCCACCTCTCAAATATAGAAATAGCATTTTTCTAAAGAGAGTTTACATTCGGGTAATGTTCTTTGTCTTTGGTAAATTCTGAAAACACATATATAGTCCTCCACTCCTCTGTGAGCATGAAGCAGCTACAATGCACCACCCACTCATGCTAGTTGGAGATACAGTGTATAAAGGCCAACCACCTAGCGATGTGGACGGCAATGTTGATCTGTCGGTCGGTCGATCTACCACTTTTGTCCATACTCTGGTTTATGACCAAACCCCTTCAAAACCTCAGCTTTTCTTTAAATATTTGCATGCTAACATGTTTAACTATGGTGCTAAACATCAGCAAGTCAACATCAAGATGGCACCACACTCATCAAGACGCACTAGTGGCAGCCTGTTGCAGGGTTAGGGAAATTGTGCTGGAGGCAAGCGCCGCGCTAGGAGGAGATGCTTTAAACCCGTCCTTCCATCGATCATCATGGGGAATGTGAGATCTCTCCCCAGTAAGATGGACGAGTTAGCGGCACTGACCCGGCACCAGAGGGAATACCGGGAGTGTAGCATCATGGTGTTTACGGAGACATGGCTAACACCGCTAACCCCGGATACCAACGGCATGCTGGACAGGTTCCAGCTGATGCGGGCGGACAGGACTAAGGAGAGTGGTAAGAGGAAAGGAAGAGGACTGGCAGAGTTAATGATAGATGGTGTAACTCTGGGCACATCACTATTAAAGAACAGGGAAGTACTTTGTGATCCTCATGGGGAAGACACAGACAGTCTGACATAACGGCATAACAGACTATATTAACTTCTGTGTGGAGAATACCGTACCCACCAGGACTGTACAGTGTTTTTCCAACAACAAACCCTGGATTACCCCGGACTTAAAGGCTCTCCTCAAGGAAAAGAAGAGGGCCTTTAAGTCAGGAAACAAGGAGGAGCTGAAGAATATGCAGAAGGAGATGAAGTGGAGGCTCAGGGACGGTAAAAACAGCTACAGGAGGAAGATGGAGGATCTGCTGCAGCAGAACAACAACAGTGGAGTCTGGAAGGACCTTAAAACCATCTCTGGTTATAGGGAACCCAACTCCCAGCCTGTGGGGGACAGAAAGTGGGTGAATGATCTGAACGTCTTCTTCAATAGATTTGATCAGGCATCTGCCCTCCCCCTGGCCCAGTTCACTCTGCTGCAACCCCCATCGTCTTCAGCCCCTGCATACTGCCCCCCCCCCCCCCCCCCCCTTCCCACAACAGTCAGCTCACAGCCACCCTTCACATCCACTGCACTTCCTGCCCGATGCCCCACCCCCCTGCTCCAATCTGTCCCTCACAACAAACCAGGTGAGGAATGAACTCAGGAGGATCAAGGCAAGGAAGGCTGCAGGTCCGGATGGCATCAGCTCAAGGCTCCTCAAGTCCTGTGCAGACCAACTGTGCGGGATAGTTGAGCACATTTTCAACCTGAGCCTGAGGCTGGAGAGAGTACCACAGCTTTGGAAAACATCCTGCGAGGTATCAGTGCCAAAGACTCAGTACTCCGAGGACTTCAACAGCTACACTTGATGACTACCTCATCAACCGACCACAGTACGTGAGGATACGGGACTGTGAGTCTGATATGGTTGTCTGCAGCACGGGGGGGGGGGGGCAGGGAATGGTACTAGCTCCCTTCCTCTTCACCCTCTACACTGTAGACTTCACACACAATTCAGCCAACTGCTACCTGCAAAAGTTCTCTGATGACTCTGCAATTGTCGGCCTCATCACAGATGGGGACGACGGGGAATACAGAGAACTCACCCAGGACTTTGTGGAGTGGTGCTGGTGGAACTGCCTACACATCTACGCAGGGAAAACCAAAGAGATGGTGGGGACTTCCGCCAGTGCAAACACACCCCTCCCACACCAGTGAACATCCAGGAAATGGACATTGAGATGGTGAAATCTTACAAGTACCTGGGTGTTCACCTGAACAATAAACTGGATTGACAACACAATTGCACAGTAGAAGAAGGGCCAGAGCAGACTCTACCTGCTCAGGAGATTCAGGTCTTTTGGAGTGCAGGGGGCACTCCTGAAGACCTTCTTTGACTCTGTGGTGGCATCAGCCCTCTTTTATGGAGTGGTCTGCTGGGGCAGCAGCATCTCAGCTGCTGACAGGAAGAAACTGGACAGACTGATTAGGAAGGCCAGCTCTGTTCTGGGATGCCCCCTAGACTCAGTGGAAGTGGTGGGAGAAAGGCAAATGATGGCTAAGCTATCATCCCTGAGAAAGAACATGTCCCACCCCATGCAGGACACTCTGGCAGCACTGGGTAGCTCCATCAGTGACAGACTGCTTCACCCGCGGTGTGTGAAGGAGAGATACCGCAGGTCTTTCCTCCCTGCTGCTGTCAGGCTCCACAATCAGCAGTGCTCCCAGTTGACCACACACACCGGAATGGACAATCCACTTTCATGCAATATGTCTGATTGTATAATAAATGGTGCATTATCTACATCTCTCTATGTGCAATACAGAATAACTCCTTTACCTCTTCTTTCTTTTGTTCTGTGAGTTTGTAAATTTGTAAATTATAGTTGTTTTTTAGTTTTAGTAGCTTTTCTATAATGGTCTTAATTGTTTTTCCAAGGTAGAGCATCAAAGAGGTAGAGCATCAATCAGCTAGCAATTAGCCGCTAACGTGGAGGAGTCTTGTTGTCCACTATTGGGCTAAAATACTCTCAGCAACACAGCCCATATGTACAGTATTATCAGTTTATAAAGTTCTAATGGTCAATATGTTAGGGACATTTTTACACATCCAGCATTCCATTGGAGGAATGTGTCATGCTACTTAACAAATATATTCACTTACTTTTTAGCTCTTATTTACTCTGCAACAGACTCTACTTTCTTCACTAGTGACTTAATATTGGCTCTGCTGTTTTCAGGCTGGACAGGTACAGGCTGCTGTACTTCCTTGTTAGGTGCAACTGAAGGTATGGAGGAATGTTAGTATAACAGATATTGCTATGCAAACATGCTACATTAGTCTTTTTCATTCCTGTACAGTACTGTATGTTCAAGACATGAAAATATAAAAAAATTTGACAACGAGTACATAATAGAGATTTAATATTTTTTTCTGATAGATGAACTCTCAGGTTTGACTCACGGGAATGGAGAGCAAAGTTTTGTTCTGACTTTAATAGAGAAGACAATGAAATCTGACAACTTGAACTCAACAAGCACTTTTGTCTTGCAAAGTATTCTGCCAGTTTCCTTCATCCCTCCTTCCTTCAGCTTTGCTTTTCATTCCAGAATGACCTTTATGAATAATGAGCTGCTCCAAAGGTAACCGTGACAACGGGTCTACCTTGGAGGCGGCAAATAGGCACTGAGATAAAGTAATTCAACACCTGACAAGGAAGTGCAGTGTGTTCGCTTCATCCTCTGAACAGAGGGACGGAAGTCTGCTGATTAACGCTGACAGTCTGAAGAGCACATTGTGCCAGCACATTAATAATAAACTCTTAAAATGCCTGTGTATGCTTTTAGAGAAGGTTATACAGCCATGAAAGGAAGGTAAGATGTAGGAATGACGGATGAGCGAGGGATGACAGCAGGGTTAAAAGATAACTTGGCTTGGTTTCACACACTTTATTTGCAGTGCTTGTCCTATTTAAAGGCCTTAAGAAGAAAAATTACTAATTTTTGGGGGGTACTAATTAGCCCGTTTTCTCAGAATAGGAGGATATTTTAGTATGTACAAAGTGCATAATTAATAAGCCGAGAAACTTAAATGGCTTCCGGGGTGTTCAGCATTAATTGCCTCTGCAAATTAACATATCCGCCCCATCATATTCTCCCACTGTGACTTTAACACTAACAGCATACTCAGTACTCATAGAAAGAGGCTTGCTCAGAGGAGTACCAGAGAGGTCATGAACCTGAACATTTTAAAACACGTGGTATATTTATGCAGTATATAATATAATATAATATATAATTTTATGCTTGTCCATCAAAAGTCAGTGTCATTTCCTATTTCCTGTTCAAAATGAAAAAAAATGTCTGCGTACATGTATGGATGTTTGCATGAAGGATTTGCATTCAGTTCACATATGAATACCTATGAAAAACAAATGGAAATAATGAGCCTAATGGCTATGGTTGCCCACTGCATATCTCAGGTGATGTGAGGCCATCCTTTTAACCAAGAAGCACTGAAATGGCTTGATGTGACTAAGGTATTTTATAACCACTAAACCATAGGTCACTAACAGGCGGACCGCGGTCCGAGTCCGGACCCAGACCTATATGAATTATTAAGGGATTTAAAATTTTGACGGGCGCTTCTATTTTAACCGGCGCAGCTTTTCTAGTCTTTGCGGCACTGGTTTAGCGGATCAGGAAACTCACAGACCAATTCCATACGAGTTAAACCAGCCCACGTGATGCTACTCGGCCAATCAAATCTGTGCATTCCAGGCGCTAAACATTGCAACTCTGAATACAGACAGACAAGAGAGGTGAGAGGCGAGTGACAGATGATAAGATGAGTGAACGATACAGGGAGAGAAGACAATTCAGTTCTCTCACTGAACAACAGAAAGTGGGACATAAGAGGGAAAGAAAGAGAAACTATAAAACTGTTCAATTGTTATGATGTGTTGAGATTTATTTATTGAGAAATTGGTTGAGACTGTGAAGTCAAGATGCAAAACAGTTAACAGAGAAAAAGGGAAACTCAAGCTGCTGGTACACTTTATTTTGTTTTTCTAAAATTAAGCACTTTATTTTAAGATGCACAATTTTTCAAAAGCTATTTTATTTATTTTCTCTATTTTATTTTTAAATGCAGCCCTTCTTTTACTTAATGAGAGAAGAACATTATACATATCTAAAGTATTATATATCTGTATAGTTCAATGTTAAGTGACAATAAATATTGTCAAAATGTTTTTGAATTGTACTTTCTTTATTTGATTTGACAGTCAGTTGTTGATTACATGCAGACGTTGATACAACTACTAGGCTACTTCAATATCACACTAAATCACAACGCAAGTTAGACATTATGATGTTCCGGACCTTTGCTTGAGGACATTTTCTCTAACTGGACCTCTTCGAATTTTAGTTGAATACCCCTGCACTAAACCATTGCTTACTCATATAGTACTTTGTACATATGTGCATTATAATACTTGCTTCTGCATGAGCCATTGTTTCTGAAACCAAATTGACAGAATAATTGACAATAATTTGCCTTAATAGTATCTGCAGGGGATTCTTTGCATGCTTCACAGTCTGATTTGTTTAAAGAAAGCAACATAATTATGACATGAGGGCAATATAAAAGCTATTCAAAGGGCTTTAAGAATATTTACAGAAATGACAGTTTGGGTTAAAACTTAGATGACTTGTACCCTGCATTGATGCAGTGATGTGTGCCCAATGTGCCAAGCCAATGTGCCAACTCAGTGGGTGCAACTCCCCCAGTGTCAGATGACCAGGTTGTGAATCATTGATCTGAGCAAATCAATAGTCAGCACGTCCATCTCTCGGCCACTCTCAGTGGGTCGCCATCTGTGTGTGTCCATATCCTGTTCGAAGCCATCGCAGGAACCCATCAGCACACACCAGGTGGCTGCCATCTGGGTCCCGCCGCTTAACACACAGCATGGTTCCTTGTGTAGGAGAGTGTTGGATGTATGCATGAGTTTGTGAGATAAAGAGTGACCATCAAATGTCACATTTGTGGGTGTGTATCCTCAGTGACCGTGCTGTGTATAAGTGTTGCTGAATTGAGTCAGTGTGTGCTTGTGAGAACATGAGGGTGTCTGTGTGGAAAGGTGAACCTCTCTGTAAAATGTGTGTAGATGGAGATTCAAAGTGACAGTGGAGCTGTTGGCCAGCACTGAAGACGGTGGGGCGATAATAAAGTGGTAACAAGGTGCTTGGTGTTTTGGCATGCCACTATCATGACGGTTGGCTGTGAAATATTTTGGAGGAAGGACTCAGCTTGTGTGCATGTTTCGCACTAAGTGTACAAACATGGAAGTGTGGTGCGTTGGTGTGAGTTTCTGACACTTCTTGACTAGCTCCTCTTCTCACTCTTCAGACTCACAGGGTTCTCTGTATGTGTGGGCTTTAGTCATGATACTCTTGACAATTACTGCACATGAGCTCATATTTTGCTGTTGAAATGGGGACAAACTAATCTCGAAGTTGGTCCTTCAGTGTTAATTTAATATTTTCATACCTTAACTAACTTGAGTTTGAAAAGGGACTGTGACTTGAAATTCACACACTGCAGTTCTGGACTTCTCAGTCTGTTTAGTGGCACATCTGAAAGATCCCCCACTTAAAGCATCATATGGTGCATATACAGTTTTTGGAAATTGTTGCGTTAAAAGTACGTTTTATATTTCACGTTGTTGTGGACTGCAGATAAGATCTGTGGAGGATTCTGTGATTTATTTCTCCCCAGTGCTTCTCCACATAAATCCTGCCTCCTTGGCTTGAACTGATAGACACAACCTACAGCCATAACTCCCAACTCTAACCTCAAAGAGTCTGGCAACCAAATTTTATATATAATAGTGGTCCGGCCATTAATGTAAGTGGAGTAGATTCTACGTACTATGAATATGCGCCCCACAGGTTCTTCTTTAATGATGCAGTCTTGGTGCATAGGTGCACTCAAAAGAACACTTCACCAACCTACAGCAAGAAGCAGACTTGAGGAACAAATGAGCCACAGCACTACTAAATCAAACAACACAAACTATATTTAAGTGCAATACATTTTGCCGTTTAGTTTAGTTTGGTTACATCTACACTGGTATAATGTGTGTGTGTGTGTGTGTGTGTGTGTGAGAGAGAGTGGTATGAACGTATGTAGTTACATGCACAAGGCCATATGTTGTGTTGTCAGTGAAAATCCAGCTCCTGGCTATAGTTTGATTTACGCACATGTTGTAGGCAACCGAAGAACCATCGTACACACCCTTTCTATATGATTTTCCTCTCTGCAGCATCTATCACTGCCACAAACAATAAGCACGATGCACCACACACACACACCCCTGCTCCCATGTGTGTATGTGTCTGTGACGATGTGAACATGTCTCTATGTGGGTTTGTGAGTATGTATGTGAGGGCATTAACATGCACGTACATTGAGCTTGCAGAGGTTTTGTCCCAAATCCCCCAACAGTACTACTTGCTATCAGAGTTACAGTTACACAGGCTGTGCTGTGGCGCAGAAAAGTAAACACACTGTGAAACACTCTGAGTCCCTTGGTGAAACAAGCAGTGGCCATACATCACAAGAGAAAAAGAAAAAAGACAGATTTGGGTTCATAGGCAAGGGTTGTTTCACCACTAAGTGAAAGGAGATGAACTGTGATTACAGTCAAAAAGTAAGCAATTTCTTCGGGTCACATTGGAATTAAAGACAAAGAAAACACACAATGTTGTGTCATGCAAGTCCAGTTATACACTGACAAGGGTTTTCCTACAAAATGAAAGGCTCTTACATCAAGACACAATAACATAATGACAATAACGCATGGCCTCCTCATGGTACCAAGCCTTTGTATTTTCACTCATTTAATGTTTGTTTAGAAGGAGTTTTTACCCGGGATAGCAGCATCACTCTAAAGTCTGCAATGCTGGTCGGTTGGTTGGTCTGTCAAAACTGGAATGTCTCAACAACTATTGGATTGATTGCCATGAAATTTGGTACAGACATTTATGTACCTCCTAGGATGAATTGTAATAACTTTCGGTGATCCCTTAACTTTTCATCTTGAGGATTGCACACTGCAAAATGAAAATAATTCCTCAAATAGTAGGTGGATGATTCACATGAATGTGTGCATTTGTGTGTGTGTCTGTGTATGTGCCTCTGTCAGTGGATACTTTGGTTCAATTCTCCCAGTTTCACAAAGCGTTCTACCCTATGAAGCTGAGATGACAGGGTCGTATGTCATCTCTCCTCTCTCCCTTCTTCAGGTGTCAAACTTGGACAGGAAGTCAGAGGATTTAAGCCCTGTGCTTCCTGCCATAGTATGACTCAGTTATCGTTCAAGCACAGCTGTTTCAGCTGAGAAGCGTTGTCATCCCCCTTGTTGCCAGGATCATTTCGATTTAGGTATCTGTCACACAAGCTGATGCATTTTTAAAATAAAGACAGCAGAGTTCAGAAAGGTGCTGTTGTTCTGACCTTCAAAGTACACCATACAGGTTTAACACTTAATCAAGCAATATTTTGACAATGCACACAAATCTTACACTATTTTTTTTAACTGGAAAGAGATTAATCCAATGTTTCATCATTGCTTGTGTTTGGTCTATTATAAAAATGATGTAGCATATAGGCATATTTATTTATTGTGCTTCTGAACATAGACAGTTGAAAAGGTACAACTGTCAGGTACAATCAACTTTCTTCATCCCAATATGTCCACACTCAATCTGAGGGTATCACACTCAATGGTGACCCATGGAAATGGTCCCACTCTAAAGTAAACACTATAGTGGCAAAATATTACACTACACGAACAAAAGAAGCACAGGGAGATATACAACAATAAAAGTTATACCAGAGACATTTCTGGAGGCTCAAACAGTCCTGAAAGGAAGCTTACATGCTAAAAGTATCAAGGAATAAAGGACAGTAACAACAAAGTAAAAGACTGTAACATACATTTTACCCATTTACAGGTTCAACTTGGAGAACATGTTTTGTTAACTTGCACATGGCCATATTGCAAAGTCAGGTTGCACAGCCAAACACTATTCATCTGCACACTTGGTTTTAAATGCTACTGTAGTTCGGAGCATGATGTTTCCATGGAAACAGAATACAGAATACAGAAACAGAAAAATAGAGTTTTTGATTATCAGGCATTTTGTAATTTTCGGTTAAAATGCTTGACCCTAAAGAAATAAACTGGAAATGAACTTACGTTCATACATGGTTTTTCAAAGTAAAAGTTTTCAGTGCCTTAAATTCAGTGGTATATCAACCCCCCCCCCCCCCCCCCCCCCCCCCCCCCCATAAGCATTCTTTTTCTGACTAAACTAATAATACAACTTTTGGCAGTTTTGTATTTTACGTGGTACCATCTAAATAGAGGCACACAGCTCATGCCTTGAATGGGGCATATGTAGCTAAATTGCAAGTGCCTTTGTCACCTCCGCCTCCAGCTAAGATCAAACAGTTTCTTCGGGTGTTGCCAGCAGCCCTCTTAAGGCACAGTTTGTTTCTTTGCTTTAAGTGAATGGGTTATCATTATCACTGTGTTCTTCTCAGGCAGGTCATTTAAAACCAGCACAAGGTTAATTAATTAATCAAGTTTAATGGAGGACCTTGAAGTAGCTCATGAAGAAATATGTGTTTTATAAAGGCCTTAATGAATGTGAATGCACTGTTTGCCAGGAGTTTATTGATCGGAAAACCTCATTCTTTTTAAAGGTCTTAGTAAGTCACGTATTTTTTGGGAAAATGTACTTGTCCTCAGTTTTACACCTCAGTCGATGACATTTAATTGTAGGAGTTGCATATTTTGAAAATGATGCGTTTGGAAATGAATCAGTGAATTTTATGAAAATAAATACATTTGTTCTGTGCATAGCTGTACAGTTAAAGCAATAAATCAGAACTAATCATTGTAACTGTTGTGACAGATCAACTACTATAGATCTGTATATCACATAATAGCCCATAATAAGGACTGTACTATCATTCTTTAACCAAAGCAAAGCTTTAACTCTATTTGGATTAGTTGTTATAGAACTTGGAAGAGTGCTCTGGGTTAAGTGGGGTAATTTAGTAGTCTTAATCAATTTAACAGCATCAATTAATCCTCAGACCTCAGGATGCTGTATTAGACAAACACCATTTCTACTGAATTTCTGTAGTTATATCAAGTAAAACATCAGTAAAGGTTGAAGCATTATTCTTTTCAAGAATTAATGATTTCAGGTGTCCTGCTTCTAGGTTTATGTCTCCCTCTTTATGCGCCAACATAAACAAGACAGACAAACAAGTTAATTCACACCTCTACACAGGCTTCAATCACTATTCTGCCACATACATTATGTACAAGACACTAGGAAGGAAGGAAGGAAGCTAAAGGGCCTGATGCGGCCTCTGTACTTCTTTTGGACATGCCCAGCATCTGTGGAAGAAATTTAAACCCACAAAGCCATGTCACATTGTAGATGAACAGTTCAGGACTGTGGCATTCTCAATGTCTCTTCTTATAAAGTCTTTGTGGAGGACTGTGGTAAAACAGAGGTTATGTCATTATTACACTGTGATCAGTTTGCTTATCAGCAGGGGAGAAGTACAGATGATGCATTACACAAACACAAAGCATCGCAAATACTCCTGCGTTAATTCCTGCATTTTTTAACACTCTGCAGGCTCATAGCTTCATTCAGTAACTGCAGAAGGTGTTTTTTTGCTTTAAAGGGGCTTACATCAATGTTTTTTCGAAACATTGGTATGCAGTATTAACAATTGTCTGTCATGATCAGTCAGTTTTAGATATATTGTTTACATTGTTTACCAATGACTGCGCCACTATCTACCCAAAAAACTGCTTCCTGTTATCAGATTCTCCGATGTCACTGACACTCACAAAAACAGTGGTCCCTCATATTATCTTCTTGAAATATGTTTCTGCAATAGTGTGAAGATAACAGTGTGATTCAAAACATCAAGAAGATGCAGAAGATGGTGTTTGATCCCAGAGCAGTGAGCGAATGCGGGCCAGTTATCATCTGCAGCCAATCTCTCACTCAGGTCAGCTCTTATAAACATCAAGAGAGGACATCATCTGCTGGAGAACATATTGTGACATTTTTTTGGTCAAAGCTGAATCAGCAGATGCATTGTTTTTACACAGACTTACATTTTTTGACATCAACCAGAAGCTCATGTAACTTTTTATCATGCAATCCTGCAAGCACAGACGTGGGATAGTTGCATAGCAGGGCTATCATTAAAACAAGGCACATCATAAGCCATTATATTATAAGGGATGCCTCAAGGTAAGCTAAATTATAGAAACATAATTTGTAAATTTGGCAATTAAACTACCGAACAGCACGAGGTCAGGAGCTGTGGATGAGTGGCTTAGATGAGATGTTTCAGGTGTCGTGTGGACACATGTGTTATTTATTGTGTGTAGAACATGTCACACACCTGATGACAGGATGCTCTATACTGTGTCTTGGTTTGATTTCATGGTTTAAGGTGGATCAGCCCTGCTGTGAGTCCAAGATACGTCTCCCCACAGGGACAATAAAGTATATTATATCTAATCATAACATGCAATTTAATTTTTACAGGCACAGTTTTTGTTTTCCAGTCACTTATACTGTGACTGTGTTTGCCACGACACTATAAATAGTCTGATTTAATACATTTTTACATCACAATCATTTATATATCTGAGGCAGAGCTTGAAGACAGTATGAATCTTGTTTTTACCACATGATCACGCATATGATGTCCAATGCCACTCTTTCTTTTAACAATATATGGTAACTATGATATCATTAAGGTTAAGGGGAAAAAAGGCAACATTAAATGCAGGTCTGTGATGGAACATAAGCTGTCGTCTCACTCTGCAGTTTTCATTCACCACCCCGACCTCCACACCATAGCTTTTTGCTATGTAAGGGCTGTGTTCTGCATTGGCAGATTCATCAAATATGAAAATTCCTGGAATTACTGCAACCTGTCCACTCAAAACTTTTAAAACGAGTAAAATAACTGTACAGTCCCAACATCATTATACTGTGCCAATCTTGTTTGAGTTAGACAAATTGGTTCTCACTTCTTCTGCAAAGGCATCATCAGTTAGCAGATATTTTGTAGATTTGGTAAATAGCTAATTAAGCTCGCATGGCAAGGAGACACACATCATCCTTGTTTAATGCACTGGCAGACACAGTCACTTGTTTCATAAACACAAGAGACCATCCCAGCGTGAAATGAAAAGGTGTCCCTACTGGTAAATGTTTGGTTTATATTCCACATTAGCATGCAAAGTGTAATTAAAAATGGAAGCAAACTACCTGCACGTGGGCTGTGAAATGGAGTGTGCTGATGAAGCTGCATTAAAGCATTGATTTTTAATTAACAATTCCCAGGTGTGACATGAGCTGAAACGTGAGACTGATTGAATATGGTTTCTGATTTCAACTTCTTTTTTATGTTCCATGCATTTTCTGTTTATATTTAAAACAATTATTATTTGTGTTAGTAAACATGCAGTTTATGTTAATATTACTGTTAATGTTACTTTAACTTTCTTCTTTATTTCAACAGCTCATCCAACATAAGCATAATGCATTCTTGCCGGCAGTTTATTAAATATGTAATAGTGACAGCGTAATACAGTACATTATTCTTCCTGCTTTCTTTATAGCTATTACCTTAATATGACTGTTGAACTGTTGTGATAAAAAGGGGATCTTGGTAATGAGAAAATCATACGATGCAGCAAATACCCATTGAGCAAATACTATACGTCACTCTAATCCACTTTCTGCATTATTCATACCCTTATAGCTTTGGCGACAGTGTAGTGCTACTGCTATTAACCTACAGTCATTTCAGAAGAATTGGCTCACTGGTTTGTTAAGCCAACATGTCGTTTCTCTTCCACATCACCCCCCCCCCAATCCCCCCAGTCTTTTTAACATCTTTGTCTGGTCCTGTCAAATGCTCAGCTGGCTTGTATTTTCAAAGTTGTTCGACGGCCATAAATTCATACTTCTCTCAGAATGAGCCGAGCTGTAACTCAAACAAATGCTTTAGATTATGGCTGACTATGAATTAACCGGTTCCACTTGATAGGTTTACTTGTAGAGGACAAGGAAAGGGTGCTATACTGTGATGTTTAGAACATAATAATACTTCATTTTTCTCTGTTTTAAAGGTGGTAAGATTTGTATCATCCATGTTATGAACTGTTATGAACAGGATGATTATAACATGGATGATTATTGCACGGACAAGAAGATGACTACTCGGTCTCAAGTCAACAATACGCATTATGATACAAAAAATTACTCCACATATTAGAGTAATATACAGTGTTACAGACTAATTTTCTCTGATACACCTGCACACACCTAGACTCACACACATACACACACATCCATTTTCTCCACACTACAGCTTTAGTTGGACAGGTTAGGGTACCAGGATGCTGATTGATTGAACAGCCTTATGTATTTAGTGCATTGTTTACCGGTGTCAAATAAATCATGCTAATCTGCGCTTTCCAGTCACAGTGCAACTGAGGCAGAGAGCAAAAGGTCTTTTCTCTGATCTCCACACAACACAACTCATGTCCATCACATACAAACACATGTGCACACATAAGCACATGCACATGAGCAGTCGGTTGGACAATTGTTTGGTGGTGATGTGCCCTGTGTGTGTGAGCAGAGACAGATTGGTAGAGAGACAGTGAGAGAAAGCAGGGGCTGCCTGTTGAAATGCTGACAAATCCCTGACACTTAGACAGTCTGTTATCTTTCCCCTCTCCCGTGCAGTTTGCTTTCACATATTATAATGTAATATTTTTTTGTGGACGGATTATGAAGGTGTGGGCTTGATTTGATTCACAGTGGTTTAACTATGCCAAATCAAATCTCCAAGAAGAACTATTTTTAAATGTGGTCTGCATCCTTTTGTTGAAGTCACAATGAAATGGAAGTTGGAGCATCTTTATCTCCTGTAGTGTGAAGTAGTTCTGCGAGAATGTGTGAGTGGGGTTTAATTACTACAGATATTTAAATCAAACCATTTACATGTGATTGGCGTTTCATGATGGGCAGGGTTAGCAAGGTCCCAAAGTCACATTTGATTGGATGCATTTATGTGACCGACCCTGAGGTCAAGATGAGTCATCATCACTAAATTTACTGTGTTTGTAATGACCAAAAAATCATCCCAATTGGTGGGTACAGTATAAATCCCAAAAACAGTCAAAACAAGGCTTTGATAGCGTCTCCCCTTTGTATGCTCTCTCAGAAATTTCCTGCTGGAGTTAGTGTTTCAGAAGGCATGAAGCTGAATGGTGATTTTGTGATTTTTAATTAAGGCCGTAGGTTATATCTTTGGTTTGATTATAACAGTGTGGCACAGCTCTGTTTGCAATGGAAGAAAGAAGCAGCTCCCTCACATCGCTTCTCATTAGAGACACTCCCGGGGCCTCATCAAAGATCTCCCTCCCTCCCCCCTTTCTGCCACTTCCCTCCCTCCCTTCTTCCATAATGCGCCGTTTTCCCAGTACACTGCTCCCTACAGCTCCAGGACATGCTTAACAAACACACCAGCAAAACACTCCTCCTGATGCTAACTTTTTGCCGTTTTGCTCCACCACGGAAAGAAAATCACAGCAACTCTCTGCGACTGCAAAGTTCACTCTTGCATCTTTACAAACAAATGAGGTTTTCAGTGACGGATGTTTGATCTGTACAGCATGAAGTGAAAGATCCAGAGTTCCCTATGCTTATGTTGTTCTAGAAAAATGGGCTCGGGGGAGAGACACATAAACTCCACGGGTGAAAAAGCATAAAACAAGCCACTTTCAGGCTGTATTACCTCAGTGTCACCAATGTGTGAAAGGTATTTTTTTCCCAGTGATGTACTGAAAAATGTCATAAAGCTATAGCATTTTATGATAGTGAAACAAATGATAATTCAGTGTAATTCACTGGCTTTATTACACAACATCCAATGATTCTTCCTGAGTCCTTCTCTCATTAGCTGTTCAATGAAGAGAATTGACAAAAGCTAGGAGATACTGAATGAGAGGAATTGATTTTTTTTTTTCTTGAATTGCTCACTTCTCTGGTTTCACTGAGACTTGAAAGTTCTGGGAGGCATCAAGTAATGCCTGGTCTATCTATTATTCACCACCTCAGTACCACTGTAGCATTACAACAGCTTCATGCAGGGTTAATTGGCCTTGAAAACAGTTAACCCATTTAGTGACTAAATCCAAATCTGGGATGGCATTTTATGAGTACAGCCAAGATGCAACATTGAGTGATCTACAAAAAATGTGTGATAAATAATCAGGTTTGTGTCTTTAAATTAAAGCAATGAGCTGTAGGACCAATTACATGTATTTTATGTTTGTGTTTTCTACACGCACACATACACAAACTCACACACAAACATAAACTCTTTCATTAACCAGCCACACAAACAGTGGATGGGGAACCAGCCCAGTTGCCAGCTCATGAATCATGAAATGACAGAAAGCCAGAAAGCTTGTGTTTTCACTGAAAGCTGTTTAAGAAAAATCAGAAATGGTGAAGCAGGTAGAAAAGAGCAGGGACAAAGAAATCGGAGTGGAATGGAGAAGAGAGCTTTTTAAATAATTGTTTAATAAATGCTTCTTTGAATGTCATGAAGGCGAGAAGGAGACATGTGAACCTGCATCACCAAGGCAAGTTTAGCACCATTTAACAACAAGGCAATTCAAAGTGCTGTACATGAGACATGAAAAAGGCATTAAAACAAGGTATACAACACACACAGAGCAATATAAAAAGACACATACAAATAAGACTTGCCAGAGTATAGACAGCTCACTTTTTTTTGAAGGAATTTTGATTTGTGAGGACGTATAAACTTGTTCTCATGGTGATATCTATTGGTTGAAAATCCCTGACCTAAATGTAAAAAAAAAAGAAAAAAACTGAATGAAAACAAAACAAACAGTAGCCCTACCACCAAAACAATCCCAAATGAATGAACAGGTACTGTAATGCACCTGACAATAACTAAGTCAAGAATTCAAGTTTTGAATATGTTATGACTCTGTAATTAGTTTGGTTGCACTTAATTATGATTTTCGTCCTGATATAATAATATAATCCACAAAATGAAGACTTAATATAATTATATGAATATATATAAATACTGTAAGCAATGTAACATTTATCATTTTTTCTTGATTGCTGGTATGAACATGAACTGTGCCGATTATTATATTATGATATATATTATATTGCCGTTATTGAAGGACTGACAAAGCTGTGAAAGCCAGAACCATTTCTTATTAAAGTGATAGTTTAATTATCCATTGTGCTAATTATTATGACAAATATAAGATGAAAATGGCTGTTTAAACCCAAGACATGCTATTACTGAGGTATCCGAGCCACAGTTCTTCAGTGGCCAGCAGTGGACTGAAACAGTTCAGTCAAAATCATTATTTATTTTTCAGCTACTGAAACTGACAAAGTGGGAACTCAGTTCTTTTCATTTTTTACATTACAGAGGGACAAACTAGGTACACTGTCATGATGGGAAAAGGTAGTTCAAGTAATATTATTTATTATTATTCATGACTTCAGAGAGGAACATTATTTACAGTGAAACATGGCTCATGGAGTAGCACCAAAGGGCTTAAGAACTGGTGGTGCTTCATACTTCATTCTGCTGGATATATGTTCCCTCCTCCACCAAAAAGCTGGAAAAGGGGAAAAATCGCAACCAGGACAGATTTTTTCTCTAGATCAATACATAATAATACAATTCTACATAAGTCTCCTCTGCCAAGGGCAAGCCCTTGTACCAATATATTTCTGTAGTGTGAAACACCTTGCTGCCACCCAGCGTTCAAATTTGATGTATTGTTTGGGTTCATGAATCTTGCAAAAAAAAACTGAAAACAACAAAACATAGCTAAAGGGGCAGCTGAGGGGGATTAAAACAGTGAAGCTAATAGGAGCACTATCGGTCAGTCCACCACTGTAGTACAGGCTGAAATATTTCAACAACTTTTAATGGATTGCCATGAAACGTACACGTGCATGGTCCTACAGCCTTTGGTGATCCCTTGACCTTTTTCTCTAGCCCCTCTAGCAGCTTGCCATTTTTTGCCAACTGTCAGATGGATTGGCTTGAAATTTAGTACAGATATTCATGGTACCCAGAGGATGAATCCTAATGACTTTGGTAATTCCCTGACTTTTCCTCTAATGCCATCAGCAGGTCAAATCTTTCACTTATTCTATGAATTATTACCTATAAACTTTGGTGATTCTCTGACTTTTTCTTCTAGCTCCACTGTGAGGTTGACACTTCTGAATGAAATGTCTTAACAACTGTTGGATGGATTGCCATGAAATTTGCTTCACACATTCAAGTCCCCCTCAGGATGAATCCTAATGACTTTGGTGATCCTTTGACTTTCAATCTTGCATGACCAAATACCTGCAAAAATAATGACACAGCCTCATTGTAGTGGTTTTCATAAAGCAATTAAACCAACAACCAATTTCACAGTACTTATCCATTCATTAAACCTTTGTTTGTCTAGGGTGGTTCAATGAGCAGTTCCTAAGACAATAAAAGCAAAAGCTAATTTAGACAATGATTAAAACTTAAGAAACTGCAAGAAAAGATAAAAAGGGCGTCAAATCAGTATTAAATTAATCATAGCAATGTATGTCACTTAACACTAATCCTGACCAGAACTAAGTGTATACCATCAAGTGTTTCTAGAGCATTTGTGTCAACTTTCCCCCATATCTAGACATACGAGGCAATTTACTGAGGACATTTAACAACTTATTCATGAGCAAGCATTTAAACCTCTGTGGGTCATTCACACAGTGATGACACATGGGAATTGTTGAGGTCACATGTGAGTTGTAAGGCCGAACTGTAGTCATGTGAAAGCAGTTTGAATCAGATGATTTAAGGTGTGAAGTGTTGTTCAACCACCTGGGAAGGGATGTTGAATGGCATTGTAAGCAGCCATGCTATTTCAGATTTAGACAAAAACAACACATCAAAACTCAAAGAACGAAAGAAAGGAAGAAAAGGGGAATGTCCAAGACTACACTGAGTTTGCAGTACTTGGTGTTCTGGGAATTGTCTCACACAATGTGCCCTAATTATCTGGTGCGATAGAACAGGAAAAATTATTTGAAGAAGTAGGGAAGTTGTGAGCAAATAGATGACAGAAAACATGGTAAGCCATTTCTCTCTCTCTCTCTCTCTCTCTCTCTCTCTCTCTCTCTCCCACTTTGTATTCCTCTCTCCATTCAGGGCAAATTGCTTTGAGACTTATAAAGCTCCTCCAGCAGAGCTCTCACCTGGGAACTGGCCCGGGTCTACGATCTATGCCTCATGCACTTCTAACTTTAAGTGCGTTGCCATCAGCTTGGCCAATTAAGTCTCTTGTTCGCCTGAAGCCCTGCCTTCCTCCTCTAACATTAGACATTGGAAATGAAAATAAGGTAGAAGGTTTCCCCCAGACAGCAGAGGGGGATCCTGCTGTTGGACAAATCAAGCTGATGTGTGCCTAATCTGGAGTTTAAAGAGTAAAAATAATCCAAACCCGCAGGAAAGTCAGTTTTTCATCATATGAGGTTAATAAATATCTTGTCAGCTAGGCTTGTCACCGAACTGTCTGCAGCTATCAGAATTCTAATTATGTACAATCCCAGGCTTTGCATGGAGATGGGAATATTACAGGATACTGGTGTTAACCCCTTGAATACTAAAACCTTTACTAGTAAATTGCAGTCAAGTGCTGAGGGAAGGATGAGGAGCAGCAAACGTATTAGGCTCTAGATTTTTAATGGACTCCTCTGAGACTAAATTTGAATTCCATTATTCCAGAATGGGCCATTGCTACTTCAGCTTTATTGTAAATATACATAAAGAAACATAAATACGTATGGCCAGATGTGTTGTATGGCTAAATAAAATATGTATCTTTTATTGAGCTCCAACGTGCCTCTATAGAACTGTTGACTCAGCTGAAGAAAAGTAAGTTAGAAATATGGAAAATAGACCCCTCTGAGGGCTAAACATGGTAGTCTCCTTCTTTCTCTGTCCACGGCTGTGAGTATGTTACCTATACTCTCCTGCTTATGTGAGTATGGAGAATTAAAGGTCCCTCTGATATAAAAATCTCATCTACACTCACGGTCAATGTTCTGTATGTCTATACATATACAGCCTTCAAATCAAAATGGTATTTGTCCTTATGCGCCCATTTCACCCCATATGATCACATGTGCACAGAAATATTTCATATGCTCATAAAATACAATGCAATCTTAATATAAAGTAGGTTGAAACTTGTTCTACCTGGATCAGAAACAAAATACTACTAATGCTTCTATGATTTAATACTCGGAAAGGATGCTGCTACTGCATGCTACTTTGAATATATTATAGTTATTATATAGTATTTAGTATTTTATAGTATTGTTGTACTGCTCCACTAAAGGGTCTTGATATTTCCTCCACTAATACTACAACCAACAAAACATTTCTTCTGTCCAACTAACCCTAAACACATATTTACCAAATGGGACATCCTTGCGCTTATCTGTGATATTGACAACTTTTCTGGACTGCTTTACTGTTATGACTTGCAACATATCCGCTGTTGTAAATCTGTTTTATTTCTCTGTAAAATTATTAATGCACTCGTATTATATTAATCTCTCCCTACATACCTGATGTTAAAAATATGTGAAATATTATGCACATTGTGAAATTTAACATACAATGTGAAATATGATACAAGATGAATATAATCATGTTGTATTATTAAAGTACAAGCACATGTCATTGACCATCATTACAGATGTGATGGTTTTGATCACAGCAGTTGTGCAGAGCTCAGTGATGCATAACATAAAGGCAAGTCATTCATTTCTCATACAAAATGCATGGACCTACATCAGAATTCCCAGGTAAAAAACATGGATTGTCTGGAGGTGAAAATATGAGCCATATTAGTTGAGACCAAGCGTGTGCCTTGCAGCTATATATTTGTGTCTACATTTATTTATTCTTTTCACTTTGGATGAAAAGTTGGCCAGCTCACTCTCATTTGTTACTCAGTTGAAGATTACCATAAGCATTACCTTTAGAGAGATACCTTTGTATCAATCTCGGAACCCATCGGCTATCTTCTGACGATGATTTGAATGCAGATGAATGTTAAAAAAGCGAATAAAAAGTTAATCTCTAGGACTCCGAGATTGATAAAAAGCTAAACCATTGTCAGACAATAGCCAATGGGTTCCGAGATTGCATTTGGCTTTTGCTCTCCTCACGGACTGTTTACCTGCATGCAACCACAGCCCGCTCAAATGTGATTGGTCAATGCTACTCAGACTACAGACGGAAAGCAGAATGCTTCCGATACAAAAATCTTGTCCCTATCTGTTGAGACTTCTGAAGATATAAAGATTACCTTTGTATAAACATCTTTGACTATTTAGTATTTCAGTTGTTGATAATATTACTTATATACATATTTACATCCAAGCTGCATTATGAAAAAATCACCTAAGGCCAAGGAAAAGTAAATTTGTGTAGAAAGTGCATCTAATATGGAAACAAGTCAAGCCCTTTATGTTTTCAAACCAAATTAGAAGATTATAGAAAACAATACATGGATTTATGGAAATAAACAAGCCTCTGCTTCCTTTGAGGTATCGGAGTTACAGGTGTGAAAAACAGTGTTATTCAGACACCTTCACTCTACTTCATGAGCAAAGACTGCATGTAACTATAAGTATAAAGAACTAACATCTCAGGTAAACATGTTCTTGTTTGATTGTTATGAGTCTTCAATCAATCAACTAGTACAACAGAAGCTCCCTGCACAAGAGGTTCAACTATCGCAGACCTCTGCAAAGTTATATATTTTCATTATATAGTATATTCTCAGTCATAACAAACCTTGACTACATTCATCATATCAGTACTTATCTTGAAAGAGGAGACTCAGCTAGCTCCCTCTGTATTTCATCCCTAATAGGACTGATAGGCAAGACAGTAATAACAAAGAAGCAAGAGCACAACATTCACCAAAAAGTCAAGTCTACAGTTAGTTTTTATCTTGCTCGTCTGCAGGAGGCCCTGATATGTGTATATGAAGTTCCATTACCATTTTTTTAAAATCAAAGTATTCACGTTTGAAATGGTATACCAGACATAGACATTTACCTTGATGATACAGAATGCAATTTAAACCATTTGGACTCATGTAAAATATATTTACATGGAAGTATTTGACCTGCTGATGACGAACACTTTCAACAAAATATACATTTTGAGTCTCAACATGGCCATGAACACAATACATTCAAAACTGAAGTTTTCCTTAAGTTTTAAGAGTAAAGAGGCTTTAGCACAGACTTGGGCCCTGTTTTAGCAAATTAAGGTGAAGCGTGCAAAGCACAGTCAAGTGATCGTGTGCAGAGGATGTGGTGGTTTGGTGTTTTTGTGGACAAATGTGCGCAATGCAGGTGTGACTCACATGATTTTAGACTACCTGATGTACCTGATGTATGCAAACTAACTGTTGACTTTATTCACTTGTTATTCACGACATCTGACTGTTGTCCGTTTTCTACCTTTGTGAACATTCAAAAGAGGGAACTGAAAGCTAAATTATATTGCCATTCAGTAAGTGTAGTAGAGTGTAGTGAAGTTATTGAAGCCTACATTCTCCTCCCAACCCACCTGGCCCTACAACACAGTCACAACAAAAGCTTAATGCCAAAATATATCTGACAAAGATTTACAAAAAAACATTGAAACTCTCTTTTAAGAATGCAATGGGTTGATGTTTGTGCAGCATTTGTGGGATAAATGATTTAGAAACCAAAGCAATTATAGATGTATCATTTATAAAACATGTGTTTATTAAAATGTTGGACTTTCATCTTTTGTTAGAATGAACACTGGTTCAACAAGAAAAATATAGAAAAGAAAACAGAAAATGGAATTTAACTTAAATTGATATTATGTGGATCTGTTGCTTATGGTGAACATTGGCCCAAATTATCCTTGATTTTGATAAAAGAAGACAAATTGGTTCCAATACTGGTATTATCTGGGGAAAACAACAACACAATATTATATTAGTTGGCAATGTGAGCTTTCAGAGCTTGTGTAACTCTACATGCAATATCCATTCATTCCGTCCCCTCTCCTCTTCCCTTTGCCGTGACGTTCATTTGCGCCCTGTAATTAACTCAGCATATCTCTGTCATGATGTGGAAATAAACCGCAATTTAGCTCAGAAGGCAAATTAAGCATGTGTGTGCGTGTGGAGGGGTAATGGTAAAACAAACGATAGCAAGAGGTTAATAGGAAGAGAACTAAGACTGAGATTAGACACTGATTAGCTTGTATAGAGCGGCTAGAGCCAGAAGAAGGGGAGAGAGAAGTAAAGGAAAGGAGAGCCTGGTAGAAGCATAGAAAGAAGGGAAGGATAGACATTTAACTGACGGAGGGACAGGAGATGAAAGGAGACGTGGAGCAAAGAGAAGAGTCTACATGAAAGCAAAGAGATTTGTAAATTGTGCAAAGGGAATAGTTGTAGGCAATAAAACCAAGTTCAGTTGTGTCACATTTGTCAGGCCAGCAGAAATGCTTGCTTTCAGGTAGTGGACAAGATAAGGAGCTTACACTTACAGCCAAATAAACATGCCATTAATGTGCAATGCAAACTGTAGGCATCTGTTCCCTGTCTGTATAAATGGCACACTTCCCATTTTTTGAAGTCAAAATTCAAACATGCACATCCATACAGATGTGGAAGTCATTTACACACATTTGTGCAAATGTTTTCATCTGCTTTGCAAAGAGTACACACACGCTTGCAAGCTTACAGTGCTCACACACAAACACACTTTTTTCAAACTGCCCCCCCCCATACCTCTGTGTGTGTGCTTACTGACAGAGCATGGTGCAAGTGTGAGTTCCCTTCATTTTCTGCTTCATCCTAATAGAGACCACTTTCTCCTCCTCATGTCCATCAGTGAGATGCAGAGTGAGATCAAATGAATCCCACAGAGCATTGGACTGGCTGAGGCTCTCTCAGGTTGACTTGAGTTCAGATTTGTCAGCATGAGCTCTAATGACGTATGTATTAGCTGTGGATGAGTAGCCAAGACTATTAGTGAGAGACTGGAGGTAACTGGCAAAATAAAGGTAATAAAACAGATAAGGGGCTCTTTTTTCATGCTTGCAAAAGAGCGGTAGAAGATTATCATTGGTTTGTTAGCCTGTGCCTATTTGGTAAGTTTGACGCTCTGAACAAACCTGTGGTGGAGATATGAATTTTGGTATAAATTTTGGTCTGCACTTCCACCTGTAAAGCCCATATCGAAAACGAAGGTGGTCTGTTCTATTTTCATGGTTTAGTTGTTTTCGTTATCAGTTGCTTTTATTTAAGCAACTGAGAACAAAAACAACTTTTACTTAAGGGGTGAACTGTGAAGTTACTGAACTCCACCTCCACACCTGCTAATACAACCCTTATATAGGGTTAGGGTTATATATATCTGCTAATTTTCAACAGCAAACATGTTTTGAAAGAAACATGATGCTTCCCTAAACATGTCTTACATGGGGAAACATGATGAATGTATCTGATAAGTCGCAGAAAGTTCAAGCTGAACGCGTCTGTAAAACATTCACTGACAACATATTTCATTAGTTTTCCCTCATATCTTGTATCTGCTGTTAAAATACAATATCAGCTCCTCAAATACAATATCTGCTCATAGCAACTAAAACATGAATAAACTTTTTTATGATTATACTGAGGCACTCAGAGAAAGGTTGTGGTCTTTATTTAATATTGAAAAAGTCAACATGACTTGAAGCAAGAGAGAGGACTTTTTAACTTTTAGCTGAAACCATGATATACGTTATATTAACGTACATCACCCCTGTCCCCACTGCGTTACATTAACGCACCCACCCCCTACTGGACACTTTATCTGGACACTTTACTTTACTTTATTCTGGTCACTGCACTGTTGTTATTTATCTTATCTTATTTTTATTTTTATTCTTATTGTTATTTTAGCTTTTATATTCTACTTATTTGTTATCAAAACAATAGCACCTTCAGACCACAGCAAATTCCTTGTAATGTATGTTACTTGGCAATAAACAGTTTCTGATTCTGATTCTGATTCTGATTCTGATCTTTCCTGCAGCTGCAGGAATATATTTTGAGTGACTGTAAGTCATCATATGACATTATGTCAGCCAAACAATATGACTCTATGAAAATGGTATTGTTAGGAAATGTACTTAAGTCATGGGGATGTAGTCAGCACTTACAGCAATGCCACAATTTCAGAATGCTGATGTTGGTTGAAAACTCAATTTGAACTTTAATATTTTGTTCATGTCGGAGAGGCTGTCTGACTCTGGGCCAAACCCTCCTGCTACAACAGTTCAATACAAAACAAAAAGGAGAAAACACTAAATATTATAGGAAACATCTGGAAAGTAAAAAGAAATGTATTTCTAATAATGTAGTGTTCTCCTACAGTTTTATGTGAATCCTGGCCACCCTGGGCCGGGATTGTGTTTGAGCCACTAGTCATCAAAACTGCAAAGGTTTGTTGACCACAACGATGTGCGCTGCAAACCTGCACTTGAATTTGTACTTGTGCCCATATTCATGATCACATAGGTCAAACTTGACCCAACCTGAAGGTGCTGCATAACCATAGAGTGTGACAAAGTTCAGTAGATTGTCTGAAGAATATATCTCTTTTTATTATACCCCTGTGCCAGCGATAGCCGTGGCCGGAGGTATTATGTTTTCGGGTAATCCATCCATCCATCTGTCCTGTTCTCGTGAACGCGATATCTCAGAAAGCCTTGAGGGAATTTCTTCAGATCTGGCTCAAATGTCTACTTGGACTCAAGAATGAACCAACTAGAATTTGGTGGTCAAAGGTCATTTTGAGGTCAAAATGACCGGTATCTCAAGAATTGATGCGGTAATTACAACAAAGTTTTTCCTTGTTTAATGGGATACAACAACAACAACAACATTTTTTTACCCAAAAGGTCAAAGGTCAACTTCACTGTGTCATCATAATGTCCTGGAAAAACACTTTTGTTGCCATTATTCAACACAATAACTCAGGGACAAAAGGGAAGATTGTGACCATATTTCACAGTTGATCGGACACTGAATGGGTGACACTATTGACTCAATGGTCAAAGGTCACTGTGACCTCAAAATAGGTAGCTATAATTTAAGAATTTAAGAATGAATTGGACGATTCCAGATTTCACACATATGGTGACTGGGACGGCACAATGAGTAAACAGTAACTAGCACAGCACAGGTTTGTCACATCTCGTCTATTCTGCCTTTCAGTTCCTGCCTCACTCTGAATCATGTGACTGCAGACAACGTATTGGAGTGCGCCTAGCTAATCGTGATCCTGTGAGTGAGTGAGTTATCTATAAGAATCCATCCAAACATAGTAATGACGTACATGTGTACCTGTTTAGCCAATACATCTATGATAATCCTTTATTAATCAGCTCAACAACGTATACTTACTGGAATCATACACATGTATCATCAATATGGTGATAACGTCCATTTAGCCAACAAATACACTTTATATTTTTTATTCAATTCCTTCCAATTACTTCCAAGTAAGTCTCAAAACCTGTTAGAGTTTTGATGATTGAGTTAGCAATGTCATACAGCTGAGACAAGCATTCATTTTGTGCCTTGTGAATAGGATAATTTTGGTAAAAAACTCCCTCCTACTTGCAAAGATTTGTTTTACAATAGGTAATGATTGCTGAGTGTGGTTTTTACTAATAAAGAATTGGACGCTAACCTGAGGAAAATGCACCAAATTACACCAAGCTACTGGTGCCTCGAACAAACTTTAAATCTTCAGTTTGTACTCTCTCTCTCTCTCTCTCTAACAACTTTATCTATATTTCCACCCTCGTGTTGAATGAACATGACAGCAAGTTGTAGAAAAAACATAACCATCTTGTATCAAACCTCTTTATTTACTAATTTTCAGCATGCAAAGTTGTTTTTTTATCAAGCACATCTGAACACAATCAGCCCCAAAGCAGGTTTGTTCGTCTTGTTTTGTGCATGCACCCCTCTTGTTTGTTTTGCTGTTATTTGTTGATGTGCTTTTGTATTACCAGAACAAATTTAATTAGAGCTGAAGGAATACAAATCAGTGTTCACCCACCAAATACTATTTGGTCGCCTAATAAAGGACTCGGAGAGAGGAAGGAAAGAATTACAAATGTGTTTTCAAGAGCTGCTAAGAGAATTGCTTGAGGAATGTGAGTCTTTTAACAAATGAATGTAATTTAACAAACTGGCCCTATAGGCTGAAGTGAATGGACCCACTGAAGAATAAAGGACAGTGTTGTCTCTTGTTATTCAGAAAACAGTTAAACTAAAATACATAGAGGCTACCGTTGATTTTTAGACAAATGTCAAGGCAAAGCATTATATGTGGTACTTTCAAAGTGTAGGTATAATGCATGAAACAGCAGTGCAGACAATGAAAGACAGACTGAACTTCCATCCCAGAATGAGCGATGAATTACACTTGTCAATTCTGAGTTTGAAAATTAAGACTTGCCATCACAGAACTCCCACAAAGTGTAAAACACACTCAAGCCACAGATGGTATTAATTGATTAACTAATGGTGACTGATTACTTCATCCATGTCAGTTTCTCTCCAGACATCCCTGGTTTACAGTGTAAAGTAACCAAATGCTTCTTCACTAGCTTCATCTCCTCTTCCTTCTTTCGTTTATTTCCTGTACCTCTTGTTCTCCTTCTAACTTGTTTCGCTTCATTTTCCTCCCTTCATCTTTCCTGGCTTCCTTTCTACTCCCTCGCTTTATTTTGTATTCACTCTTTTTACTGTGTCCCTCCACTTTGCCTTCTCGGCCTCTTACCTCTTTTATTATCCCTTCTCTCCTTTTGCTCTTCCTCCCCTCTCTCTTCCCCTCTTTTGCTGCACTTCCTTCCACCCACACAAACACACACCTTGACCCCCCACCCGCCCCATTCTCCCACGGGCCAGTTTTGTTTCTCAGTATTAATTGGCCCAGTCTTCCTTCTGCTTCATGGGTCCATTAATAAATTATTTCACAGTTGAGAGGTTAGAGGAGCTGCAGGTCTGGGCCATCAGGAAACTGCAGTACACAAACATGTAAGCAAGCATAACATCTCAAATCCAAATACACTGCACACACAAATGACCTGCAAAACAATCTGTTTAAAAGTAGAATGCTAAATGGGAAAGACCAGTTAATTTCAACCTTTAACTTTAATATACACCATTTCCGACTGAAAGTACAGAAATAAAGTAACTGTAGCTTTACTTATTTAAAGCTGCATTAAGCAATTTAACATCAAGGTAAACTGACAGAAACAAAACCCTGACATGCTCTTGGCCCATCCAGTTGTAACAGCTAAGCTGTTATAGTTACCTGGCAAAAAAAACGGCCTACTTCCAGCAGACACAGAGCAACATCAGGAATCTATTGGGGTCGTGCTTCTTGCCTCTTTACAAATGGAAATATTCACTTGCATTTTAGTTGTGGTTTGGGCCAAAAATCAACCAAACTGCTTCAGCAGTCACTAGTTTATTCTGTGCCATGCTCTGAAGGTAGTGTACAGCCTTTGGAGAGATTTCATGTAAGTGGCTGCTGTGGGTTTATATGGGGGGTTGATAAGAGCAGTGAGACTCAACCATACAGCACAGAACCAAAACAATGAACTAACACTGGACATTTTTCCACAGCTTTCAATGTTGACATCAAAAATATTACTTTAGTTTTCCTCACTGGCATCTGATAACCAGTCTGTCACTGTTGATCGCTGCATTACACTCTGCACCAACATCCTGTCCCAACAGGAAATACATTAAGGATGAAAGTCATGGTGCCTTTAACTCATCTACTCAGTGTGATTGCCCTGAAGGGACACAGCTCACTGTTCAAAGTATTAGTTAAGTTATTATTCAGTTCATGATGTTTAATTAATGTAAAAAGTTCATGTTGTCAATGATGTCATAACTTTACAGTATATTGTAGCAGTGCTACATCCTCATACATAAATATGTGTTGTGCTTGAATCCAGTCCTGATGAACAAGTGTTTATGAAATGTGAAGCTTTACTTCAAAACCAGCCTTTGACCGCTTCACATTATTCTATTTATCAAGACATGCCATCAGATAATATTTGTTTGTTTACAAAGTGTGGCAGAAATCACGGTTGAAGAAAGAAAGAGTAAAATGTGAAATTCTACATACAAAACAATGTAAATTTGCTGAATACTAGAATCTCATTGTGATTGAAAAATAACTGATCCAAGTGAAATCATTTAGATGCAGGGTGAGAGTTTTTTCCAAGAGGCTAAATTGACTTTGTATCAAGCTTTAGAGAAATTCTACACTATGTGCTGCTTTTCTCAGCAGACTCTTTGCACTACCTCAACCAACAGGTTTATTCTGCAGACCTGACCTATACTCTCCTCTGACTCTCTGAGATGGTAGGCAAGCCTTTGATACCAGACAAACATATTGATTGATTACAGCTGTCTTGGCATTTTGCCTGAAAAGACTGAATGAAACAATAAGTGTTGAGTAAATACAGAGCCACTGGGTATCGTTGCTGCTCAATTATTAGTCAAAATGGGGCTTGATGATGGCCAACGCCAGCAGGCAGTAGTATGATGATGGAAGGACTTTTTGATTATTTAGGTTAAAAAATGCTAAATAAGTCCTTTTGTACAGTACACCACTGTGAAAGACATGTTTTTAGTGTAAGAGAAAAAATTAAGATAGCATGTCATACCAAAACACCTACAAATCTCATGAAGCAAAGCAGACATGCAGCTACGCATACAGTACTCGAGTACTTTCTTAATGTTTCTCTCGTTTTTGTCTTGTTTTGAAAGATTTCAAATAATACAGATTCCACATCTCATTTGTTATTTCAGCACTGGCATGCTGGTCCAGGCTATGTTGTGCAGAGATGGCTTTGCTCCATGTGCTTACCTCAAGCCTCTGCTGTATTTGCGGCCATGTTCCTCTATGGATGATACCATTTCCAATTTATTAAGCCACGCTTTGTTTGAGGGGGCCTGCAAATTTAAGCGCCGGATGTTGTTTTCCCCCCCTCTTTCCACCCTCCATCTCTGTCTTTCTCTACTCTTACACAGCAGAGTGTTGCAGCGAGCATGACTTTGTCTCTGAACCTCTAATATACAGCCTGGGTCCTCTGTGCTCTCCACTGTGAGTGTGTGTTTGTGTGTGTGTCAGTGTTCTGTTGGAGTCCTCTCTAGTCTGCCAAAGAAACTCAGCCCAACTGAGTTCTTTCAATTCATTAGCTCCCCACCAACGTAGCCTGCTAAAACAAGCAGAAGCTGTGCTTGTTTACTGTGTGACAATACACAACAGACTTAATAAACAATCTGATTCTGCAAATAAGCATTCTATCTTTGCTATTCTGTTTATGCTCTTAGTCCACACCTTATGAATTGGTTGTTGAACCAATGGAGCCAATTAGGCAAATTTCTGCCTATTACTACTTCAGTACAGCTTCAGTACAGTTGTCTTGCTACTACTGTATAAAATTTGTACATTTAAAACATAGTATTTAGGATATTGGTTATTTGTGTGTGTTCAGACCAAATGCAAAGTGACTACATGGTATGTTTTAGAACGTCCTTTGGTTTTGCTCACTTCACTTTTTGATCTGTCTCTGTAAAGCGGCATTGGATCAAAGAGCTCTGGGTGCCCACTTTTTATTGATAACAGTGAAACTCAAACAAGGCAACAATAAGTTTGTCCTCCATTTTTGATTTACGGTGACGTCAGGAGAATCTCATCCAATGTGCATCTATTTGGTTTGAACACACCTTAAGAATCTCCAGCCATGCTAGTGGCTGTGGTGCTGTATGTAGGCACAGCAGTGCTTGGAGCGAAATGCTAAAATGTTCATGCTAACATGCTCACAAGTTCACCACGCTTGTTAACATGCTAGCATCAGGGTCTGATGGGAATATTATTTGGTTTTGCATGCATTTGGTAAACCAAAATTTTAGATATTCCAATCCATCTAGAGGTGTATGCCTGACAGACGTGCATTGCTTCCCTAGAGCCACACCACAAACATATTCTGGAGGTTGTGCTGTTCTAACAACAGAGGCTTACCTTAATTGACTAAACGCATTCATGTTGGTACCAAATATATTTTGACTAATGTGACTGGGAAGTCCAAAAGAAATAATCTTGTTTCCCCTTTTCAGGCAGAGATCTGGAGTACATTGAACGATTTATTGCTTTCTTCCACATATTATACAGCATGCCCCTGTGCTTCTGGTAAGAATAATCTTTTTAATATCACCTACAGCTCTCTTTCGCCTCCCCACCATTTCCCTCAATAAATTTGTACAAACCAACCAATTCAGTAACCCAAACAATCTGGTTCAAAGTTCCACAGAGAAAGGGTAGGCAATATATTGAGAACATTAACTCAGCTATGTTTTTTTTTCTTGCTCTTTGTCTACAAAACCTTCTTCGTCTCCATCCAAGAAGAGCCGCACAAAGCCTTGCTAAGCACTGTGTATGTAACAAACAGAGCATTTTAATCTTCGCATTTCCATCCTCTAACCCAAACTCTGGGGCCTTGTTAGATACTCAATGCCTTCGTCAGAGTGGGGCTTTCAGCATCTTAACCACAGGAGTCCCCCTCACCCTTTGGCACTGATGGAATTTTGTTGCTGCAGGTCAACAGCAGAGGCGGTAGCAGACAGGCATTTTAGTAAAGTGGACAGAGAGGAGAAGGAGGATGCTGGTGGTACCACAATGCCTCTCTATGAAATGCAAGTCAGGTCTAGTCAGCGCCATGCTCTGGCAGAGGACATCTCACCTAATAAAGTTCTGAGAAAAGAGGACACGAAAGACAGAGAGAGAGAGAGAGAAACAGAGAAAGCATGAGGCCAAGAGAGAGCCAACACTCTGGGAAAGAGACCGACAGACCAGAACATGCAAGGAGGCAGGGCTGAGACAGAAAGAGAAAGAGCCCACAGGGAAAGAGAGAGAGAGACAGAGAAAATAAAGAGTTCATGTTTAATCCAGCAAAGCTTTTCTGTATTTTGAATGATGCTGCTTTTATGAAATTTGATGATTTGTTGACAATCTAGCTTTTTACTGGATCAATGTTGTCTTTCCCCTGTGGTTGACTTTGTGGGAATCACAAATGCTATAGTTTAGCTGTCGAACTTTTCCAACAACTTTTCAATAACAGAGCTGAAAGATAAGCCAGTCACATTGGTGATTGTATTAAGTGTTATCTAGCTGTTAGCACCATAGGAGAGCAAACAGACTTAGTCCAATGTTCTCTATCTGGTCCATGCTGATGCGGACTAAACAGTTTATACTGATTGTGCCTGTTTGTGTGCGCGCATGTGTGTGTGTGTGTGTATGAGCACATTTATGCAGAGAGTGTGCAAACACAGGAACAGATAAGCAGGCGATTCAGTCAGAGTGGGACTATGACACTAATTGGCCGGTAATAAAACCACTGGCTTAATTACTCACACAGATATTTAGCTTGTCTGAAGCAGAAATCAGAATACTGGAAAAATCCACGCAAGGTCAACAAAATACTGTAGCAACTCTGCCGTTAGACCACAGTACATTACATATATGTGCATCGATCTATCCTGAGGACGTAATTGAGGACTGTTCGCACCTATTTATTTTGAAAGCAACCGCCAATAGGGAAACTCCAACACCGACCAGTGGTGTTACAAAGTAAAGTGTTACAGTTACTTTTGGCAGTAGTACTCAAACACATTATTTTTAAACTAAGTAACTAAATTACTAAATTTAGTAATTTATTGAATTGCAATTGAAATTTACTGAAAGGCTTGCTCGTTATTTTTTATGTAGCTAACAGTTCAATTGATTCATTTTGGAGAGATGCATAGTCTACACTTCCTGTTTACACAACATGCCTGCACAAAGCCAGTTGATCGAGACCCTGGCACATCTGAAGTCATTCAAGCCACTCTACCCAAGCAACCATAGAAAATATGGAGCCTCTCTGTACTGGCGAGTCACCCGCTTTAAGGCAGCTGGTTAGCAAGATTACTTTTTGGTGGAAATAATGAGTAAAGTAATTTAGTTACTTTTAAATGAGGTAACTAGTAACTGTAAGTAATTACTATTTTTCAGTAAGGGTAAACTGTATATAGATATGGAATATATATTCATCCTTCTCATAAATGCCAAGAGCACAGTGATGTTACATGTTGAATAAAATAAATCATATATATAGACATTCAAAAAGAAAGAATTAGTGTTGCTCAGAGTTCAGACATATAAGAAGGTTCCTATTTATTTTTAGACCCGTAGTCATCCATTACCAGAAGTATATTTCATTTTAAGTTTTTGCTAATTAAGATGACTACAGTGTAATGGAAGAATTATTCTTAGATAAATTAAGGCAGAGCCTAACACTATAGACCATTTTGTACTTGAATCTGGCCTCTGTCCCAGTTCCACTGGTATGACTACAACAGTCTACTTGGTGATTTATGTAAGAGCCTCTTGTACAGCACTGTCAGTGCATCTGCATGTGAACTTGGTGGTGGAAAATATTCTAAAAAGCATTTGGTATGAGTTTGATGTCTTCATGTTTTCAAAAAACAATTTCTGGCAGAGGATACTCCAGATGACAAATGTCTGACTATGTGTATCTGGGCACTGGGCTAAACACAACATAGAAGGAACAAATTAGAATTGTCTACAGGATTACATGCCCCTTTACTGAATTTGAAAAAATAAAAATACATAATTGCCTACACATCCATGTGGCTTGGTGAGAGTCTGTGAACTAGAAAACATTGCTATAGGATCAAAGTCCTGCCTTTTCTGCAACTTAAAATTAGCAATAGGCCAAGTAACTTTGTATCACTTATTTCTTCCTTCTAAGCATATCTGAAGAAAGGACCTAAAATGTAATAAATATGAGCCCAAATTACACACTGCATATTTTTAAAAAGCTGTAAGAGTAGTTATTTTTCAGAGTATTTGCTCCGTGACCACGGGTAAACCCCTCTGGTGTCACTTGGTAAGTCAAAAGCCTGTAAATGATCCTTCCTCCCACAGCATCATTTTCACTAATGCTAATGAAGAATGTATTTTTGGACAATTTGCCAAATTAACTAAAGGTTAAAAAGAAAAAAACATGTTGCTAATGTAGCCTCTGAGTAGTACTCCATTTTAAATAAAGCACTTCACAGTGAATTGACACAGCATGTAATCATGATCTTAGGATAGGAAATTCAGTGTCCTGCCTGCTGAGAGTACGTACTGATATCTAGAAACTTGCTCTTCTAGTGCATCCCAGAGAATCTGTACTAGTTTTTAGATCTCTTTTAAAAATTAATTTCTAATAGCTGATATTCTCTCATGTCTGAAGTTGCTACAGGCAACAGAACAAGTGACGAGTGGATAAAAGAGAATGCCCTGCCCTGGTTTTCTAAAGCTTTATTTAAGAAGGAAAATGTAGTTTTGTGAAAGGATGAGCCAATAAAGGCCCCTCTGGGAATGGATGCGCTCCACGTCCTCTCCTACTAACCTCTGGCTCTCTCTGTCTCACCCCATTCTCTTATACACACACACACACCGAAACACAACAGCTCCTACTGCTCTAGCTCAGTAAGTCCTGATCACAATGATTAATGGACCATTTAAAGATAATGTGTTATTAGAAAATGATAATTGTTAATTACAACAGTAACACACAGTGATGACTTAAAACAACTGGGTGATATCAAAGTAACGACATGAACAGAAATAATTTTCGACACATAAACATATGAATGAATATAATATAATAACATTTTAAAATGTATTTTATTATATTATTTATTATATTATAGCTATCTTGAACAATATAAGCGCTTAAGAATGGTGTGAATGCTGAATGCTGCAAAACTTTGAAAGATATTATTACCACCAGTAATTGATCTATCCCATTTAAACGTGTGGTGATTTCTGTGAGTTTTAGGATGATAATGTACACTGACTGCAGCACTCAGGGATGTATTTAAAATATCTATAACTTACTCATTCCGATTAAACTGGGATAACACTGAACTAAATGTAAAATTGATTTGCATTGTCTTGTAAATCCAAATGTGATTAAACCTGCTTCCTGTACGGCACCTGTTTTTGTCTCTGTTGTTCTTAGTCGGAGAGTTCCTGCTTGACCTTGCCTATGCGGCACAGACCAATCGATAGCTGTGATTATTACAGCAATGTGAGTCACTTTAATTCCAGCTAGATGCCAAGGAACATCAGTATTCATGAGGACAGGTCATACTCCTTGGTATTTTCCAATCAAAAATAAAATTGTGCTGATTATCGAACCCTCTCTCGTTCTTCCACCTACCTCCTTTCCCATGTCATTCAACAACAACTGGCGTACAGAACGGTGAACACACACAAGCAGTTATCACATAATAAGACTAAGAGTCTACAGCCATGCTAGCAGCAGAGCCTCACAGAGCTGGGCTGTTTAGCAGGTATAATATTTACCATGTTCACCATCTCAGTTCTGCATATTAGCATGCTTATATTTGCTAATTAACACTAAACAAAGTGCAGCAGAGGCTGATGGGAATGCCATTCGTTTTTAAAGCAACATTATGCAAAATTTGGTATTTTATGCAACTTGGTGCCGCCACAGTTTTCAGAGTGCAATTCACCTTCAAGGACAGCTGTACACGAGCATTTGTGGACAAGCTGAAGGATTTGGATTTGGTTGGCTGCCTTGGCTTATGATCAAAAACTACAGAATTGTCACACTGCCAAACATCAAGCAAGTGCAACAACACAAGACAGAGCAAGCCAGCTAATATTACTTACTAGTCCAAGAAGGCCAGCTCAGCGCTTGTCTTTTTTTTCGCAAAGCTCCCACCAACGACGATTTACTCTTGTCTGACCTCTATCTCAGTCACTCTCTCTATTTCTCTTCTTAGCTTCCTCCGTCAACGTCCTCTTCTGTCTTTTTGCCTCGGCCATGATGTCCTTCTGAGAATATCGAGCTTGACCCATGTGTGACGTAGAACTGTAAAGCGCTAGACGCATTTCTCGCAGGAGATAGTACCCCCTCAACCAAGTTACATACAAGAAAAGGCGTTTGGGGCACAGAGTGGGAATGAAACAAGTATTATCCTCCTTATTACAAGTCAGTGTGCCATGACTTATTTTAAGGTAAAATAGTTACATAATGTTGTTTTAAGATATCCGGCCATATTGGAAAATGTAAAAATTTTGATCTGATAATGGCACTAGATGAAAAATTTAGAGATCACTAAAGTTATTACAATTCATCCTGAGGGAGACATGAATGTCTATAGAATACAAGTGAGTCACCAAAACCATTAGCGTTCATTTGCTGGAAAGCAGGAATGTTTTTACGAAATTTCATAGCAATCCATCCAGTAGCATAAATATTTTAGACCAAAGTGGCTGACAACCCAATCATTCAATATAGACTGACATTGCCATCCCTAAAAACATGCACATCTGCCATTGAACAACCTAAAGACAGATGAGCATAAAGTTGCTCAAAACTTACCAGTAGGACTTCAATGAACATGACAAATCTTGGTGAGACATTTCTGTCTCTCAAAGTGAACTTTCCAAACTGAAGGTAGCTATGGCACAGCTCATGGACTCTGAGTGGATGAATGCCTACAGTGGATAACACACTCATTGACACAGTGCTCTGAAGGCTTATACTCTAGCAACAAGTCCAGGCTGCTGAACAAGCAGTTTCTGTCCTTGACCTCACAGCTCAAGAAGGCCTTTAACGGGTCAGGAAATTGCCGCTTAAACTGAGAATAGCCACTATCCTGGCAGATACCTGCTGCTGGATGCTGCAGACATCATCCCATCAGAACCTTTTGTCTTGTGTTCAGGGGTTTGTAGGATTCTAATCGTTCTCCTCCTAATTAAGATTCAGACACGTTGGACAACGAGATTATATCAGTTCTGTTTAATAGTTGAACTGATATTGGACCAATCTGACCATGACCCTCAATCTGTAATTTGAAATCAGAAATCAGTGGTTAAATGTGTGATTCTGGGACTTTCCAAGGTCATTTAGGAGTTTTTAGTCTGGTACATTGTTTCCAGATTTTAGATACATATAGTGTACAACCGTTGAGACACTCAGATGTTGTTGTAATCATTATCAATCCTGCCAATAAGCCATTTCACCCCCCTGACTCACCAATGGTGGAATGAACTTCCCAGTTTAGTTAGAATAGCACAGGCAGTCCTTTCAAGGACTACCTCACATCCCCTCTACACTGAATTACGTACCCTCTGTTTCACTGTAATTTCTCTCAGAAAATCCCAAACACAAAAAACTATCTCTCTCTTTAGCGATACAATCATTTGTCTCATAATCATTCTAAGGTCATACACTTGCACTATAATTCTACCTCCTCCAATCATTGATTAGACGCAAATAATAAATACATGCATGGGGATATTTATGAATGGGATATAAAGGAGATCTTACACATTATACATATATATTCTCATTATATATTATACTATATGCAAGCAAACACAGAAAACAGTTGTGTGAAAGGAAGAATAGGAAGATGTGACCTTTGTTGGATATTCAGGTAATTTGGAGTCCTTTATAGTAAATCGTTCTCATGAGACCCTGAAATATTTATCAGAACAATTCAACATTTTACCTTAGGATTTCTGCCACTGAGGAAGCATTTAAAGAAGCTGCAGAAGAGCAGCGTTTGATGAATAATGTAAAGAGGACAGTTGTAACGATGTAGAGTTTTTTCTCTCTCTATACTCAGAACGTGTGGAATAAAGCACAAAAGATCTCCAGTGGCTGAATATCAAACAAATGGGATTCACTCTTCAAGCATAACAGAAGGTTTTCTCAGTAAGTTTGTCACTCCTTTGAGAGCAGTGCACATGTTAAGGTGTGTGTTTAACACAAAGCTCTCATCTGTGAGATGCCTTGACTTTCTCTGCAGGAAAGAAATGATGGAGTTAGGAAAGAGAAAGAGGAAGGAAGTAAATACCTTAAATGTTGTGTATGTACACACCTTGACACATGAGCACATTTTATTATGATGACTTTTGTAATCACATTCTTCCCTGTGTTTTAAATCCCATATTGAACAGCTAAGACTTTTTTTAATATAGATTTCAACTGACCCCATAATTACAAAAATGTTCAAGCAGGACATTTTGGGACATCTATATGTTTCCATTTGATGTACTGTGCAGCTTCAAGAATATTTAATCTTTGGTTTGAATGTTTTACTTTCAACAAGCTTTAGTGAAGTGCTGGAAAAGAATAAATGTGAGATATTGTCATCAGTATGGAAAATATGTTTCTTTTATAGTTTAATTACCTTTAGGGCACGTTTGTTCAAATAGTTGTTGATTATAATAAAGCGTACGGTCTAGACCTGCTCTATATATAAAGTGTAATGAGATAACTTTTGTTGCGATTTGGCGCTATATAAATAAAATTGAGTTGAACTGAGTTGATTGCAGCTTAGCCCTCTTGAAATGGAAAGGTCCTAACAAGATATAACTTGTTAGGACTAGATTTAACTTAACCAAAACTATTTTGCATACAATACGTGTATATAATAATACAAAACCATAAGTACAAGGAGAGAAATCAATAGAATTTAATGGGAAATTCCAAGTTTTAGTAATTATTTTCTGATCAGGAAACTGGATTGTTCTATGTATAGGTCTGATATGACATGACGATATATATATACAACTCCTCCAAATGAAATGACAAAATAAATCTAGAACAACACAAGTGTTTTTTTGGTCCTCACAAAATGTTGAAAAACAACTTAGTTAAGGTAAGGTTAGGGAAACATTGTAATTTGTGTTTTAATGTCTTTGTGTCCTTTGTTGCCGTCATGTTGTTGTTGTATTGCAAGATCCGATAGTTTGGCAGAAAACAATGAATTACGCTGTCAATGAACATTCAGCATTATTATTTTGTGACTTGCCAGATATGTTGCACACAAATTAGTTGTATATAAACTTTACTTCTAGGAGACAGGGTTGATGTGAACATATGTTGTTTTGGGGCACTACTCATATAATTGGGTTATCCAAAGAAACAGGAACTCAACTCTAACTTGGCTAGTTAGAGTCAAACTAACTGGGGCATGGCTGGTTGTCCACATGAATGTACATTGATTCTGGGTAAGCATCCAAACGTCATACAGATTTCTCAGGAGCAAAGCTGGGACCTGTCAATAATTAACCCGAGGTCATCTTTAAATCAACAGGCGCAGCAGCAAAGCCCTTCACCCCTCTTCGTACAAGCGCCAGACAACTGGAGTCACAGGCTCAGTAAGGAATCTCACCTCCCCAGTGTCACACAACAAATGAAGAACAGTGCAGCTCTGCACCATTCAGCCCAAACCCCTCCACCCTGCACTCCACTAAGAGGCGGCTCAGAGTAGAAAGCACACGTTAATTAGACTTCTATCTGTACATCTCTGCTTTGCTCGATTGAGAGAGAGGAGGTAGAGAGGAGAGAGAGTGAAAAGAGAAGAGATGAGAAGGGTGAAACAGGAGAAGAGCTGTGTAACAGCGCATGTCTCTCATGTCTGATATTGGGCAGGTGAGCCGACAGCAGTTATTCCTTTTTCTTCATGTGGTTACGTTGTTTTTGCTTTAATTTAACTATACCTTATGACAAAGACCTGTGAGAAGAGAACATAAAGCATACAATTGAATATAAATGTGAGTGAGCAAATAAATTATACCAGAGCTTGTGTGTATCTGTGTTTGTGTGTGTGAGAGAGAGAGCAGCCATGTCTCAGCTGGACCTTGCAGTTTATTCTGAGAGGAGAAAGCTCTCTTGCCATGAGGTCAAAGGTCAAAACTTGCAGCAAACGACTTGGGCAAAAATAGCTGAAAACCTCAGCTATATGACACCTATCACTTTCCTCAGCTCTCCAGACTCTACAGCCGGTTACAAGAAGGTCGAAACCAGACACATTCTTTATACCTGCTGTATATTTTTGGTCTGTGTCTATTTTAGTTGTCTTAAAACAGAAATGGGAGACAGTGAGAGAAGAAGAAGGACAAAAGGCAGAGGAAAAAGGCAAAAACAAAATTGGGAGAAATGGAAAGCAACTGCAAAACACATTTACAGACAGTGATAATGTCAGTGCAAGTGAGAAGATAATCACGCACCCTCGGAGTGTAAATGAGAGCTGATGACTGCATTCGTTGTGATGGTATGACTTTGTGGTGACATACTATGCTGAAGTGGTGAAAGATGGGTGAAAGCCACGTGTGTGAGTTCATTACACTTTTACACATATCTCACAAATTAGGCATGCATGAGATGGCAGCCTTGGCAGTAAAGTCATTAGTGAGAAAGTGCTTAAATTTGTTAAGCAATTTATTAATTCCTGAGAATTCTCATTAATTGCTGCATATGTTGCAATCTCTCATGTCCACTCAGAACGCAAAACATGAGGGTCATATGGAGACAAAATACATGAAAACAAAGCTATTAAAGAAAACCCTTCATTCAAAAATGTAATTCTATTATTAATTATATAATATATTATTATTATCTAAGTCAAAACACCGGTGAGGTTTGTACGTCTGCTTTGATGGAGCAGATTTGATGGAAAATACATGGTTCTGTGCTCTGTAGTAGTCCAAATATGTTGGTCTATTAATCACACTTAATGAGTGATACAGTGTGTATAGTAATTAGTACCTTTAGGCACCTATAACACTTGTGTAATTACCCCCCCTCCCAGCATCTCAAGCAGTCTGCCTGAGCATGAGTGCGGATTTGAAACACTTTGCCAGCAGTGCAGTAAGTCACACACGTCCTACAGCTATTTAATCTCTCTATTTGTGATTCAACCTTAATGAATGTGTTGTTTTATCACATTAAGTTTATGGTCTTTCTGGCTAAAAGACTACTTGAACTCCATTTCAAAGCCAATACTTGAACTCACCATGGAACCTTGTGACTCAATTGGATGACATTAAGATGTGGTAATAGGATCACAGGTTTTAGTTTTTGAACTTGAGGATAGCTGGACATATCGGCAAATGTTGATTGTACATCATTTACAGTCATTCTTAAAACAACAAAAAACAAAATGCATTAGATGAGAAGACTGATAATATTGTCATAGCTGCCTGGTAAACATATGGCTTCAGCCAATAGCCAGTTACCTTAGTTTAGCCTACAAACAGAGGGATACCCTTGCCTTGCAGTTAATTTCAGTTTTACTGGGATTAATGTGACTATTTCTTGGCTGGGAGAAGTAACTTTCTGAAGTCTCCGCTGGCTGCCTGGCAACCTCTCCGTGACAATAAGGTTACAGGAAGTTATTGTGCCCAGCCAAGAAATAGTATGGCACATAACCCTCTGCAAAAATGCAACTTAATTTTTACAGTTTGGTTTTTGAACAGATTCATTAAAAATAACATGTTTTTTAGGGAGCTTTAGAGGTGGGCAGATTTTAGTGCCTGTTTCCAATTGTCTCTAGCCTCTTATCAGAAAAATTAACAATTTAACAAACATCAGTGTGATGAGAACTACATAAAATGATGTTAAAAAATTATTTGACGTGTATGGATTTTTTGGTGTGGCCCATGTCCCATCCGCTAACATGGAGGGGGTGAGGTTTATTACCTATGCTGCAGCCAGTCACCAGGGAGGTAATCGAGATGTTTTGGCTTCAGTTTTGGGAAGCTGTCATGTTGTCCATCTTTACATACAGTCTATGGCCTCTAGCACTTATGCTAATTTAAGCTAAATGGCTGCTGGCTGTAGATTCATATTTAGCGTACAGACATCGTGGTATTGATCTTCTCATTTAACTCTCTGCCAGAAAGGGAATACATGTATTTCCCAAAAGTATATTGCCTTTTCATACAAGAGCAACTGCAGCAACAAACAATAATAACTAAACCTTTTTGTTTCATGAATGTTTATTTATACCTTTCAGAGTCATATTTCAAATATAATTTCCTCTAAAATACTTCAGTACATGACAGAGATATACAACACCCAGCACTGTTTGACACCCATCTCTCTTTTCTTCCCATTAAAGGTGCATTTCATGTCCTTTGTTCCAAAATGGATTAATACCATAAAACCTGACAGTCCGCATATGTACTATTGCTGTGACCGATGCACTGTTTCCCCAAAACGTACTTAATGCGAAGACAATGCTTGTCACAGTGAGTTACAATAGTCAGGTGAGTCCTAAAAAAGTAATTTATAAGGTTTTAAGGCTTATCACTTTGAAGCTGCTTGATGAAACATTTGATGCCGCACAAAACTGCACAGAGACATTGTTATGTGTGTTGGTCAACACTGGGATTCAGTTACTTGTGGTCTTGCAAGGTGTGTGGGTCAGCCAGACATTTTTTGGAGGGGGGGGGGGGGGGGGGGGGGGATTTGAAGACAATATACTGAATCAAACATCATATTCAAACAATATTTTCCCAAAAAACAAAATAAATGTATGTTTTAAACCTGTTTTGGGGAAACCAGGGCAAGGGTCACAGCGTTTCGTCGTCATTCCAGTCTGTAAACCAAGGCAGTAATACCCTAATAATGTTATGCAACATTACTGGGAAGCATTACCCAGGACTGTTACCAGCACTCAGACACTGATTGTTTCACATTATCTTATGTCTTAAAAAAAAAAGAAAATAACTTTTGAACATGTACCTCACTTTATTACTGTTGCCGGGAGGAATACTCAATCTATTGCCACGCAGTTGCTCAGTGTATTGGCAGCTTTTACAGTTAGGGAAGGGGCAGAGGCTGCGTAATTCCAGACAGTCTCTGGCAGTTCAATTCCAGTCAATTCAAGACAGTACAGACAGTATACAGAAGATGACAGATTAACAGTCAGTTTGTCATTCCAGTTATTTACCTGCATGATGGCAGAAATCTATTTGTAGGTATGTGTGTGTGTGCAGCTCTACAGGGGCTCAGTAAACAGATGAATGAGCATGTTGCTAGCAGGAAGTGGAAATGGCTAGGTTGCTCCCATTTAATGGACACCAACGAGATCCTAAAATTATGTCTTTTTTGGGGAACACTACACTGAGCACTGATGTTTAATTGACTTAACCTACATTAGAGGACTGCAGCTGAAATAAATATACCTTTTAAAGGTAACATGTTGGATTAGACTGGTCTTGCTAAGTAGACACTAATACTAAGTAGATTTACTCTGTCATCTAACTGCAAATCAAACTATTTAGGTCATTTTCATCATTAAAATATTCAAATAGTTGTCTTGTCTTTGGTTTGTCTTTATCAAAATAATTAAAAACAGGATTTAAAATCATCTAAGTTAAATCTGGAGGTGCCTTCCGTCACCCAATGTCCAGTAAGTGTTTTTTACTTTTGGAGAATTCATCACATTCTATCAAAGCATCCATTTCTCAAAACCACAAGAGTCAACTAATAAGGCCATTATGTTTGCTGGTTAAAAAACAAGGGACTGTACAGGTAATGACTTAATTGAAGTTTAGTTTGGTTCTATTGGTGTTGTTTAAAATGTTAAGCTCTAATATGTTTTGATGGACCTTCAACCGTCTCTTACACTCAAAAATATCAGTCAGATTCATTATGTTTCTTGCGCTTGAAGTGAAATGACTCACATTTCTGAACTATTGTATGCTAACTGACAGTTGTGCTACACATTCTCACTGTGCTTAGATGCAGCACTGCATGACGAGCCATATGTTTAAGATGTTTGTTTGTTTGCTACCAAAGAATGACTTTTAAGAAAGAATCATTTTATT
Organism: Enoplosus armatus; assembly: GCF_043641665.1. Lineage (NCBI taxonomy): Eukaryota > Metazoa > Chordata > Actinopteri > Centrarchiformes > Enoplosidae > Enoplosus > Enoplosus armatus. The sequence continues at coordinate 19,903,307 of NC_092180.1, read as the reverse complement.
GGCTGATGTTATTTTGACAAAGCACATGATTTTGTTAGTTTCTACTGAAATAATTAATATCACTTGATTTACAAGTGATGCTTTTAGCATGTGATTTTATTGTGGAAGATATATGCAACCCCAACTTTGTATCTGTCCTAGATATGACATGACCAACATGAAATTTGCTAGAGGTGTGGTTACACTCTGAATATTGTGAAATGGCAATTATGAAACCATAATTAAAATTGTTTGTATTAAAACCAGTGACAGTTGCTTGATTTACATTCTGTTGAAAACCATGTTTTTCATTTGGATGGTCATCTAATGGGAATTAAGAAATGCTTATGATGACTGAAAGTTGAGCTTAGTGCGCATTAGTGTTTTTGGAAAAAAACAAAAACAAGTAGCTCTATTATACAGGAGTAGATGGATACAGTTAAGTACAGTTACCTTGCCATATTGCCACATATTTTAATACTCACTGTTAAAGTGACAATTTGCTGCTTTGTCAGTCAACACAATGATAATTGTAAAGCTTAGCAATGGCTTGGATTATTTGCACATGTGTATGTTATGCTTTGATATTCTGTTCTCAGGTGGGTGAGATAACGCAAAGCCTTCACCTTTCAGCTTGAGCAATGTATAGCTCACAAACACAACCAGTGTGTGTGTGCGTCAGTTCGGAAAATATAACAAAGGTTACAACAACACATCTTAAAAGTTCCACAGCATTCTGTCTGTTCGCATGTCCCGATGCACTGATAACAATGACATTTCCCCTGTCACTACTGGCAATATGAGGCAGTATGAGGGATGATTTGAAAGTTAACATGATGAAATGCCATGCACATCCTTTCTAAAATGTATTTAGTACTATATGGCTAATGTATTGACCCACAGTGTGCCACTTTAGTGCTGAATAATGCTCATGATACTGTACAACTCAAGCTGTTATAAATACCACACGTAACCAGTTCCCTTAGCGATATGCAATGTTTCCCAAAAAACAAACTTTTTGCTATGTTGTGTTTTGCAAAACTGACAGGGGCATTTTGAGAAGATTATAAAACGTTGAAAGTATTTTAAGCTTAGCCTCAGAGTATATGATTGCAAGATGAACAAGCTACATGTACAGGAAAGCATGTCACTCAAATTCACTTCTAAAATATTTTGTATCATTTAGGTACAACCTGCCGTCACGTGCGATCCAGAATCAATTTGTGATGATAAAGCTAAGATACAGAAACATTTTTGCAGTATTGAGAATTTGCTTACAGTAGGTGTCAAAGGGTTTCTATGCTCTTATAACATACCACTGCCTGTTTCACAGATTTGTCCAACATGCACACAAAGTTTAGTTCACCTTTGTGTGAACTAAAAGCTGGCAATGACACAGTATCAAGTTTCACACATACAGTAACCACCATTGCCAGCTTAACATGGACATTGCCACTCATGCCAGACTTTGGAAAGCCAAACAGGCACATCATGTCTGTATGTTATGTACTATTTATGACTGAAAAAAATCAATAATACAATTTGTACTGACCACAATAAAGAAAACGAAAACAAAAAAACAAAACAAGTGCAATGATCAAATTAATGTGACATGACACAGACAAAAGTACATAAAATGTTGAAACGACTGACTCACATGTAATGCACATGGTAATGAAGCAGATCAGCATATTACTGGAGCAGGGCTACTGGTGAATGTGGAGTTTTCTCGAGATACGTCGAAGCATGATGCAGCAAAATGTATTAATCATGGAACTTTAACAATGGTGAATACACGGTTCATTATAAATCAGAGCTGACTAATGAGGAGATGTATCTTGGACAAAATTGTTTCTCTGCTATCTCAAATGCAATCTTAAGCTATTGCTTATAGATCTATAGATATGAGTATTGCTTAATTTTAACAATCATATCTATGTGATTATGAAAATTGTTTACACTACAGACATTCAACGTTAATTAAACAATGACAGAGAATCCGATATGCAATCTACACTGCACACCCGCCAGATACTGACATCCTCTCCATCTTTCACTCCTACTGTAAGGAGTAAGTGTATGGGGAAATCATGACATTCAATAACCTGTGAGGAAAGAAGTGCTCTCTGACCATTTATTCAACTGAACTCACTCCAAGCTCTTGTCTGCTTTTGTCTTCATTAGAGACATGTCCAGCGATTCTGTTGTGGTTGATCATGTGGTCCATTGATGGGGAGTTCATGGTAAGGGAGCAGAAATGTGAAAGTTGCAATCTACCATCTATGGTTTTCCTTCTGTGTCATTCACAGATGAGACATGTATTTGAGGCAGAGGTTGAGCTGAGAGCCTGCCTGTGATGTCAGTAAGGAAAACTTGAGTGTGTGTGCGTGTGTGTGAGTGTGTGTGTGTGTGGGTGTGTGTGTGTGTGTGTGTGTGTGTGTGTGTGTGTGTGTGTGTGTTCAGGATGTGTGAAGAAAAGTTGAGGTTCCTATCCAGGCGGCTTGGGTCATCCTTGCATTTCTCTCCTCGTGCTCAATTCAGGTTTCTGGATCAAAAATCATCTTCTCCTCCTCTCATAAATATTAATATAATACTTTATTACCCATTGCCCTTGACCCTCATAACGCCATAAACAAAACAAAACAAAAAAAAGCAAAATATCAAAAACATTGAATAGGTCTGACAAATTGCAACATCACATAATAAGTAGAATAAAACCCAAAGGAACAGCAGAGGTTGTATAAACGTTGTGCTTCTTTAATTTCACTTTGTAAGTCCTCCACTGTCCTAGTTGTGTTTTAGTTTAAACTTTGTTATATTTAATATATATAGAGATAAATGTACACGTATAATCCGCACTGAGGTCTCTTGTGGCAAGCAGAGGGCAAGCAGAGAGGCTACCAGGAGCACCCTTCTTTTTTCCTCTGTTTCTGGGTCGTCCTTTCCTCACCATTCGTTTGTTTATTCGGTCATTCATTCATCAGTTTTTTTTCTGTCTCTTTGTCATTCAGTAGCTCCCATGGTCCCAAAGGTTGGGATGGAAGGGAGACAGGCTTCATGAAAAAAAAGAAGGATTTTTCCCACTTTCTCTCTCTCTTTCACTTTCTTCCTGGAATCCCTGTTTCCTCGTTTTATTCCCTCAGGTCCTTTGTCATCTTTGGTAGTGTGTCCGACACTTTGGTGTGTCTGGGGAACAGGGTGGAGGGGACGGCGAGGATTGTGGTTCGAGGGAGTGGAGATACATGAGAGGGGTGCACGTATGGATGAGGAAAGTTGGTGAAGGAGAGGAAAAGATGACAAACTGACACGTTGACATAGATAAAGTGAATCTAATCAGATTAATAGAGTGACAAAGGAGAGAATATGAAGTTCGACTGTCAAAGATCATTAAGTATGTTCACGTTAAATACAGTATGAGCATCAGTTGGTTATACTGGGGGAAATCTTCAAAGAAAGCAGAGAAGGGGTAACTAGACAAAGACTTTTATCTTCATTTATCTAAGCAAGAAGGATGAAATGGATGCATGGAGGGTAGAAAGACAACGAGTGGAGAAGAGCAGACGCTTAGGGAGACAGGTAAGTGGAGAACAGGACTGGGAGAAGGGTGGAGAGAGAAGTAAAAGAGCGTGAGTCAGGGCAGTGTCTGCCACTACAGACAGGCGGTGTTGTGGGAAGTGCTCATCATCTGTAGAGCAGCAACAGGAAGCAGGAGAGGCCAAAGGTCAGCCAGCTGGCCAATGGGAGCGAGTGTGATCCACCGATCAGAACTGTGGACACAGATGAAAAGAACAAACAAACAGAGTTGTCTTATTAGTTCATACATGAAAAGAAAATACTTACAGACACCCTGTTGCCAGCTCCTGCTATTTTATTTAATGGTATGACTCATGACTTCATAGGGTTTTAGAACAAAGTTCCCACAGACACAAGTCTATAATTAGATGCATGTTGAGCGATCATGAGGGATTTTTACACTCTAGCCATCACTTCAATTATTTCTTACTCATAATATATTCTTTCAAGAAAATACTTTAAAAGAGATAGCTTTTTATCACTGGCTGACATTACATTTACATGTCACGTGCTGTGTGAGCGCCACGTTTCAAAAGTTAATTCAGGGATGAATAAACAGCTCAGAGTAAGACATGTAGTCTGGTGTCGGATTGTAATTCATTCAAATGGGTTAAAATCCATGTGGACACTTCATGTAATTATCCATTTCATTGTTTAACATTCACCAATGGTCTCACAATAAAAAAAAAACATAGATCTGAATCAAATAAAAATGAGTTTTTCTTCTTAAATGCACTATATATACATGAGATAAAAGTAAATTGTACCTCTTTTTTTCTTTTGTGCCTTTTTACATGTAATTGTTCTCTTTGTACCTTGTAAGCTGCATTTATACTTTTAACTGGCTAACCCTATTGACCACAGGGTAAGTAGGTAACTGTAGATGTATATATTTATCTCCTTGGCCTAAGGCTGTCTTTAAGCCTGAGGCTGAGTGCAGCGGCATGTGCAATGAAAAAGCCCTGGTGTGGCAGAGCGTTTAGAGTTTCCTTCTGTGTAACAAAAAAGCATAATTTGAACAATACCAATCCATGTTACCAATGTTGGAAGCAGGAGGAGGGATGCAGTGAAAAAGCAAGAGACTGTCAGGGAAGAAGGAAAGAGCTGAGTGGTGGTTGAACCATGAATGATGGGGTGGACGAGTAAACAAGTAAGAGAAACAGCATTGAGATTATACTCTTTGTCATGACAGCTTTGAGATTTTAATGAGGAAAGTAAGTTACAATTGATGTCATCATCACCAATATGTGATTGTTTTCCTTGTTTTTTATTTTTTCCTCTAGGTTGTTATTGTTTATGCACAGATAGAAGATGCAGTTCACACATCTTGGTGTAACCCTTTCACCAATAAGAATAACCGCCAGTTGCATACATGAGGTCATCTAAAGTTTCCTATTTATTTTCTTTTATTGTCAAAAATCTTAGTTGGAAGCAATGTACAAAAACACACATTCTCTTCTTTTACATACATACAATATACTCTATTTTATACACAGCATTACACAAATGCAGCAAAAAATTACACATGCAAGCTGCTCAAAGTTTCATAAATAAAAAGTAGGTATCGTATTAAAAATACGATTTAATATCAAGGGTACATCTAACGGGCAGAAAATCAATATTTATAATAAAGCTTTTATCTCCACGCAGCGGACTCACACACACACAAACATTCCTTAACTATAGTTTGCAGGCAACATATTGAAGTGGAACATGATGTTTTACATCACTTTGTCTATCTGTCTCTCATTTTTTCCTTTAACCCATCACACCCCCTGCTCTCTCTCTCTCTCTCTCTCTCTCTCTCTCTCTCTCTCTCTCTGTCTCTATTTCAGTAATTATGTGTAAGTGATTCAGGTCTATACATCATACATCTATCTGTTCTGTCATGGAATTAAAATTGAGTTAAAAAAAGATAATGGATTACTATGAGCATATGCAGTACAATGTATTTGTGTGTGTTGGTGTGTGTGGGTGGTTCCATGTATGTCATAGTGCAGTCAGTGCACAGGCATTTTAATCCACTCACATTAATCTGAGCCTCTGTACCTGCTTATTCGTGCTACACTGGTGCGGCAACCAACAAAGTCACTGCCTGTTTAGCAAGCAATATCCAAATGATCACACGTAAAATTAAATCAAAACAGTCCTGTAACCTGCCTTCATCTGCCTCTGTTACACTCCCTGTAGCTAAATGACAACATCTTACTTCCATTACATTTTAATCACAGGCTAAACAGCATGAGAGAATAAAAAATTTATATAACTCCCCTCTTAAAACATATTATCCAAACCACTTACCTGGAATTGAAAACAAAGCTGAGCATTAACTCAGACTTTATAAAAAGTAAAACAACTTCACCATTAGCTTTTTTTTGAGAATCTCCCTATTCTGCAACAACTTTTACTCTGTGTGTAACTGTTTAAACCTTCAAAAAACCGGGTAAGTCTCAGTTTATGTGATAGTATTGTTAAACATTTAAAATGGCAAACCAGACTGTCCATATGAATGCCCATTAGATTTTGTTGAGGTACTTCCTGGTTGTGTTAAATTATATTAACCAATTTCAGAGTTAATTTTGTTTTACTCCTGGACTGTTCAATGAGATGGAAGAGCAAGAAAGAGACTCTCTCAACAGAGAACAGGGAATACAGAAAAAAAAAAAACAGTAAGAGACAAGCTCACCTTCCACCACTCACACAACGGGGCCAGGTGGAGCCTGTGATTTATGCATGTGGAATTGCACCAAACATGTCAGAGGCAATCATACTTCATTTGTGGAGGACCGTAGGACAACAGTCCCCTGTGCGTGCTCATAGTTAACCTAAAGTGAATGTGTGTGAGTGTGTCAAATGTGTGCATTTGTGAGCGTGTATATGTGCTTCCATATACAGTAAGTCTCCACTGAAAACACATGCGGGTGGATGCACATATATGCGCCTGTGAGTGTGTATGCAGTGTGTGTGTGTGACACAGGTGTGATGTATCAGCGGGGTGACGCTGCCAGGCTCACCTACTCTCCCTCCACATCCTATGGGTTGCAGGGAGCAGCAGCAAAGTCTCAAAGGAGAAGTGCCTTCTGGCTCAGAAACATGCCGATTCTCTCTCTCTCTCTCTCTCTCTCTCTCTCTCTCTCTCACACACCCACACACACACATGCACATAGCCATATGACAGTTTACTGTTCAAAGTTGCTATTGATGTTATGTTCTGCTTTGTACTTGTGCATTCAAAGGCTGTTTTAACCTATTTGTCTCTCTATCCATCCATCTATTTATCCATCTAAACATGTGGTGACATTGTTTGCGAGCATCGTGGTAAACACCTGGGGCCAGATGTATCAATGATATGTACACACAGACACCTACACCATATCCCACACATGAACTGGTATTAATAAAAGAAGAATGTGTGCACACTTCATCAGACCACAGTACACAGCTTTCTAGATATAGCTGCGGGTGATAAGATAAAGAGGAGATGAAATCTAAGGTGGGAGTAAATGATTGTTTGTTTAGGTTGTTTGGCAATTTCACTAATTATGTTATTATTTTTGCAGTCGACACAGTGTTCTACAAAATGTCCAACAAAGTCCCCTTTATAAACTTAATTTTAAATGATTTATGTGTAATGAATAAATCATTTTAATTATTACTAATTATATTAATCATAATAATTTTTTTCATTTGAGCCACCCTCTGCGTTAATCATCATTTAATTGTATCCCTAATTGTGAAGCACTTTGTAAAGTCTGTTTCGATATGAGTTTATATAAATTCATCATTGATCATCCTTCTGATGTTTAATAATGATGACTGAAATATCACCGCGATGATGGTATGGGTGCTATAAATAGCCACAGTTGTGCGTAATGGTCACCAGTAGTGACAGTTGCTCTTGTTCTGCTGGAGAATGTTGCTGATTGCAGCACAGTGTGTGAAACTGCTCTTCTTCTTTGTCATCCTTCTAATTGAGAGGTCTAATGAGTAAAAGTATCGATATGCAAATGCTGACTGAGATCGTTTGTACATCCTTTTATGGTGAACTGTGGGAGTGGAAGTGAGGCTGGCGCATGTGCACCCAGTTCCACAACAATTGAGAGTTAGAAGCAGCAGCTTTATACATCTGATGAAAAGAATGTGACTGCATATTTCCATCTCTGTGCGTTCCCAGAGTTTTATTGTGAATCTACACAGAGCTCCCAATGAACCCAGTACATAAATGGCCTTATAAGACTCTTTCCTGACCCTGTGCATCTTGCATTAAGCATAATTTGACTGATGTTATAAATGATTTTGCATTTTCCTAGTCACATTCCTTTTGATTTCATCATACCTGGCAAGTGTGAGTTGAGTTTAATCCTTCTCTAATCCTCATTTTACCTCGCCAACTCCATGGTGGCAAAATCTGTACTCAAGACAGACGCATTTGTGTTTCTTACTGTGGCAAAGACTCGCCTGCCTGATAATTACCCATCTGTCTGCACTGTATGTCTCTGCCTGCACAAAACCTGCAGGACACACACGCACGTACGCGCAGAGCTCCAGAGCTTTCCTCTTCCTGTTTACACCCTCATCTATTATTCACTCTATCCGCCAGTGTCTTAACATGCAATATGTGCGAGATCGCACACATACACAGACGTCTCACACTGGGGGTTTGAGGAGGTAAAAGCAGGATGTTAATAATTCACTCTCTCATTTCTGCAGTTTTGTGTTGTTTCCATGGCTCTAATGTTTTCTTTGTAGTAGGTTCTAGCAACGAAAAAGTGAACAAGACCATGTTCTTTCTCACCACATGTTGCTGCATAAAATTTAGCTTATCACACTAGAATTCTGTTCAGAGTATGATGTCCTTCCTGGAGGAGGGTCCCTCCCTTATTGCTCTTCCCAAGATTTTTCCGTTTTCCCCCAATTAAAAGGTGTTTTTTTTCCCCTACCCAAATTGAGGGTCTAAGGATAGATTGTGTTCTGTTCTGTACAGATGGTAAAGCCATTTGAGGCGAATTTGTGATGTTGGCTATATGGACAAAATTGACTAAAACTAATCACTCAAATTGCAAAACATTAGACAAATGAGTTACAAATACTGAAATAACATGAAGTCAAACTAATTGGCTGAACAACAGTTAAAAGATCAGTTGTGTATTCTTCCACAGTAATGACTCACATGTTCGATTCTTATTTAGTTTCACAGTAACAGCAATGGCAATGTGCAAGACAGAGAGAATGCAATGAAGGCTATTGAGTTTGTTGAGTGTGTTTGTATGCATGTCTTGGTTGGCAGAGGGAAGCTCTTACTGTAGCTAAACTGCTGGCAGGTTTTACTTTCATATTCTCTTTCTTCTTTTGGTTCTTGGACCTGTTTCTCTCTGCATCTCTTTCTGTCTCTTTCACACACACACACACACACACACACACACACACACACACACACACACACACCCTCACTCACTCACTCACTCACACACTCACACACTCACACACACATACATACTTTCGGTCACTCTCTGTCTTTGACCTTTTCTCTGTCTCTGTCTCTTCTCCACACCCCGACCCTTTAGGCTATTTGAGTCTCTCCCCACACGCTTACATGGACATGCACTCATTCCTTGTAACTCACTTGTTTTTCTCTCTGGTTCACCCTTAAGGCATAGCGGACCGTCACAAACAGTATTTATGAGTAGCAAAACAGTATTCTAGTATTCTATTTATGGGCAGGTAGCTTAGTTTGACTTGTCCAGAATGACGGCATGAGTGGTGTGGAGAAATTGTGGTCAATTGATGGAGTAAAAACAACTGTCCTGGTGGACTGATGCCTCACCACAGTGTGTTTCTCTTTCTCCTCTTCTACTTCTCCAGTCATGCTCTTTCTCTCTCAATCCTTATCATTACACACTTTCTCTCTGTGCTCTCTCTCTTTCTCTCTAAAGGGTAAATAACAGAAGCTTTTAAAGATGAAGAACAGTGTGCAGAGGTATACAGATAATAAAGGGTAGATGGCTATTAGAGAACAGAAGGTAAGAGGAAAAGAGACAGGATATAATGAAGGTGGGTGTGGAGGAGGCAGCGGGGATATGGTGTGGGAACTTGTGGTGTGGAGGATGAAAGGATAGAGGGGAATGTGACGTAAATAAAACAAATGAGACCGCAAATGAAGAGGCTTCCAAAAGCACCTCCATGTCAGTGTCCTGTGGTGTCCACTTGTCTCCATGCAGCCCCCACACTGACAATATTTTCTCTCTGCGCCATATTCCCACACCTCCCAAAGACCAAAGAAGATGTTTAATTATTTTGTTCTTTGGAAAATCCTGTCTCTATAGTAACTCCCTTTTCTGCTGCCCCTCAATTTATTTCTTTTCAGTTCAAATCAATTCAGTTTCAGCTTCTTAGCAAGTGCTTTATTGGCATGTCTGCTGAAAACAAAAACAGCTATCAACAGAATAAAAATATATACATATTCATATTGGCTTCCTTATATCACTTCTCCTGAAATAACATAAATGGATAGTGAGGGGGAAACAGTTAGTCAGAGGTGCTTCTTTGTGTTTCTCTGTTTGTTTATGTCTCTCCACTCAAAAGAAAGTCTATCTTACCTGTCTTACCTGCGCTGGCAACAGTGTTCTCCTGCTTGCACTTCCCTATGGTGATGGACACGTCGTCAATGGCAATATCCCCCTCGAAACTTGGGCCTCGAATTCCTTCAAACACAATCTGTTTAGGGAACAAAGAGACAAAGAGACGAGTGGATGCTGGGTGAGTAATTCTGATACAGTATGTGGGAGTCAAAAACACAGCCAGTGCCCTGCCTGAACACACTTGACTTAAATGAATAACCATTGAGGATTTTTGTCTGAATAAAATTCTATATATATATATATATATTTGCTGTTTACGCAGGTAGTAGTATATTAAGTATTTAGAAGTTGCATTCTTATCTCATAATCATTTGTGGACCCACAATAACAAAACTAAAGAGGAGATTCATCTGAAAACTTTCCAGGCACCTTCCCCATTTTAGCCGCCAGCCATCTGGTTTTGACTGACAGCCTAATTACTGTGGTGTACCAAGGCACCCAGCTAATCAAAAAACCAAGTGTACTCTGTCTGGAATATGAGGAGGGAAAAGGCAAATAGACATGGAAACTTTGTTGCTCTAAAATAACAACAAAAGCAACTCTCACAACTGTATTTATTGGCTTTAACTGCAGACATTGGCACCTTGAAATCTTACATTTTAAATACGATAGCCAAAGTGTAACCATGTCAAGGGGAGTTACAACCCTACAGTAATGATGGCTTATTTGATCTGTTAAGTGGTTTCTACAGAAATGGGCATTATGCACAAATTGGTGCGTGGTCTCATACATATAGCAATATTTTAAACTACATCTGCCAACTAGTCCTTGAGCAAGGCACATAACCCTCAAGTTATTCCAATAAAACAGAGAGAGGAGCAAGTATTAATGTGTATATGAATTTGATGCTGATGGAGAAACTGCCTGTATACCATGCCTGTATGCATACATAACAAGAGAGCAAGCAGGTGCATGCATGGAAGGGTGGCAATTATGCATGAATGGCCTCACTCTAAACACACCATCTGTTAACACCAATCTGCTGTATCTGAGTATGAGTATTTAACCCAGTAAACAGGTAGAACAGACCTGTCGTCATGTTGTGTGTAAATATATCAAGCTATGTCAAGGGTGGGTTCAATTAACCCAGCTCTGACCCGCCATGGAGAAAAGCCTGACCCGACCCCATATACGTTGGCGGAGCAAACACCAGGGTAACCATCTCTCACTGCTGGGGCACTCCATTATCTGTGTTTTAATCTGCGAGTGTCAGCGCCTAAAAGCAAGGTCAGTCTGAAATATCAAACAGAAATTCATGGGGCAGATACCAATAACCTATGCATTGCCATAGACAGGAGCAGCATGGCTATGTGCATGTGAAGTCATTTCTCAGCAGTGTAATCATGAACAGCCAAGTTAAACGTGAATGAACAAAGATGGTGGAAACTGTTAATTCTGGAAATGTCCCTCACGCAGTGTGATCGACCTCTGGCTCAGTTACAGTAGCTCTTACTCGAGAATTGCTGAAAAGCTCTACCACACTGACCAGTGTTAGAGCACACACTGCAGGGCATGCATGCTACAAACATGCACAAGCATATATACAGGTGGCCTAAATCATTTTCTCTCTGTTGCTCTCTCTGTGCCTCACGATGTCCTCCTCTACAGATAGAGAGCCCATTCACTTACATTCATAAAGGGGAGGGGAACATAAGAGCGGTACCACCTCTTTCCCACTTGCTGCCTAATTTAGTCCCAGAACGAGAGATCTTCTTTGAATGAATAAATAAAATAATTAGGAGAACCTTGAAACTGATTGGGCAAGAGAAAAGAAGTGCAGCAGCACAGGCTCCATGGGTTTAGCTGGTCAGCTCATTTGTGGAAAAGGATTATTTGATTTACAAGGCAGAGGGCAGCTGTGAGGGAAATTCAGGGCTAGTAGAGGGAAGAGGCTAATTGGTCAAAAGGCCATGGCCACCTAATTTATAAAATGCTACGACGCTGTTTCCTCAATGCGTGGCTGTGGTTAACATTATTTATTTACTTTATTCTTGTGGTCCTACTTTTTGTGTAAATTTGCCTTTCTAATAGAACACTACAGGATCCCTATAGCCAACAACATGCATGCATGCATACAAACGCACCTACACTGACACCCGAGCTGCGCATGCCTGCCTCTGTACACCTGCAAGCACGTCTGAATTTAACAAGTCGAAGCAAAGACACCAGATTGTTGTATAATTAGAGACGATAAAATAATTGGGGGAAAGAAGCCCAGAGACTAACACTGGCCTTGACACACTGCAGATAGAACCACAGCACAAATAACCGTCTCCTTTAAGCTAGATAACAACACAATCACACCGTGCATAATCATTTCCTCAAAGATTTCAAACAGAATGGCACGGCACAAAGCAATGCAATATCCTGCTTTGCAACACACAGGTTGGTAAAAATAACGATTTTATGTTTATTTTTCTGGAAAGGCTCAGTGCCCTTTCACTTAATGTTCACTGCTGACAGATCAAGCTGAAGTGTGAGTCACCAGTGCCAACTGTGCCTCACACTTAAACGTCACTTCTGGGCACTTTGCTGAGGTGAGGAATATTTCAGAATTTCTCAACGTAGCGACGGGCAAGGCTGCTTGATATATGGCCATGGAACATTTTTGGGATGGATATATTGACTATTGATATTTGTCAGATATGTTTTTTATTAAAAACATCAATTATATATGAGCAATATTATTATTTCTGCATAACCTGTCTGTGCACTTAAAGGTAAATTAACAAAGGATGCTTAAAAAAGGCTGTGTCTGATATTCAACTAAGACATTTACAAAATACTCAAGAAACATCACACTGTTTTGGAAAGGTCTTATGAGCAGAATTCTCTTAATTCCCACTTCTTGTCATAACAGTGCGCAGTGTGTGACACAGAGAGTATGTGTGAGGAAGCCTGAGTGAGATAGGCAGCTCGAGTGTGTGTGTGTGTACCGGATCAAAGAGTGTACAATAAAGTGTCAGGTTGGAGTTGTGAATGTGTCGTTTTGTCGAGCCTTGTAACCTTTAATGTTCCCATTGATGTGCTGTCCACATACCAGAGGGGACACAGCCGTGTGAGAGAGAGAGAGAGAGAGCGAGAGAGAGAGCGAGAGAGAGAGAGAGATGTACAGAGACAGCTTTGAAATACCAGCGCAGAAGAGAGTTGGTGCAGTGTGAGGCAGACAAATGTGGGTTGGCCTGGTTTCCAACAAGCCCCCCAGGTACCAAACACTGCGAGGAACACAGATGGCCTCTGGGTAATCCACAGAGGAGCGAGTGGGGACACAAATAATCTACTACAACATGTTATCTCTTTTTTTCCAACTTCATTGATTTTAAATGTACATGTAATTTCTGCTTTATAGGTTGGTCTCAATGAACAGCCAGCTTCAAGGCCAATTCACTATTTATTATTTTAGATTTTAGACAGGAATGTGATTGGCAAGATTACAGAAGTGAGACAGATGGTGGTTTCATGGAACAATAACAACATTAAGCAAGGGTAATAACTACAGATATACTGATAGACAATGTAATAGTGGTAGTTTTCAGAGAAGCTCACACAGTTCATATTTCATGAATTTACAACTTGAATATACACAGACAGTATGCAGTAATCCTGGCCAGCAGGCAGTAAACTATTCAAATTCCAATGCTTCCTTATCGGTTGGCTCTACCACTGTTTACAATAAAAGCCTTGTATTAATGCAAGCCATCGGCTGGGCTACAGCTCCTTTAGAGAGGCAGGAAGGGAAGCTGTTCTCAAAGACATCATTACTTTTGTTGGACGGAGCACAAAGAAAGGGGAAATGCAGAGACGAGTGGCAGCACCTCAAAGGCCTTCGGTGTATGCAGTCAGTGAGCTGTGCACAGAACTAGAAAGTTTGTGTTCTCTATGGACATGCTCTCAACATAAGGCTGAAATGAAACAAGCATCAATACGCAGTCACTCCTGCACTCTGTGGAACAGAATAGCATTTGCCTCACAAAGCAATCCTCTGGGAATTCAGCTGAATTAGAAAATCATATGAATGTTGTTCAAAGGGGGAATCTGAGATAATGGATAATGGACATGAAAAGGCGATAGCCTTTTTAATTTAATCTTCCTGGGGATTTTGGTTAATGGTTTCTTCAATTGTAGAGAAAAAGAATCAACATGGAACTGCAAAACAACCGCCACAGACACAGCCACCACCGTACTCAACAATATCTGGAGTGCTGGAGTTCCAGGCGAGTAAATAGTGGCTGATACTGCAAACTGCTGTTTACACATACGAAAGGAACATCATAACATTGCTGTCGAACCCCATTCACAGTAATGCCGGTTGAAACCATACGAGGAGTCAATCTGAAAAGGTCAACATGTGTCATACATACTCAGCCTGTGGAAGCAGTTGTGTTATGTCTTCTGTGGTTCTGAAGGAGTCAAGTCTGAAAATAACCCTGATAATGTCGTGAGGATTATGTTGGGCTATATGCATTTTTAAGAGAAAGCCTGCGGTTCAGACTGGATATGTAGAATCCTAAAGACACAGGCGTTTAGCAGGCAGGGGGTTGCATGGTAGGAAGTGAGGATCCAACGTTTTCTGGAGATTGCCCCACACTAGGCTCAGGATATCTCTGCTGATAGTGTCTGCTACATTGATTTTGGCCAATTTTGTATCTATCTCTCACCAGTCTCCAGAACTTTATGTAATTGTGATACTGAATCAAAGAGAACTGGCTTAACTTTTTTTGATATATAATTCTGCGTAATTTGATGATTTATAAGTGCAGCAACAGACTCTCAGTGAACAGAGACTAAGGATACCCTGTGGAGTTTTTGACGGCGTGAAGCATCATGGAACAGTGATTTACCAGTCTCCCATTTTGTTTGTATCCTGAACGCGCACAAGGACAAACATGCATGCCCAATGAGCACGCGGGTGGCGTGATTCACATCCTGCCATTGGTTTCATGCTATTCCGCTGATTGTCAGTTGATGGCGGTAACGTGGCAACAAATGGAGCAAAGCGCAAACAAAAAAACAAGAAAGAAGAAGAGTATTAGCAAGCAAACATGGATTTAAACAACACACCCTTTGACATGTTCTTAAAATCGGCTTTGCAAACACTGAATATAAACATTCATTAATTTATAAGAAAACGTCACAGGGCTCCTTTAACCTGTGACAGCAGTCTCATATGAATGGGTTCAATGAATGTTGAATGTGAATGCAGTACACCAATATCACACAAACTTTTCTGTTTCACAGAGGTATAGCTAATTTATGTTTAATGGAGGCCCAACAATTTAGACAAAACACTCCCCATGCAACATTCTGTCTCTACTGTATCAGAATTTATGTAAATAAGCAATGAAAATGGACAATGTTTGGATACTGTTCAGTTGCCAAAGGCTGCCAAGCCTTGCATCATTTACTTGTGAAAACACAGCAATGCCTAACCCACTCCTTTGCCTCCCAGCAGCCCAAACACAATCCCTGCTCATCTTTAACAGTCATCTCCTCCTTCATAAACATCACTACCAAGAGCTCTAGATGCAGTGAGCCATACCAATTGGCAAAATGAACTTAATAGAGCCATTCTTTACAATTTCAGCTTGTAGAAAAGAAGCTAAACAGCAGAACACAACAACAGCAATTGTGTCAGGTAATTCCCATTGTCAACAGCAGACAGCTCAATCATTATTATTGATTGTAAGGAAACCAGCACTCCCCAGAGACAAAGAGAGACGGGAAGGGAGAATGAGAGACAGATAGAGAATGGGTGAAGACAGGGCAGCTGGAAGAACAACAGCAACAGAGGGTGGCGGTAGGGGAGGCAGCCATGAGAGCTGAAAGAGAGTAGGGTGGACAGGCCTAGGGAGAAAACTCAAGAGAGACAGACAGGTATGGAGAAGACAGAGAAATGGGGTTCACCCTTCTTATCTCATTTCATCAGGCCCTTGGGAGTTTGATACATAACAGAAAGAAGTAAGAAAGGAGGAAATGTGAGAAAAGGGGGGAGAGAGTAACAGAGTGTGTTTATCAGCTCGCCTTCTCTGGCTGCATGCTCTTTACATTATTTAACAACTCTATTTGTTACACGGCAGCGGTTTGTGTATGTGTGTGAGAGAGTGTTAAACAGAAAGAGCAAACTGAAGAACTGAAATAGCTAAAGTTAGTGTAAAGGTTTAAAAAAAATACAGTTTTCGATTGAATAACAGCACAAGAAATGTTTACATAAATCATGCAGCCTGAATTTAAATGATTTAATGAATTTTTTTCTCCGTCTTTAACTCTTCAGCTCTCTATAACTGTGACAACTTGGTAAGATTAGCTTTACATATATATATACTATTTTACATTTATTTTACATTTATTGCCATTATATCATAAAGGTTAAGATTTTAAGGTGTGTATATTGACAGAAGAAAGAGGGTAAACGTATGTTATGACAGAAATCATAAACCAAATCTGAACAAATGATGTTCTGGGTACATGGCATTTCTTTTGGCCTGCTGGGCCTCCAGTTTACAGGACAATACAAATTGTCCCTTCAACCAGACTACAGCGGCAGATCCTGTATTAAACTGCACACTGGAGACGTCTTTCATAGCAGGAAAAGCATGATGATACACATTTTGTTAATGATGGCTCAGTTCCATTAAGTGTCCCAGTAAGCCATGCCAGTGAGACAGCATGCACAATACCAGGGCAATGGAACTAGCCCACCTAAATGGAATCATATAGAATGTTTTACATAAATTACACCTGTGCTTTTCCTGCTATGCAAGCCAAAATGTCTGCTGTGAAAAAGGCCTACTGGACCTCAATGGAACATGATGGAGAACCACTGCATTAATGTAGTGGACACATTTCCAGGACATACTTGCTCAAGGACACACACAACCATGTGATGGAGTGGACAAACATGCATACACATATGAGAAAAGGCCACACGAGGAGACAAGGAGAGAGAGACAAGAGAAAAATAATCATATATGAGGCAACCTTCAGTTGCCAAGGAGACGACCCCTCTCTTGCATGCATTCTTCCTCATTTATCCATCCTGCCTCACCTCCCTTTGCCTGAGTCACGATTCAGATGGGGAGGGATGAATATTTAAAATGCATTAAGTACTTTATTGATGATACAAACACACATTCACATGTCTCTTGTTCACACACCCTCGCTGTGCGTCTCTAAAACACCTCCTACTTTGCCACGCAATACACACGGTTCTCCTTGCTGTCGTCTTCTTGACTGTATAAATTAAAGCTGTTACCAGCAGGTTATGGTGTCCAGACCAATCAAGCTGCCTGCTTTAACACTGCATAGACACAGTGTGGAAAGGACAAGTCTCTCCCTGTTGTCTGTCTCTCCTAGCACAGTGTGTGTATGTTGTGTGTTTGTGGTGTCTGTCATGTTTTCCTCTCATGTGTCTCTGTGCTGTGTTGAGTGGGCAGGTTCTGTTCTGTTTCTGTTTCTAGCTCTGAGAGGTGATACCTTCAGACCTTTGATGGTTTATCCACATTTTGCCCATTTGGCCCTTAACGTGCATTTTACCCTTTCACTGTCCTTGGTTCTCGCTATTGATGCAGTCTCCCGTTTCCCATCCTACCATTCCTCACAAACACACACACCCTAACACTTATAGACACATACTAAAACACATACACCTCAGGCTGCCTTAGTGTGGGGATATATATAAATACTGTAAACACACTGGAGTTACACTTAAGTGTAAGCATTTTGACAGGATGAATTCTACCTGATAAAATGCTGCAATAGTGATTTATGTATCTTGATTTTAATCTCTTCAGAATTAGCTGGAATCTTTTCATACTAAATTCATATGAACACATACAGTATGTAAGTAGTTCAATATAATAATGTTGTTTGACTCACACCCCTCTTTAAACATCAGTATGGTGGCTAATAAAGCAAAAAATAATCAGAAAAAAACTGTTTCGGGGAAGATGTTGGTAGGATGTAACTTTGTATGCAGTTTTTGTAATAGTTACTGAATGTTCCTTTAACCAACTTATACACTGTTGGGTGTTCATCATGTTGTACTAATGGCCATTCTCTTATTTTATAGCAAACACATCATATGCTGAACAACGCTTGTTATTGGTGAGTATTACACAACTGGAAAATGTGACAGAATTGACCTGAACTTTGTGTCGTTGTCTCTCTCTGATCATGGAAAAAAAAATTATATGAGATCTAACAAAAAGGTGCCACATAACCAACTTTCTTTGCCACAAGGTGTACTGAACAAACAATAATGGGCCAGGAAGTGTTACTGGTTAAGAGATGGCACCACGTTAGCCACATATGGATTATACTGTATACTAAATGTGTGTGTGTGTGTGTGTGTGTGTGTGTGTGTAGCGGTTTAAAACTTTTTAAAAGAGACTCGTTAACATGCAAATTCGATAAAATCCACACTGTCCAACATCACAGAGGAGCCCTAAAACATACAGTATACCCACTGTTTCAGACTTAATTTTCCCTTTAATGGTGAAAGAAACATGGTGTTGCAGAGGCATAGTTAATGAAGAGCAAATGCAGCCCCCAGCTAAGGCCTTCAGCCCACATTCATCATGGATTCAATTTCCCCCATGCACGTACAGAGAGTATCTGGAATCATTACAACACAACTAGCAGGCACCCCCTGCTCATAAATAAGCCTGTTAATTGACCTGTCATAGCTAATTGCTGCGGGGGATAGGAGACTGGTGTGTGTGTGTGTTTAGAAAAAGAGTTTGTCTGTTTTTGTGCACGAGTCTGAATCTAACACAGTGTTTACACATGTAAATGTGTTTGTGTGTAAAGATAACACAGCTATATGGAGAGAGTGTGTGGGGGTGAGAGTATGAACAGTTGGATAGTTGAAGACTCTCTTTCCTGTGTGGGTTTATTTTAGAGCCATTAGTCATCAACCTTAAGATGTGCGGGTGTGGAGCGGACCAGGGCAACAATCGACCCAACTGGTCCACCTGTCCCAGCACAGGGCCAGAGAGAGAGAAAGATAAGCAGAGAGAAAGAGAGAAAAAAACAGAAACAGAAAGAGATCGAGAAACACACACAGGAGGACAGAGGCACGCAAAACAAAAAACATCATCCTTTTTTGCCCTCCTTTTTTTTCTCTCTCTGCTTCCTGAGGTACACACACATGCACACACGCACACACACAAATAGACATAGTGAATGAAAAAAGAGAGAGAGGAAGCATCATGTCCAGTCAGAAAGCAGGGCTGAGTCATAAAGTTTACTCGGCCACATCCCAACAGGGAAGAGCTAACTGCAAACGCAGCTGCCAAAGAGCCGCTGGGGCCTCAATGATGTGCCAACAGACAGTCCTCAAACACAGGCGCTGCCTCTGTTATGTCTCCCAGACCACTTTCTTCCACTATTGACTGAATGTGTGCAGTAAACTTAAAGTTCTGGTGAACTTAAACAAGGAAAAAAATATCGTACAGCAATTTGAGCTTGGGTTTAGACATGAGAAATAGTTCACATCAGTTCCTAATCAAGTCAAACATAATTTTGAAGGAAGTGACATATAAAAAGCTGGGAACTGGCCCAGGTGTAAGACTCAAGGTTACTTCTGTGAGTGGAAATGTTTGCGATGAGTCTTTGTCAGGTGATGCAGTAATAACACATCACTTCATAAAGGGCAACTTAACACCCTATTTTTGCTTGGAGACAAATGATTGTAGAAAGTAAAAAAAAGGGATTAAAAAACATTTGGATTGGCCACATTTGGCTTTCGTAAAGTCAGTATTGGCGTTGATACCACTCGTATCGCTGCATTGCTTCACATGTTATTATATTTTCTTTATCATGACAGTGGGTAGCTACATATGCATGCTATTTGGACCTTTCAAATCGGTGTGAAACCTTACTCTCCACCCTGAGATCAGCACATTCTTGATGAAGCGAATAATCCTCTGGTTACTGTGTGGATAGGCTTGCTGCTGACATTCAGCAGAAAATGAGCTGAATGTTCACTCAAAGGCCCTCATTTATCAATACTCCCCTCAGTGCTAAAATGCCAAAATGCTCCACTCACATTTATTTAATGCATGAAAAATGCACCCAAGTCTCTCATATGAAGAGCTTGGGCTTAATTTTTATTTATCATATTTTTCATTGCCTTCATTAGTACTACATTTTTTTTTTTAATGTGATACTGTATTGATTCCAGTGGGCAAACTCATTTATTACATTCTGAGACTGTGATCAGCTGCAGTGGCTCAGGTCCTGGCAGGGGCACTGACAGAGCAGACACTTGCCAACAGAGAGCTCGAGATCTTTTTCTAACCATGCCGCCACCCTGCTGTTAAAAACTTTCATTTATTTCTGATACCTGTCGACATTTTGTCTCCACTAAGGAACAGAAGAGAGATTTTGGATGTGTGTTAACTCTGACTTTCTCTGGTTATTTGGCACTTTAAATGTCACTATAGAGAATTTCCTGTGAAAAATTCATCGAATTCCAAGCAGAGTTGCAAGCCCAGTTTTTTTGTGGAATTCCCTCGATTCCCAACAGCCACCAGAGTGCAAAATCCCTCTGTTCTATCTAGGCTGCAGTGGATGCTGTCCTCTTGGGGAAAGACACAGTAGAGAGGAAATGGTGGCAGTAGAGGAAATGTCAAAGGGGTGAGAGAGATGACAGGGGGAAAAAAGTAATACAGTGAACATAAAAGCATATAATTCCATTCTTCTTCTTAGAGCAAGCCAGAGCAGATCTGAAATGAACCCTCAACATTAAGCAAACATTACAGAGCACACTACATGTTTGGCTCTCAACAGATGACTGGGTCATACCTGTCAAGTTAAGTCTCACACACATGACTCATTGCAGGTGCTTTGTGTGGCTGCAGGGGCGGGGGGAGAGTTAGTACTGTCTTTAAAAAACACAAGCTCTCTGTTGTTGCAAGTTTTTCTATAATGACAGACATATTCTGAAACATCACACTGCTCGTTTAAGAGCACAAGTTGTGCACTTTCGTCACCGCTGTATTGTTGTTGTTTTTGTCTTTGTTGGGAAGAAAAGCAATCACCAAGCCATTACCTGGAAGGGTCCACTGGGGCTGATGTCAAAGAATGCTTTCCTCCAGTCCGGGCCCTGATGGCCAGACTTCGTCCACACCACCGAGTCCACAGAGGCGATGCTTCTCACTCTCAGGAGCACATTGAGAGTGCCTGTGAAAGGTATGCACACATGCATTCATACAGGCGCACACACAGCCACACACACACACAGACAGTATAGATCATTAGGACCTGTCAGTGAACTGTCAATGAGCAAAGACTGAATACTGAGTTGATGTTAAACTGGGAGCAGACCATTAGATTATTGAAAAGGTGAAACATTTTAAACATAACGACCCACACATAATGACTTATTTCTGCCAACACTGACATACGTTTCAGTCTTGACAGTCAAACGGGAGCCCATATTGAATGACTGAACAAATCGGCTATGATCCGAGTCGCATCTAATCCGTTGCCTCAATCCTTTACTGTAACTGGCCTAACAATCATGTGTGCACCTATTTAGATTCCAAAGTACTTACAAAAATGTAATTGATTGTTTACAGTCACAAGAGAAACAGGAGGTAATTGATTATAACCACTGCCTTCATCGCAGTGAAACTACTCCTGGTGTTTTACAGCCCAGCAACAATTTACTATACATCTCTGTTTTGACTGATTGTCATTGGCATATATTCAGTCACCCAATATCGTCACCAAATATCTAGCTTCTGTCAGGTTGTCAACATTAAACACCATTTAGAAAATTGAGGATTTTTTCCCCCACAAAATCTAGGGGACTGAACTCTAAACAACAGAACACACTGCCAGCCCTGTGTTTGAGCACCACATACTACAAATTGTCTCTTCTATAGGCAAAAACATGGCTGTGCTATGGCCTCATCTAGTTTATATAGGAAGTGGAAACACATGCATTTCACACTGTATATACTAGGGTGAGGCTCTAAGGTCAGATGCTGTATGTAGATGACATTTTGGTGAATATTAAATGTGTGAAGCCACTGTCTTGAACTCTACGCTGACAGTCCAGTGGATAGTTTCATTTTACACTGACATTAATGGAGCCAAAGGACAGCAGCGGGGAGGAAGGAAGAGAGAAAGTCAGACAGAGGTAATGTGAGAAAAGAGATGGAGAGCAGTTCATTTTGTTTCCAGTACACACTTCACTGCCACACGATGTTTAGTTTAAATGCTGAAGAAACATTTGTAACTACTGTGGAAACATGACATAAAAATCAATTGTCCTGAATCCTGAAAAACAAGCTAGAGAGAATGACACCACTCGAGCCATAAGGAAATGATCCAAATAGTCTCCCTCCCCCTCCCCCTTCGGTCTCTAAGGTGTGAGAGAATCATTCATCTTCTTAACGATCCCCAGCCAGCTCCTAATTGGAACATTAACCAACCACCAGTCTCTTAAACAAATACACAGGCAGGGGGTACGGTATCCATGTGTTATACTGTAAGTATGTGTGAGTATGTGTGCACATGAAGTATGAGTTTGCATGTATGTATTACATATGTGCACAAATGCTTGTCCTTCTGGTGTGTGTGTATGTGAATCTTTGAGCTAATGTTCTTCAAATCTTGAAATAAGCAGCAGGCTGGCAGTAATTAACTTCCTAGTCTGTCACAAGAGAGGTGTGACTAGGGAAAGCGTACTGTTTGTTGGCAAACAGGGAAGTTAAATGAAATGTTGAGGATGTGTGCACGTGGTGCAGAGAGAGAAGCAGTGGGAAGCAAACTGTCCAACTAATTATCACTCTGAACTCTGATAATACAATTTTTAGCCTTTGACCATCTATACATTTTCGAGTAGTAGTGGTGAGACATTTCCAGTTTCCAGTCCATGCACACTGGTTTAATGAAACATGACTGAAAGTAAATGCATCTATTCAAAGATGGGACATACATTTTTCAGATTTGTCAACCAATGGATTTCAGTTTAGTTTCACATTTTGGGAAACAGATAAATGATAAGATCCATACCATGTCTGTCCGTTCATTATGAAGCTGGAGCAAGCAGCCCATTAGCTTAGCTTAGCATAAAGACCTGAAGACCTCTTGTCATCACTATGAAGTTGCCAGGCAATGGACAGAGCCCCCAGGAAGTCACTCTGCCTGAGATAGTCCTGCATATATCTCCTCGTAAAACCACAACTTGTTGTTTTTACACAGATTAAACAAACGAGATATGACGTGATATTAGTGTTGATTAGAGGTGCTGGTAGTCAGATTTTGTTACTTTCAGACAAACCCATGCTGGCTAGCTGTTTTTCCACTGTTTCCAGTCTTTATGCTATGCTAAGCGGAGTGGTTTCTGGCTTCATATTCATCTTCTCATCTTACTCTTGGCAAGAAAGCAAATGTCAAACTATTGCTTTCATGGCAGGATCATTTTGTATGGTTGTCTCCATACAGCAGAATGCTTGTGGTAAAAACGATGTACTCATATTGCAGCTGGAATAACTACAGTAGACAGTCATATGCAACTGTTCATCACATTAAATTTGAAAGGAAATGGGCGGCAATGTGGTTATATAATGGAGAGAAACATTGGCTAATTCTGGTGTAGCCCACATTCACCTGCTCAGCCCACTCTCTCATTCTACCTCCACATATCTGAGCCTCATTGTCTCCCCACCTATTTTCTCTCTCTCTCTCCTCCTTATCTCTGTTGCACCCTCACCATCACCACCTACACACACACACACACACACACACATACACACACTCACAACAGAGGGAAGAGGAAAGGGAACTCTGATAAGCAGTCTATTGATTGGACTGAGGTAAAGGAGAGTGTGTTGGTAAGAGTGTCAGAGAGGCAGAGGAGAAGGCACAGCTCTATCAGGGCTACTTGTCCGTAGAATCATGAGTGAGGAGGACAGCAGAGATACACAGCCACACACACAGACAGAAGTACACACACGCTGCTACACTTGAACTCTATATATTACTATTATCTTTTCATAATTAAAAGTGGGCCCCCATTGAATCACATCTGCCTCTGTCCCTCATCTGCACCTAAATAGGATTTGCGTCCTGTTTCTAGAGCTAGTTAGCCTCGGAGCCAAAGCTTTGCTAAACTGTGCACACAAAACTGAGAACTACAACAACACACCAACCACAACACCAAGCCAAAGCATGTTATTTTAAGTTCTGAGTAAATAACCAATTCAGGAGCATGAGAAAAGGGACAAATCTAGGCTTAGCTGAATCCTTTTTTTTAATCAAACCTTGCTAGACAACAAGGTGATCAAAATGTTTTTCCTGAAAATGAAAGTCTAAACCTAAAAAGTTAGAGAAAAACACTTTTTATACAGTAAGTAGTGTCTGGAAAAAGTCACAGAAAAGAAAGACAAAATAACATCACCCCATTCGTCTTCCACACAGACCTGTAAACATTTATACAGCAAACTAATTAAAAGTCTTACTTTTACACTACAAGTGTAATCCAAAACAACATACAAGAGGTACAACATTTAAATAACCTCAAACTTTTTCCCCATCACTCTGAATTGAAAAGAATCCAGTGATTACAAGTAAGCTTGCCAGTGGCACTCTGCAAACCTGAGCCAGTCTAAAATACTACCCAATGCCAAACAAAACTAATTAAATGTTGTTTATAGTTGCTGCCAGCAAGCCAGAGAAACACATTAAGGTGAACAGCAACACACATCACATGGGGAGGTCTTTATTTGCAGCGCCGGCCTATTTCACACCTAAAATCAAAAGTAGTCAGAGGCCATTATGCTTTCTTTCCACATTTTGCAAAATCCTCAAAAGATGCTTTTACTTGTTTTATATTCACATAACCTTATGATTATAAAACTGCTAGCATATATGTGGGTTGGAAAAGAGCAACATTTCAACAGTATTTCTAAAAAATGCTTAGTGTCAAAGTACCTGAAAGGCTTTCAACATATACAGCCCTTTTAACACTTTACAGTACTTTACCACTATACAGTGGAGTACATTAAATCTGGTTAGAGTACTTCAGAATAAAGCACTACCTCCGAACATTAACAAGTTAATGACCTCTCCTGCAGCTCTCTGTTCCAGCCTATTCTACCTCCCTTCTATGCCTCTTCATACTTGTTTGCTCGCGTTTCCTTTCTTGTTCTTCATTTTCCTGTCTGTCTCTTTTTCCTGTCATCCTCTTTGCTCTCTCGCTCTCTTCATTAACCCTCCTTTCTTCTTTCCAAGGCTGGCCTGACCCCCATCCTCCCCTCACTCCTCTCGTCTCATCTCTCCCCTCGCTGACCCCCTCTGTCTTGTCCTCATCTTGTCTCTTTTCGTCATTAAGAGTCACACTGTGTCTCCCTGGCAGGAGTGTGAGCTCTGCCAAGGTAAGGCAATTAAAGTGACAACAGATTGGAACAGACTGAGAGAACAACAGAGTAAATTGAGGGAGGGCTTGTAGCAGAGCTGGGCGTAACTGCTAACAGAATGTACTAATCGTGAGCAAGCACTGTGTGACTGATTGTCTTGTCTCATTGCTTTGCTGTGAAACACCAACAAGCTCTTTGAGCTAAATGCACAATGCAGATGTTCAAGTAAGTGCTGTAGTATCCACTACATTACTCATATAGCGCTTTAAATTGTTACATGCAGAAATCTGACAAGAGAGAAGAGTAAGAAGGAGCAAGGAAAGTAAACTCACTGCGCTGCTAGTATACCAAAGGTTAGAAAATCATACATTTAACCAAATCATTTGAAAAGTAACCAGAGGTTTGAGGGGGGAGAAGAACTCACATCAGACTAGCACTAGTAAAGTATTTGTTCATCAAGTGCTTGTTGCTAGCATGTTAGCAAACACTTGCCCATTTACACATTCAGCCGTAACACAGCAGAATGAATATTCTATTAGAGACATATTTCTGGCTGTCTGATGAAAGTCCAATATTCACTCAACTTTGAGCTCTACTTTGGTCCACCACCTCTTTGATTTTTTAGGGGATTACTTTGGTATTCTGTTGTGTTTTCTTTGGCAGGCAGTGTCCTGCATTCCCCTCCATTTCAGCCCTCCGTCCAGACAAAATTGGCATTTTTCTCACCCAAAAACTTTCCCAAAACGGCTTCCAGAATGTATAAATGTTATATATATATATATAAATAATTCAGTATGTATGGGGAAAACTGAGCTTTTTGCAAAACGATGACGTAAGCCAGCCCAATGAGGGTTGGGACTATGTGGCAGTAAAGTTAAGAGGGCAAAAAGCAAATCTTCTCTGTGATCGTTCATTTTAAATGTCAGTGTAGCCAAATACACAGCAGCATGTCAGACAATGCCGCAATTATAAAATAATGATTTATTACCACAGTGCAGCAGCTTCAGAATGACTGCTGGGTAACAGGTAGTATTTATGAGATGTGATTAAATCACTTAGTGACTTGTTCAGTTGTCTGACAACAGAAAGAGAAGAATTTGTAAATGAGAACAGTTATATCATGAATTTGGCTGTATTGAAACACAGTGTAGGTGATCACAAAGAGAAGCACTGAACAGAGCGCTGTCATTCAGGCAGAGTAATCGACTGTGTGTGTAGTCCAGTCATTAGACGAAAGGTCTGGGAATTGTTGAGATAATTCAATCAAGATGTTTCAGTTCACCAACAGGGTGGACCGAGCAACATTCCCATCCTTAGAGCCATACCACAAACAGGACTAAGAACTTGGTGAACTTGAAGTGAATGAGAGAGCTTCTCCATATCATATATATTAAAACCTCCAACATGTCTTAAACAAAACATCTTTTCTCTCATTCATACAGTTAAATATAGATAATCATTACATAATAATATCATTTGACATGCACACACAAACACTGTGCCCTTCTTTACACTATAACATCCTTAGGAGACAGGGCAGGACAGTATGTAACAAATGTTGTAGCTTGTGTGCTTGGGCTATGGACACATAAATCAACACTGTGTATGTGTGTGCGCGTGTGTGAACAAATGTGGGTGTGCCTTCATGTATTTGCAACTTTTATTGTGTGTGTGTATACAATATGCATGTGTGTGTACGTAGGGGTGTGTGCAAGTGTGTAGGCTACAAGATGTATGCATTCTAGCGGTGTGACAGAGCATATTATGATGAACAGCTCCCCCAAATGACTGATTGTGACTTGCCACTGCCATAAATCACACACCCACTGCCCCCTTCAGCCACCTCCAAACACACACACACAGTCACAAGCAAAAACATAAAACTGAACTTTGGTAACACCCGCTCCCTCCTTCTCTCTCTCTCTCTCACACACCTATGATGTTGTGTCTGACAAGCTCTACAAGCGAGGGTCAAACACAGAGTTCAGAGCTTTTGACAGAAGCCCAGCGATATGAGAACCCCGATAGTATCGAGTGTCAGCATACTCTCTACTGTTTATCCATGCGTGTCATTGTGCTTCTATGGACGCTCATGTGGTAGCAGACAATGTGTGTGCATGTTCATGAGTGTTATACTCCGCTGTACTACTCACCAATGTGTTTGCCCTTCATGTGGTAGAAGAAGGAGACACAGTATGGGACTCTGCCGGAGCCCTTGGGGCCCCTGACTGAGGTTACATTAAAAAGTGGAGAGAGCAGACGAGCCTTGTCCCCCTGAATACGCGGCCGCGATGCCTCAATGTACATGTAGTACCCTGAAAACAAACAAGAAAACACTCTACTGTCCAGAGGCTGGAATGCAGCACAAAATGAAACATGATTATGAGTGAAACATGATTTCTACTTATCTCTGTTTTCTTGAATTTCTAACTACTTTCATTTTGTGCAACATACAGTTCTGTTGCTGCTATGACTAGGCTACTATACACACACTGAACCTGCACATAAAATGACCCCAGTTTCCTCACCCTCCTTGGTTCCACTGCGGTCAGTCTCGGGGCCGGTATTGGCAGACCGCTTGGGATTCTGTGTCAGGTGGTTCTGTCTCGTCCAGTCAAAGACATCACTCCGATCTTGAGAGAAACCACAGATCCGCTCATCCTCAAAACCACACACATGGTCTGGGGGGTGTGTGTGTGGAAAAAAAACAAGATAGGAAAACACATAAGATCAGTGACATGTCAATCATCTGACATCACAAACTACAGGTGACTTAACTTACTGTTTTTTTCTCCACCCACTTTTACCATAACGATGTAGCTGTATTATAACCTCTGCGATATGCACTTCAAGTGTGAAGATCAGACAGCCAGGCAATTACTGACAAAGTGATAGGCACAATGTAGGAAGCAGGGTATATAATGTGAAACTTAAAGTGGATTCCACATATTATGAATATTCTGATTTATGACTCCCACATGCAGAGCATTTAGGTAACTATGATTAGGGTCAGGCTATTTCAGATGTAATTAAAGAAAAATACAATGTTAAAAACACCTTCATCAAAACATTTTACTGTTTGAAGACACGAGATTTTCCGACAAAACATAATGAAGGGCAACTAGCAGAGGAAGAACAGTTGACCTACTGATCCCTGGTTTACACATTGTTTCTTAGTTTTTATTCAATGGACGTTTCAAATATTTAAATAATGCAACAATCAATGAGCTAATGATGCTGCAGCTGGCCACCTGATATAAATCATCAGGGAGGGGGTTTAATGTTTGTTGTACATGCAATACATTTTGATTTTGTCTACCGTTTCCCATCTGACTGTCTCAACTGGTTGGTGATGCTTTTTGAATATTTGAATTTTGCATCATTCTCACAAGCTTGGGAGAAGATATGATCAGATGCATCCTCACATGACACATAACACACTTCTAAGACATTTGGGATTCTTTTTTATGTCCTCCCATTTATATGCTTTGGATTTTTGATATTGCCACACACATCAGGACGGATGAAAAAACCCCAACATATTTTGAGAAAGACAAGGGAATTGTCAGTATCCTTGATGCTGACGTCTCTTGTTAAGCCAGATAGAGGGGCTTCTCTCTCTGGTGTTGTCACCTTCATTAGCCCATCTGGAGGGTATTATCAGGGCATTATCAGACACAAATGAAAATTGAAGCAAGCAAGTACAACACTGAATCTGTCAGCATCCAGGCTTCCCGGACACTCACACAGTCCGCTGCAGATGCATACGGCTCGTGCGCCCCATGTGGATGGCTCATGTGCGCTTCTTTTTTTCAGGAAGCTAATCTATTACTATTCACACTCTGCTCCACTACATGCGCTCCTTTCAATTTGCACTGTTGTTCTCGCAGTCTGTTCCAATCTGCTGTTGTTTTAATTGCCTCATCCTGGCGGAGCCAACTGCCAATCCTGCCAGAAAAATGCTGCGTATCTCTTAATGAAGAAAATAGACAAGATGCAATTGACTGAGAAAGAGAGAGGGATGGCAAGAGACAGGATGAGAGGCAGGGAGAGAGCAGGAGTTGTGTGTGAGTGTGAGTGAGACGGCGAGAGAGGAAGAGGTGGCTAACAGAGAGAAAAAGGAGGCACACATTTAAGGTAATATGTAACATCATTTTAATATAGTATCACCAAGTGACTTCCAAATATTTAGCCCATATACAAGATAACCAATCATACTGCATTAACCAGTCTCATGTCCTCCAATCATTGCCACTCTTTGATGACATTTTAAATGTCATGGACCTGCTTCCAGCCATCACTTGTTACCCCACTCTCCTCCCTAGGAACAAGATTTAATAAAGGCCAAGGCTGGGTCATGGCAAACTTTGCCTTGACAAACTTGTGCTGACATCGCTTGCGGCATACAAGCTAAATTAGCTTGCACCAAAATTCAACGTGCCGTCCTAACTTCGCCACCCTGTCATCAATCAGGTCACAACAGCAAGACTGTGAAATGTCGAAATGTGGACGGGCAGAGGATGGTAGTTAAGAGAGAAGTCTCACCTGAAGGTCTTGGGTAGGTGTAGGCTGTAAGAAAATAATACTGATTAACGCTCAATACACAAATCTATGTTTATCTAAGTACTTTAATGAATATGAAAGATAATGACTTTAGATGTTTGATAAAAATGGTTTTAAATAAAGACTCACGTTCTGAGTACTGTATGATGCGACTGACGTAGTCGCCAGTGCTGTAGGTGGTGATGGGGGCCAGTCGGACCTCGTAGGACAGAGGGATTCTCAGGTCTGAGATGGTGTGGGACACGAGCACACCCTTCTCTGGCTCCTTACCCTTGAGGTCTATCTGCTTCGACAGCAGGTTTTGCTTGTTCTGGATTTGTACAGACGAACACACACAAAAGCAGGGAAGATGCAAACATGTTAAGATGTATACTCACAAATATGCACAAGTTTGCAAAAAGACAAATACACTGTACACAAAAAAGATGATCATCCGAAAATGCAGCAAGTCTGACTGAGAGGCAGAGAAAGGGGCACATATGGAGGTGTTGATAATGTCAGGCATACCTCCCATCTTTTCTCTTCTCCTCCTCTACTTTCATTATATCATCCTCACCCTCATCTCTACCACTTTATGTTGATATGCTCAGATATCCAGATTTTTACCAACTGGAAGACAACCAAGTGATGGGAATGTCACCCTCGTTGACAACACAAAGCTCCAGCTCATCTCCCATCTGGAGGATTTTTACTGCAATATTAACTGCTCCTGAAGTACAACACTGGTAATACACTCGCCAATTTTATGTAAACAGGCAAACAAAGTCAAACTCTGGGTTAGAGATCTGCTCATATTTTTCCTGGCAACAAGCATGTCCACAACATGGACTCAATAACTATTACTGTAATAGTGGAGATTAAAGACAAAATTCTTTCCCTATTCAGTCATTTACGATAAAGCATTGTATAACCTACCGGCATTAAATCCCAAACAGTCTTAAATAAATTGAATTGGCGGTGCATTTCAGGATTCAAAATAAAAATGGTAAAATGTTAATCCAGTCCAAATATTCTCTTCTCATTTTTTTCAAGTTAAACCAGGGATGTTTTTTTTTTTTTCAGCACCACTTTTAAAAGAGCTATTGTTGTGTTATTCCACCCACGGAGAGAAGGATCCATTAGCTGTGTATCTGCCTCTGATCCCAGCTACTTAAAGACCTGACAGTAAGCTCAATCTAATGCATTAGGTCAGCCACTCCACCATAACACCTTAGTACACCCACAGCATGCCATTATCAGGTAATGCATGCAGCAGAAGTGGGTGTATATGTGTGTGCGTGATTTGTGTGTGTGTGTGTGTGTGTGCATGGTTGTGTGTGTATGGTAAATGTCTACAGAACAGAGCCCTTACACTGTGAGCAATCAGAGTATAACACGTTAGAGCACATAATATGCACCATGAATTTAGAACAACTTATAGGATCAACGTATATGACTTAATTTGTTGATTGATTTATTGCACTGGAAACCTTTTAAAAAACTCTTTTAATTTCAGTCATCACAAATTACAAATGTTAATAGACAAAAATACTGGCCAAAAAATAAGCAACATAAAAAAAGGTTATCATAACAATGTGTCCATCCCAATTTTGGGGGATATACATTATATTATAAATATAAGATGTACCTTAAGGACAACTGGCTACAACTATATATAGAAGAAGAAAAGCAATGTGCATGCTTGCTGCTCATCCAATCCAAACAGTTTCATAAGTCATGGAAGCACTGATACATCCCATAACTTTCCCTATAATTGCTACAGTACTGTATGCTCTGACATCCCCACAGCGAAATCTGCTTTCCCTTCTGTCCTCTGACACTCAAGTTGAGGTGTGCTATTCCCATTGGATGTCTACTCGCCACCACAAATTCAAACTCAGCTAGACTGAGCTGATCATTTCTATTGACAAGACCATGGTGACTCCTGCTCAGGCTGCTAAAGGATTTGGTATGACTCCAATTATTGTGTGAGTCCCACATGGCAGCCACAGCCCGATCCCTGCAAGTTTGTGCTCGGCAACATACTTGGAATCACATCCTTCCTCCCTCACCAGGCCCCACGCCACTAATGGCTGTTAAATCTCCTTTTCTCAGTGCCAGTCTGGCTGTTTCCATTTCAGTTGCTCCAACTTTTTACCCTCTCTTGCCAGTGATGGAACATCCTTGTACAACAGGAAAAATTATATTTTTTCTAAACATAAACCACGTTTCCTCCCAACAAATAATATGTCCTCTTCTCTAATTCACGTTAATAGTTCCAAAAAATGCTCCCATCTGCTCTTCAACAACCATTTTCTTTTTCCCAGCAAACTCCTCTGTTATCATTCTGACTGAGCAGAAATATTAGAAGGCACTAAGGTTCTGACCTTTACACAAATAACTCCTGTTTGCTTGTACTATAGTTGGAGTACTCAAGAAATTTTCATCTAATCTACTGTTGCAACCACTGGATTATCACTCTGGTTAGCGACATCAGACAAGGGCCTAAATATCACTGTAATTGGAAGGAATTCAGAAAGAAGCGACTTAACAAAGGACTTAGTAGCAGGATGTTGTGTAACAGCACACTGCCTCTTTTAATGAAAAGGCAGCAAAGCGACCTTTTGGTTTAAGAGGCCGTCAAATCAAGGAAAGGTCACAGGTTTCGATTTCTCAAACAGTGACGTGTCTTGTTGAAGTTTTCATGAGTAACGTCCTGGACCCCTTTCTGCTAAATTGCTAAAGTGCTGGTAGTGTTATCAGGTAAAGGTGAAGTATTAGTGTCAAATGGTGCTTCTGAGCAATTTGGGTGAATAGTGTTTGCAGATCACTGTGAATATGTTCTGTGTGTGTCTGTGATTGAGAGGGGAAAAAAGGAATTATCTATTTTTGAGAAGAAATAAAGCAAGCAGTAAGTAAAATGCAGGCTTTTCATCTATTTCTGTGAGCCTATGCTTTTTCTTACTGTAAATATGATGACTACCATGTAAAATTTTATATCCAGTGGTGGAGGAAGTACTCAGATCCTTTCCTTCAGTAAAAGCACCAAAGCAGCATTGTAAAAATACTCCATGAAAAGTAAGTAAAGTCCTGCATTCAAAATACTCAGCCCTGTACTAAAAGTACTAAAGGTACAGAGGTACTATGAGCAAAACATACTTAAAGTATCAAAAGTTAAAGTACTTGCAGCAAAATGTCCCATTTGACTGAAATTATTAAAAATGACATTATTAGATTGTTAATGATGATTTATCACTGTGTAAGTAGCAAGTTTTGTGGAGTGGTTCCAACCTAGGGGTCGGACGGCCCCAAAAGGGTCGTTATAGAGAGAGATGATTAATGTGAAAGGAAAGAAGAAAAAACAAAGTTTGGATACACAAGTCAGTTTTTATTTTTTGGACTTTTCTTTTTCCTTCTTTTTTGGAATCTTTGCTCTTTTGGATACTTTTACCTCTAAAAACATAAAATGGATATACTCAAGTAAAGTACAAGTACCTCAAAACTTTACTTAAGTATAGCTCTCGAGTAAATCTAAGCAGTTACTTTCCACCACTGGATATACCACCTCACTAGATGTGCTAGAATTGACCTTGCATCAACCACGTAACAAAAAAAGAAATAAATAATGAATAGCAAAGAGCTCATGGAAGGAAGCAGAGTGGAACATAGTGGATGACGTAATCCCCAGTGCTGTAGGTGGTGGTATTAATTCCAATGTTGGATTAATACAGAACTACTGCCACTGCTTTTAATTTTCTATCTGAAGCTGCCAATTAGACATTTTTTATTTTGAGGTTCTGAGTCACTCTTTCATTGATAGTGCATTACTCAGCACTTTTTTTCACTGTTGACACATACAGTAATACTTGTAAGAGATCTGCTCAGTTGCCACCATAAGTGACTACATAACTTCATATATTACCATACAGTGTATAATAATTTAAATGGTAGCAGTCACATAGTAAAATGTACTGTGCCCCTTTAACACCCACTTACGCTCACATTCATCCATATAAACATTTACACACTGCTCATACAGCATATGCATAATTATGTGAAATATAGCAGGAAAGAAAAGCTGTGCTCATGTAATATGCATAGAGTGTGTGTTTGCAGGGAGAAATGAGTTAATAGTGCTGAGGAGTCAGAGCTTTTGAAGTAAGTGCAATGTGCTTTCTTCATGAGTGGACAGGGTTTTCGCACACTCACAGACTTGTTTTGGCCCTTTTTAAAGTGTGTCGGAGATAGACGATAGAAAAAATGAACTACACTAAAAGCATGCACAAACACGTACACATACACCGTGTGGACCTGGGAAAACACACACTGGATCAATGAGGTGCTGAAGTGTGACTCAGTGTGAATTCAGCTGCACCCACTGCAGGTAAAAATCCCTGTCTCCCTGCCTCTGTCTCTGTCTGCCTCCCTCACTAGGTCAGTGGAAATAGTGTGTGTGTGTGTGTGTGTGTGTGTGTGTGTGTGTGTGTGTGTGTGGGGGTGGGTGGCCTTGTATTACTCATGTTGTGGGGACATAAATATGTTAACACAGTCCACACAATGTCCCCACAACGTAAATCATTAAATTTAAGGGTGAAGACTTGGTTTAAGGTTCGGGTAAGGTTAGGTTTAGGGGTAAGAGTTAGGGTTAGGCAAGTACTGGTTGTGGTTATGGTGAGGGTAAGTCTCCAGGAAATTAATGCAAGTCAATGTAATGTCCTCTGAAGTGAGGGAAACATGACTGTATGTGTGTGTTTGTGGGCCCATGTGTGTGTCTGTGCCACATGCTTTCAGGAATTTCAGCCAGACAGTGTTTTCAGCCGTGTCTCCATCAGACTGTCAACAAAGAGACAACAAGACAAAGAATGTGTGACAGCGGGTGAGATAGCCATGTGATAGAAACACAGACACAGAGTGACGTGTGTGTGAGACTTGTGTGTGAGAGAAATCTGGATTGACAGCGTGAGAGGAAGCGGCCTCTTCAAACACTAAGGAGTGTGAGGTAAATTTTTCTATTATACTCTAATTAATGGATCTCTTTCATTACTGATACTGGTGCATGTGTGCACTGTGTCTGGGCATATGCATTTCTATGCTTGCATAGGCCTATGTGCTCTCTTTTTGGCCTTGTGTAAGTATATCTGCATAGTGGGGTTGGTAATGCAAATAAATTATTCATACATTTGATTTAATGTATAACTCTAATTCATCATGAATATTTCTAATTTCTCATATATATGATAATAAGGATGTGTGTTTGCACAGGTTGTGTTTGTGTGACTGTGTCTCAGTGCAGAAAGAACCTGCGCATAGTTACGATCTGAAGCCAGGTCAGCTGCTAGCTGCACAACTTCAGTGATGCACAAGATACACAACTTCATAGCTGCAGGCAGAAGAGTGGTCGATATCGAGGTGAGGTGGAAAGATTGAGAGATGGGAGGTGTGAAGAGGAAGAAAAAAGCAATAAGGAGAGGTGAAGAATACAAACCAAAGAGGCAGTGAGAAATTTGGGATTAAAAGAAAAACAAATGCATATGTATGTTCTGGCATGGTAGTTCTCTGATTGTGATGTCTCTGCTGTATATGTGTACAGAGCGTGTAAATTTTGCTATGATACAAGTTGGTGGGTGGTGTGGATGTAAGGTGTATATGTCTGCATCGTGGTATTCATCATTTCAAAGGCTATAACACACTAAACACACATAGAACATACTCCTTGTTGTAAACACCAGATTTACAGGGACGAAATCTTCAAAAATGAGCAGTTTAAGATCATCAAGCTCTGATAATGAAATTACTAAAAGTACCAAAACATTTACCAAAGCCACAATTTCGGTATCAATAACATTGTTAGACAAATGCTGTAGGGGTCATTTAACAAACTCCTGACTGTAAATTCAGACAGAACACAAGGCGAATTTTAAAGGCACCAAGATTGCACACAAAGCCAAAGGAAAGGCACGATTAGACGCAAATTCACCCAGTGAGGCAGAGAGACGTAGGCACAAAAAAAACGGGACTGAATGAATCTGAGATGAATCTGCTTCATAAACGTACACAGAGGAGAAGGAAAAGGAGAGACATGGTAAGGAAATAACAGAAAGAACTGGAGTCTCTGTTGAGTTCGGAGTGTGGCCATTACCACCTAGCTATCATTTATACAGTTGGTACATTGGCTGTTTGGAGTGAATCACTCGGGACGGCACAAACAGTCCAGTGGTCAAATTCACCCGCTTTCTGTTTGAATACACCATGAGAAGAGATAAAGGGTGCATCACTGAGTGCATTAGCAGCTTGGTGAACATCAAGTTCAATGACCCTTCCCTTCTTTGTTGGTTAAATTATCAGATATCAAATGTATTATTGGCTACTGCACACTTTTTCTTTTTGTTTTTAAACTGATACATTGAAGCTAACTGGCCCACTGTTTTGTGTTTGTCTGAGGTTAATATGATTTCTATAGGGGACAGGTTACTTACATTTCCTCTTCCCTATACACAACCGTCCATAATATATGTGAACAAATCTGCAGCTGCTTTTAGAACAGGCTTTTGCACACAAATTTGAATGAATTAAGTAAATGTGAATCCAGCATGATACTCCCTTAAATGAATATGCATGAGAAAAGAGCACTGCATTAATTGCGACTCTGACGACAGACAACCTGAGCTCCCTATGCGAGTACGGCTAAATAAAACAAAGTGTTTGAAATGAGCCACAAAAGGCTTAGTAAATATGTCTCTCTTGCTGCAAAAAGGTAAAATTATTACATATTAATCAACTCTCGCGAATCAAAGTAGTAATTTAAGAAACCGTAGGGGTGGAGGTTGTGGTGTAGAAAAGGGGTGTAAGGACAGCTTGATGAAACAAGGAGGGCCTGTCAACTCTGTTAATTCCTACACAGGGAAACCCCCTGCAGGCAGAACAAAACTAAATTAAGAAGTGTAAACGGGGATTTCACAGCCTGGCAATGAGTCATGGAGCAAACCATGCCTGCTACACACACATGCATGAACACACAGGTAAATGCAAGGCATTAGAGGCCATTCAGATATACTACATATACATATACACAAACTCACACTAGAAACACACCCACTTACGCTACAATAAAATGCAAAGGTTGAAGCAAATGGACACACTTAATGCATATGAGCAGAGTTATAGCCGTGTGTTCAGACCTACAGTGAAGAGCACTGCTGTACATGAACTGATCCACGTCCTCTTTTATTCCCCTCTGTGTCTGCATGTTTCCCCAGAGACCCCCTACATCATTTTGAATGTGCTAAAAAGATAGAGTGTCGAGGCGTTAAGAGGATGAGCTGGAGAACGTGTTGCAGAAATAGATGGGTTGTGAAATTGAGATGGTATTACATTTGAATGTTCTCGTACCGCTATTTAATAGTCGAGAGGACCAGTGAGATTTGCTGCTTTTCTTTAATTTGCATCTTATTTCTCTCTTGCACCCTTTCATTCACGCCCTTGCTCATCCTCACCCTCTGCTTTCCTTTTTTTCCCTCTCTTTTTTTTTTTCTCGTTCTCTAATTCACACGTAAAAACATGCAGGTAAAAACCATGAAATTGAAATGAAGTTTAACAACATTTAAGAAGTCCTAAGCTGCCACTTAATGCAACTCATTATTTTAACACTGTCAGCAGAACAACTCGCAGCGACTATTTATCAGCGCTATTCCAGTTGCCACGGTTCACCCAACATTAAATGCCATTAAGTCTGTACTTATAACACAGAAGCTCAGAGCCGGGAAAACAGAAAGCGCGCGAGAGGCAAGAGAGAGAGAGAGAGAGAGAGAGAGAGAGAGAGAGAGAGAGAGGAGCACAAGTGGATGCAAGAAGGACTGAGAGACGGCAAATAAAGAGGAAGAAACGGTAAAAAACGGAAGAGATGCTGTGTGTGTGTGTGAATATTGGTAGAAGGACAGAGGACAAAAGGGGATGGAACAAGAGAGGTAGAGTGAGAGAGTTTTTAGAGAGCTGAGGCATGCAATCAAATGTGCATCTTAGGAAGGCCAGTGCTCATTTTCTGTCTCCCTGTAGAGTCTTACTTAATGAGGTAAGCTGCCAAATCTTAAAGTAGGAGGGGAATTAGCTATTCATCCGCACAAAAGCAAGCTGGCAGACCATGCATTCCCTCTGTTTCAGTGTCTCTCACACAAACACACACACACACACACACACACACACACACACACACTAACCCCCAGCCAGTTGTGTATAATTCACTATTATCCTTCCTGTCTTCTGACTCAAGGCCAGTAATCTATGAATAGATGTTTGAAACAAAACAAGAAGGTGGCCTGAGGTTGCTCTCCTATTGTGAACAGAGGTTCTCAACCTCAGATCAGGGGCCCGCTCAGAGGGCTCCAAAACTGTTAGGAGGAGTCAGAAGCAGTAAAGCCTGTGAGTTTCTGGAATATAGAAATATAAATATCAGACATGATATTGAGCAGTACTGATAACAGGAGTCTGTAGGCTTTTAGACACTGCATTTATTTGTAAAGGAATAGTTATGTGTGCATGTTACACATGTGATATAAAAATGTATAAATAATATCTCCCTGAGCTACTTGAGGGGAGTGTAAGTGTTAAGGTTTAATATGTTATGCCAGTATGTGTTTATTCTAAATTCAAGTTTGTGACTGTGAGACTAATTTAACACCTCTCACAGGATTGTGAAAATGAAGACACGTCAATGCAAAGTCAATCGTTTGAAGACATGATAAAACATGAAAATACCATTAAAAAAATGTACACTCCTAACTGTCTCTGGAATGAATTCTGGCTCAAATGAGAGAGACTCTGGCTGTGGTGGCCCGGTCTTGTTAAGTTGTCTTACAACATAAGAAATAAACTTGTCTGTCTGGCACAAAAAAGCTAAAATCTTGCTGTGACAGCAAAGTAATTGTATGTGGAAAATTTGAAATGATGGTTAGGCATTGTACCCATAGTTCTGTGAACACAGGCGCAACCCTCTAATGGAGGTTTTTAGAGCTGTCCACTAATCACTGGAAAGTGGAAGATTAAGCCTGTGTTTGACAAAACTGAGTGATGTAGGCTGACTATTGAAGGAGATGCGATGGCTATTCATGAAAAGTGGGTAACATGTCGACAGGAGACAATATAAGAGAATAAGGAAACACTGAAGACTGGAGGTCCCTAGGGTGGATTTTAATGTAATCTAATCTACCTGTATTTATTTTTGATATTGAGAAACAGGAGACAGTTGGATAAATTGAAAATTAGATGAAAATGAGAAATGAAATGTGAGCAAAGACCTTTTTTCCTTTACTTACTTTGGTGCATAATAAGAGTTTTGTTTGTGTTTGCTCTCTTTTCTAGTCATGCTGTTTTATTGAAATAATTTTGAGATGTGCTCACTGCAAGAGAACCTTGTTTACTGTGAACAGCCTCTGAACATCTTGGAAACAACAACTTGTCCATGCATGAGAACATGAAAACTGGGTTATTTTTCAGTAAAAATGTGTAAAAACTATGCGCCTTACACATGGAGGAGAGGAGAGGAGAAGTGGCTGTGGCTGTGGCATTGTTGTAATTCAGTGCAGGTCTCCATTGATTGACTCCACACGCCTGACACCTCCCCAAGCTCATAAAGCCCCATGTTTACTTAACATGCACACTTCACTTCATCATGTGCGTCTGTGTGTTCTTGTCTACACAAGTTATACGCAGGTGACCAAAGTTTGCTTTGGTTCAAGACCGGACTGATGTTTGTCGAGTCACGTACCCGCCTGTTCTCCAGATCACATGCATATACCAGAGCTTGAGTCAAGTATGTCAAAGTGTGTATACATACATGTGTGCAATACAGCATATGTGCATGTGTATTGGCTTTGAGCTGTGCATGACTACCCGTGCTTTCACAGGTCTGTGTGTGGAATGTAAACTTTTAAGCATTTGTGTAGGAGTACTTTACCTTCCGGACATTAACCCAGTAGCCGATGATACGGTCTGTGGCCTCAGGATCTTTTTGTGTCCACTGCAGGTTGTAGGAATAGTTGTTTCCTTTCAGAATTCGGACTGGGTTGGGCGTGTCGAAGTAGAACTCAGCGCTGTAGGGTTGTGCTGTGAGACAAGGGGGAAGAGAGAGAACACAAAATGTTACTGATAAATGATGCTGAAGAAGATATAAGATGGATGGATGAATAATAGATGGATAGATTATTTTCCCCAAATGGATAACAAAGCATTATCTCATGTCCGTTCACTTACCAGAGACATTAAATGTGCATGTTGATGTTCCAGCGCTATTGCTGACTCTGCACTCGTAAGAGCCGTTGTTGGTGGGTTCCAGTTTAAACTTCAGCTCCGGCGTCTCCTTCAGGTCTGGCATGGGCATGCGGATGAAGTCGCCATTACGGAACCAGCGGATGTCTGTCAGGCGTGGCGGGTTCGACCGCAGGACCGAACACCTCAGGGTCACCATCTGATAGTTCCTAGAGCGCACGTCCTGGAAGACTGGGTCCAGTATGGGAGAATCTGCGAAGACAACAGAACTGTGAGCTTAGTCCATTTAAAACATTTGTTAATTAAGGTTTTTTGTTTAACCTGCCATGTCAGTTGGCATAAGGGTATGAGGTGCAGGTGCAAATTCATGTCATTTGTAACTTTTGTTTATGAATCACATTAAAAAAGAAACTTAATTCTTTGTATTCTTTACTGCAACCAATAACTTGATGGCAGAGCTTATGTTTGTTTTGATTTGAGAAGTTTTTCAGTTGCATACAAACTGATTTCATGTCATTCCTCCCTCTGAATTGACTTGACATATAAAATTCACATCAGTCAATAGCCATAAGGATTTACATTATTACTGACAAAACAGATATTATAATGAATACCTAATTTTATAATCTACATCAATAATCTAATCATCTGAATTAATTAAACTCTCATTTTCATGTTGATTTTGTGTTTATTATGTGTTTATTATGTTATAACTTTTACAATATTAATCGGAAGGTTTTGGTATGAAACAATAGTCAAAACAATAATAATAATCAATGATTTTCAAGGCAAATCACATAATTTATCAACAATGAAGATGTCCTCTGTACTTCTCCAGTACTGAACAGATCAGAGCCATTTCTAAATCTT
The DNA here is from genome assembly GCF_043641665.1 of Enoplosus armatus. Taxonomy (NCBI): domain Eukaryota; kingdom Metazoa; phylum Chordata; class Actinopteri; order Centrarchiformes; family Enoplosidae; genus Enoplosus; species Enoplosus armatus. The sequence continues at coordinate 19,862,074 of NC_092180.1, read as the reverse complement.
TGGTTTCTTGGTTTCAGCACAATATCCACTTTTGTGCTTCAAAATGACTCTACCTTTCCTCACATGCTCATACACACTGACTGCCCAAAATACTACAATCTCCCTTTGTGATTTGGCATTGCGATGAGGTGAATCCATGTTAAAAAAAATCCATTACCCCTAATCATTTTTCCATTTTAAAATATATTTCCATCATAAAGGGGGAGATGGAGATAGACCGAAGCACAGAAGTTTGAGAGGGCTTAGAGATGTGGACTGCAGCACTGTACATACATCACGGTCGTCCATGTCTCATTTTTTCTGCCTAGTCATCTTTTTGTTCTCTGCAGCGAAAGTGTCCTCACAGCATCAGAAAACATTAGTTTTGACAAATCATCCGACACAGAGCAACTGTTATTGCCACAGGGGATCAGGCGTTTCTACGAGGCACGATCCCATCTTTGCTGCTAACCTATCCTAACCAGCTGTAATTAACCTGTCAGCAGCGATGTGTGGCTCTGCAGTTAATGACTGACTAGCTGCTGTTGCCCTGGGGTCAGGCAAGACACAATACAGCCAAATGACTCTGTCACAAATCACCAGCCAGCTAGTTCACCCCTGGCTAATCATGTAGATAATAGACAAGATGCTAATGGTGGTATTGTCGTACTAACGGTGATGAGATCTGGTGTTAAGGCCTCCAGAGGTGAGGCAGCATGACTAGAGCCCCGTATGAATCAAGTTTATCAGACACAGATGTGTAATTACAGTCTAATCTGTGTTATGCCTGTAATTTAGACAGATAGGGCCACGAATGAGTTACACTAAGTCGGAGGGGAGGAGACAGAGACGGACAGAAAGATAACAGAAGAAGAAGAAGACGCTCTTATTGTGCGTGATACAGTGTGGAAATCTCCAGGCAGAATTAAACATCTCAGGAGTCATGAAAATAATAATAGAAGAACTTCCATAATCCCAGTGATCTGACCGACAAATTATTTTAATGTTTAAACAACTGATAGGGGAGGTGTCTATGAAATCATGGCCATTGAACAAAGACGAAACAGTGTTGATATGCTTAAAAATAAACTTAAAACTTCCTCTTCAGCTTGGCTTTGTATTAGAATGTTTTATGGCCATGAAGGATTGATTTAAGGATTTACAGGATTTGACTTGATTGTTTTTAATGATTTATTTTATTGTAATCTTGTTTTAAAATGTTTTTTTCTATTCTATTTTGTATTGTCTCTTTATTAATTCACTATTTTATTTCACATTAGTCTCAAATTGTTTTACCGTTTATGTTATATGTGTTGTATTGTTTATTATCTGCTTTTCAGACATCGGAACTTTGAATTGCACTAACCTGTATGAAAGATTCTATACAAATAAAGGGAAATAGCTCATTGTCATTTTAATTTTTGGGAGCTAACCACAATGCTGCATGGCTTCAATATATTTACATAGTTAAAGTTAATAAAAACCCAACGACTGTAACCTGTAATATACTACCTAGTTTACACTGCTGAGATTTAATCTTCTTTTGAAATTCAAAAGTTATTATGAAAATCTATTCTCTTTATGAGTAAAGCTTTTACTTTTTATTTTTTGCTATAGGTACAGGTATACAGAGCCAAACCAAATCCTTGTTTGGAATCACAGTTTACCATTCTGTGCATGCACTCCAGTCAGGGGAACATGAGTAAGCACCTGCATGCTAAAAAGACTGGAAACCACCATAACATTTAACTTCACTGCTTCTGTGTTGCCTGTTTGTTTTTAGTCTAGATTCCCAGCCTGTGGATGCAACATATATACAGCTTTCCACTTTCATATTTGTGGAATCTAAACTGTCATTTACTGCTGGGTGTCTTTTGACCTCTTGAAATGTTATCTACACTTCCTGCAGGCACAACAGTACCATGTGATAGAGCTGAGGGATGGGGGAGCGGTCAAAGGTCACACTGTGGTCCTATGGACTGATTAGTGTATGGTCACATCCCCTGCTCCTGCTTATAGACACACATATGCATAGTGATGGCTATCTGACTTTGGAAACAGGTGGCAAGGGTAAAGAAAAAGCAGGCAAACTGTGGAGCAATGGTGATAGAAGTGGGGAGGAGGGAGTGAAAGATGAGGAGGTGTGTTGTGAGCTGGTTTGTGAGCAGTTTATAAATCATTCAATCCCCACCAGAATTTGATAGAAAAGTTATCACAATCCAAGTATTCATTTCAACAATTACGTGAGTTTCGTAGCAGCAGGTTTCACTTTTTTCACATAAGTTGTGTGGTTACTTCAATTTCCAGCCAAACGTTTCATATTCTCTGGAGCATTGTTTCTGCATTTGTTTGCTACTCATTCGGGACTCAATGTACCACACCGCAATGCTTCATAGTCAGAAGACCATAATCCATGTAAACACACCATCGCTATCTGTCTTATTGGATGCAAAATAGATTCCATCCGGGAATGCAACACTGACCAAGCCAAACATTTACAGTGCACAAAGAGAAAATCAATTTACATGAGACTGAGAGAGGGAGGAGGTGAGCGGGCGAGTGAGGTGGGATGGAAGGAGACAGAAGCAACTCTTAGAGAAGAAGACAATGAAGAAGACAAACGACAGGGAAAGTGTGGTGTGAAAGTGAGAGAAGTCGATGATTGAGTACGGGAGGTGGGTAGAGAATGAGAGAATGCAGGATGCAGAAAGGGAATGACAAGACAGAGAGAGGTCCTCTCTCATGGCCAGCAGTTAGCTGATTGATGATGATGAGAATGGCAATGAGGAAGAACAGCCACCTCTCTCGGAGGGAAAGTGGGCAAGCAAAGAAGGTATACTAGGCGAAAAGAGGAAGTGGGAGAGGCAGAGTGGCAAGAATCTGTGTATCCACTTAATTATATCTGCCATGAGAAATGATGGCATCCTTCCCTCACATCAATCAACAGTGCTGAATGCAAAGAGGCAAACATGATAAAATAAACAAATGACGTAAGATGGGAGTGGACCATAAAGGGAAAAGAAGAGATGAAAGATCTGTTTTTCCACACTTCTGTAGTTAAACAGTAATATCTCCTCTTTTATGTTGTTTCTCTCTTTTTCTCTTGTCCATCTTTCTAACCTCCCAATCACACAATTTTTTTTTCTTGACACCTGACAATGCCCCTTGGCACCCCTCACCCTGCTTCCCTGTTTCAAGCTCTCTCTCTCTTGCTCTCTCTCATGTATCTGTGCCATCTCTCTGTTTCTGTCTCTGTCCAGAGTGGGGTGGCCACCTGGTCCATTAATCAGACTTGGCCAGCGTGGACAGCAGAGCTCACAGAGAGTTGCCCTTCCGCCCCGCCTGCATTAGCAGGCCCCGTAAATCCTTCTTGAACAGAGGTGGAGACGACAGGAGAGAAGAGGGATTTGGGTGTGTTTTTATCAAGTATGTCAAAGTGGGAAATTGGTCTTAACGGGACGAATATTCTCAGACAAACACATAGTTGGTTCTTCTTCAAGCTTTTTCTTTTAATTCAATAAAGACTTATAGTGGCTGGTGTTGTCCAGATGAACTTCCAATTGCTCTATCAACTGATAGTACAGCAATGATTTTGACCCCTTACAAATGTGAGCATATCTAAATATAAGTATAAGGAATATAAGTCCAGGGTAAATTCAATAAAATGCGTTTGTCCTATGGCTAAAAGTAGGACCAAAATGTAAGTCAGAATTTTGGTTGTAGAAGGACACATTTCCTTCTGTAAGTTGCTTGATAAATACAGGCCTAGGCCTTTCATTTCTCCTCTCTTTTTGAGTGATTAGTGAATGTGTAATGTTTTATGCATTTTACACATACTGTTCTTGTATTCTCTATCCTCATGTTTTTTTTCTAATATCTTGTACACTTCAATTAGCTTAGTAGCTTTCTAACTTGACCTTGTACACATGGCACAATGGGAGTGTGCTGAAAGGGGTGAATTGAGTACTGAATTGCTGTTACCATAAATGTACTGAATTAAACAAAGCACTTACCAATGTAATGATACACTGCTGTGCAAACAGGCTTCTACCAATACAGCACATATAATAACATTCTGAACTAATGAATGTTTTAAGCTTTTAGTTAACAGTGGGCTTCTGAATAAACAAAGCTACATTTATTTATTTCTTGAATCTATTAAAAACTAAGGATTTGATTTGATTTAAATTTCTTAGTTCAGAACTGATGAAGTTTCTTGGATGATGGATTATTCTCTGTAAATTATTATGTTTGATTTTACCCCTTGGTTACAATATGCTACATGAATGACAACACTGTCAATCAGCAGGGGACCTTGTGTCCCTGCTGCTGATGACAGTTTCTGTATGGTGCGCTGATTTTGCCCACCTGGGTTGCCAATACAAACGGAGCACATCCAGTGTTAGTTTATAGAAGGGGCAGATATTTTCATGCATTTGTGATGGCATTATTGGATGTATTGGAGTATTTATTTGTAACCCTGGCATATTTGCAGTGATGTAGATCAATGTGCATTGTCCCTGTGAATAAAATAAAGTTGATACCCTGTGTTCCTGGAAGCAAAAGCAATGTGATTTTGTTATAAAATACAAGGGAAAGTAAGTTGGAAAATGCTCAAAACCAGCAAATGCAGCTTTGGGTGACAAGTTATTCTGTATTGTTTGATTAGATAAATGAGGATGCATAAAGCATGTTTATATTAGTTGACAGTTTCCAGAAAGAATCAGGTTTGTATTTCACGTTACACTCTCTCAACCTGTTCAGCTTCGACTGTGTGCAGGCAGATGAACAACAGTCAGAAGTGCCATTGCTTTGTACCGTGAGTACTGGCACAATTCAAGCATTGCAGAAGTAAGTAAAAGTAGGTAACCTTATGGGAAGGGAAAAGGTGTTGAAATTATGTGTTACTTTAGCAAGACAGATCCTATTCCTTTCTCAAAGCCCATCCTCCGGGAGTTTTATAATGATAAACCCCACTGGAGTGCTCACAAAGGGGAAGGGGTAGGTTTAGAGAAAACTGCCTTTAAGCTGCAGAGGTGTGTCCTCATTTCCTTTTACTCTCCCTTTTTACACTCTTTACATTACCATATATTTCCTTATCTGACTTTAGGGTACAGAGTTTTGAGCAAAGTGGGAAGATTATGCTATTATTCAGGGTGGGGCAAAAAGAAAAGTGCAGTGTTTTCATATATCTCTGATATCACCATAGCAACAAAGGAAGAAAGACAGAAATGTAAGCAAAAACTGCACTCCTGTCACACAGAGCTTTTATACTTTCATTGAACATGATGCCTACCAAACATTTTCTGTGTATGACTAATCCTCTACCTGCTATAATCTTTACACTTTACTACTTAATTTTATACATTGCTGCTGCATATGATCTACTTTTGTTTTGTGTATTTTTATGTTTCATTTGTTTTATTTTCATTAATAATGCATTTTTCTTTCTACAACTACTACTACTTTTTGCTTCTACCGTTTCCCAGGGATCATGAAAGTTTCATATTATCCCATCTCCTGTTAGCAGTAGACAAGATGCAGCAATAATAGTATTTGAAAGCAGTCGTAACCAATCTGGACAAACTGCACTGCAAGAGATGACACAAGTGCTCTCAACAGGTAACCTCCACCTTCTGCTGCTTGATCTAAACAATGGTGTTTTATGTTGTTATAGGTTGAGCACTTGGGTGAACAAAATCTGATCTGCACTTACACTGCACATTGAGTTGAACCTGTGCCTCTCTGCGTTTGATGTTAAGCCCGTTGTATGGAGCAGACTGGCACCGGTACAGCCCCATCATGTCCCGGCTGACGTTCTTCAGCCTCAAGCGTCCATCAGGTGTCTCCACCATGGTCTTCCCCGATGGCATTAGCAGGTCCTTTTCTGTCCGTGACCACAGTATAGGTGGACGTGGTTTGCCATCCGCCACCAAGCACACCAACTCAGTGTTACCTCCCTCACGCACATTGACCACCTGACCTCCTGGAGGAACCGACAGCACTGGAGGAGAGACTGGAGGGAGTATAATAACATTTCAGAATAAAAAAGTATAAAGAATATAAAATAAAAGTATATTGTTATATGTAAGTTAGGTGGTGGACATGACTGAATAAAAATTACAGATGTTGCTTGTGAACAGAGAAGATGAATAAAAGAGACAGACGGAGAATAAAAAGGTATGAAAGAAACTGTCATTTACAAGTCTAATTTTATTGGACAATTACACCGTTTCAATGCAGCATGGGAACATTAAGAAAGATTATTGCTTAGTGCTAAGATTATGGTTATCCGCATGTGAGAATACACACACAAACACACAGAGACACAGTTATACATCAATATAATTCTCTAATTCTCTGTGTAGTACCAACAAGGCATGCAGAGAAAGAGGAGAAGGGATAGATACTGTTTGAAGAAAATACTCCATTAAGGTTGTCACTTTCAAACTACCATGTGGATGGGAACAAAAAATCATATTCAATCTGTAATGATCTGTTCAAATTCAAAATGCGTGTGTGTGTGTGTCCTTCTGACAGTGTGATTTAGCTATTTCACTACAGCTCATAGACACTTAGAAAGTCATGGAAATGTGTCTCAGTCTGACGGAGATTAGAAAAAAAAGAAAAGGAAAACCTCACCGCTGTTCTGAGAGATGTTGACATCCACACGCAGCTCCGGCACCCTGCTGCCTGGGAAGTTCGCCACACAGCTGTAGGTAGCCAAGTCTCTGAACTTCATGTCCACAATCTCCAAGCTACTGGTGCCGGATGCCATGTCTGGGTCACTGCGTAGCAAGATCAGGCTATCCGAGTTGAAGACAGGTGCACCGTTCTTGTACCAGGTGTAGTTGACCTTGTCCTGTGGGGTGGCATCAACGTGGCACGAGAGCTTGAGGTCTCGACCCATTTGGATGGTCTCACTGTCCTTGTTGGAGTCTGGCGTAATCTGGAAGGTCAGGTTGCTCATCGCTGTGTGTGGTGGTAGCGGGGTGAAGAAGAAGAGAGAAGAAACAGGTTAAAGAGGTGGTACAGTGCGAGAGGTCGGCTGTGGAGAAGTCTTAGAAACAAGGAACGGGGGAGAGACGTCACCAGCAAAGTATTTCAAATGCTCACTAAGAAATTACTTGGAAAAGACTAAAATGAATTGAAGAATTAATAAAGAAAAAAAGTATTTTGTTGCGATATTTTCTTAACGTACTTACACATAATCTCTATAATCTTTCACTCTGTATGATACTTTCGGATGGGAATCACCTCATGGAACTATCTTGTAAATCACTCACTCACAAATTCACATTTAGCAGGTTCTTCAAGGGGACATTGTTAGCTGTTGAGTAGCTATTGTTTGTATATACTGAGGACATTATTATGAATAAATAGCACAAATATATAAGCAAAATGTGTGTACAAGTATACAGAAAGGGCAATCTCCTGTCTGTTTTGTATGTATGACTGGTGGTCAATATTGATGAAAATGTATGTCCTTCTACTGTATGATTATTATTTGTTTATTAATCTCTTACCTACTATATAACCTTTGTTTTATTCTGAAATTATACTTTGGGAGCACATACTGTATTTATGTATGTCATGCCATTAAAGTTTGTAGAAGTTTGTTAAATAGAAATTAAATTTAAATTTGACAAAAGAGATAAAGTAAAGTACAATATAAGTTTTGGGAATTACATCAAAAAGAAGGAATTGATACAGTAGTGTGGGCGAGGGAGAAGGAGAGAGTAACAAAAAGCAATTAAAAGGAAAAAAAAGTGGATGGAGGAGGGGGGAGATGGCTAATGCAGCACGGTAGATGAATGTGTGACATAGTGTGTGAGGCATAAGGAGGGGGCAGCATGACAGAAAGAAACCAAAGGAAAAAGGAAATTGAGGAAGAAAGAGAGAGAGTGAGAGAGGAAGAAGCAAACTGTGAAGGAGGGAGAGACAAAAGGAGCCAGATACAGAATAAAATAACAGGGGGATAAGGAGGAGGGGGGGAAACAAAATCAAGGACAAAGAGTAACTCTCACATTGTCACATTTAATTTTCAGTTTCAAAGGCTGCGTTTCCCCAACAGATTTCCATGTTGAATACAAAACAGCTCTCAGTTTCCCCACTTCGGGGAGAGACAGGCTGTGAGGAGGAGAGGAGAGCTTGATTTAAACTCCTTTTCGAGCTTGTTAACGAGATGCTTGGGTGGAGCCAGGGATGTGGAGCAGTGACCATATGGTTAACAATGATCCTGCAACTTCACCTGGTTGGTGTGGAGGCAATATTGTGTGTGCCTGTGTATGCATCCATGTGCATGTGCAACTGTGTCGCCTGCCTATCTGAAGACTTCTATCTCCATGCACTTACTGATTGTGCACACCTGTGTGTGTGTGTGTGTGTGTGTGTGTGTGTGTGTGTGTGTGTGTGTGTGTCTGTGTGTGTGTCTGTGTGTGCGTGTCTCATTTACCGTCTTGCCACCTGTGCTGGTGTGACGATGCGTTCAGGCCCATTAAGCTAACAGGAGAAACCCATCCAGCATACGTTCTCTACAGTGTTAACTAACTGAAGAGACTGTCGCTAATTGCTTCCACTCCAGTCTAACTAATTGGAGTGAATAAAGATGATTAAAGGGACTAAAAATAGCCGGAGGGGAGGGAGAATGGAAGGCTTCTGTTTTAACGGCAGGGGAATTACAAAAAGAGTGATACTTAACCCGCCTATTCTGACAAGATTCACATCAGCTCTCTGTAATAATGGATCAACTGCTTGCGTGCCACACACCACACAGACATGAATACATTTGCACACATTCACAATCACACATTACAGCCGATGAATCTAGCTAGCAAGGACTGGACAGATGGCACTTTTCATTATCAGTAAGGGAAATTATTTCAGCTTTAAACATTTTATTTAAAAAGGGATGGACTGAAGTGATGAAAATGCAGTATGTTTAATCAATATTTTCAAGAATACTAATATATGTATATGTGTGTGTCTGTTTGCTTTGTCAAAAATAATTCTATAAAATCTGAATGTGCTTTTATAATCTGTTGTTTACTGTCAACCTATCAACCTCAAAACACCCCTGTTAACCAAGAAATTTCCCACCACCTGTACCTCCATCCTCTGGGAAACAAACACCCACATGCGTTACTTACTCCTGACAACGAGATTGACGTTCTTGCGAGCAGGGTTGCCCACGTTGTTGACAGCCGTGCAGTTGTAGAAGCCTGCGTCAGCCGGTGTGACGGCCCGCAAAATCAGCGTCGCCCCTCGAACTTGGGCACTGAGGGGAAGGGGGCCGGGGTAACGCGACCACATCACAGTGGGGAGGGGGAAACCTGCGGTCACCTCGCAGGTTAGGAGCACATCCTGGCCAGGATCCACCACCACCGTGTCGTTCACTGATAGCCGGATCATTGGGGGTGCTTGGGGGGGTGGGACACAGGGGAGGAAGAGAGAAGTTATGATTAAAAGTGTAAATCACTTTCTCTGTAGTTACATGGAGAAGAACTAAGTAGTTTTTTTTCTTGTGTCTTCCAACTATTGTACAAAATTAGTGGTTCACAGATGGTGACACCTACAGATGTTGAAGGTGCTGTTAACTGTCCCTCTGTAATGGTAATATATAGACTCAAATACTGGTTTCCCAGTGGGAATGCAGGATGTTTGGAAGATTTTGCATGTACAGTAAGTGATGACATTATTTCAGTAACAATGCGAGTATGTTATGTTAATGTGTGCGTGTGTATGTGTGTGCATGTAATATAATGTATGTAACATAATCTTACAGAGGAAACGATTTACCCACTAACTCATGGAATATGAGGTTCTGCACTCCACAAGAGAATGTATAAATTAGTGGTTTGACATCCTGGTCTTTAAATATCAGGAAATGCATTTACTTGGTGTCCAACTCAATCCTTGCTTTATTGGCCAATGTCAATTCAGTCAAACTGTGGTACTTGAGGCATGCACTGGTATAAATGCATCTTGTGCAGCAATGTACTCCCAAATGCTCAGAAGCACTTATGGATATTTCAAGTGAGGGAGTTACAACTGTCTTTGGAGGATCACCACTGTGTAAATCTCAAGACACACAGGCAACACCTAACCTCCAACCAAATCAGCACACAGCAGCTGTTTGTAACTTTTTTCTGACTGCAAATTTGATGTATTGTAAATATATGCCTGAGTGTAATTTGTTTCTCAGAGTGTGTGTGTGAGAGAGAGCCATTGTGCATTCATGTGTATTTCCAGCCTTTTCTCCGCACACACTAATCAGTAAACCAAAGGTAATTCATGCCCCTGCTCCTCATGCTCTCATATCGCCCGTATCTTCCCCAAGCCACTGCGTCATTTTCCTATGACTGACCTAACAGGAAAAGAACAGGATGACCCAAAATGCAACTGCAGAGGGGGAAAAAAATCATGTTGCCAGACAGAGATCGATTGGACCCCAGCAGTTTCAAAATACAAAAAAAGGGCAGTGGGAGCGAGGGGCACACACACACACACACACACACACACACACACACACACTACACTGTACAGTACTAAAGAACTGACGAAGAATGAGAGAATAAAAGACTGAAGCGGGAGATGGCCAAAAGAGGAGGTTTGAAGAGAGGGAGGAAAGAAAAACATCCACAGTAACAGTCATACCAGCATGTACACACACGCCCTGATAACTACTAGAGATTATTTTGATACTTGGATACTCATAAGACCGCTTTCTCACACTGTCTGTAAACCAGGAAATGCTCTAATATACAGTAAAATGCAAATACATGTAAAAGTAGGGTTACTTAAAGAAAGGACAGAGGCATTTTTGCATGTTTACAGCTTCAGCTTTTAAACCATCACTAGGAGCAGATAGAGTTGTCAGGAAACAACAGCTAATAAAAAGCAGATGTGCCAGCTGACGGCTCAGTTGCATCAATTAGGCTAATGATGTCACAGGTCTTTACTGTCTGTACAAGTGGTTTTTCATTTTGTTAATGAAATACAGTGCCGATACTGTGCCGAAGCATATTATCTGTCCAGCGTAAAAGACTCTGTGTAGGGTTCGATTCCCCTTGCCATAAATCCAGTAGTGTAAGCCTCATTTCCACTGCATGGTACGGATCGACTCAAATAAACACGCTTTTGCTACTGGGTACTTTTCTCGATTTCATTTTACCACTACAAATACTACCCCCTCAATCTAGGCGAGTTTCTTAGGTGATCGTCGTAGCCACACAGATTGTAACTGCCGTGATATCAACACAAGAACGATGGAGGATAACGAAGGGATGGTGGTCTTGATCCTCGGTATGTGGGTGTTTGTCACTGCAAGGAGACAAACTTTTTTCAGAAAAGGTGCCTTTCTGCAGGATATCCCGTGTGGTGCAAGTGATGATTCTAATAACGATCGGTGGACTGCAGTGTTTTAACTAACACTCTTTCAAAGTTCCAGTTACTATCCACAACTTTTGGAATGGAAAACCAAAAAAGAGCGGCTAAGTGAGTGTGAAGTCGAGTCGAGCCGTGCCATGCTGTACCATGCAGTGGAACAGAGACATTCCTGACTCACTGGCTCCCTTCCGCAGTAAGTAAATATCACTGATGGCTCTGTGTAACTCTTCCAGCTGATGAAAGATGTGGCTGTCCAGCTCACAGTTCTGTCTGTCTGTCTGTCTGTCTGAGTTCAGTTACATCAAGTTGCACCAGCACCTGGCAAGAATATTTCAAGACAGGTGGACATTTTTTTATTGACAGTTTGGTGGTCCAAAAAACTTTATTTTTATAGTGAGACAGAATTAAATGAATGTGTAATGTGTAAAACCGATTACTTTTTAAAGCATTCAGAAATGCTCCACATCACGTAGGTGGAAATCCTATCTGCAACATCTTGTAATAGGTTTTTGCATACTTGCCACAGGGCGTAAATGGGTGACGGGAGGGTACCGTTGAGAGAAATGAGCTCGTGACCAAAATGTCACCTTTTTAAATCCCTGGAGTGGCTACAAAAATCTTTTTGGTGGAGTAATATAGAAAGGTTTCCTCCTCCCTCATCAAAAAAAAAAAAAAAGCCCAGGGGCAAAGCAGTCCCAGTTTCTCTACTGGAGCTGCTTCATTGACCACGAGTTACTAATCTGTGGTTGTACTGTTGAGCTCTCTGGTGAACATTTGTGTATGTGTAGGTAACTCTACCTCTCTTTGTAAGTATTTGGTCAAGTTATAGCAGCATAAAAATAAGAAAAACAAGGTCATTGTATTCTGTTTAAAATGTGCTCAGTCAACCTGCCTCTTTGAATGATGTATACATTCCTTATTAAGTTGCCATGTCACATGGGATGACAATGTTTGTTTTTATACTGCAGCCCTGTAAGACCGCATGCAGCTGATGATGACTCTATATTGTTTAGCAGACTGAGGCATAATAACACATTACTCTGCGAAGAACATTTTTCCAGGGTCATTTTGGAGATACAATAAAAAAAACAATAAACTTAGCTACTGAGCTTTTTGCACATTTTTCTCCCAGTTATTCAGTATATTAATTCATTTGCTTGATATATGCTGCTTGTATGGAAAATGAATCTCCTCTGGCACAAAAACTAAAAGAAACACACACACACACACACACACACACACACACACACACACACACACACACAAAATAAAGAGCTGGAGCTACAGTGGTAAACACCTATTTTATTTGCCAATGTGAATTCATTCCAATTCAATGGATGATGAAAGATGAAAGAGGCTTACATTCTCTAATAGGTTTAGATGCTTGTAGAAAATAAACAAATCCAACCTCAGAGTCAGAACCAGGTGAGTCTACAGCAACCTGAGGAAAGAATAGTTTGAGGCAATATGTGTCCTCTGTCATCTGGACCAGTCACCTCTTTCTACCATTAGCTGAAATGGTGTCTGGGATAATACAATGGCCTATTATCAGTCAATCACTGTGATACAGTATTAATTTGGGTGTTGCTTTTTTTTTTTTTCCATCACAGCAGTCACACATTGTGTGTCAGTGTGGGTCCTGGCAGATTTTAAGTCTTGGGTCTTGTTTGAGTACCTCTGTAGGGAGGCAGTGGAAAAGGTCAGTTACTGATCCTTGCCGAAAACGGAGACGTTTATCCATCTCCACATCTTCTTCTAAATCCAACTGCCACTTTCAGTTTGATCATCAAAAACACTGTTATTAACACTGTTATAGCTATCAAGCTAATGTAAAGTCCAAAAATGTTAATAATATTGTATTTTTATCATTGAGGTTCCCTTGCGTTTGGCATTTAAGCCCCATACTGGAGCTCTGAGTTTCTCAGAACTCAGATGAGAACAGATCAGACGAGTGAGTCTACCTCAGATTATTAAAAGATTAAAAAACCATGTTATGTCATGCATTAATTATGCATCATTTAAGCATGGATGTGTGTACCCTTATTAGAAAGTGTTATCAATTTATGTTCATTTTTTAAACATTTATTTACCATGAAACATATTGAGTTGTTGAATACTCCGAGAATGCATGTCTAAGGCTTTAAATATTAATATTTGAGCATTTTGAAGGAGTACACTCCAGACGGGGTCTTTTAAATGGGCTCGAGAGGACAAGAAAGAGGAGAATCCAGGCTTTTATCGACCTGAGAGAGTTAATCCTCAGCGAGAGACCAACCCCACAGAGTACAGGAAGCAATTCATTCCTCTAATAGACTTTATGCAGTACATCCTCTCATCTAATCTCTTTTTTAACAGATTGCAATCGCCGTAATGAAAGAGGTGCACAGAAGCTCAACAAACTAGTTTACAGATGCATGTTTCTACTAATACAAGAGCGTGCACAACGCTGTGCACACACGCAGACAGGCTTGTACTCTCTTAAATGGGACAAAACATGTGCGCGGAGAAAACACACACTAATGGGATATCTCTTTAGCTAACCTCACTGGTGATGGCTCTCAAGCTGACAAGAAATTTCACTGGTGTAACAACTGCAATCAGTGCATAAATAGCACTGTCCACTTCCATTGTATCAAATCACAATGCTAGGAAAGTAAACCCCTGGAGGCCTGAAGAGCCCTGAAGTATTAAATGAACCTCCACGGACACTGTTTTGCTGTTATTTGTCCGTTTGTTAAATACCGTTACAGAAAAATAAAGCATATGGGCAAATGGGGATATATTAAAGCAGAGCCCTGTATGTTGTCATAATTGATTATACTGGCATTTTAAGGTCCAATAATCAAAGAGAGAATGAGTGCTGCTCATGTGGGTGCACTGGTGTCCTACAGGAATTCAAAAGATGTGCACGTCAGGTTAATTGGAGATTCTAAATTAGCTATAGATGAATGTCAGTGTTAACAGTATAAATAACACATACAAAAACAACTAAGCAAATTAAACATGTAATCCCAAGAAAATGCCAACAGTACAGTGGAAGGAAAGTCTGGGAAGAAGATGAAAAAAATACGCGAGAAGACTATATGTGAAGCGAAGGGGGAAGGAACTGAGGATTTGAGAATTATAGCATCAATTTCCTGGGGATGCGTGGGTGACGGTAACGGTGGGATCAGCCAGCGCTCTTCCCAAAGTAATGGGATTTATGTGCAGCACAGCGGTTTACAACCAGGTAACAAATGCTTCTCCCTTCCACGCTCACACTTTCTCACTCCCTCTCTCCCTTTTCTCTCTGTCAGTTTGTCACCGCTGTATCTTCAATATGTGTGTTTATACCTTCCCTTGTCTCTTTCTCTATACCTGGTACTCATTCTTTCTTCTTTCCGCACTTTTTTTGTTCAATGCATTCTCTCTATCACTTGCTTTCTCTCTCACTACCATGCTGTACGGCCTGTTTCAGATTTGCAAGACTTAATTCATCTATGAGGTAAAGGCAGAGGGGTCATTGGGGGGAAATCAGCTGGAAATAAAGCTTAAAGGTTTAGATAGAGGTGTATGCTGTCAGGAACCCGGGAACAGTGGTTGTCACCTGTACAGTCAGAAATGCGGTGAGGCCTAGGGACCAATAGGGATTTGCTAGCAACCAAAAAGTTGCTGTTGATCCTTGGTGCCAACAGGAGGAAATGTTCCAGGTGTGATTTGGAAAATGGAGGATTGGTTGTTACTACCTCTGTACACATACACATAATACCCTGAAGGAAGGTGAGAGTATTTTAAGTGCACTGCACTGTGGCCAGCCCAATATTGTGACATGGAGGAATTTTATTTATTTAGGAATAATATGTACTTTGTGTTCAATGGAAAATGGAAAATTGCGGCAATAAAGCCATAACAAAAAACAAAACAACAATAAAAATCACAGAAAAAGTAACAGAGAGTTGTAAAAGGGAAACAACCATTCTCACATAAAATAATTTGACATGTCACAGTAAAAGCACAGGTGTAATTAATCATCGTTAAAGTTATTAGTAACACCTGCGATTATACTGCTGTGGCAGGACAAGGTGTCTACTGTGAAAAGGTCGAAGGAGGGAAGAAAGGGTGCGCGCATGTACGTGTGTGTGTGTGTGTGTGTGTGTGCGTGCATTCTTTGCTCTTTACACACGTAAATACTGAGCCATCAACACGAGCGTGTCTGTGTGTGCGTCCATAGTGGATGTGTGCCTTTGTGTGTATGCACTTATGTTTGTTTATCTGGATGTACATATGTGCGTATCAGCTATCCTTAAAGGACTTGCAAGCAATTACTGTTGCTGAAACTTTACACCACAGCAGGATGAAAGCCTGCTTGATTCCCAGGTACACAAAAGAAATAAGACTTAAAAGTCTGATTAGTACACTGAATACAATGTAAACGTGACAGTATCTTTAGGTTGATATATTGTATTGGAGAGTTTAAAGATGCAGATTGTGACTAGAATGTGGCCAATGTAAATCCAAAAACATGTTCACTTTATGTTCACAATATGTTTTAAAACTGGAAAGGCCGAATGCAGAGGGCAAAGAACTGACATTCTTAAAGTCCCTTCCAGTGACTTCTCAAAAAATGATCAAAGCAGCCTTACAAGCAAATTGATTCCTGCCAGTGGTGTGGCTGTATATCCCCACCCTGATCCCCTGACTGGACTGGATCTGAGACTGGTGGAGAAATGTCATATCCCAGCCCAGGCACACATGATCTTTTGGTATAATAACTAAACGTATACATTTGTATGGGAAAAAAACAAATAAACATAAACAAACAGGGTGTATTGTAATGGATGAACATAAAGCATTCTCTCGTTCTCTCTCTCAGACATGGATTATAGCCTTCCATAAAACTGACTGCACAGATGCAGTACAACGTCCCACCACAGAGGTTTCCCAGTACTAAGGGTTATTGCAGATTGCCCATTGATCGTCAACTTTTCAAGGGGGAATTCATACACAATAGGCTTTGCCACCTATTGATCTCATCATATATATATTATACTCTTCATATTATTGTGAAGGTATATTGTAGTAAGAATTACAGTAATCAATAAAAGACTGAATCAACTCTCCCATCGTTCAGATTTACTGGCTGACTCAGTTCCCTCAAATGTTGTCAACAGCTTTAAATCACGGTGTGTGCGTGTGTGTGTGTGTGTGTGTGTGTGTGTTTGTCTCTTTCGTCCAATATCCCTTCTACTAACATTATTCAGGGATGAAAAAAAGCATTTTTAGCGTTTTCAAATTATCACCTATATTGACACAAAGCTGCATAATGAAGAGTTTTACAAGTCCATCTGAGGCACAGCACTTTGGGACTGCCAGAAATGTTTATATTATATTATTAATGTAAATCGTTATCTAAACCTGACAAATACTTACAACGTGATAGTTATAAAAGGCCAAAGTCGCATTTCTCCTGCTTTCTTTTTTTATATGGAGCAGCTCTCTCTGCACTATTTCACTCCAGTGATTATACATACCCATTTAGTGTCCAGACACCTTGCTGTTTTATGATTTCATTATAATACCTAGACCTCTGCAGGAGCCCGCTACTAGAGAACATTTTGGACCAGATTAATTATTTACATTATGGTACAAGTTTTTAGCTTCAAATGAACTTGGTAAAATAAAATATGGCCCTGTCTTCTCACCTATGTGTTCTGCAGTAAAACTTGCAAGTGTCATATTAGCTACTTATAAAATTAGCAGGCCATTATGTGCGGTGGTGGTATTCAGGCTTTTGCTCAAGGTGAAAGGGGAAAAATGACTCATGTGTTGATGGCTGATGTGAAGATATGAAGAAAAAAAAAACAACCCTGACTTTCAGAACTTTGAAATATACAGCAGTATTTTTGTGAGGCACGACATTTAATTTAATTGAATATTTATTTCCTCATGCTTATTTTCCTACTCATTTTAAACAAACAATATGTGACAAAATCCTAGTATACAGTCTACATTCAGTTATGGAGGAAATCAATCTTATGCAATCTACTGTTTTGCCCCATCCCTCCACACGCCCAGGGCTTGTTCCATTACCCCCTCCACCCCTGTACTGCACCGCTTTAAATAACATGACAAGCTCGGGAGCATTGCCCCTGTGTTCATTTTATGAGAGGCAGGGGAAGAGGATTTGGCCGCTGTCAGCAGTTACTGGATGGCAGCAGCCCCGTACTCAAATCCCAGGTTGGGATTATGATATAAAAATCAATCAATCCCCTTGTCCCAGCGCGGTGAATCAGCGGTGATGGCGTGACCTAGTTGGATGAATCTAATCTAACCAGTGACTGACGCCACAAGGACAAAAGGGAGCTCAGCGGGGAAAAACAAAAATACGCTCATTAGATAAATATTATGGAGGATAAAAAACAAAGCAGCAACTCACTGTTTGTTTTCCTCTTTGACAATCTCTCTATCTCTGTCTCGATGTCCATCTGTCGACTTCCCTCCACTCTCTCTGCCCTCTGTGTATCGGTTTCATTTTTTCCTGTCTCTATCTCTTTTGTTATTTTCTTTCTTTTCGGTGTTTCCCCATCTGTCACTCGTGTCTTGTTATTTTGGAGATTTGAGTCTTTTTTTCTGAGATAACATCCTTGTGTTTACACTTGTCTGAAAAGCGCTGTTATTTGTCTCCTGTAGCTGGATTTATTTAAAACCCTGTATTACTTTATTCCCACTCTGCCTCTTTATCTCTTTACTTTATCTCTGAGTGTTGTGGCTAAAATGTGTTTAGTTACCTAACTAGCTAACCCTGAACATATTGTTAATAAAACATATTTTTTAAATAAGCATTTATGAGCATTACAGAGTAAAGTTAGGATAAAAAAGTTTTTCATAGGCAGCAATCGACTCTTAGAAATCTTAATCTTAATCACATTTCTCGACTTTATTAGACACAGCTGCATGGTCTGCAGGTATCTAGGCAGTTAGGTAACTTTGTATTTATTTTAAGAAATGTGTGTAAGCAAAGGAGCAAAGCTCTAAAAAGCTGTCATTCTGTGAAGCTGTGAGGTCCAGACAGATTGGCTGTTCTGGCAAGTCTCTGAGCCCGTATGCCAGCACCAGGCACATATGTATTGTTATGGTGGCTGTGTTTTTCTGTGTGTGTGTGTGTGTGTGTGTGTGTGTGTGTTTACTGAGCCTTGGAGATACAATTGATCTCAGCCACAGGAGTCCAAGAGGGGAGGCCGAAGACAGAGGGAATGAGAGTGAAGAACAGCCATCACATACAGCTAGAAGATTAGGACCTGTTTGTTTTCCTCTCCTACCTGTTGATTTTGAACAACACTGTTTGTGACTGTTTTATAAAAGAGTTTGTAAAATTTAAGTTTCAGCTAATGCATTTATCTGAGGGCCAATGAGCCAAACATGAGTTCACTTGCACGCAAGATCGCACTACTGAGTGTCTTACACCTCGTAAGTATTATTTAAAACATTCAAAAGCCATTGTTCAGTTCAATCAGAACCATGACACAGTTAGTCAGCCTCAATCTGCATTAGGACTTCTCTTGTTTTTTTGTTCCATTTTGGTCACATCAAAAGCATTTCTCTATTATCATAATCCATCATTTATCATCGTCCAATGTGTTGTCTGCTCTAATTAATAGCATGTCTGTGAGCTATAGTACATTCACCTGGAGCTGATTCATTAGCGTCACTCTGTTTTCCAGAGCATTTCAGCAAGCCGTCTCTCATTTTCTGTCTGATTCACTCTCAGTCTTTCATTTCATCTTCTTTCCTGTCCTCTTAACTTTATCACAGATGTACTTCTCTGAGGGTTTTTTTTATCTTCTCCACCTTCAGCTCACTTTAGAAGACTCCTGGGAAGCTTTATCTCTTATCTGAAAGAGGCCTTATTGCTCAATTGATAACCTTCAGTTCAAAGTCTGTAAATAAAAAGTAAAAAGTCAGGGAAAGTTATGGCCATCATAAAAACATAGCAAAAAAAAAAAAAAAAACTTTTTCTCTCTGATCGTGTGACTAAGATGTTATGCAGAGGAAACATTAATGCAGTTAAAGAGTATTGTATTCTATTGCATAACGTATTTTTCTTTTCTATCTTGTTTTCTTACAACTACATTTGCTAATGCATTTATATATGATCTTTTTGATACAAATGAGAGACCAAACTTTCAAATTACTTACTGAGTAACTCTGTGATGGTACAGTAGTATGGACCAACCTCTAAGCTGGTTCTGATTTCTTTTAACCTTTGTGTAGCCATGTAATTGCCTGTAATTGCCTGTATTGTGGCTAGTTGATTCCCCTTGTTTCCAGTCTGTGTGCTAAGCTAAGCTAACAAGATGCTGGCTGTAGCTTGAACCCAGAGATATGAGAGTATTGATCCTCTCATCTAACTCATGGCGAGAAAACTAAAAAGTGTACTTCCCAAAATGTCGAACTATTGCTCTAAAGGAGTATTACTTCTTCACTTTCACAGCATTTTGTTGTGATTGGACATTTAGTGCAGAATAAACTATGTTTTGGCTGCTTTTCTAACCTAAAGCCTATTTTCAGTTAAAGCAATCATTACAACTTTGCTGTGTCCACATTTTCAAGAATGGATTAAGACCAGAAGCCCTGAACAGTCATCATATCTTGAGCATTTAGAAAAACAAGCATGTTTCATTAAATTTGACAGTAAGTACGTTCCAAATGAATACATGCACACTACTGAAAGGAAATATAACTGAAAATGGGTTTGAAAAACATTTATATAAAACGCTAGAAAGCACTTAATTGTCTAGCAAGATTCACCAACATAAATTTGGGCTGGCTGGCATTTAGAAAATGAGGCAAGAAGAAAGGGAGAGAACAAGAGAAAATAAACACGATAGAAGAAAGAAGAAAGAAATACTGCACAAACATGGGGCTTTCCCTCGTGGTGCACCAGTCTGGCCGTAACAAACCTGACATGGTTGTCAACGACAACAATGTTGTCATAAGTAAGAGCGTTGCTGGGCTTTGGCGTCCAGATGGACAGAGGGGTATAGGGTGAATTGGAGATAACAGGGAGTGTGACAACTGAATTATAGCTGACGGTCCTGACATGAGTTCTCAGCAACAGAAAAACAAGACAGATAGACAATATGGCACACTGGGAGGCAGGCGAGGAGATAGAGAGACTGACAAATTTGGGTGGAAATTCAGAGGGCAGAGGAAAAACCCATGGGAAAAAAGGAAAGGAAGACAGAGAGAGAAGTGAGAAAATGAGAGGATGAAAGGAGAATGTGTTTTCCTGCAAAAGTAAAGATGGGAGACATTATAACAGTGAGACAGTGAGAGAGATTTCTTAGCCAAGATACAACAAGCATGCAGAGAAAAGTCAGATGACAAGGGAGAATCAAAGAAAGTGAAAGAGAGTGAAAAAGCCAAAGCAAGAAATTGACAGCGGAGGAAAATCATCTTGGCTTTGTGAAGAAGGCATCGACATGTCATTATACACACTTGTTTGTCTTCTGTGTGTTTTAAAAAAACAATCAAAGAACTTACTTGTGGCATTTGTGAGCCTGAAGGTGACAGACTTATCCTCGATGTTGCACACATTGCGGACAGACACCTGGCACGTGTAATCAGCAAAGTCCTTGGGTCTTAGGTTTTTCAGCTTCAGCACCTTGGTCTCACCCTAGATGGGACAAACACACACACACACACACACACACACACACACACACATGCCATCAATGCTAAAATATTACTTTCTTCAAAAAACATTATACCACTTAATCTTTTATGTGGTTAATATGAAAGCCACATATAAACAGAAATCTAATATGCCCACATTTCCATTGTGTAACATGTAACATTACATCAATGAGAACGCTCAGAGCTTTTTATTCTAGTCTTTTCTAAACTGGGTTGTAATCTTGTGTAAAAGTCACTTAAATTTTTGATGAGCAGCAGTGTGATAAACAGGGTCAAAGACACACTGAGATGAACACACACAGAGGCACACACACACACAAACACATACTGTGTTTGTATGTCTGACATGCCCTGATTATCAACTGAAGCATCTCAGATCTACATTTGGAGTAATATGAATGATG
Source organism: Enoplosus armatus (assembly GCF_043641665.1). NCBI lineage: Eukaryota > Metazoa > Chordata > Actinopteri > Centrarchiformes > Enoplosidae > Enoplosus > Enoplosus armatus. The sequence goes on along the minus strand of NC_092180.1, from coordinate 19,840,628 downwards.
AATTTCAAATGGCTTTCACATGAGACCATTAGGAAAATGAAACGATCTGATTGTCAGTGGAAAAACAATAAAAGCTAAATCTCTCTTTTTTAGCTCCTACATCAGAGTAGATACTCTCCCAACACCACAGGAACCTTCAGTGATGTAAGTGTACAGTGATTGGTTCAGACTAAGTGTACGTTGATCAGTCGAACACATGAGCCATTGCAGCACTGGCAACCGCCATTTTTAAAAAGCAGTGTAAACAGCAGCTCGTAGCACAGTAGCCTTAAACAATGGAATGAAACACGGTCAAATGGACTGACAGTTGTAGCTGTTATTGTTGTTGTTGTTGTATGTCGTGCAGAAGTTGCTATACCAACTTCCAGCTGGTTTACGTCACTTCACGCATTCAGCTATTGGCGGTGCGAACGCAAACAGAAAAACAGTCCTTGAAGGAATGTAGTTCTTGGGGGAGTCCCCAGAACTGTTTGGTTCAAAAACTCCAATTGCCTCTTACTACTCCAGTAGCTTTCTCTGGGCTTCTCATGTAGACATACACACTCTCATACAGACATACAGAAGCAGTCACACGTTTCTTTGAACATCACTGGTGATTTTTCAGATCAAGACTTTGTGTCTGATACTGTATAACTGTCTGTCTGCTACAGTAACAGTCACAGTGTCTTAGGCAGTCCTGGGAAGAGCTCTGCTGACTGGCTAATTGAACTCAAGGGGCTCTGTTTTGTGGCTGAGTGATGCTTTGATAAATGGAGAAAAAGGGAGCAGTTGTGCACTTAGACTGGGGATTCAGGCTTGGGGACTGTTTATTTTTTGTTGTTTGGTTAATTTACGGGCTATTGCTTTCTAATAGACCAAGTAACTGACCTACAGTCAACAGTCCCTAACTTCTGCTCTTCAGTTTACCTCCTTTACCTTCTTCTGTCAAGTCATGCACAGTGCCAGTTAAAATGACACCTGTGTAACATCAGTTAAGATTCATTCTGCACTGCACAACTAATCTGGTGAAAACTGAAGAGAAAACTTATCAAGGATGAGCTGATTGACTATTTTGTTTACATTTCGGCATATATTTTCGAGGTATAGCATGCGAAGTCCTCTGCTCTGGCTACTCACATTCCCTGTTCACAGAGAGAAAAGATTTTTAGGATGAGGACTACTGTGTTTGGCAAACTTGACGTAATCTCAAATAACGTTTGGCTGGGGTTGATAAACCAGCTTCCACACAGTGGTGAAATACTACACAGACAGCGAATGTATCCTGAATGGGGCTTTATGTAACGTAACCTGTAACCTCGCAAAATACTGTAGTATTAAATGCCCCTTGCCATTGGAGGTAACGCCAGATTACTAATGTAGATTCAGCTGAACATGCTTAAGACTGCATTTTACGTGAGAGCAGAAAAACACACGGTTTAATCCATTCCTTACACTTTTGAAAGGCTAGTAAAAAATGACGTGTTCGACAGAAATTGTAGGAAAAAATTAAATACAGGCAAGAGACAGATTTAGAGTGAGATGTTTTTCTTGAGACAAACCTGAGTAGACAAGGATACAATTCTGTGGGGAGGATTTTGTGAGGCAAGCGGGGAGTGACTGCACAGCTGGCAGTGTGTCTATGCTGTGTATGTGTTCATGTGTACCTGAGTGTAAAGCGGTTCATAGATGTCCACTCCGTTGTCCTTGCTCTGTTCGATGAGCATGTTCCCACGTTTCCAGATGAACCGTGCAGGAGGGTTGGAGTTGACGGTGCAGCGCAGGAACACCGTCTTCTCCTGGTAGTAACTGCCACGCACATCGCTGATGGTCTGGTGCACCGTCAGAACTGGTGTGTCAAGGTCTGCAAAACACAGTGAAGCAACAAAAAACAAATAAAAACATGAAGACTCAGATATTGCTTCAGGGGGAGGATGTTGGTTATTACACCCCAGAAGTTTGTTCATTAAGGCCTTATTGTGCCACACACAAAAATGAACAGCAAGGAAACCACAAACCGTACTGGTTTTATAAAAGCACAAATTCTTCAGAGTTTGTGGAGTTAAAGTAAGGTTCATTTTGTGTGATGTCGCCCTTTCTCTGCAAAACATTGGCAATATTATGTGTGGCAGGCATGGGATTTGGTAACTGGGACACAACTGTAAATAAGGGCAAACAAGTGCTGTTTGTTTGGCTGAATTGCCCACCCACATTGACCAAAACTGTCCAAACAGTTGCCTATTGATCACAGCTTCTGACGTGCACAAACGTCCAAACAATCTTTGTGTTTTGCCATTTCCCTCTCTAGCTGTGACTCCCATACACGCTAGATTTATATACTTTTTCTGTCATTTTTATCTCTCCCCCCCTTTGCCTAGTTTCCCTGCGCATTTCCTTCATGGGAGTGTCATCTCCCTTTTCCTCCAGTGGATAGGATTTCAGCTGCTGTCACGAGCGCAGAGGCTGCTCTCCCCTGGTTTCTGCCATCTCTCCAAAACTCACTGCCACATTCACTCCTCATCACTCCCCCCGCCCCCCTATCCCCTCCTCCTCGCTCCTTGCCTCTATCTCTTACAGGGCAGAGTTGTGTGTGTGTGAGTGTGTGTGCATGTAATCCCAATTCTTTGCAGCCTAATTGGACTGTTGCGGACTTCAAACATCATGGAAACAATTTCTGCCAATGCCAGGGTAGCCTTTTCCTCGCTGTTCCTCCCTCTCCATTTTACCTCTCTCCTCCTCTTTTCTCTTCTCTGCCCCTGTCCCTCACTCCCTGCAAGCTATAGAAAAGAGGTGAGATGGGAGTGTAGCTACTACTGTATGTTCTTTGACACCATGAGCTGTGAGCATAGCAGGGTCCCCATGTGATGCAGGTTAAGTGTGCAGCTGTCACATGAGGGCTGTGTCACACATGCGCACACACTCACATCTGGACCTACATCTAAGTGTGTACAGCCTCAGCAAAGCATCGGAGCACTTTTTTGTTGTTTGAAGGTCGGGGCTTTGGGAAAAGACCGGCACATAAACACAAAGAGGCAACTTGAACTCTTTCAGGTGATTTTTGTGACTCAAAAAAAAAGAAAGAAAAAAGGTGTTGCATCAGACTACAGCTTTCTTTTTCAAATGGAAGGTGAGTCACAGGGTCATGGAAAGATTTGATATAACAATATTGCATGCTTTGAAGCTAGGTACAGTGTGCAGAGGTTTTGTCTGAATGCCATGAGAAAGAAGGGTGAGTCAGAATGAGTACGACACTGAAACTATCATGTGAACACTTGTGACTACAGATGTTCCATCAGATCTTCTTCACAATAGACTAACAGCAAAATATTCAAAGCAGACTTTTGCAGAAGGGCTTTTTCTATGTATTCTATGCAATTGAGTATTCCGACTGTGTTCGTTGTGAACACTACGAACAATATGAACATGAATATGCAATAGCAAAACAGATCAGACCTCGCAATGACCTGCATAAATGCTTTGAAATCCACAGAATTAAAGGAGCTTCTTCATTCACTGCTACTTAATGTTAATTAAGAAAATGATGCTTTTGGAAAATGAGCTTTCACTGTAAAATACATATATGTATTTTTTGATTTCATAAGAACTTCATTTAAATGTTCAGACATTAACTGTAGTTAAAGAAAATGCAGCGAAGTACATTTGTCTCTCTGTTATTTGAGATTTTCTCAGTGATTCAGTTCTGTGCTCTGTGAAGTGCTCACCTGTTTCCGTTCCTTTCATCTAACCGTCAACACCCTCATTTATAAAACGACTACCCACAGATTGGTACAAAAGGCCCAGCAGGAAACTAGACAGTGAGGTACCACCAGCCTCTCTAAAAGCATCTGCCAGCAAGAGGCCATCAAACCTGGGCAGCTATCAAAGATATCTGCCTCTTGGTTCTGCCACATGTGCATGTGTGTGTGAAAGAGATCTGGCAAAAGAGCAAGCACCTTTGTATACTTCAATTTGTGAATATGTGTATGCATATGTGTGTGTGTGTGTATGTGTGTGTGTGTGTGTGTGTGTGTGTGTGTGTGTGTCTGTGTGTGTGTGTGTGTGTGTTTGTTTGTTTGTCCAAGACTGGCACAGGATTTCTGTATGATTTTCACAGATCATTTGCAGCGCAGGGGGAATCCTAGCTGACTAGTGTAGGTAATATATACCTGTGTGTGTCAGAGAGTGAGTGAGTGAGTGTGACTATCTGCTGTCATTCTGTCTGTTTCATGACACTATGAATGTGGTGAATGTGGAGAAAGTGGTAAGTGACAGATTGACACAGATACAGACACATTGTATGTTCTTATGCAGCCAAGAGGATTCTGACAGTATAAATAGCATATTATTAACAACAAACATTGGAAAACATAATTCACTCATGCTGCCAATATCAACACAATCCAGTATTTGAGCAAAATACTGGGACCACTGGAACACAAAAAACTAATAGTTCAAAATGCCTTTACTGATGTCATGGATAAAACCATGACAATACTTTTACACCCTTTTTTGACATGACATCAGTGTTGTTAAAGCTTTTATAATCCAAGCTCCCAGGGTGAGTCTAACTTTGCTCAGTTTGGGCCCTTAAGTAAATAGAGACACAAGATGAAACTGCAAGTGTACAGAAATACAATATGAAACTTTAATGAAGCTTCTGATTTCCCCAAAGTCCTGCCTTTGCACACAACTTAAATCAATTGCACTGCGCTGCTTTGTTAGCCACAGCTTTTAATGTACATCCACGCTTCCAATTTTCAAGCTGCACTGGGGGTCTGGCATTGTTTTTGCTTCTTTTTTTTTTTTTTTTTGCTTAGACACCACACAGTGATGCTGATACAAAGACAGTTCAGTTCTCCCTTAGAGTATGGTCCTTAGCTTGGACAAAAACATGTGGATAAAGCACAAGATCACATATCTTTTACAAAGTTAACACTATGTGATAAAAAGAGTCACCTGCCCTCTCCGGCCAAAGATTGCTTGTCATATTAACTGGCCAGTAGTCTTTTCTCTTATAACTGATTTTGACCCAAACCTCTGCAGTGTTTGTACAGATTTTCTTTTTGAGCATTTGTGCTTTTTTACCGTAACAATATGAAAGACAGAACGCACACAATGAAAGTCCCACACTGGATTCAAATCTACAAGGTCTACAGTTTTGGAGTTCGCCTTCGTCACGTAGGCTACCTGGATCCTTGGATATTATTTTTAACATAAACTCAGACAGCAGAAACAGACAGAAACTACTGGAAACTGGAAATCTGTAATGTCTATAAAAACTGCCACTTCATCTGCTGTTGTTTTAGCTCTTTAACATTTACATAATGGAAAACACCTCTATTAAAATCACACTTCATGAATAAATTTGGCCTCACTTCATTTAAAACATTTTTGATAAAGAAAAGAAGAACAAAGGCACATCTCTAGCACACTGTCTTATCTGGTTGACACAAATTAATTCAAGAGGGGCAATACAACACAGTCTTGATCAGGCAACCAGATCCTGTTAGACCAGCTGCCTGCTAATGAAATTCCTTTATCATTGGGAAAAAAGTATTTTACTTCTATTTGTTCAGACTATCCTCAGGTCCCAGTTCATCTCAATTATATTAAATACGGATGCAGGAAACCTTCTTATACACCAGCATGTGCTTCAAAATTACCAACTTGTTTAAGCCATTCCCTAAAGCTTTAGACAGAATGCAACTTTGGTCAGGTATTCCAATTATGTTTGCTCTTGAAAATGTTGTTTGTTGTTTTAATATCAATTTCACAGCAAACTCACTAACAGAAAGAAGCACTCCTGTGCAGACTTTGTTGGCTTGTTATCTGAGGAATCAGACTATCAGAATTACAAACTCTGGACACCTAATGACTTATGCTGCTGGCAAATGCAATATACCCAGTGGAGAAAATGCAGCCTTTTTTCTGTATTGACCACCAGACCTTTTTAAGAGTTCATCTGATGTATTTTAAAATGGCTTCATACCCTGTTCCAAACCTCTTAGCCCTGCACAGAATTAAATCTTGAGTGACAATGAAGAAGAAATAAAAAGGGCAATGATTTAATTTCACAGCCATAACAGTTGTATGTACAGTATTTACAGTATCTTTTATAGACTCCCAGTGAAATGTCTGCATGCCACCAGTTCTTCACCTCAAAAATGTCTCCAGAGTAGCCATGGCAATGACGGAAACAGAGATTTACTCAGAAGCAATCCATCTGAGCGGTCAGGTTTGACCGAGTGTGTTTTTGTAACAAGTTGACCTCTGCTGGGTGCTTTCCCCTGCAGGAGGACGCCCTGGACTCCAAATCCTCTTTGATTTCCAATAACATGTCCTGTACTCTAATAGCTCTCTAGGAGTAGACGGCCATTAGGGGACCAAAGAGAAGATGACAGGTTCAATTGAGTGTGAGCGTGCAATGGAGGAGAATAAGGTGTGGGGTGAGGTGAGGTGGGGTAATGCGCGTGTGGTGTGTGTGGACGGTTTGGTGAGAGGATGTGTATGTGTGCAAAAGGACAGCTATGTTTACTATCTATTATACAACACAGAACGGCAACTGCATTATCCCCAATAAATAGGACCGTAATCATTGTAATTCACTGAAGGTCACGGCAGAATCCATTATCAATTTGCTGAATAGTGAGTGGGAAAGAAACTGTTTGCAAGAAAGAGAAAAAGAGAGGGAGGGACAGCGTGGCACACTAAACAGAAAGGAAACAAAGAGCATTTTCTATTCAACACAGAGCAAGCATGTGAATAGATGCTGCTGCATCGCTTTAGTACTGACCCTGAACACAGGGCTGATCAAGCTGATACATTTTGAATGTTGAGTTTCTTTTTTGCAAAACCATAAAAGGTTTTGACACTTAATTGCTGCTTGCTCCATTTCTGTGGCTGCCCCTGCAGTCCTCACTGATGTTCTCTAGCAAGTCCAGAAATTGGCCCCCAAGAAATAACAAGACTACCAATTCCCTGATTTGACTATTCCTTGCCCCTCGCTTTACATCCCTAAATCGTTCCGGTCCATCATCATGAAGGCCTTTCTAATGCTCTTATCTCTGCTGGAGGAGCGAGGAGGGATCACTGAGGAGACATCAACAAGGATACACGAAACCGGCCTTCACAGAAGTCTTCTATCAGGCCGACACACCTGTTTGTTGGAAATCTGATTGGACATTGCAGCTGATCGGACTGATCTGATACTACATAACAACATACTGCAGTTTTATATCGAAGTGGAGACAAATAATAGAACCAACACAAGAATCCAAGAAACAAGAAGTTTTAGATGGTATTTGTTTTCAGATTCAGAGGATCTGTAGGTCTGATTGACAAAATAAACAAAAAACATTTTCTTCATTCATTAGAAAGATTAGAGATTATGTTTTTCCCCTTTTAATCTGTGTCACGGACAATATTATAATCTGTAAGGAGAATCGTCCTTCAGCAATAAACAAACATCCAGACATTGACATACATACAAATAATCAGAAGAAAACATTGAAAATTAGTGAATTGGATTCTAGTAAATCAAATTTCAATTAAAATCAAGAAGATTCATCATCCATTGTCAGTGACTGGCTTCAAAGCACCTATTTTCTTCACTGCTACAGTATATAGGCTAACATATGGACTATCTCCTTTGAGGATATATGCAGCTACAATATTCTTATTATATAAGTTTGAGCAGTGACGGTCAAAAACAAGAGCTTACCAATGTTAAATAAATTCATGAAAATCGATGAAGACAAATCCAGTTTTTGTGACAAGGGAATGGGGAATTCTGTGATGGATATTTGGATGTAACTAAAACTGGTGCATAACAGCTGAAAAGCCCCCAAAAATGTTAAGTTTCTCAGGTAGAAAACAGCAAGAAAATCTGTTTCTATAGACAACAAAGTCCAAACATATTTCAGTCTGCAGTAATAAGTGATCATCACACTAACTACAGAAAAAAAAAAAAACTCTGTCTGTCTGTCTCTTTTTTTTCTCTTGCACACACACGTAGACACACAACACTTTGAAAACACATTATTATACGCTGTCGACCACACACACATGCGTGCACGCAGCCACACGCACAGAGAGAAAAGCCTGTGCATACAGAGAGGCACAAACAGAGGCAGACTTGCCGTTTGATCCAGCTTCGCGTCTCGTCAATTATTCAGCATTCTGCTCATAGACATCGCCTTAAAGAGGGCATAAAACATGCACGAGGCCCACATTTGGAAATAACGAGAACATTGTGTTTAAAATGCAGTGTTGAGAAGTAAAGATTGATTTAGGCTCATTTTCTCTGCTCAGTTTGTTTAAGTATACCAACAAAAATCACCACTAGCCTTTTGCTTTTTTAATCCCCCAAATCATGGGTCTGTGTGTCTCTCTCTCTCTCTCTCTCTCTTCATTGATGCCTTAGACATTAGCCAAAAACAAATGATGGAAGAGAGGAGAAGAAATGAAACAAGACTGGCGAGACTTTTCCAGTAATCTTTTTAACTTTGTATACAATCAAAGGAAAGGAATCTACAATATATTCTAGGAGAAATGAACAACAGCAATGTGATGTTATGCAATGGACCTTTCACAAAGGAAACAACTATGGGTGAACAGTCTCCTTTTATTGTAAAAAGAGTATTAAATAAAAGCAGAACGATGAGAGAAGAAGATGGAGAAATCATGAACACATGATAACAGAAACAACAGATACATAGAGAATAATAAAAAGGAGGAAAAAGGAAGAAAGTGGACAGAAAAATATAGTCATAAATAAGATACAAATTAAATACAGCAGCTCAAAAGCACCTTCCAATAGCCCCATATCAACACAATACCACAGCATACATAGACCATATTAGCCAGAGAGATGAGAGATGTCCTAATCCAATGTTACCAGAAAGGTAAAAAATAATGATAATAATAATAGCTGCTTCATTGCAGAGCTACTGTAAAACTCTCCTGAGCACATGACACTTCTGGCTGCAGTCATCCTTTAAACTGTCCTGACAATTACAAAGAATGCAGTCTACCTATGAATACACAGTAGTGTTAGGTTTAACAGCAAGGCACAGGAGCCTGTGTTAAGAAGAATTACACAATGAGTCTTCTCCCAAACTAACACTCGTGAATCTGCTGAAAATGGCGCATTTTCGTCGAGCCAGCGCGTTCTGTACAAGCCTTAATTATGCTTTTGTCAGCAAAGAGCCTGGGAAATGGTATTAAACATTCATGATGGTGTGACTCTATTATTTTGGGCCATAAAATGACTAATTTGGGCATGGTTATTTACCCTGAGTGTGACAGTGTAGCTACACAGCGGTGGTGACAGCAAAGAGGGTGTTAAGGGACAAAGAGGCATAGTTCACTCAGCCTCCAGGCTAAAATAACACACAAACACACACACACACACACAAATGCAAATACACACACGAAAAGGCACACACAGTTATGCAATAACATGGGCACACACATCCAGGCATGCCTATGCCTACGCACAAGATGCGCACCCCAACAAACACACACACACACACACACACACACACACACACAAACTCCTTAAGGCCAAAATAACACAAGAATCTTGTCCCTCACTGCCCCCGAGGGCAAAAACAAGAAAGTCCTTCTGTGTCCCTGTAAGTGCCTTCTGAAGTTATCTATGGGGAGCAGAGTGGATAAAGGATGTCCTTCTCACTCCTGCTGTGGTCACATGGACGCCTGGGTCATGGTGTAACAGCTGAGATCCATACATTATTGTGGGAACACTGTCTTGATGCCAGGGTTAAGAAAAAAAGAGCATGGTGACATCAAGAGTCATGCGTAGCTGCTCCTTAAAGGTGGCAAAAGAAAAGTGAAGTTTCTTTTAGACCTGTGTCAGTGCACATCTATACACACTCAGACAATTCTTTCTCTCTCTCTCTCACACACACACACACACACCAATGTGGGCAGAACCAGGTGAAAGAGGTGTAGTGCCCAACCCCTTGGCTTTGGCTTGCTGTATATTTAATTAGCTTTGTGGCATGCAGGGCACTGTGGACCACAGCAATAGAGCGAATGGAAAACACAGATAGATACACACCCAGTAATATAGACTGTTGCTACTCTTTAAATTATCAAATTACTTGTGTTTTATTGTGTTGTGTTGTGGGACGAACACTAGGCTCAGGGGCAATCTGCACGGTGCCTTTATTAAAACAGCTCTAGACCACTTCTGTGAACTCCTGCTCAGATACTAAAGTGGTAGTCTGGCACAACCTCGCACAAATAAATACATAAGAGCCAGGAAACTCCCAAGATAACAACAACACAGAATGCACCAGTCTCATCACCAGTCTCAGTGAGAAGGTGGGATAGTTTTTGTCACTTTCAGTACTTAGTTTTAAGCACACTATAGAAGATGGAAAGTTTTACAAACTTTAAACCTAAATAAAACATTACATACAGGCTAAAGTATCTATGTGGACAGGCATACAATGGTAAAACATCACATTGCTGTAAAAAAGAAACCACATCACAGCGGACAAAAGTTTCATCAAAATAAACACAACAGACATCTAAACAACACTAGCCATCACATTCCTCCATCTCCTCTTTTAAAAGGTATTGACCAGATATCACAGGAAGTGCAGACAACAGACGTCTAAACAACACTAGCTATCACATTTCCTCCTTCTTCTTTAAAAGGTATTGAACTGATATAACAGGAAGTGCTGACCACCTTCAAAAAGCATTTATTATCTTTACTCCAAGAGAGTCAATGTGGACTTTACAAGCAGAGTTCCTGGTGGTATTTCCTTGACTTGGATTGTGTTTTTGTTCTTGCTAGTTTCACCAGAGCCATAAGCTGACCTTACAAAGTTGTGGAGGTCACTATAAAGTAGAGGACAAGGATACTTTGCTGCTGTTAACAAGCCAGTTGGGCTTGTGGTTTGTCAAGAGACCACATCCTTTGCTTCTCTTTGGCTAAATGAAACCATCCATTTTCAAATCCTCCATCTGTTGTGTGCATTATCTCATGCTTCACTTGGTGAGTTAGTGTCCCACACACATTTACAATGTACTGTTTATGGTTTTAGTTGCAGTACATTATGCATGTGTTTACAATTTCCCAGACCTCATGTCAAGTCTGTGTAGATCTGTTTCTTGGAGGAATATTTAAGACGTTAAAGTCAAATTTGTGTAAAAACAATCAGATCTGGAAGCGCCACTCTGAGGAAGATTTGACCAAAATTATATAATTTGAGCTGTGTATCAGTCTTAAATTCCAGCCAATCCGGTACTGTGACCCAAAGATTGGAAAATATGACAGGTCACAGGTTAGCAACTATTCAACTTGTGGTTACAAGTTGTGCTGATAAATAGAGACGTACAAATGTGGTATTGGCGGGCCACAAGCTTTGCTATAAATATAACTCCATGTCCAATACTGTCATCCCCTCACAATTAGTGCTTCAAGACCTAGAGCAAGGGTATTACCTGATATCTTTACCATCTCATAACTGGCAGGTCAAAGGTTCAGCGCTTCTCAGCAGCAGCTAATAACAAACCTTACCATAATACCCTCGAGCAAGACACTGAAGACCCACCTGCTTACTCAATTAATATTTAACAGCATCAGCACTTGAAATGTCCACTTGAATTTTGGGACAACATGAGTCTGTCTTTCATGTTACTCCAAACAACAAAAACAGTAGAACCGTTTTCAGGAGAAGTCTGAGGTTACATGATACAATAAGTGTGAGTTGTCCCCTCATAGACCAATAGGTAGTGAGTAGGAATTGGTACAGATGTCTTTTGCCTATACTGCAGTCACATTAACCATTTATTTACTACGGACATAAGGGAATTTAACACATGGTATTTATGACCTTTGCGAGCCTTTATAGGGTCAAAGGTCACAGGGAAGTCTTCGTTTTTCACAGTAATACAATATTATGAGCTCAGCGGTGGATGCTTGTGTCAGAACACAATTCAATTTACTTGACAAATACCTGTGAAATGATATATATAAATTGGTGCAATATACGAGGGCAATCGTAGCTGGCAGAGTAAATAAATATGATTAAATTTAATGAAATGATGAAATGACTTAACTACTAAAACTCCAATCACAACTCATCACACACACACACACACACACACACACACACCACACACACACACACACACACACACACACACACACACACACACACACACACACACACACATCTTTTTGGGATGGAAACTTCCCCAGTTTGGCAATTGCTTGTTATATATCGGTCAATAACTTAGTTTGTGCAAGCCAGTAAGACCACAAGAACAAATGAGAGAGTTTGGGACGATCTAAGTGTGTGTGATCTTACGGAAAGGAATAACCTGAGTCCCTCTCTTGCAAAAGTCAAACTCAACCACGGAGGATCTACTCTAAACCAAAATATAACTTTGCAGACCAACAGAGGGCCGAAAGTCCTCTAAGTGTTGTTATGGAATCTGCCCACAGCTTCACTCTTCACAGAGCTTATTAGGCAACACTTTGAAGGAGAATAAGCCCACCTGCCTGTGGCTGTGATGGTTATTGCCTACTTTCAAGACTGATTTGTGTGGCACTCACCACCACCAGCTCTGGACTCAGAAAGTGCTGAGCTAGCCCACTCTTTACAAAATTTAACACCTTGGGTTTGTGGTAGTCCACCGACCAGATTTGCTGGGTTTATTTTCTGGTTTAGTCCCTGCTTTCTTCACATTTTTTATCTGTTTGCGTCTCTTCCAGTATTTTCTGTCCTCCCCTACTTTTTCTACAGAGACAGAGATTATTTCCCCAGGCTTGAACACTTGCTAAAGTTTTACAGACCTGTTTTGAACAGATTTTGGGTTAGGGAGTAAAAGTGTTGTATTATTCACATGCTATGATCCACTTTGGACTGAGGTTAAAAGCTTTATATTATTCCGTTTCTGTGTTTGCACAAAAAAAAAACCAATTCTCCAGTACAAGGAGAATATGCTTATGCTTTTTTTACAACTAAATGTGAAATTGTGTTTTCAGTGGTTTAAAGGAATGGATTCTCACATTAAGTACAATAAAATGACTCAATTAATAGATTCTGCTAAAATATTAATGTCTGTAATATTTACTAAATAGTATGTAATTTATGTATGTGTGTAGGTACAGTATACAATGTATCATAAAATACTCAAGTGAAGTGCTTTACACTTCAATAAGAAAATACCAGTCAGTAGCCCTTTCACAGCCTGCCTCCCTTCCATCACTACATTTTTCTCTGTATCTCATTTCTCTTTATTTCTCAGTCTCTGCTTACTCTGAATCCCATCACTATTTCAAGTCCTTTCTTCCCAATCTGGATCTTTCCTCAGACTGAAAGAGACCACTCCTGCTTGCAACTGACAAAAAACAGATCTGAGCGGAAAAAAATGCCTCCTCAATTGATGTTGATATTGGTTCATTATCTCCATTGATTAGGTATTTATCTGTCATATCTGTCAGCTCTTTTGCTCTTTTTCTCCTCTTCACTTAGGTCTGTAATAGATTTTACACAAAGAATGTACAGAGTCACATAAGGAAACACGTTCATATACCTGCTATGTCTTTCATTGTTCTTGTAATATTTTTCTATATTTTCCTAATCTTGGATCTTTTCTATGTTTCATGGCCATCTAATCCTCTAGGCTCTGCCCCTCCATCTCCATTCTCATCCTATTGCAATTTTTCTATCTGTCGATACACAGGCTGTGAGCCTGCGGGGAGGCACCTCCCATACTTTATAACGCTGCCTTCATTACCCGGCCCGCTGCAGCTGGCCATAAATGAAAAACTGAAGATATTGGAGGAGGGAAGGGAGGAGAAAAGTAAAGGAGGAAGTATAGGAAAAGAGAGGAACGGTTCAAAAATCGTAGGAGTCAATTGTGAAAGAGATAGTAGGGTTAGAGATGGAGCAAGAGAGGCTGAGAGTGAGTGAGCACAAGAGTGAGCAGGAGGTAAAGTGTACAGAGACAGACAGAAAAGGGGAAAAGGCAAGGAAGAGCAAACCCATAAAATCTAAGTTGGAAGTTATTGGAAACTGGCTGGATGAAAAATGCCATCGCCATAAAATAATATTAGAATTGGTCTGGCCTTATGACGTTGATGAATACAGATGCCGCCCAGCGGGGTCTTTGGCTGGGGGGTGGTGGCTAATTTGAACAGCCATCCTACCTGTGAGGGCGGTAAAAAATATTAAAGGAAATGAAATGAAAGGTTCACTGTCAGTTCTTTAGTTTATAGCCCCACATCTCCATCTCATAGCAGGTTAGGTGTCAGACAGCCCTTCTTGCTAAGAATAGCTGCCAATGGGGTAGTTAACTATGTGTGCTGGATTTATCATTAATATCCCTAAGATGAACAACAAACATGAGCACAAATGGGCCTGCTGCAGCTTTAAACAAATATAATGTATGACAAGAATCAAACATTCTCTCAACCTTGCACACTGAAGTTAGAGCCTAATTTACCCTCATCCAGCTCCAACACATCGTCAATAATTGACCCACGGGGGGCCATGAGCACAAGCAAATTGATGACGGCTGAGTGAAAAGAGACCAGCTGAAATCTGATTAGCTATATTGACTGGAGGATATTGAAAAGACAGCTGGACGTCTTAATTACCGCAACATCATGGTAATGCCATTTTATCGCATTTGAATTGGGTTTAAAGAAAGCCATCAACAAACCATAAGGTCATTTTGATCACAGGGGACATGAATGAAATGATTTGAAAACAATTCTCCTTAATGCTTCTCAATAAAGATCAATCGCACAATTTCTGCCAAGACTGATAGGACAGTATGTAATCTAACCTAATGTATGTATGTAATCCTAATGAATCTGTGCCTTTGATGTTATAGGCCTATACAGGAAATCCATATGTGAAACACTGTGTCACACTGTTGGCAGCACTTTACACTCTACAATTGATGCTGGAAAACAATTACATTACACATACTTAGTAGTGTTTCAGTTCCTTTCTTTTATTATTGCCTGTCTTTCTCTTAACGTTTATAGCACCACAGGAAACCCACCATGAGCCACTTGATTTATGCTTCATTCCAGTGTAATGGTTACTTTCCCGGAGAAAAATATCAGTGTGTGCTTCAAGAGCCGGTGTTAAGGTCAAGATAATTTCAAGCCTACACTGCATTGTATAACCTTCATAGAGAAGAGAGAGTCAATAAATAAGGGATGGAAAAAACAAAGGGGAAGAAAAACCCCCCAACACATTTTAGATTAAGCCGGCCACACGATGGGGGACAAGTGGAGTGGTCTTATCTCCTGCAGGACAGCTTATAACCAAACCATACTTCACCCTATTATATGTCCGTTTATGTGTGCACTGTGTGCCTATGTGGTGGTCTTACTACTAAATGTTTCAATCCTTTTCAGGTGACTCCTTTCAATACAGATATAATACTGTATTATGTCAAATAAAAGGAAATATTGGTTTTAAAAAATGAAAAAATCAATAAATGAAACAAAAAGATTCAGATTATGTTCTTAATCCAACGCAATGGATTTTATATATTAAAACATGGCTATTTCTGTCCGTCAGCATATCCCCCCCTCACATATTCTTTTATATCTCCCTGTCTCCCTATCAGTGTCTGACAGTCAGCCTTTTTGATCAGTAAAACTGTTTTCTTATCTTGTCTCCACCCAGTAAAATGATATAAAAGCCTTACCTTACTTGACTATGTATGAGACATTGGCAAACTGCCATAAAAAAAAATCCACACTCCTCCTGGCTATTTTTAATGTCTAAAGCTATGGTGTGATGCTTGCAACATCACAATGGCTTGGGCAGTTTTTACAATTTTGCTGCCGTTTTTTTGTGTGTGTGTGTGTGTTGGTTTTACCTAGCTGCAGCTGTGCTCTACATTACAGTATGTTGCTGGGGCTTCCTTCCTTTTCTCCGTACCTCTTTACTCCTATAGCCTCTCTTCCTTCTCTTCTTCTCTCCATACACACCTGCCTTCTTCCCTCCACTTCCAACTCCCTCTTTCAACCTTCCCTCCTCGCTGTTTTACCTCTCTCCTTCCTTCGCCCTCCCTTCCACCCTGCACCTTTTTCTTTGTCAAACATAATTCATGCTAAACAAAGCCTTCAAACAGCTCTGCTTTTTGAGTTAACCATGATGTAGTACCTCAGTGTGGAGGGGTGGGGACATATACGACCCCAAACTGTCATGGAAACCCGTGTCACATGTTATCAGTGACTCAACCACAGGGAACCTGAGGTAAGGAAACTGTAGGGAGTGTGTTGCCTGTGCATGCATGCATACATACAGTCACTTAAACTCATTCTATCAAATCCTCATAATCTTCACACATTCATGTAGGGTTGCAAACACGCACACACGCACACACCACACACAAAGACACCCTCATAATGTACTGTACAAATCAACCATCATTCCTCTGTGCTAACTCCAAGGTTGCAGTCCCTTGTTGTCTTTATGATATGGACAGGTACATTTTGACATGAATTTCCAAGATATTTCAGAAAAAAAAAATGCCTTGTGTGGTGATCCACTTGTGAGCATGCTCCACAAAGGAGGCTCTAAGACTGCACCAAGATGATGGGTGAAATACAGCCACCACACATTAGCACTTGGACAAAAGGGAAACTTCTACAGGAATGGCTTCTTTCAGAATATGAAATATAGCTTTGTGCCCCATTGAGGTGCTCACATATAATAACTGTAAGAAAGAACATAAAGCATTTAAAATACTGTGTCCAATAAGATATGTGACTCTGGTTCAATGAAAATTGAGACATGCTTTTGTGATCATGGATCGTTCAGGCAGATATGTGTGGTGTTTGTCGAATCGTAAAGCAATAAAATCCTTGAGATTTCACTGACTGTGATTACAATTTCTTAAGTGCTATTAAGAGGGGCTGTTAGAGCATATATCTAAAATTTGGATCAGTCAGAAACTCGCTGCAACGAAGCAATCTGACACAACTAGATGATGCCTGAAATTTGGATAAATGAGGCTGCATTGTGACAGTGTAATTGTAACATGTCATATTAAGCATATGTCTGGGAAGTAATGGCAGGCTGATTGTGGTTTGTGCTCATCACCTCCATCTGCTCATCCATCTGTCTTGACAAATACAGCTGATTTGCAAGCAAACTATGAAACTTCTCAAGTCGCACTAATTGGGGACCTTTGATAAGGCTGTGTTAAAATGATCTAATTAATACTGTGATATACTGCTGATGGTGTTCACAATATAGGCTAAATTCAAATCTAAATTAGCCATTGTAGCAGTCCTTCTTTATGAATCCTTACATCATTGATACTGCACTGCTTATTTGGAAAACAGTATTAACATCACATAGATTCAGAATGATGGACTTCTAAAACAGCTACTGGGCCAACGTAATGCTGACACACCTGAAGAGCTGCAGGAAAACAATAGCATTTTAGCTGTTTGAGTTAGAACTTTGTTATTGATATTGATATATTGATAAAGATGTTTCCTATTTGCCAAATTTGCTTAAATCTGCTTACAGAACAAAGATGGGAAGGGATTTGAACCACAGCGACAAACCGCTCGATTGATTTTGAAAAGCAATCACTGCTGTGAAACAAAAAGAACCATTTCATCAGTGACACTTTCACCCGGGAGCTGACACAAACTGTTCACCTTAATATTCTTAATAGGATCTAGGGTTACTGTTAACACTTTATGTCACACAGTTTATTGAGGAAGTGGCACCAAGCTAATTACAACAGTGTCTGCATGACTGTCACAGGCTGTTTTTTAAGCCGCTCACGCTCAGAGGTGAATCAATACAGTTCAATATACACAAGAGCGATGTAACCTCGGCTGTAGTTACAATAAAAAGTATCTTAGAGGAGTGCCTGTCAGTATTAAAATCTCTGAAACTATGAAAGATTAGTATTTTGTTATTTGGCATTTTAGGATACCACCGTACAGCCACTTGCTGCTTTCAAAATACAACCAACACAATCATAAACATTCCAGCATGCAAACCATCCACAGCTCTCTTAACAGCCAGCAAAGTGTCTGCCATTTGTAGTTGCCACACCCTTGGTACTTCCCATCCTGCCTATCCCTCTCCCTGTGTGACTTACTGCTGTATAATTGTCCCAGCTGAATGGTCCTCCAGGGGAACCAAATGACCTCTCACGATAGAGAGGCTACGGCTAGAGCAGGATAGAGGATATAATTCTTGCATAATGAACTAAGTAATGGGTCCAAAGCAACATCACTGTGACAGCATGATGTTTAAGGAACGGAGCCAGTGATACAGTAAGATGTTCTGGGTCAACACAAGGACATTTTTCTGGAGGCTTCTAGATGTGAAGAGTATTTTAGGCTGTTGATGAAATGATGATGATAGTTTTAGCTACTAACTGTACCTTGGACACTTTATGTCCAAATGGTGGTACTGCCTCCTAGTATTTATAGTTTGTTCAGAAAGTGAGGTACAAATCCTCAGTTTATGTGCTTAATGGACTGAGTCCAAAGTATGCAGTGCTATTGAGGATTTGTGACAAAAAAGTAACAAACAAGAGAGTTTGTTGCAGTTGTAGTGAATGGAGCCCATTTTGAGAGATGAGCATAGCCTCCATGGAAATGAGGTTGAAAATCTACGTGCCTTTAAAGGTTTGACCTATAGTAGCCCCATTATGCAAATTCGTGTCATTTTTAAGCATAGCTTTATGTGAGTAGCAGGTTTTTATGTTAACCACATTTACGCTGTAAGAATTAGTGCCTTTAAAAGATTAAAATTCTGACCTGCAATTATATCACACCTATCAGACAAATTAGTGTAGTTTTTAATACCGTAACATGAAATAAAAATGCATCATTTCATAAAAAGCAATGTCTGGGATAACGTCTGAGCCATCCCATTTGGCACACAGTAAAACCCGCTACCCCTGATGTGGGAATAGTACTGATGAATAATTAAAAAAAATTAAAAGCATGTGAATGAATTGCTAATAGAAGGTGCAGTATGTGCAGGATGATAGCTGAGAAATTCTCACATTGGCTACCTCTGTATAAATGTTTCTAAAGGATGGTATTATCTGAGTCAAAGCTTCCTCTTTCACAGATCTTCACTATTGAATATCTAACTTCACAAGCATTTAGCTAAACGTTGCTCTCTTCAGGAATTTACAACACAATAGCTTCACCCTTTTACGTGCATATTGCTATCTTTAACATGACAGAAATCCCAGTACTAATGTGATAGGCCTACAAGGAGCAAGGAAATATCTCTCACTCAAGATCAACATTTTGAGGTTAGAAAAGCAGAGAGGAGTTTTTACATTCTGTTCTCTTTGCTAATCAAAAGATTTATGGGATATATTTAAGTGCTTTTCCCTGTTTGGTTTGATCCATATTCACTTGGACACAGAGAAGCCATTATCTGCAGTTGTGGCTTCCATGATGTCTCACTACGTTCCTCTGTCAAGGTGACACCAGCCGACTTGTCAGGGAATGCACATGTCAGATGGTAAAAGATGCTTTTTGCTTGAAGGCAAAGGTTCTGCTAAAGACTCAATCAAACCCTCGAACTCCCAGTGTCTCTCCCTCGCACGCTCGCACACACAGCATCTGGCAGCAAGAGAAAATAATTAGGCCAGGGTGGCTGTCTGAAGCATAAAGATCCATTAGTAACAGATCTTACACATTACAGGCCATCTTCACAAAGGTACCTGGGGACTGATGAGAAGGGCAAAGATAAACCACAGATCTCAAAAGGAACACACCCCTCTTTCCCCTACACTGTATTTCCAGTTGGCTAACATAGAGGGCCGTATCTATTTCTCTTTTGGGTGACAAATACCTGAAATGCACATTTGGCCAAATGCATCTTTTACTGTCCGCATTCAACAAATGGGAGTATTCAGGTAATTTTCAAGAAAAGAATGGTTTCCCTTTTTAGGACTCACCAGTTTCTACTTTTGGATCCTCCACACCTGCAAACAATTACCAAGAAGGACTGAATCAGGGTGCATTTTTGAGGGTGCCAGGCTGAAATTCTGTTCGCTAGCAATTTATTTTTAACTTAATTTAAACCACTTGTTTACACTGGCAATTTCAACATAGTACATTGACAATGAAACACAAAAAACTGCAAAATGATGGTGAACCTGATGTTTTCTGTGCTTATTTCCACAATCTTATAGCGTTACACGCCACTAAGGAATTTGTACTAATTAGTTGTTTTTTTTACAGATGTTAACTGAAGAAAATCTATAAAAAACAGAATAACATCCCGACATTTGATTAAGTATGGTATGATAAAGCAAAAAGGGTATAATAAAGTCAAACACATTAAACACATGTTGCAATTACAGAGCAAATTAACTGATGGGCACCAATTAAAACAAAGCCGACACCACAACACATATTCACAGAATTGTAACCCAATGACAAAGCCAATGATTTCATATTAAGTCACACATTACACATGACACACTGTTGTTGTGAAATGTGAAGTGCAAACATTGTAATTACCATTAAAGACAGTATAAAGCTACTTAAAGTAAAGTCAAACAATCACCCGTGCCAAATTATTCACAATGTTTAAATTCACAATTTGTCATTTGAATATAATGCCAGTAGTGTGATTACATATTGTGTGTGTAATCAATCTTTTCTGTTAGCCTCCACTCATCGTTTAACACCTTGCAAAATCAATCTACCCACACAGTGCTAATGCGTGACTGCATGCACACACAAACACACACACACACAGACATAACAGTATAAAACAACATGGAAAAGATATTTTTTATTATAAACACACCCAGAGAGGGCTGCCTTTGCCTCCTGAGCACTGAAAATAACTCCAAGGTCAACGAGCTTCCATTAGGGATTTCTACCATAGCAAAGTGCTAATTAATTAGGCCTAATGTGAGACAATGTTCGGATTGTCGGCTCCTTCCCTTGTAAGAGATACAATGCAATGCACTGCTGGACTTTTGGAGGCTATTTCAGGTCAAATGAAAGCCTATTTTTCTTTTTTTGGCTTAATTTAGCCAGCTAGCTTTACTGACTATGCATGCTTTTTCAGCAATGTCTTAATACACATGGCCAGCAAAGCCACATTACCACCTTCTTTGAAGCATTTCAGGGTTAAGTGTCTTACATAGATGACTGATAAGAAAGGTGAAACTAACATTTTGCTTTAGTCACTGTCATATTCTCAGGAGAGGAATGGAATCTCTCTGCTTTGTGAAATGATGGAATCTCTTTATTAACACGACATCAGCAGACGCAAAATAAAATGTCTCGTATGCAAACAGAACAAAAATTGGAATCTAGCTGGTGAAGAGTAGCTGTAGCAATGTTTTAAGTGTCATAAGTGCTACATATAACTGCCAACCATTTTCAAATTATGTTAGTCTTTAAGATTTTTGAATGCGTTTCATCGACTTTCCATTTGTTTCCATACAATATGGACTCAGGATCTTGGGCTTTTTATGCCCAGCACCACCTCAGAAAAAAACATTTGTCACCACAACATAATTGGCAAAACAAATAAAAAGAATTTCTAGGAGACAGAATTAATATGTCTGTGCACATATATCAAATAATCCCATAGAACACAGGCAATGAGTGGCCAATACAAGTGGTGTGTTTTTTTTTTCCCTTTTATTTCAAGAAAGTAAATTTCAACTTTCAAAAAAGTGAAATAAACAATAAACCAAACCGGCATTAATATAGAATTCTCTTATCCATAGTTGTGTTTTTCATACCATTTGTTCATTGGACCATGCTGGCTTGAAAGATGTTCAAATAAACAGGGAGCTAAATAATTAGCTTTCTCATAAAGCAGATATGAGAGACCATGAAGCTGAATGTTGAGGGGGAACAAAATCTCTCTCCTTCACTTTTATCCAAAGGACTTTAAATATCAGAGAGATGAACTTAATCAAAAATATGTATTCATGAGGAACAGGACAATAGCTCCCTCACCTTTTCATACCTCCCTGCCTTTCCCATATCTATGGGACATCTTTTGCCAGTTCAGTCATAAAAATAGGATGCACTGTGGGACAAAATTAGATTTTATAGAAAGAGAGATGTATTATTTTTCTGTGACAATAGTCATCCTGTTGCTGCTTAGCATACACACTGTCACACACATGCACTTAGACACAATCACTTACTGGTAGACACATACTGTACAAATTCATTTCCCTCTGAAACACACCGTCTCCTTTGCTGCTCACAAACATAGACCTATGAACACACAAACATACACACATTCAGTATCTTCTTATTAAGCCCATTCATCTGAAAGAGACTGTGCGAATATATGTGATTGGTAATGAAATCCACTTTAGTATTCCATCATATTAGTTCTGAAGTGGATCTGACAACGATATGATGATAATCTGGTAGCGGTGGAGGTGATAATAATCATATTCTCTTCGTTACAAAGATCGAATGAGAACTCTGAGTGACTAGGCTGGGTCCTTATGGTGCAGGTGTATTTTCACTTCATATCGTGATTCAAATTATTTCATTTACATATTTGACTGGAGGTGAGATAGTGGTAATGAGAATCTTTTAGATGCACAGAGAGCAGAGAACATGACCAACGGCCTGTCTATTACGGCACCTATTCCACCTGTTAATATTGAATATAAGCTGCACAGCTCTCCCTTGGACGCTGCTGTTTAATCAATTGCTATCTGGGGTCATGTTAAGTTCATGTACCACTATAACATGAGTTTCTTTTTTAGATGACATTACTATGGAGAAATGAGCAAACTGGATTTAGACAAATTTGAGTCCAGTGACATTCAGTATTCAGTTTACTGAGCTGCTGCAGGAGTATATAGTAAAACACACACCACGTGTTTGCCTTTGTCATTCTTGCTACTGTATGGTAAAATTAGATACAACCAACAAAATCCTGAAAGCACATTTTATTCTACTAAAAAACGCAGATTTTAATATCTCTAGATATTACATGCGACATACAAAATGGGTCATCATTTGGCCCGGACACAACGTGTGACTCTGTACCTCCTGCCAAAAATACAACAATGTCCTGTTGAGACAACCCTGAGACTGTTTGCATATCATCAACACCACAACACTCAATGTAGCATCAAGACAATCTTTTCTGAGCATGTTGCTTCAAATCTATGCTGAGCCATGAACCTCAAAGTTCAAGTGAAACAGTTTGACTCCCTTTTCAGTTTCCAATGAAGTCACAGTGTTCTATGTTGCAGGCAACTGGTGTGCTAATTATTGTGTGGTTGTTTTTCATCGCTCTGAACTTATACCTTGGACTTGTAGGAATAACTTATAATTTTTTATAAGCAGCGCCACTGTGTAAATTATTACTTTTAGGTTCAAGTACATTTCTGTTGCTGCATACAGTTGCTACAGAGGCAGTCTGATTTACAATGGATGTATTAAAAAAGATCAGCTAACATTTTCAAAAACCATACAATATGTGCTTCAAAAATATTTCAATGTCAACCAGCGCCTCCCCTCGCACTCAATGCCACGTACTTGATTTTTTTTGTCATGTGAAGACCCCTTAAATGGTTTTAACTCTCTACTTTCAAACTTTCACTACTTTCAAACTTTCACTGCATGTTAGTGAGGTTTGCACTTTTACAGTGGACAAAGCAAAACAAAGATTTTAGATTTTTAGTTTATTTCTAATTCATTAGACATAATTGATACAAATCTTGCAACTGTTCTGCAGGTGCTCCACTGCTGTGCTAATCATATCCGAGTGTGTTAGTGCTGAGAATTTATTTCAGCTATTATGCCATTTTTTTCTACTCATATAACTCAAATCAACATCTTAACTTTAATCCTATATTAATTATGTACCTTGTACACATGGGATGAGGAAGTATTGGGAGGATGACTACATGCTGTATCTTCTTCTTTAAATTAAAGCAATAAAATTATGAGCTTCAACAACATACTCAAACTACAATCACTACACTATAGGCAATTTGGTAGAAAGTTTAATCCAAAGTCCCTTGCTGCTATATGAGTGCGTACATTTTTGGCAGATTTTCCCAGTGGGACCTAGACCCCTGACACTGACAGTGTTAGCACCATATTAAACTCACTGAGCTGCTGTTCAGCAGCACCATATATCACTTAAGTGGAACATTTTTACTTTTAAGCATGTAGCCTTTGGTACTGACTGCCCCAGATAGCTACTGACAGCTCACAATGTGCAAATCACAATGAGGATGTTCAGTCTAGGTATTCAAGAGAACACTCTGTACTGATTTAACCTGGAAATAGATTTTAAAAATAAACCAGAATAAACCATACATACTACTGAAGACAACGAGATCATGTCCTTGGTATTTTTTATAGAGCAGTGCACTTCAATCACAGCCAAATCTGTGGGCATGCAGGCTGAAATGCATCTTGGCTTTAATAACCAAGTAAAGGGAAAACAAAACAATAAATCCCACCAAATCCACTTCACGCTACTCCCATCAAATTTCTTGACTTTGGCTGTGTTTATTGGGAAAGTGAACAGACTAAGGCAGAGCTCGATGTCTAAAAACCTGTGTCTTGCACTGTAAGCCTTCTTAAGGGCTTGGAGCTTTTACAGTATTATCTTCTTCTGACAACTTTCTTGAGTTTAAGCTTTTAAGAGTGAAACCTGTAGAAATTGTTTTTGAGATACATTTTGGGAAAAACTTGACAAACTACAAGAAAATATATCCAAACATGCATTTGAAGATTTTTTAATCTTCCTGGATCTTGAACTGATCTTTTTTAATTAAAAAAAGCACTTGGAAATAAAAAATATCTGAGAGCAACCTTCATGGACCGTTTTAAAATATTTTGATACATCTGAATGGACTTCTGAAAGCGTTTTGTAGTCTGAAGAGGTCACCCTGAGACTACGTGAGACAACCTTGAGTGTAGTGACAAATAATTGGTTATTCATGCCAACAAAGATGTACCCACTCATCTGAAGGCCATTCTTTCTAACTCTGTTCCTCCACTCTGTCCTCTCTTTTCTCTTTCATTTCCATTTCATCTGTGACAGCTCCATTAAATGACTATCTTATGTAAAAAAAAAAAATGTATTACAAAAGACAATGTGAAGAGTTTCCATTTTATCTGCCTGTATGTGGACTGCCAGTGGGAGGAAATCCACGTGACCATGGAAGAACATGAGAACTCCAGCAGGGTTCAAATCTAGCCTTCTTGCTGTGAGGTGACAGTGCTAACCACTGAGCCAATGTGCCATCTTTATTTATCATACAATGTTATAAAATTATTATGGTTGACTAAAGTATTCCCTTCTGTCACAGCCAACAAGATTATCAGGCTGCAAGGAGGGAGGAGGAAACTTGGCAGTGTGAGTAAAAGATGGATGCTCTGCATGCAAGCTGAAGCACAGGGTTTTTGTGTGCAAGTCTACCTTCTTGTACATGAGTGTGAGTGCCTGCTCTGTGCATGCAAAATATACAAATGTATGTCAACCCATGTCAGGAGGTAAATACGAGCAGTATGTTCTTAGTCTGAGAAATAAGCGGCTTTAACCACCTATTGTATCTGTACTGTGCAATCTCTTGACTGGTAAATTGATGCATAGGAACCGTGTTTTGGCTGGACCCCAGCAAAGTCTGTCCGTGATTTACTGAGTGATGAAGTGATACCATTGGCCGGTCGAGTGTTGGAGTTTTCCCGGTAAGTAACTAGCATTCTGTTTCGTATAGGCTTCAGCCTCTAAGACTATCGCTAGTGAGATAAGAGGCAGGATGTGGTTCATGCCCCACTGGGTCCGTCCAGAACCCACAAGCACAAACACACACCCACTTTAACAAGAAATCAATAACCAGTCCATACCTCACCAATTCGTCACAGCGCAATGGCACCTCACAGTATATCATATGTGCACAGATGGCACAGAGACAGTACATTACCTGATATTCACCATGAGGGAATGAAACAGGAAAACAACATAAAACCTAGTGCTGGGGGACGTAGAGACGATGGTTATGCAGTCGAGAATAGAGCAGAGTAGAAGCACCACAAATAACAATCACTCTTACAAAACACTCAAGACAGAGTGAGCTGAGGGAGTTAATAGATAATTAGAATAGTTGTAATTATAACTATAATGAGTTTTCTTTCAAATCAAACATCTTAAGATAGGAGTGGAAAGTTTTGTTCTTGAAGTTGCATTTATAACATTTTTTGACTTAAATGTAGCTCAGTCATGTCATGTGATATGCTACTTCAGTACACTTTGCAGATGAACATTTATTATCCAGGAATTCACATTATAAACACCCCGCCTGACTTTTACGTAAAGCGCATTGTCTAGCCATACACTAGGTTTCGACCTGGTCTTGTTGTTGTGAAGTTGACGGAGTAGATTGACCAAGAGGGTGTTGGTGCAGAAATCTTTAACAACCATTTTCCAGCTATGTTTCCAGAGCTTGAGGATCCTGTTTGTGGCCCAGCAGTGTGAATCTGCCACAACATGACCTCTTTTTTTCATGAAAGAGAAAACAAAAAACGAACGTAGGACTGCCTTCCATCTAATGTAATAGATGAATCATTCCTTCATGATGAGCAAGACGTTGCCTCCTGAGTGAGTGAATTCAGAGCTTTATTGTATTCAAAACAGTAGTGTAATATTCTTTTTGTTGTTATTTTGTGGCTGTTTTTGAAGGAAATAAATGTTTCCAAATTTGATTAGAAAACAGCAGCTCTTTCTTACTCATTGTGTGTAGCAGAATGTGTGTCCACGCTGGGTTTCAGGGTTACGGAGACTTGAGGGTGACAAGATGTTGGACAGAAATGCAAAAGTGATCTCTCGCTCTCTGTTCCAAGCCCACTTGTCAAATGCAATAATCATTTTAAAAACTCTCAGCGGGAAGATGGATGCCTGAAGCTTAACAAAGCAAGCGTTCTGGAGACAAGGCAAGGATGTTTTTTTTTTTTTCACTAATTGAAAACATGACGTCAAACACCAGGCCACAGGATGCTGATGTTCAGTAGATCAATACATCAGATCACCACCAAAGGCATCATCTGAAAGCTGATAGTAATGAGTTTGTTCTAGGCTGGTTTTTAGTTGCTATATGATGACTGAACTAAGAGGAACTCATATGTCCATTTTACAATATATGGTCATTAGACTACAGACTTAAGCAAATACCGTAATGTTGCTCAAGAAATGTTATTAATAATTATTTTTCAATTGTATTTACCGAGGACTGTATCCATACATACTGCATGTACACACATAATCACACTCACAGAGCAGATACAAGAGTTAGTCTGGGAGTGGCATAAAAGAACATGGTGTAATGGCAGAGTAGCCCGATAAAACAGGAGACACCGCTCAAGGCAAGCGTCACAGCACTTTATCTTACATATCAAAGTGAAGAAATGCTGAGTTATCTCCTCCATGATGGGAATTGTTTGCCTTAATACTTAATATTAATTTAATTTACTCACACAACACATACCACGTCAAGTGAGTCAAGCATGTCAAGTCAGATTTGGTCTGAAAAAAAAACATCTAACACAGGACTAAAACTGTACAGTCCACAACTCTTTTAGATAAATCTGCTCCACTCTATCAACTCTCATATAACAGTGATTCAATTAATGCCCAGTTCATGAAAGGTTCACCACTGATGGCAACAACATTCCCTGAAAAATACAACTGTAGTTTTCTGCTTTTCCTTGAGCAAAAGTAGAAGTTTGTTTCTAGTGAACAATAAGTGGGTGAGTCAGTATCAAAGATGGCCATCATGATTGAACAGACAAAAATGAAGTTCTCACAGAACCACAGACCACAAAATCCACACATAAACCAAAGATCTTAATGCTTTAAGGCAAGCAAGCAACTGTAAAAAAATAAAATAAAAAGGGACTATAAGGAGAGATCAAATGCTGTATGGTTATCTCTTTTGAATGGCACTGTATTTCACATTGAGAATTTCACACATCAAACCTCCAGTTTCATTTTTAAATGCTTTACAGTTTCATTGTGCATTATAATAGACCTTTCTCACAGAAGACATTTTTATATGTCAAACTAATAACGGCTGCATTCAGTTATAGCTGTTCTGGTCAGACAAGACACAATGTCTACCGTGATAAAGATAAAGTTTTTTACCCCTCAGTGGTCGCTTTCATTTTTGTATATTGGGCAATGAGAGGAACTCATGGCCATTAACAAAAGACCATGAAAGGCTGTCTAAAAATGACTCTGGGAAACTAGTAAAGGTTCTTTCAAAAGCATTAGTTAAAAGAGACTATTTGATCTGTTGAGAAAGTTGACAGTACAATACTGAGTTAACACACACAATACCCACAGTCACATAAAAAAATCCTTTTGACCGTGTGTGAAAATCAACAGAACATATTGCATTTTCTCCAGGCCGGAGAGTTTCCAGATGACCAGGGATTTGATTTGATCCAGCACATTTCTAATGTACTTGTTCTAACTATGTGCTGCAGACCAAATCAGATCATGGAACTGTGAAGCAAGAATATGAAATGAACAACCATATGAACTATATATCAAAATACACCTCTTCAATAACAGCCCGGCATGGGAACAATGACAATTCCTTCATTGACAGAGCCAGAGTAAGAAAATTGGACAGGGGATGAAACTAACAAAAGAAAGTGCCACAGAAAAATCCTACGGAGACGAGGCTGAGTGACACAAGACCAAAGAAATCACGAAGAAGCATGCACAAACAGAAATATATATTGAAAGAGCGACAGAGAGCAATAACAAGCAACACAGAGAGAGAGAGAGAGAGAGAGAGAGAGAGAGAGAGAGAGGGGAGCACTGAGTGCCACATAAGATAAACAGAGGACGTTAGGATGGGAGAAACACGTGGAATGAGATGTGAAAGAGATGATGAGCAAAGGGAAGAAAGTTTGTGTGAGTTTTTTCTGCCACACTGTGTGACTCAGACAGCAGTGTGGTGGCCCAATGATTCATCCTGTGGCTTCAGCCTCGACCCCACTGAAAGGTCAGAGCTACCTGTTACCACTTCCCTCTTTCTCTCCCTGTCTATACCACTGTTTACTTGATTTCTGTTTTTTTCAAAGTTGATTTCAACGTGTGCGTGTGTGTGTGTGTGTGTGTGTGTGTGTGTGTGTGTGAGAGAGTGTGTGCGTGTACCAAATGTGTGTTTACATGTGTGTGTGTGTACATGTGTGTGTGTGTGTGTGTGTGTGTGTGTGTGCATAGGTTACTGTGTTTCCACTCAGCCCAGCAGTGGCAGTGCCCCTTCTTCCTGTGTCACCCTGAAGCACAGACCCTGTGTGCTGACAGAAGACTCTGGCCAACACGGACAGACTAAATGCCACCTAGCCTGCTGTTTATAGGTGTGAAAGTGTGTGTGTGTGTGTGTGTGTGTGTGTGTGTGTGTGTGTGTGTTTGTTTGTGTGCGTGCGTGCGTGCCACTGTCAAAAATGCCGGACTCTAGAGCACTTGTATTACTGCACTGAGACCATTTCTAAAACCACAGTGCTGGAATAATAGATTACACATTCCTCTATTGACTCCCATAGCCAGTGACAGTTAGGGTGATAACTGCCAAAGCTGTGAAAGGGCTTGTGTACATTCAGAGATTCATGGTATACTCTATTGACTTATATTGTCGTTACTGAAAATGCCACAAGAGGATAGAGCCGTTTTATCTGAAAAAGTCAGTTTGGCTGGAAAATCAGCTGAACAGGAGGTTTATTTATTTTTTCAACTGGGTTTGCTTCTAAACCACCTTAACCTTCTTGTTATATAAAAAATGTACACTAGATATTTGTATGCACTTGTGCATGTATTTGTATATGTATGAGCTTAGTATGGTGTTATCCATAGTCATTATAGAAACCCTATATCATTACCTACATAGTGTAGTGAGCTATTACTCCACCTCATGCGTGGTAGGCCAATGTTCTAAAGACAACGTGAAGTTACTTATTGTAGTTTGGCCTGCTGATTCGGGCCGTTCACCAATACGGTCAGCAGTTGGAGCTGCAGCAGTGGTTGTGACACATAGCTCATGGAGGCAATTGAGATACTCTTAGTGCCTGATGGTCACAATTTGCATCAAAAATTGTACTATCATGAATATCATTATCTTCATCCCCACTTTCACAGAATTCCCATCAACGTTAACATAATCAGCATCACTATCATCATCATCATCATTACCCCCCCCAACACTTTTCCACTTACCTGGTTGTGTCCTGAAGAGAGTAATGAATCCACAGAGAGAACCTGATATGAACTAAACTGGGCTAACCACTACAGTTTTTCTTTTTTTTAAACAATCTACGCTTAAGTAGCATTGGTTGGGTTTCTGAACCAAGTCCATCCCATCAGTAGAGGCTACTCAAAGTTAAACCCAGCCTGCTCACTGTCCCACTGCCTCAGTGGTTAGAGTGCCAGGTCATTGGTCAGCTGATTGATACAAGTGACCCCCAGAGTGATGGAGGTCAGGGAGGGAGAGAAGGTTGTTTGCAGAAACAGGTGACGGGTGGATGTGGTGTTGAGTGGAAAGCATCAGTGAAGCCAGTCTACGTGGCTGTACATTAATGGAAAGGTCGCTCTATGTGTGAAAAGGGAAGGGTTTGCAGCGGGAAGGAGTAGCTTCACATGTATTTACTCATTAAGTACATAGACTTTATAATTTGTTGACTGAAGTTCCTGCAAGTAGATTCATATGGAAAACAAGCTGGCTGGCATCACTTATTCTATGAATGATTTATTAAAATACCCCTATGGTTAATAAGTGGATACATGCTAAATTAATAACGGATCTTCAGGCTTTATTCAGGGTATAGAAAGAGTAAAGAATGAGAAATGGAGGGAGGAAGAGTCTCTGTGTGTGAGTTGTGGAACAAAAAAAGGAAGGGAAGGAATGACTGAGTGAAATACAGAGTCGGCTGCAGAAACACACAAGTGACTTTTGCTGTATGTTCCTTCTATTTAAGCCAGGATATTGAATATGCGCCTTTGCTCTAATTAATCCTGAAACCCTTCACTCATTTTCGCTGCTGTTTTTTTCAAGTTTCAATCTGTCTGTATCCCTCTTCATTCTTCCCTACTGTCCCTCTTGCTCTCACACACTGCACTGTGAAGTGTAAGTGTGTGTGTTTTGGTGTGTGAGTGTGCTGTTGGATATATTTCAGTATACGTGCATACTTGAAAGCCATATTACTGTATGCATCAGTGTGCATGCGCATGTATGCAAATGCAAAAGGTGCGTGCGTGCCACATATAAATGAAACAGGCACTTTTGTTTGTATGTGCGTGTGCATGCTTTCTTGCATCCATGCGATTGTATGAAAGCAAAGTAAAAGCCGCATGCAGGGCAGATGACCGAGAGCCAGATACTGCTGTGTTTGGTTGAGCCTCACAGCTGAGAAGGGAGAGACCCCAGCTGACTCACTTCAGACGCAGACACACACACACACACACACACACACACACACAACCACACTGTTTCATCACGCACTGGGGTGTGAGAGGAAGGCAGGAAGGAAGAAAAAATGGAAGATGAGAGGACAACATGAAAGGAGGAGGAATGAGGGAAGGAGAAGGGGAAAATAAAGGGTGAATATAAAATGCAGTGCTTGGTCATTTCACATAAAAAAAAAGCTGAGGCATGGAAAAAAAATGGTGTGATTGAGAGAAACAGACAGAGAGAGCTAACGCTCCGGTTTGTACTCTGTGCAGGTAACAACATGTTCTGCCCTCTAGTGCAATACCTGGTCTGTTGGATGCATCCAAATTGAAAAGCATATGAGTGCATCTACCTTATTATGTGCATCTCTCTTTCCCTCTCTCTTTTCCCTAAATTCCATTTCTCCTTCTCGCTTTTTCTTTTTGCCCTCCATCTATCTTATTCTTCCTTTCTTTTTTCTGTTCTCCTCTCCTTTCTTCACCCTTCTTTTTGAGTGGAAATTACGACTCAATTCTAGAATCTATTCATCTTCAATCAATCACCATTCTTTTCTATTTCATCTTTTTCTTGTACTCGCTGTTCAGTTTTTCCTGGAAAGGTCAAGTTCTCTTTAGGTAACTACAGTCTGACCTGCATGTCCAATAGACAGGATAAGGGTCAGCATTCACATACTGTATATGCAATTATTTCCCTCACACATTGTCTTTTCTTTTCTTCCCTTGCTTCCCTACACATTCCTGCTTATACTACACACATTCTTTGTTTCTCTGTAGAGAAACGTGGACATATCATTTCCCGTCTCCCATTGGTATTTGACAGGGCTTTTTAGAGCCTGGAGTTTGTGTTTACCACTAGCTGCCATCTTGTCAGTTGATTTTGGCAACACGATGGAGCCTAGATGGAGGAGATTAGATCAGACCTGAAAGATACCTGTCAATCAAGCAAACCAAGTCCAAATCAATCAAGTCACTAACGGATCATTGTCTTTTTTTAGAATTGCCACCAAGATACATATTAGAAGTAAAATGAACTATTATGACGGTCCCTTGTGAAAAAAAGGATCAGATTTAAAGCTATATAGCTGTATATACAAGTGACAAATAAAACGCAGATTTCTCCATCATAGCCTACATTAATCCTAATCATATAACATGAAAAAATTAATGAAAAACCAAGATGTATACTAAGCAGCACATTTTACAGTTACAGTTACAGCCTGGCTGATTTCAGCTGATTTCAGAGACTTCTATGAATCTATGCATAGAAGCTGTTCTGGCGGCTCATGGCTCAACACTACACTACTAAGAAACCATGTAGTTTAATTTGTCACCCATCTGTACGTTAACATACATAAAGTACATTTACTTCTTTTCTGTACTTCTAGAGAGAATTTGGTGGTCTTTCCAGTTGTCCTACTGTTGAAACCGCATCTTCAGGGACACTGAGCCGCGGTGGTTGCTGCTTGTTCCCTTCCTGCTTTTCCCATTTCCTCCCTCACTGCTTACGACCCCTCTTTCCTCACTCTCCCATCTATCTTCCCCTTCACTTTCACCTATCTCTCTCCATCTTTCTCTCTCTCTTTTTGCCTGGTAGCTGGGGCTAATTGTTACATCGTTCTAGCACTAAAGTCGCCCTGTGTAGGAAGCGTAGCTGATCGCCGCTGGGTCTAACGCGGCATGGGGGATGGGGAATTGAACAAGCATTGGCCGCCAGAGCTGGTTAGCTTCACAGAGCTCCTGTCACAACTACACACACAATACAACCTGTTTACTACCCAGGCCCCCTGCAATTACCAGCTCCCCAGCAGGGGCCAAGCTAGCGCCTGGGGAGAACTAACACTAACAGCAGAAAGGGAGGAGGAAGAAGGAGGGAGGGAGAGCCCCATTAAGAGGCTGAGGCAGGATGGTGTGTAAGTGACAAATCCTAGAGGGACACGCATGGGGCGAGCATTTGTGTGTGCGTGAGTGTTTGTGTGTGTGCGCGTGTGTGTGTATACATGTGTACGCTCATGACTGCATAGTTTGGTGTAAGATATTTCATGCTAAAGGAGGGGTGGCAGACCATGGCGTTGTACTGCACGCAAAGCAGAGCAGAAGAAGAGATTAATTTAGCAAATGAAAGGCAGGTAATGGATGTTTAGTGTTATAGGGCCCTTGGAAAATCAGCCTTTTTCTATTAGTCTATAAACCCACCATTAAAATGATTGAATCAATGAAGGAAGGAACTATCTATGCAATAAACTGATGTAACAGACGGACAAAGATTTTAGGGTGCTGGGAATGTAAAAAAAAAAAAAACTATAAAAAGTATTGATGTGTTGGGTATACAGCTGCATGTGCATCAACCTGTCACCATGACCTGGCCCCTGACACACAGGGACAGTGGGGCAGTGAAACAAGCAGCAGCACGGGGCCCCTACAACACAACACTGATTCTCAACTGTGTGTCTGTTGTATTACAAACAATGACAAAGGACACTTTATAGAGCCCCAGACTACAGGGACTGTTGAAAAGGAGAGGTGATCTCATAATTATCAGCAGATAAGCAATTGTGGCAAGCACTGTCAAATCAGAGGATGTGACAGAGCTAAGCAGCAAACAATCATTGAGGATGTCTCAGTATGAACAGCTCAACCCTTTTTTTAGAGTAGTAGGGACATGGGTTAGTTGAGAAACAGTGGGTTAGGGAGCCCGTACCACCTGGACTAACTGTTATAAAACTCTTGATATGTCCCACAGACTTCACTCGCCCAAGAGTATCTGACAAAACAGGGTTTTTTTTTTCTCTAATTACCCTCATTGGAGGAGTACACACACCTGCATCACCCATAGTGTAAACCAATGGCACATCATTGAAGTTTTTATGTGTTGCACTCTCCTTCCAAATACTGCACTTCTATTTGATCTATTCTCTTCCCCCTAATCCTCCTACCATGCTTTTCGTCCTTTCCACCCATAAGTCATCAGATACTCCTGGAAGCCATTCCCACCTGAAATCTCATCATCCATCCTATCTGTCTTTCATCTTTCCATCTCTGTCTTCTCTAACAGTGGGAATAGCTGCAGTGATAGCTGTGGTCTAGAAGTGGAAGGGGTTGTTTTTTTTCCCTCTTTATCCTTGCCCACTTACACTGCACATCTACGCGGATGGACTTGATGGCAGCCACCCCCACCCCGTTGTCGGCCTTGCAGTAGTAGCGACCCCCTTGCACCCTCTGTATGCCCTCGATGCGCAGCGTCTCGTTGTAGATGGATGTTTCCTGGAACTTGTCTGATGCACTGCCTGCCGTCTTCGTCCACCGTACCTGAAGAGAGCAGGGAAGAGGAGACAATGTTGAATTGACAAAGATGCTGTCGATGAAAGCGAGGTGTACTGAAGGACAGAATCAGTCAAAGTATAATGGAAGAAAGTTGAGACGGCAATAGAGAGAAAGACAAGCTTTGACATTTAAGCACCCACTCTAACATCTCTCTGCCCAAACAAATCATGTTTATGAACTCTACTCATAATTACGCCAATAAATGTAAAGTTTAATAATAACATTCTGTTCTTATATCTTAACAAAGAAAAATGAGTGACACGTAGTTCTTCAATAGCCAATTTATAAACTTGATTGAAGTGGAAAAGCAATGTGTGCACCGCCCTATCTGGTGTAAAGTTTTGAGTCTCTTTCTCTTTTGCACCTGTGACCCGCCCAACAGTGATGTCACAGTGTACTGACACATCTTGGAGTACACTGAATGTACACTTCTACATTGCTGCAGCAAGGTGAGAAGTTAAACCTGACTGTCATCCCAAGCAAAACGACAGCATCAGTCATTTTAGCAATGTTTACGTTCAAGTAACACAGCCTCCTTGTGGCTGTAGGAGGTACGACTCTTATCCATTGGGAGCGAAGGAGAACGTTTTGTGTGACGGTGTTAAAGAGGGAGGAGGATGTGGTGTGTGGCTGGTTAGGCCAACTTTGGCATGGGAGCCAACTGTTTCTTTCCTGTTACCTCCTGACAGTCAATGTTGGTTTCTTCCATAACCTTAACCACACGTCTATTATTGCAACCATGAAAACAAAGGTCTCCTAATCTTAATAAAGTTGTCATTTTAACCCAAACCTCGATGTTTCCCTAACATTAACCAAGTAGTCAACCTATGATCTTTCCCTAAACCTAACATACAGACTAATGACTTCGTCCTGATGATTGGAGCGTCAGATCAGACAAAGCTCCTATGTGCTTTTCTGAAGGGTAGTTACAAACAATGCATTTCATTTAGAGAACTTGTTGGTTAAACCACGTCTCCAACCTTGATAGCCTAAAAAGTTAAAGCTCAGTATTGGTGTACGTGCCTCCATATAGCTTTTCATCTCAGTTAATAATGAGAAGTTCTCTTCTTGTGAAAATGTGTGTTCCCTGACAAAACCCTCAGTTAGTAGCATATGAGAACTCAAAAACAGTAGTCAGTGCTGAACAAAGACAGCCACTGAATACACTTTCTTTCACATACATCATGTATGAAAACTCTGTCCACTTTCTCAGAGTGGCTGTGAGCTGTTGAAATGCATGTCTACATAAAACAAATTAGGTTATAAAACTATAAAGAGAGAGTCCGTGAGTAAGACAGACAGGCAGAGTCTTGATTTCACTGGGCAGGTCATTAAATTGTCTGATGAACTGATCAAAATTACAAATGCAGTTATGTCTTTTTTCTCAGTGATAAAATCTCTTTCTGCTCTATGGAGTGGAAGTTAATGACACTAAGCGCTGTACTCATGGTGTCCATGATGCTAAACTCAGACCATTAAGAGTTTTGACAAACTCTATATGGCTTTTTCACGCTTCAATTATCCCATCAAGCCGTGGGAATGCAGTGCGGCCGACAGCTACATGATGCTTTCACTCGACTAATCAAATGCACAAACATGGACACACACACACACACACACACTTCACAGATACATGAAAGCCTGTAAATTCATCAGCACTGGGATGTTATTCTCGCTCTTGTATGTGTGTGCGTGTGTGTGTGTGTGTGTGTGTGTGTGTACAATCCATTAATCCCTATTAACCCTTCTCTCTGTTATCAACATCGACGAGACTATCAACCATGTCCTGTTGAGGAGGTCAGAGAGGATAATGGGCAAACGTCACTGATACGGTGTGTGTGTGTGTGTGTGTGTGTGTGTGTGTGTGTGTGTGTGTGTGTGTGTGTGTGTGCGTGCATGCAAATGTCTGTGTGTAGAAGTGTGTGTTTCCAGCTTTCATGCACAGTTGTCTGCTTGTGTTCCTGGATATGTACACAGTATCGGCATACATATTCACTCTTGCGTGCGTGCGTGTGAGTGTGTGTGTTGGTTAGAAAGCAGGTTATATGGATTAGCAGATTATCAGGGCCTGTGTAAACGCTCCCTGTCTGTTTATTCAGCTCTGTTTGTGGGAGGGATTTGGAGAAGGCAGACTGCCATTGATCAAACCAGCCAAGGTGAGCAATGAACCGAACCCCGTCTCTCCATGGTTTAGTGACTCCAGTTTGTGTGCCCGTGTGTGTGTGTGTGTGTGTGGACCTTTGTGAGAGACAGAAAAGTAGAGAGAGTGAAAGTGAGCATGAAGTGTGCATCCGTGTCCTCCTGCTTTTATCCTTTCTATTCAAGGATTAAAAGATGAGTGGAAATCTTACAAATGACGGACATTTTTGTTTGCTTTAGCTTTGAGAGGGAGCATTTTGGGGTTATTCATAGGATTAGAGTTAAGGAACATTAAGATTAGGTTCAAGTTAGGCAGAATTTTAATGGTAAGATTATGGGATAGGGGCTTTGGAACAAGGGAAGTAAAATAATAATATATTTCAGTTAAAATCAGTTACTGTGTGCTTACCTTTTCTGTGTGTATATGATGAAAAAACATCAGGATGATATATTGCACTCAAAAGATTACAGTGGGGATGGAAGTAGCATATGAGCTTACAATAATACTGCTGAGAGTATTGTTATATAAGGACATCCTGGGATAAAAGGTACGAGGAAAGTATGCAAGGAGACAGAGAGACAAAGGTTGTGAAGAAAGAAAAACAGCGTGAGTCGGTGAGAAATACAGTAGATAAGGAGAGGGTATGTGTGTGAGAGAGAAAAAAGACTGCATTTGTAAGTGGGATATAGTTTTTTTTCAGCCAGAGCAAGAATGAGAGGGAATGATATATACAGTATCGCTGGCAGCTGTGTGATGGGGAGAGAAAAAGTGCATCACACTTGGAGTCGCTACACCAGGGAGGCAGATGAAGCGAAATAGAGAGAGGTGATATTGCGAATAAAGGGGATATTGTGTGAGATGCAGATGACAGCCAGGCGGCAGAGGAGCCTATATCTGCCTGTGACACCAGCAGCTTAAAACCATCACCTGCGGTCTCTTTTCTCTGACCTCTTTCGCTCCCCCTCCACACCTCTTTCTTCTCGCCTCCTTCAATAGACGTGTGACGCTGCTCTATTTCTTCCACTCAGGTCCCGGCAGATTGGTCTGGATATCTCTCTCAGTCTCTTTTTCTCATCTTATCCCTGTCTGGGTGCTTTTCTCTTCCCATCCTTTATTTCTTTACAAAGAACAGGAAAGCCAAACACACACTTGTCATCAGATCTTGTGTCTAAATCCATTTACACACATACAAAACACATACATTTCCCCCAGACTTTCTCCCCCACGCAGACACACACACAAACACACACACACACACACATGCTGGGAGATGAAGATGCATTTGTTGAGTCAGAGCCCTTTTGTAATAATAGCTCTTTCATTTGGTAAGAAGTGTAATGTGAAGGGAAGGTTTGGGATCCCCTGGGATCGAGTTCGACATGAAATGCAGCAGGTTTTATTCGCTGCTTCTGTATTCAGCTGGGGAGCTGTATGCTGTCTAGGACACAGATGTTTCAACATGAGAACAGTAACAGTGCAGAGAAAAGAAGAACAGCCTTGTCAGAGTGTTGTGGGAGGAAGTTAGAGAGCACTTTTGAGTTTGTGTTTTTATGGGTGGTTGGTGGATGGCGCTATTAGGCCCTATTCAAGCTGTGGTTACTGAAGAACGCACTAAAATACTGACCAGAGCCAAGTGGGCTGGTTTCTTCCATTTTCCGCTTTTCCATTAGTGGTCACATTTTGTGTGATCATCATTTGCAAACAATTCCCTTTTACACAACAAGTGTTTCCAACCAATTTCTGCACTGATAGAACCACAAACAATAATAATTTGTCTTTGAATCGTATCACACTGCCTTGTTTACACTGATATGGAATCAGCTAAGTAAAGATATTTGAGTCTTGATACAAATAGAGTCTAAAGTTTAGTACCCCCCTATCGTCCGGTGTTGCATTCATTTTCAAATAAATTTTGAGATTTCACCAGGTGTTATTCGGTTGCCGTGTCTTTGAAGTTTCAATGTTCAAACCCAGAGTGGAGTCAATGTTGTTCTGTGAAACACAGCTATTTCCATTTAAGTGTTGAAGCCGAAATCACTCACTTTTGGCACGTTCAGCAGCAGCCCTCTCCAGCAGCGTTCACACTGCAGCAGAGATGTTTTTGATGATTTGTTGTGGAATGTATTGTGGACCCCTGCTGTTTATGTGAATCAGATAAACAGACTCTATTGGCATTGTCATCCATGCTGCGACCTGACAAGCTAGTCAACATTTTTCTCAGCAGCAGCTCACAGCATCCCCAGCCACAGTACAGATGGATATTTTAACAATACACCCAGGTGCCAGTTTATTTGGTACACACACCTTGCTAAATCCACCGCAATCCAATACAACAGTCCTGCAATAAAACCTAACTTTATGAAGCTTATAATGTTCAGTGGACAAAATATTAGATACAACTTTCAATGCTCGGCCGCCAAAACCAGTTGAATCAACACCTCTCTGACACATTGTCAACAAAAAGAGAACATTATGAGCTTCATAAAGGTGGGATTTATTGCAGAGCTCTTGTATTGGATTGCATTGGATGTAGCTGTGTGTACCTAACAAACTGGCAACAGATTCCAGCTTCAAAGCAGTAAATCTGTGTTAACTTGTAGGGAAAGAGAGGACAGTTAACTATGCATGATGAATATGGATCACAAACATTGAAGGGATGCTTGGGAAGAAATTAGGTACAGCGTGGACAAAGTGACAGGAGAGAAGAGAAGAGAAGAGACAGAGTGAAAGGTGTGCACTTCTTTAGGTGGAGAGGGAGAAGACGGCTAATGTGTGTCAACCATACTGACAGGTCAGAGGCCTGCAGCTGTCTGTCTAAACGTC
Source organism: Enoplosus armatus (assembly GCF_043641665.1). Lineage (NCBI taxonomy): Eukaryota > Metazoa > Chordata > Actinopteri > Centrarchiformes > Enoplosidae > Enoplosus > Enoplosus armatus. The sequence goes on along the minus strand of NC_092180.1, from coordinate 19,800,884 downwards.
TCTCTCCCTCCTATCGCTCTCTTATCTGTGTGTGTGTGTGTGTGTGTGTGTGTGTGTGTGTGCGTGTGTGTGTGTGTGTGTGGTCTCAGTCTCTTACCTTTCTTCTCATCTCTCTCTTTCTGGCTGTCTCTCTATTTGTTTGTCCCTTCCCACAAGTCTAAAGTTGTTCTTCTTTAACATCTATCTTGCATCCCGCTTCACAAACACACACACACACACACAAACATGCACACATACTCTCTCCCTCCCTCTCCTGATCTGTCTCTGAGCCTCTCACTTCTGTCCTCAGAGTGACACATCACAACAGGATCCAGCAGACATGGTCCAATGGCCGTCGGACCCTTTTTGCCCTGCTGTCTAAACTGGAAACTGTCAACACTACACAACAGTACATGAGAGACCTTAATACTGAATTAGCATTTAGCCTAGAATAACGAGGTCAAGTTTAAATCTTGCACTTTATGTTAATGTGTTATCAATATTCAGCACTGCTGAATTCGAGCTTCATTTCAGCCTTCAATGTCACTGAACATGGAAATTATGATGATGTTGCTTCCATTCCCCACTCGTAAAACCAATAAACAATGATAAGTGATGTGATATTGATAGCGACAAATGCTGCTTTAAGCTATTCTCCTCTGCTTTGTCTAATCTTCCACCCAAATCTGTCTGTGCCTCAGCCTCCACAAGATACCAGCATGTTTGTCAAAAATAACCCATTACACAGCGTTGAAACTGCAGGCTTAAAATTGCATTCCAATTCAGTTAAATTCAATTTTATTCATATAGCGCCAAATCACAATCAAATTCATCTCATGACACTTTACAAATAGAGCAGGTCTAGACCTCTTCATATTATTACAGAGACCCAACAGTTCCCACCATGAGCAAGCACTATGGTGACAGTGCCAAGGAAAAACTTCCTTTTAAGAGGCAGAAACCTCGAGCAGAACCAGACTCTAGGTGGGCGGTCATCTGCTTTGACCGGTTGGGTTTGACCATTTGACCTTAAATTCATGATGAAATAAAAAAAAAAAAGAGGCTGTCAAAGTCATAGAAAAAGGAAATCTGTGATGCTTTTCTAGAGGTAGTCAGCTATAAACATTTTTAGATTGCTTAACTAATGTTAATGTAGGCTCACTGTAGGTCAAGAGTGGGTGCACTGTGCAGTTGTATTATTAACAATAACAAAAAATATACATGCTGCATTATGTCAATATTTTATGCAACTGATGGCCTTCTTTGGAGCTGCCCTGATTAGTTGATCAGTGCAGTAGAATAAGTGTAAGTGGCAGACTAGACATATGTGTCTTGTTCTAAATTACGATTTTATGATTATAATCTTTAATGGCAGAGACTGAAAAAACTGTTTCAGGATTTTCAAGCCAAACTTATGATGTATATATTTTTTTAAAACATGTTCTCACTTGGTATTTTAGGATTGGGTGATGGTTAGGATGAACTAATGATGGTAACCAGTGCAACAATTTAAATAAATAACTAAATATAATCTAATAATACATTGTCTCTAATATTACTACACAGACCCCCTCAGTGCATCAGCCTCCACGACACCAATAAAAGAAATCTGCAAGGGCCAAGTTGGCTTCAAAGTGTATGTCTGTTTTATTATTATTTATTGCAAGGTTCATTTTATTGTTCGCAGTATATTGTCATATATTCAAGCCTGTGATGCCACAACCTTTCCTCTTGGGAAGTCGTTGGTAAAGACATTTGGTAAATTATATTTGGGTGTATTTTGTATTTTACTACATTTAGTAAAATATTTAAAAATTGAATTTATATTTCAGCAACAGCTTAAAGGTGTGGTGTTATGCTACTTAAAATCCATGTAACTGTATTTCATTATCATACCTTTGGTTCAGAGGACTGTAAAGACAGCTCTGCAGGAGACAAACCACTGAAAGCCAAAAGGCTGAGATTGCTGCTTTAAAATAATGGGTTGATATGATTATTGAGGAGCAAAATTTCCTCCAGGAGAGATTTACAGATGGCAAAGATGATTTGAGGAGATTATAAATTCATTAATTTACACATATGTTGATTGTGATGACCCAATTGCTGTTACTGTAAATAATTCCTTTGTTGTTTGTTTTGTGCAGCTCTTGCACTCAAACATTACAAGTTCAGACACCAACCTGTAATGCAGGCATCTGGACTTTTCCTCATCTACTGATTAATCTGATTCTGAAGCAGATACAGAATCATCTGAGGACAAGAAGTACAAAAAGAAGTTCCACTCCATGTCCAAGCCCAAAAAATGTCACACAAGAAAACAGGGATGTGAGGAAGTGTTGTCAGTCTTTCTTTGGACTGCAGTCCAAAATGAGGTTGCCTGAGCACTATGCTAGCAGAGACATGTTGGACCTTCCCCAGACAAATTCCAGTCATTTAAAAGTATCATAAAAGTCACATAACTGCAGAGGGCACTACCTAACATCTTCAAAACAATTGGAAAATTCATTTGTGATCACATGTTGTGACATCTCTCATGTTTTCTGGACCCAGTCGGCAGTGTTCATATCCAGTGTAATTTACCATCAAACCACTGAGTCAAATGCTACTGTGAAAAGTTAAATCTTTCCTTGTTTCACTGTAAGCGATGCTTAGCTTGCAAGGCTTTCCCCCCTCTACCGCTGCTGCTTCCTGGGGTGTTACAGTTTGAATCCTTTATATTCCCTCACAGTCAGTAACTCACCAAGAGCTTGCTAGGCCTGCCTTCTACAATTTTTCTAACTCTTTTCTTGATGTTACGCCAGCGGAGTCTACGATACAGTGCTTTATCCATCCAACTGGCTCACTTACCGTGAATAGGCTTAAGATGGTAATCCTGTTATCGGGGAATACTACTTGGCACAGACTCAGACCCCCACACACACACACAGGCACTCAGACACACAAAAACACTCGCGTAAGCACACAGGATGCAGCGTCTGAGGAGAGTGTGGGAGAGGAAGAGGGAAAACATGCAGAAATGACAAAGTGACAGAGAGAAAAAATAGAGTAGTGCGGGTTGATAATAGCAGCTTGAACCGATGAACAGAAACTGAGAGGTAATTGTTCCCAGTTTGCTTTACAAACAATGGCTACATTGAATGACTTAAAGTGACAAGATGTGGATGACATACTGTATAAGATAAACTTGCGCATGGAAATATCTATTTTAATTATCTGTCACCGGGAGGAGAGATGGAGGGACAGAACAAAGCAGTTGAGAGGAGAGGAAGAATAAACGGATGGTTAAAAGGGTAAGAGACTAGAGTGTGTAATAAATATCATTTCAAGCATCACTGCCTCAATGGACGTTACTTTGCTGATTCATGGCGTCAGGTGTTGGGAAGCTCAGGGAGTAAAGAGATGTGTGGGAACAGGTGCGTACAAGAGAGAGGGAAGAGAGTTGTTTTCTTCTTTCATCTGGAAATGAATGAAGAACATGTGGGTGAATAACGGGTAGGAGACAAGAAATCAGCTGAAAGAAGAGATGAGAATAGAGGAAAGGCACAAAAGAAGAAAGGGTGAAGCAGGGAAGGGAGAAAAGGGACACAAGAAAAGGTTAACAAGGGATGTAGACAAATTTGGGAGAAAATAACAACATGATTGATAAGAGAGAAAAGAAAAACAAAACAAAGATCGGACCAGGAAACATGAGAACATTTGAAAAAGCAAAAAATGACTGAGAAAACTGAGAGGGAGTGCAGAGCAGGCATTTAACAGAGCCAAGTGAGAGGAAAAATATGAGATGAATGTTTATTCATAATGTCAATCGAATGGCATTTTCATTATGTTAACTCCATTTATTAACGGCTGCCTGTTTAAATGTGTAATCAATAGCCTAGGAAATTGACAGGCCTACTTTAAGCAAGTAGCTGGACTCAATTATTGTCAATATGAGCATGATTGATTTTACATCAGTGAGCTCTTACACACGTTACTTAATGTAGCCGCCTGTATCTGAATAAAACCAAGCAACAGATGCCATCAGTCTCTCTTTTTATATATATATATATATATATATGTATGTATGTATGTATATATCAGTGTGAAACACCTTCCACCCCGCGGTGCAGAGATCACACGACACAAAGTTCAATAAAACTGACTCATTGATATTGAACACGCCATCCCTCTCTCTAACCTTGTCATACAATATGGATTCCTTCATCGCTCTTTCTGCCTCTGTAATATGAGACCAAGGCTGTGATGAGATTACAGGAAGCAGCGGAATCATCAGCATTTACGATAATGTCATGATCTTTGAAAAAAATATATGCTGTGTGCTCATGAAGTCATTGACACCTATGATGGTGCACTGTGTTTGTAAGCATAGATAGGATAATAACAGGTAATATGACTCTGAAGCTCAGCATGTTTTCCATTGCTTGTGCTTGAAAGATGCCTGATTTTTAAGCATATTCAGAAACTACTACTACTTACTTGCCTTCTCCCATGTGGAAAAAAAACAAAAACTTACATAATTCACATTTTTGGAGACATTTCAAGAGTTTGCTCAACATTTCCTTGACCATCAGATGGCCTGAGTCTGAGCGGAACAAACAGGGGCCGACAGAAACAGCAGACATCAGCAGCTCTCTCCAAACGGCCTGTGTGTCGACAGCCGCCAGCAGCAGTGTCAACCGCTACCTTACACGCTACACCCATGTTGGATGTGTTAGCTGTAATGAGCAGTGGCTAATTAGCACAAGCATGGCATGGGATAGCGGAATTTGAGCACTCACTTTTGTGTGTGTGTGTGTGTGTGTGTGTGTGTGTAGAGCAGATGATGTCATTGCTGAGTGGCCTGATGATGCCAGGATGCTGAGAAATGAAAAATGGAGGGAGGGAAGTGAAGACAGAGGCTGACAGATATCTATCTACCTTCAGGTGTACCGATACGTATCAGAAAACCAAGAGCCAGAGATTCAGCTACATTGATACACAACCACTGATGGTTCTGCATGTCAAAAAATTATCTTTCCAAGTCACTGTACTAGTTACTTTCTCTCTGCATTTATTTGCCTGCTTGTGTAAGTGTGTAAGTGTGTACAACCCAGCCAGCTCACTACTTTGGCACCACAAACCTCACTTGAAGAAGGCGACATGTGCGTGAACCATGAGAACCATTTTGCATTGAAAGTGTCCTAAAATTGCTGAATGATCTATAATAATTATCCAATAAAACAGGCTCCTTGGTGTTAGTGTTGCAAATCTCCTTTCAGTGTAAACTGCTGCAAATGGCTGCTTAAGATGACTTTAAGTAGCCACTTTATGAGCTCACTGTGAGTGCAGGGCCACCTTGTGAGAGCGAGCTAGCCACGTTACATTCCAATATAAACTATTCTGACACTGCAAGTTGTGTTCCCAAGGCAGATCATGTAAACTTTCTAAATTGCAGATAAAAACGTTTAATTCCAGGCTTCTCCATGTCTATCTATCTGTTGTCTGTCTATCTCTGTCTATTCAATTCAATATAGAGTCCACTTTTTTCCACCATTTCATTTAACTTTGTGAGCACAGACACACAGACATTTAGACATCATCTTTATTATTTTTAGCCTCAGAGAGGGGTCTGTCTGCAAAGTACAGTGCGTTACCACGGCAGCAGACACTCCAGAGACACTCAAACATACAGACAAGGTATAGAGGAGTCCAGTACAGAGTCGTACCCCTCGACTCATCACCAGCAATATTAGGTTTTTTTTTTGTTTGTTTTTGCCTTGAGATCTAATTTGTTCTCCTCTCTTTCAATGTCTCAAGTAGTCAAGGACGCAGATGGGAAGGCTCACTCACACACTCTCACAGACACTTCTGAAGTAGTTTGGTCCTGTTGTGTTTCTAGTTTCTATTCGAAACTAAAGTGTCAGGCAAAGAGATATGCACACACGGCACAAAAGCTACATTTTAAAATTGACTTCATCGAGTGTTGGATAAGTGATTGCAGTGGAAAGGTTGATTAGCCTGCTGAATTTATACCAACATTGCTTCATGAAGGCGCAGCAGCGATTCCACCTACTTTAAGCCAACAGTTTTATCTCGCCATATTTTGCTCTATCTACATATATAAAAAAATGCCTGTACAGCTTAAAGAGATAACCTTACAAAGCACTGAATACCAAATAATGTTTTTGAGTGCAGCACAACGGGTACACAACATATGTACTGTATAGCAGATGTTCTCTCTCTCCGTCTATTGGAAGCACACATTTATTTCCATCCGTCCTTGAGTTTGAACACTCTGTTGGTCAGTTATATAACAGTGAACACAATGAACACAATTCGCCAGCTCTTGACCCTGTCTGTTTTCTTTTACTCGTGGTCAGCATGTACTTTGCACAGTGCAAACCATCACCGGTGTTCCCCCAGTCTCTTTCTATTCTGTGTTCTCACTTTTTCTCTTTCTTCGTCTTTCACTTTCAACGTTCTACGTCTCCGGTTCTTATTTACATTCATATTCTCAAACACACATTTCGAGCATATGGCTGTGGGTGTAACGTATTGTGGTTTTATTTAAGGTGGGTTGAAGCTTGAGGTTTGAAAGGGAGTTGTATCATCAAAGAGATTCAGAGGTTGCCTCTCTCTCTCCCTGCTGTCTCTCTCTCTTTCTGAAATATGTCTTACTATAAATGTTACAGATTTTCATGTCTACAGATGCTTCATGTTCTTCTCGGTTTACTCCATCACCATATATCCCTGCCTCATCTCCTTTATCATGTCTCCCTTCTATTTTTATCCTCCCCACTGTTCCTTCTTCATTTTGCTGCCATGTTCGATATCAATCAGAGAAAACCTGGGCGATGAAAAATAGTTCAGCTGTAACCCTCTGCTTCCCACATGACCCCCCTCCTCTGCCCTGATCTTCGTTTTCTACTCGCCTTTTGCATCTTCTTTCTGCCCCTCCATCCAGTTAGGGGTCAGGCAGTGACCTTGTTTGCATCTAGGTCGTGTTCCCACTGAGTGCTTGTGCAGCCTCGTGCTGCCACCCGATCAGCCTTGCTTTCAGCCTCACTATCGATCGCCTTCCACTCACCCCTCAAGGACGGAAATCCAAACCCATATTCCAGACCGCAGCCCTCGTCTCCCTCCATCCATCCCTCCCTCCTCCCCAACGTCTTTCTTTTCTCTGCCTTTCCACTTTTCTCTTCTATGGCTCTCTCCACCTTTTCCTCTCTTATAGAATTCATCACACACACACACACACACACACACACGCACGCACGCGTGCCGGTCTCAAGGTTGCAATGACCAGCAGACCCATGAATAAATAATAAGGAGGTAGGAATCACTTTCAGAAAAACCATTTACTCTTCTATTGTGTTCTTGAAGAAGCCATGTGAGTGTATGTGTGTGTGTGTGTGTGTGTGTGTGTGTGTGTGTGTGTCTGCGTGTGTGAGTGAGTGTGTGTGTGTGTGTGTGTGTGTGAGTAACAAGAAAAGCTTTGTGAGTGAGGCTACAGTGCTTTGTTAACTAAAAGCCCGGCTGTCCCTGGAGTTAACTTGAGCGATGCTACAAGCACCTTCTCCGTGACCTCTAACACTAAGGTTTGTTCTTGTGTGTTACTGTACTTAATTGTCTTCCTTTAGTTCTTTGATGAGTCTTTAAATATTCAGAGAAGTAATCACTGTGCTCGACAGGAGGACAGTATAGGAGGAAATCATTGCATATCATTGCCTCACCCTGTTGCTTACAATCTTGAAACTCTATACTGTAATGCTTTAAATTCCTTCAAATGCTCTAATTTGTCATGACAAAGAGCAAAAAATACCTCAATTTGAACCAGCTGTTTTCTTTCTCTTTGCAAAAATATGCACACTATTTGGACTTTTCCCAAACCAGGCTGCTCCTTCAGGTGAACTAACTGTTTCTGACATGATGCATGGCTTGTTGCTGTTGGTCTGAAGTGTAGAAAAGATAGAGGAGAGAGAAAGCCTAAAAGAAATAGAGAAAGAGGCAAGAGATGAGAAAAAAAATAAAAGAGCTAGACAGGGAAAGGAATGAAAACAAAAAGATCAGTTTGGTGGAGAGAAATAAGACAACGACCAAAGAAGCACAGAGAGAACAAAGACATGTGAAGAGATCTGCGGTGAAGGATAGGAAGAGTGAGAAAGACAAAGCGATGGAGGCAGAGAAAGAGACACTATGAGGGGAAAAAAGACTGCAACAAAAAGAGGAAGAAAGAAAGACAGACAAAGACAGACAGACAGAGAGAGAAATGATTAGATTCCTCTCTCCTCTGTATGGATCAGGACGAGAGCTCCCTTTTCAATCCAATCAAGCTCAGGCAAAGGTAAACAATCAGTCTTGATATAGGATTGGATAAATCCTCAATCAGACTCATTCTCCGTAAAGCAGCTATTTATTGGGCTGGCCTCACATCGCTAAATTGGATCCTCCTTCTGAGGGAGGTGAAGAGAGAGAGAAAGAGTGAGAAAGTGGATGGGAAAGTCTGCATCAACTCAGGCCCTTGCGTTAAAAAATAATACTCACTTTAAAAGTCTTTCCCGGTAATACATCTAGAGTGAAAATGCAACAAAAAATCCACTGCCAATCAGAACTCATACATCATATTCCTATGATCTTAAATAGACCCATCAAAATGTGGGACACGAGCGGCTCTCTCCCAAAGCTAGAAACCAGATAAAAGATTCTGAACTGCTATGAAACGGCTTATCTGATTAATAAAAGATAAAGCTCTAATGTTCTTTAAAGACTCAGTGTGGTCTGCTCTGCAGTGGGTGTGTTTATCAGCAAATGTATTAAAAATGTTGTCGGCACAAATTTGTAAGTGTATTGTTTCTCTGAAGGGTGAATGCAGAGAGTGTTATGAGGACATTCAAGCTAAACTGGATACATCCATAAATGATAACAAAGCAGCCAGAAGACTTGAACATCTTGTCTGTCTGCCGAAACCTAGAGGCCAACACAAGCTTCTCAGTGAGGATGGAAAAAAAAGAAAAAAACATGCTTCACTTTGGTAGCTGTTCATCTGTTGTCTTTCTTTTTCGTCTTCGGGGGGTGAATCCACGAATTCTCCAAAGAATGAAGTCTTGTTCCAAACTAAGATGAAAACTACTCTTACACCATCATTGCTTGTATGAAAGTAAAACACCACAGCATCTTTTTTGAAAATGTTATGGCTGCAGTTTATTTAAATATTCCTCTACTTTGAAAATACTGACCAGTTTGCTTTGGGTAATAATCTTTTCACACCATTGCCGTGGGTATGCTGCATAGTGTTTTGGAATGATGGCTTCCATGCACAGGACATATTTGTCTGAGATTGCAGCTAATTGGCAAACAATTAAAAAAATGTCTCGAGCCTTTGAAACACTGCAGATTGAATACACTTGTACAGATGTAAATCAAATGCACAAGGCAGCCAATTACCACATACAAAGCATTCGGTCAGCAGCAAGGAACGCAAACTAACCACCTCATTTTGAATTATGAATATATGCTTTTCAGGCATGAATTGCTGTAAGCTCCTCTAGGTCAATGTCACGGATTACTTTTATCCCAAGGCCTCCTGAGCTTCATGGTTTGGGTATTTTGTTCGGAATGTGTAGCAAATAGCAGTAAAACACACACTGACATAAGAAAAAAAGGCTTTACGAGCTTTAATTTTTGCTCTAAAAGACAAAAACACACACACAATAAATCCGAAACACACAACTTTGTGCAACGACAGAATAGTCCATGTGTGTAAAGAAGAGGAGGTATGGAAAGCTGTTAGGATGGATGAAGGAGAGCTGGGGTGACAGGGATCAGATTATCAATACAGCCGACGGAGCGCAGTGGAAACTCTGTAAGCCCAATGGGACCAACTGCAGAATGCTGCAGTGTGCTACTCCAGCAGAACGCACTGGGACAGAGGTCAGCACGCTCACTTTACTTCTATTCTACTCTACTCTATTCTATTCTATGCTCACAGGCTGGGAAGACGGATGCTTATCTGACTTCTCTGGTTATTGTAGATGATTTTTCTTTTCTAATTTTTGACAGATTTGGACAATTTGTGTCCTTTTAGACAAGGGAGGACATGTGACAAAGGTCGGGCAGTCAAACTCTCATTGTGAGCATGCAACAGCTTCTAAAACCTACAATTTATAAAAATGAAAGCTCTACTTTTCTCCTCTATAATGTTAATGCATGCATGTGTTGTGCATGCGTGTACAACGTGCACATAGCAGTAATGCATACACTGCAAGTTGAGATAAACATACTAACACACACACACACACACACACACTAACACAGACATGATTATCTTGACTTTGAATCGTTCTTTCCTCTTTATCACAATAAGCATCACCATTTTTTCTCTTATCTCTTATCACTGTAATCTTTCTTCATTTCTCCGGTGTCTAATCTTCCATCACTCAATTTCTCTTTTATTGTCCTTACACTGTTTCATCCTGTTGTTATAATCTAATCTCTGCCTCTCCCCCGCTCTCTCCCCCTGCATGTGTATATGTATGCCACCTTCTACATGACCGCCCTCTAATACGTTTGTTTCTCATTGACTACACTGACACATGTTGTCGTCAATATGTGCTGCATTCAAGAATAACATTAAGAATTACAGCTTGTTGTTTGTTTGAGTCTATATTTACACATGTGATGACACAGTTCAGTTGTTGTTGTTTCATTGGCAGGTATAATTTCCAGGATGCTTAACTTACTAGGTTTCATATTTGATGCATTGTGGATGTAAGGAACAAGACTGTGGGCTATTTAACAGTTGAGAATTCACACAATGTCTAAATTTAGGAAGTGAAATGGGAATTAACAGAAATAATAATAATCTTTTTAAGGCTAGTTAGTATTGTTGGTTGCGTTCCTTACAGAAGTCAAAGTAATAAAATAATCTTGGTCGGCTTATTAGTTTTCTTTGGGGCTTTCTACAGCACCTACTGTAATTGTCTTCATCAACTGTCATGAAATCACATAATGACATCACATCACGTGAGACCTGAGCCAGTTTCATTCGCTTACCTTGAGATGTCATTGAAAGCTCAGAAAACAACAAGTAAGTGGACCTTGAGTTGAGATTATTTTGTCAATTATACAGAGGCCAGGGTCAAGAATGAATTTCTGTGTGCAAAATATATCCAGGTCATAATTTCAAAAATGTTCTTGCACACCATAAAGTCTAAGCAACAAGGACAATCTTGTTGTGGGCTTTTATGTAAAACCAAAGAATCCTGCACACTGTCCAGCACTTGAGCTCACTTTATTAAGATGGCGTTTCAGTCCTCAGACCTTCAACTGGCAAAATTCATACAGACAGAGGTTGTATGAATTTTGCCTGACAAAGGTCTGCCTGACGGAGGTCTGTATGAATTTTGCCTGATGGAGGTCTGAGGACTGAAACGTGTTGTTAAAAACCTGCAATGAGATTGTCATGTTGAACATGGATGATCCCTTCATCCGATCTGCCTTGAACCCTTTTACTAAGATATAATTCAGTTGATCTTTTTTCAAAATTGATCAAATTAGATGGATATATCCTCAAAGGCTATTTTAGACTTGTATTGGAAATCTTTCTTAAATTGTGAAACAATTTTGAGCTGACCCTAACATACATCAAGATGATAAGTTGATGATTTGAAGTCTCAACCTCAGTTTTCCTGTTCGAGGGTATAAAGCTAATGAAATGTTTTCACTACTGAAACTCTTTGTCTTGGTCTGTTATCTGTTTCTTTGTGCCTTTGTTTGTTAGTGTGTGTCTCCATACATTTCCTCACATACACACGAATGCAGGCACACACACACACTCACTCACCCAGTGTCTCTTTGCCAGAGGCAGTGTAAGTCTTCCTTGTGCACACACTATATACATTTTACATTCTGACAATGTGACCAATGTGATCATTATTCAAAATACACTGCCACCTCCGACCCAGAGAACAAGCAATCACTGACGCAATTTCCTACATCTTTGAACTGCTCCAGGGAAATGAACCTGTGTTTTTCAGAGTGCGTTTTTATAATGATTATTGTTCCAGTACCAGTGAAAATAAAAGTTTTATTACAAGTCGTCTCTGTTTGTTTTAGGGCACACAGCCTGTAAATGTGGTGTGCATCTGTGTTTGTGTGTGTGTGTGTGTGTGTGTGTGTGAATGAGAGCCAGGGAAAGATGGATGGATCAAATAAGAGAGAAATGACAGTTAGTATAGACAGGTCAGGTCAACAGTTCCATGTGTAATTAGATATTGCAGCTACGCACAAATGATTAGTTTGCATCTACATAGTCACACACACACACACACACACACACAGAGTCGGTACACACATAAACACAAACAGAAAAAAACGAGGCCTAGACACAGGCACTGTTTTATTCATGTTGATGTGATGCCAGTGGACATGCACCCGTGAGGAACACTGCTTTTCTCACCTCACACACTCCCACACAAATACACACAAAACACACAATCCCTCCGCAGTCACCTCAGTTCATTTTACATCTAGCTCTGTAAGCTCATACACACACGCACACACAGACCCTGGTCCAAAATGTTCTGCTGGAGTTCAACCCAGGAAACCAGATGTGTCCAGTGTTGGCTGCATCTACTGTTCTGTGTGTGTGTGTGTGTGTGCTTGTTTGAACATATGTCTGGCTGCTTGTTCATTTATGAGCGTGTGTTTGTGTGCACATGAACATATAGTATGTAAATATGTTTGTGTTTGTGCTTAAATGCTCTCATACATACAATATGTATTTATGAAAGAATAAAGGCCATGCTATTTTTTAACCCACTAATCGGCTGCACTCCAAACGCAGCATGTGCAGCTCAGTCTGAGCTGTTGTATAATAGCATTTGTTCTTCTTCACTTCTTTCCAATGTAGCTAAAAAAGGACAGAAGGAAATTCAGTTGTGCAGTGAAGTGGACAGCAAATAATTTCGTACTGTGATTTATCATATATTGTATTTACCTTAACACATATGACACTTCTTGTGCTATATTATTATAAATCATATGCTGAAGATTCAGTGATGCAGCTGCACAGTTAGCCTTGCTGAAAGGCAAACTGTGAGTAAATTGTAAGTAACTGTTTACAGCAGGCAGAGCACATTTAGCCTACCAGCTGTTCTGGGGAATTAAACCCATGACCTTTAAATTACAAGCATATTCTCTAAAGCCTGAGCTACTGCTGCAGTTATTCATTAAAACTATTTGTATAATGTTAAACCACATATACTGAATGCGTCACTAACAAACACAGAGGACTCAGGTAAGAACCAACTGATATTAATGTCCACTTGAGGACACTTAGTTAGTGCCACTATAAGGCAAATAAAAGGAGGAGATTGTGTGACTCAGCACAAACAGAAGCAGAGTGACACTATAAACAAGACTAATGGCTCATGGATATATCATATGATTTATGCCAGCCAGGGCAGGGTGTGTGTTGTAACTGATGCTAATCATAGGATATGTTCATGTCGCCTGCAGTCTTTTCAGTCACCAGCATGTTTTGCCCCCACATGCTTGCTTGCAAAATAGGCACACCATGCCAGTTTTCCAGATTTAGGGAGGTGTTCATGCATTATAACAACATCAACAGCTTGAGAAGACCTTGGGCTTTGCTATATTTGTGTCAGGAAAAATGGGACTCTTATGAAGATGAAGCTTGAGATATGCATTAATAATCCAGCAAAATTTAAGGTGGAGAGGTCTGCAAATTTGGAATTTATTAAAGCCAAAAGCAGCCACAAGTACTGATGGCTCATTGATTACACCATTGTCAGGGAGAGTACTCAACTGTGATTGGCTGGAGGATGGACGGGTTTTCTTTACTGACAGATACACTGCTCTGATGTAGCAGATTGATCACCTATATTAATATCCATCTAGAAAAAATTAACCAGCCATCTTGCTGTTGATTATATTCTATTTAGCAATTATACAATTTATTTGTGAAACCCCACCAAAGTTTTACTTGTATATTACAAATTATTATTAGAGGGCTTTATGACACAAGACTGAATAAAACATTTCATTAAATAATTTTAAAGTATATTAATATCTGTGTGTGTAATTTGACCGAACACTGGAAAAGCTTCATTCATCCATCCAACCATCAGTTGCCATGTTCATCTACTGTATAGAGATCACACATAGTGTAGGATGTTGGATTGCTGACAGTTTGTGTTCAGAGCCACTAGAAACACTATTGTACAAGTGTCCTTGAGCAAAACCCACCTGCTCACTCAGTGAAAGTCACTCTAGATAAAAGGCTTCAACATATATGTAAAACAGTCCATCAGCAGGTGGTTTGGGAGCTTACCTGTGGTCGTGGGTGTCCTTTAACAATACACTGAAGCACTAGTGTGTCTCCTTCTTTGATGGTGTAGATTCTCTCACTGATGTTATCATCCTTGACGTTACATGCTGCGCCTGAGTGCACGATCTGGGCGTTGGCTGGAGCTGTGAGTGAACGCATGGACACACACACATGCAGAGACAGGCATGTATCCATGCGGACATACACATAGACACACACACACACACACACACACACACACACACAGAGGGAGAGAAACCACATTACATATTTAGTAACATCTCTGCAGCATAAAAAAGGTCATTTCTTTTGTGGATGTATGTGTAATACTAGTGCTAGTATCGATGACTCAGATAAAGAAATATATCACATTACTCCTGCATCTGCATGAACAAGCCTTTTAGGAAAATGCTGGAGTGTTACATGTGTCGGTGTTTGATGAGAGGAGCAGACATTTATTGTAAAATTGACTATTTAAGAAGGTCAGAAGGCTGATTCTTCACTCTGGGACAGTGCTTTTGTCTTATACAGTATAGAGTGTGCGATAACAACAATCTTGCAAGTGCACGTCACACAGCACAAGATGGGTTTAATGAAGTCTTGGTTGAAATTGGTGTCAGACTGTGCGATATCAGTTTTGAGGCATGGCAGATGGTGCAATGAATGCCTTGTGAATCCTGGCACTAAGATGGAAAAAAAAACAGATGCAAGAAGAGATATGTCATCAACTGGCATCATCTATCATCATACATCAAAAGAACGTGCCAGGGAAGAAAGGGCAACATGAACGGTCAATTTTGCAAAGTGAGTTTGAGGTAAATGTGTTTTTAGTAGTTGCATTATGCTAACTAGTTGCTTATTAAACTTGGGTTGTAGCAACAGTCACATTGTGGTATTTTGTTCCGTTTGACGCAGCTCTCTGAAGCTCTGAATACGTCTGTGGACTTGTCTGTGTGATATGACGGCTTGATTCCACCGGCCGCAGCTGCGACACATTCCAGACGCCGGAGCTGATTGGGTTAGGGATGATTATTTTTTCATGATGGAACCTGCATCAAGCTACACGGAGTAGATCAAGCCCGACAGGAAGTCAGACACAGTAACAGCATAGAGCATTCTGTCAATTTTCAAAATAAAACACCCTGTGCAGACTCCCGATCGTACATCACATCACTACATCAACATTACATCATACCGGTGGCAGCAGGCCAGAAGTCAACCGGTCAGAGGACTTTTGACAACATGAACGATGAGAGATTCATCTTGGAAATGTAAGAACACAAGATCATATATGACACCATATGATATATATGATCCTTTTTATAAGGACAACACCAGAAAGGACAAGGCATGCAATTCAATTGCAAGAGTTTTTGGAGTGGACGGTGAGTATAACCTACTATTTAGCTAACGTACAAATATGTGATTTTTCCCAACTTAATGAATGTGACTTGTACATTCAAGCACTTGTAAGAGCCATTCAGTTGTTATCCATCTTGAAAAAATGACCAAATCAACAGAATCTGAGCAAGTTTACGAAACTGGGCAGGCAAAATGCTCTGCTTCTGCAATGCTCTCAGTGGGGTACGCAGCCGTGCAGAGGTTCTGAGCCACACCAGGTGGACCAGAAGGGTGAGACCACCTTTTTGGTTGACAAAAAATTGCACCACATTTCTCTCACGACACATCAACTTTCGCCAATGGGCAGTATTTACAAGATTTACACAGAGAAAATACCTGAGAACCAATCATTGGGTAGTAAAATGTAGTATTCATTTGGCTTAGGTAGAACAATATTTAGGTTCTACCAAAATCCTCATCAAAATCATCATATTGAAATTAAATAAACATATTGCCCATAGCTCCATACTCAGGTCTGACACTGAAGAAACAACAGGCTGTGAAGGCAACTGCAGAAATAACGGATGATAGATGCATGATGGGAGATCTACCATGTCTGCACAGCACTGACCCATAAGTAGGGCTGGCTTGCGTGCAAGTAGCCTCAGATGGCTTCACCTCCCCTATGATGAGGGGAGACAGGAGGGAGGAGGGGAGAGACAGACAGAGCGAGAGAAACAGCGGGTGAGGAGGAAAAGGCCAGAGAGGAGTGTGAAACCCCAGAGAGAGGCGTAGGGGACGGGGGAGTACAATGATGTGATTAGCATCGATTCACAGGGAGAACAAATTTTCACTGTGCTCTACAACTGTTATCATTGAACAGACAGGAAGGAAGTGGGCGGCCTGTTCACCTTAAACTTCAACTCGATCAGACATAACAACGCAGAGCGCGATCTTCTCCAGAAATCAAGTTCAAAATAAAGGAAGGCTCTGAATCTGTCGCTGCATGTTCTCCTATATGGAACAAGCTGGAGCTGTTAGTAGCTTAAGGTATTGGGACACAGCGAGTGTGCCTGTCCACTTACATTTGTTCATTTGAATGACATTTCCACTTTACTAGATAAGGATTTTTTTCTCTCTCGTGAAAGAAAAAAAAGACTGTAGGTCAGATTCAGGCTTGCAAATACTCACGTCGTTGCACACACTTAGCGACACACATAAACAGCTCTTGAAGCAGCTCTCTACATTTAAGAGGCTGCTTGTTAAGTTGTGTGTTTCCTGCTCTGTTGTCCCTCTCTATCCTTCGTCTTGACCTCAGTATCTCTCTCTGTCTCTGCAGCACATGGTGTCTGACTTACAGGGGAAGAAAAAAAAACGTGGAAAGAGTTCAAGTGCTCAAACCTAAAAACACATTCAGAAGTTGTAAATATGAGTTAGATTTCAAATGCTTCTCTCCAAGACATAAAAGATGGGATATTTCAACTGATTTAGTTCAGGCATTGAACAAAATAACCATAATTTCACTCATTTCCTGAGCATACCTGTTCCTTTACAGCAAACACTGACGCTTCAGATTTATACTTTCACACATGGGAGCTGCCCAGTATAATTGCAGTCTTTATCTACTGGACACTGAGCAGATCCAGTGGAGCAGTTGTGGGTTAAGTGCCTTGCTGAAGGGCACGTTGATAGCAGTTTGCCGTGGGATGGGAGGTCATGTCTTATTTGTATTCCCTGAGCTTTCTTTTGACCAGGCTAGACCTAGGCTTCCCTAGTACAAATCTCTACCAATCAACCAATTAAAACTTAACCCATGAAAGGATAAAAGTATTAAAAACATGTGGTAACAGAGCCGCGTTTCAGAGGTGTGCTGCGCTAACTCAGAAAGACGGAGACATGATATAAATGGTGAATAATTGTCTCTTTACAGCTTATTGGCGTGTCGGCACTAGTTTGACTCTCCGGAGAGGGAGGGAGGTCGGACAGAGCAGCTCCTCTCTCTGCTCTCGCCTCCGGCAGCTTGGCTGCTTCAACTGTCTGATCGACTAGAGAAAGGGAGGCTGAGAGAGAGGAGGAGGAAATAAAGGCAAGAGAGAGAGAGGAAGAAGAGAGAGAGGCAGGAGAGGGTGAGAAAAAAAATAGCAGAAAAGTACAGAGAGAGGGAAAAAACTATACAAAAAGAGAGAAGGCAAAAAACAAAGAGGGAGCAAAAAAAGCAAAGTTGAAGAAGAAACAAACTGTAGAGGCAAGGAGAGTCAGACAGAATGAAACTGAGAACAGGAAGTCCGGATGTTGAGACAAATTAATGTAACCAGAGATTTGATAAAGCAATTGAAAAGATATCAATTAGAAGGGGTACTTAATGTGAAAAAAAAAGGTAATAATCATAAGACTGAGAAAGAAGTAGGCAAATGTAGTCGGCCAAAGAAGAGAGACTGACAGGTAGGCCAGAGGGAGCATAGGCGAGGCTGCTCAACAGCGCGATGCATTCAAAAGCAAAACAAAGGAATGATGCAAACAAAGCAAGAGGGCTCAACCTGTTACTCTACAGAGACATCTCATACACAATATTCAGTGACGCAACATAGTATTTGACAATTTCTTTGGGTTCAATAGAGGTGTTGCATCCCACCGCCCCACGTGTTTATGATTGCTAAGATATACCCAGCATCCACTACTTTGTTGCTCGCAACGCAAAAGCAGCATCACAGATTAGATTACACATGTTACACATTGATTTAGCGATGAGTACTTTCATCAAAACTGCCATTTTTATCAACACTAGACGGATCTGTTTGAGCTGTGTAAAAATCTAACTCAGATGAGAGACATAAAATAGCTTACACTGAAAAATATTTTCATATGTGCATGTAATTTAACTTCTGGTAGGCTCCTGTGAAAGGGTCTATCAGGGTTCAGAATACACAACATTAAAATACATTTATGTCATGAAGAAATGAATGATCTATAGTTTTACCATCATTTTAAGGAAATCTGTTGATACTGCAACAACTGAGATTTGGGTTGTGATCCATTGTTGTATCATAAGTAGTACTTCAACAGCAAAAACACAAGATCCTGAAAAGGCAACACAATAGTACAGGAATCAATTGTCTTAACCAGGCCATAGGCTGTAGCAGAGAGAAAAAAAGTTATTAACACAAAAACTGGCATGGTGTTGTGTCCCGCTCAGAGGGACATCAATTCAGTTAGCGTGGAAGACGATCATCAGTCATAGAAAGCGGCTGTTTTGACAGCGATCTATCTGACTCCGACGATTCATCGATCAAAACTGTTCCGGGGGATGCTGATTGAAATTGTTGTCCATGCATTATTGGAAACTTTCGGAGACATTCAATGCGCATTAGTTGTAAGTGAAACATAACTATCGGCAAATGCCTCGTCTGATTAATTGATTCGTCACCGCCTGCCATGTTTGTTTTTGTTGAGGGGACAGGACATCTCTCACTGAAACTAATGATGAGACAGGAGAGCTGGTGTCAAACTGCAGTGACAGCTTGACAGAGTGCTGAGCAGTATGTGTACGGTAAGGAGTGAATGTGTGTGTGTGTGTGTGTGTGTGTGTGTGTGTGTGTGTGCTGTTGAAATGTGAGCGCACATACATGCATGTGTCGATGTCTGTGTGTTTCTATGTACACTATACTGTATCTTACCGGGGGAATTCCACAGAAGGTCACGAATCTTGTCGAACACGAAGTCACGCAGAGAATGATTGATATGCGTAGTTACGTTATGGGAGCTGCTCATGCATCCCGATGAGTTCTGTCTCAATTCACTTCATTCACAAGAGACCATTTAGATGCTTTGGCCCTTCCCCCCCAGTAGAAAGGAAAGGAAAGGAAAGTGGGAGGAGATAAGAGTAGTGGAGAGTGGGTACCCGAGAAAAAAGTCGCAGACTTTATTGATTAACTGCAATAGAGGGAAGTGTTCATCTGACCCAAAGAAACACTAATCACACACGCACGCA
The DNA here is from genome assembly GCF_043641665.1 of Enoplosus armatus. Classification (NCBI taxonomy): domain Eukaryota; kingdom Metazoa; phylum Chordata; class Actinopteri; order Centrarchiformes; family Enoplosidae; genus Enoplosus; species Enoplosus armatus. Next base: position 19,781,247 of record NC_092180.1, on the reverse strand, counting down.
AGCACGCACACACACACACACACACACACACAGCATTATGACAAAAAAGTCTGGGTGACTCACATCGCCTCAGCATTTTATCAGGATTCTTCTCTGCAGACAGGGTGGAGAGAGATCAAATGGTTGATGTCGTGACCCCATCCTTTTCATTTTGGCTCGATTGGAGCTCTAGATATCAAAACACGTCTGAGACATTGATTTAACTTTTGACCTAACCGCTAAATGGCCACTAAAAGTGAAAGGACTAACCTTTAGTAACCTCTTTGGTGCTTTCAATCAACTGTAAATTGCTGATTCCCTGCTTAGACACTGATATAAACACATGCACACAATGAAAGAATAAATAGATATATATATATTTTTACTTCTTTTTTTCTGCACATCCTTCGTTGTTTTTCGGTGAATGTTAATAAAATCACCTAAATGTTTCCCTGTACCACTAAAGAGATACAGCTTTAAACCAGAGTTGTGTCTTCCAAAAAAAAATTTCATTGATGCTGAATTCAGTGGCAGGCTCCCAAACCCAGACTGTTCCGGGATAAACACTGCCTTGTGTCTTCTAATTTGATTCTGGTTTTGGAGCCATCTACATCTGAATATAATTTCCCTTTTGCCCTTTTTCCTTCAGGCAGATTCAAAGGTTAAAAAAGAAACAGGAGGAAATTACTGTTCTCCATTTGCATGGAAATTCTAATACTGAAGTCCGGTCACTTAACTTTACAATACATGGAGACAGATATTCAAACACAAGAACATTTTGTTTCCAATTACAAAGTGTCAAAAGCTATAATTCTGTGTTAGCTAACAGAGTTTGACAAATATGGAAACTCAAAAAATCTAATCAAAAAACATCTAAATATTGAATGTGTTTATTGTCCAAAACTGGTCTTGAGATCTGAAACAGAATTTAGGACGTGATCAATTTGACAACAAACTGCATGTTCACTTACGCTTACTGTACTTACTAATTTCTGTTTTTACCAAACAAATTTACTTTACTGATAAACCTACTGCAACATTGACATTTTTGTCAGACTTTGGACAACCTTTGTTTTAAAGGAATAGTTTGGCATTGGTCCGTATAAAAAATGACTTCTTGGAGTCCTGTCATCGCTGTGAGGTTGACAGGCAATCAGCGCAGATTCCAAGTAGTCACATAACTCCCCGTAAAAAACTACATCAGTCTTTTTTACACTTTGGTTTTTGTATGTATTAAACAAACAAGATATGACATTTGAGAGCTTTAGAGGTGCTTGTAGGCAGATTTTGTTCCCTAGTGCTCCGAAGGCCGATTTTGAAAATCTCCCTTCCTATCAAAATACAGAATGTTTCGGAACAATGAGCCGTCAGAAGAGTGGCATGGTACTGGACAGAGCCAGGCTAGCTGGTTCCCCCTGTTTCCAGTCTTTATGCTAAGCTAACCTAAAAGGATGCAGACCGTAGCTATTGTGTAAAAAACAGTAAAATGTTGTGGCTCTTTTGTCTGTCGAAAAGTGATACTAGTAAGAGGAAGGAAGCCGCCTGTGTGAAAAACACAGATATCACCTGATCACACACCATGCTGAGAGGTATTGATTAAATGACCACGGTGGAGGATGAGACAATAAACCAACGGTAGCATGTGAATTAATTACACACTCATACACACCAATCATCACCTCCCTGAGGGGAGCTTAATGCAAACAGAAGAAACATAGTGGCAGAGAAACAGTGATAAAACAGAAAGATGAGGAAAAAGAAAAGCAGAAGAGGAAAATCTTCTTTCCATGAGAAACATATTCAGTATGAGGAAACTCTATACGTCCAGTAATTCAGTATGTGTTCATTCTCTCCGCACATTTTTGTTATATTTTGTCTGCTTGTGCGAGTTTGTCAGTGTTTGTTGCATGAAAGTATCTACTTTGATGTGTGTGTTTGTGTGTATTTGCTTCATGTTCAAATTGGTCACAGTTTCCAATGCGGATGGGACAGTGTATCAGGCAGCCAACAGTACTGACTACACCCAGCCATACCCAACAACAAGGTACTTTATTTTATCCACACCAACAGAGGGCTTTTCAAGGATCATGAAATCGGCATGTCAGGGTATGTCTGATGGTGTGTGATACATACTGTGATACCCAGCGTACACCGTGTGTGTACCTGTGTTTGTCAGTGAGTGACCGTGTGTTTTCCACCACAATTACCGTAAGAGGGGAAAGAGATTGTGCGATCAACAAAAGTGTCAGATGACAGCAGAAGCTAATAAAGGGGGATCATTGGAGAGCAGAGGGTAGATTGGAAGGGCAGGGAGGTGGAGAAACAAAAAAAAACTGTAATGGAAAAGAGCAGCAGTTTCCTTGCAGCACTGCAGGCTTTATATCCAAGGACAGTGAATCTTCTCTTTGAAATATTGTTCAATATAGATTATTGGCAGGCACAGGGCAGACAATCCTTGAGAAAAGGGAGGAAAGGTGAAAATTAAAAAGATCTCCACTTTGTCCAGCCAGTTTCTCTAGAAATAACTGAGCTTCTTTTAACATCAATGTGAGATTTTGTCTATGTGCTAATACTTTTTCGGCATACTTTTCCGGAGAAGGACCTCACCATGACACTAACGTAAAAATATGTTTTCCGTTTTTTCCTTTTGGTTTTTGCTCTAAAAAGGTCCCAAATCAAATCCAGAAATATTATTTGATAATTTAGCTAAAACAGTGAAGATGAAGGTAGTTCTAATTAGGTTTGCAAATCCCCGAGTTATTATGTCAAACATACACGGGTCTGAGGTCATACCAAGGTACCAATGTACCAAGGCCACATAAGCAGGTACATTTAAGATGTGAATAAAATGATAGCAGCTTTGTGCAATGTAGACAGAAAGAGGTGAAAAATAACAGAGAGGGAGAGAAAAGAAAACAAGTCAGAGGTGGGGGATTAGGGGTTCCATCTGTTGTGAGGACTGGAGTGATGTGAAGTGATCTGGGGTTTGTAGAGCGCGGTCAAACATGACTCGTACTCCTCCAAAAGAGTGTGTTTGCCGCACTTGAGCTTTCCCAGGATGAAAAGATAAAGAGGAGACAGAGGAGAGAGGGAGAGTTCTGACAAAGAGATGAAAACCGCTTAGATCTTTGGCACAGACGGACAGAGGGGGAGACGAGAGGAGACCAAGGAGTGGGAGGGGGGAGGGAAGGAGGGAAGGATGGAGAAGAGGAGGAAATAAAGAGAAACATGTGACTGGCATTCTCTTGGTTAGAGCTCCATTCACAAAGCCTGTCGTACCCGATTTTCAGTGTTGAAATTGACAGGCCGAGAAACAGGAGAGAAGAGAAAACGTAGACAGATGCTTCTGCATGCAAAATCATTTTTTTGGTAACTACTAATCATCACCTGACCAAGTAGGGCTTAGTAGGCCTTAGAAGATAAAAAGCATCAGATACAAGTGTACTCTGAATTTGTTGATGAATAAGGACCTGGTATTAATAAGATTTTGGTTTAGCTGGTAGATTTCCATTTTTTCCCTGTCAATTCAGAGCAGATACATTTCCAGGACCGAATTAAAGTAGACTAATAGTTATTACAGGACCTCTGTAACACTAACGGCCAGTTGCAGTTGTTAGAGAGATGCTAACATCAGCAACATTATTCACCTTGTTACATCCAAGTGATTCAAGCAGCAAAATAACATAACTGACAATAACATATAGGCTACACATGGCCGTGAGCTGTGTGTAGTCTGGGGCTGCAACTAACAAGTATTTAAACTCAGTCCATGTGACTTTGTTGTTTTTTTCAATTATTTGATTGGCAGGTAGGTGTATAAAATATCCCACAATTGTGAAAAATTACTACTTTCCACTTTTCAGTCGGTTGGTTGATCGGTTGATCCGCCAGTTTGATCCAGAAAACTGAAATATCGCAACAACTATTGGATGGATTACCATGAAATTTAAACATTCATGGTCCCCAGAAGATGAATCCTGCTGACTTTGGAGATCCTCTTTCTCTCAAGTTTGCCCATTGCCTCTTGCTCACATTCCTAAACATATCATTAGAATTTGAGCGTACCTTTTTGTTCACATTTAATGGCCGTTTTGTCATCCTTTTTCTTTTTTCTACTTGTACCTTGATATACCTCATTCATTACACAAAATAAGCACAGGGATTATAAGTATACATGTTTTTAAAACATATATTAAAATCATCTTGAAGAGTGAAATTATGTTGCTGATATGTATCAGATTCGTTGGTGTTACTCAGCCTAAAGTAAAGGAAACAAGATCCTCAATTACCTCCATTTTGAAACTGAACAATACATCAGTGTGCAGTTAGAGTTACAACAGCACATATTGGTATCTTGATTAGAGTTTAAAGTGTTCAGACAAAGTCGTACACACAGACAAATCCACACTCCTACACACACACACACACACACACACACACACACACATCGAGTGCTGCTTAGTGCTGCTAAAAACAACAGTAGCTTTGTGCTCGAGGTGGGTAAACACATCATGGCTTCTTGAAGATTCCTTGAAGTAATTAAATTATTACAAAGACACATCGTCACAAGAATGATGTTTTACATTTGAGTGTATTGACATAAAAAAAGTCTTAGCTGGACAAAATCCTGTTTTTTTCTTCTACTATTGAACCAACAATGGGACCTTAATGTCTCAAATCATATCAGGCCTACCTTACGGACAACACATACATTTCTCACCTTAAAGCACAAGCCCTCCCCTCCTGGGGATTTTCAGAAGTTATCCTCACTCAAATATTTTAATAGTCTGAGACTGAACTTAATGGGGCACCCTGGTGGGCAAGCTATGAACCCCTGCTATCTAATGTTTAAGCTCATCTCTTGACTGTTGTCACAGGTTATCTACCCCGCTACGCCTACTGTCCTGTTACAATCCTTTCACTCCACATTGAGTTTAGTGTCATTAAGAAAGAAATTAATCTTAGAGGACAGGATGGGGAACAAGGGAGGAGATGGAGGCACTGCCCATTCACAAGTCACGCTTTCTTGTCGAAAAAGTGTAAGGGATGTTTGAGATTTGTGCTCGACACTTCCTACATCATCATTCCCACCAACATCTGGGTCTCTCAAAGCAACACAAGCATCTGTTAAGGCAAGAAAAAACAATGAGAGTAACGAAAAGAGAGAGAAAGAGAGAAACAGGCAGAGGACAGTAACAGCTGGTGAGGATTAGACATTACAGCAAAGGTTTCTTTCTGCATACATTGTGTGTGTGTGTGTGTGTGTGTGTGTGTTGTTTCTTTCTGTGTTTGTGCAGCATATGCCACACAAACCACCTTAGGTGTAACATATGGTTATTCTAGTCATTGTAGCTTTCTGGAGTAGGATGGGCATGATAAGGAGAGACAAGGAAAAGTCTCTCTCTTTACTTCCTGGTTTCCTGTGTGAGGTGAAGTGGTGGGAAGGAAGGAGGCACTAAGAAAGGATGTCGATAAAGAAGAGAGCGAGAAGAAACGCTTGAATAAAAGGTCAGAGAAAGACCTGGAGGTAAGGAGAGAGGCAGGTGTGTGTGTGTGTGTGTGGAAGGGAGGAGGGGGTGGTGGAGGGAAAGATCGTCACAAGTAGAGTGGAGACAAGATGTGGGAAAGAGGAAAGATATTATGTACTCTATCCGTTTTAACGGTCATGCCAATAAAGTGACTGAAATTGGAATATTGAAGCCGACAAAGAAAGAGTCACAGACACAGAAATGCTGAGGCAGACAGAGGAAGAAAGGCACAAGTGGAAATGTAACAAGCGAGATGTGTAAATCATGTAGAGAGGGAGACTAAGAAAAGGTGAAGAGGATAAAGCATTAACAGCAGGTAGAGACACAGACACCACAGAGAGAGACGGACAGAATAAAAGCATGAAAGGCAGCAATTAACTTCACAAATTAGATGGAACTCCCTGTCAAAACAGCCAGGCTTTGGATATTGATATTACCCTCACACAGAACCACTGGATCCATTTTACCAGCTGATAGATAATACTTCATTAATGTGCCACACTTCATTTCACGCAGGCCTTTTTCAGGCTGTTATCAGGATTTAATGAAGTGCTGGTTCACAATGAAGGCGGGTCTCAACAACAGTGTGGCGAGAATGGCTGGGATCATTTTGTCATGTTCATCAAGACGGATGGAGAGATCTGTGAGTGGATGGAGGAGACAGATGGAGTTATTGTTGTTTTTATGTCATTTAAAGGTACTGCATGGAGTTTTCAGAAAGTCGCTGTTTTAATGACACCGGTGGCTGTGAAGTGAATGGCAGTCAGCATCCTGCTGCTCGTGCCTGCAGTCTGTAGGCGAGCGAGCCAAAACAGTGAAGTGACATACAACAGACTGATTTATTGTGATTTACAATCATATTTAGAATAACGTTACTATCTGCAATGTTGGCTCTGCTATACAAATTGGCTTGCCGTTTGCAAGTTACTTCATCAGCTAACTTTATGATGCAACCAACACCAGATCCATGCCCCATAGCTAAGTTACAGCTAGCTGGCTAAACCTAATGTTACCTTAGCTCAGGTTACAGTTGTACACCACTGCCTTGCATCGCTCTTGGCTAGTAGAAAGCAATCGTTGGTTATACCCTAGGGTTGGGCGATATGTTAAGTTTTTCCAGCCGGCCACAGTCAGCCCAACAGCCGGTGATTTGCGATATTCGAGCAGGTGTGTTTGTGCACCGGCAACCCCCATATTTTCAGCTGGGAGATGGGCCGGGCTTTGTGTTTTGACGGGTCTTTTGGTGTCAGTAGCGGACTGAGCTGAACATGGAGCTGAACAGAGGCTAAGCACTCGGGAGAGGCATAATGTCACCTCCTTTGGAAAACCGTCCCGAGTCCCTCACATAGAAATCAGTCCACAGGCTGTTATAGGCAACCGAGAAAGTCAGGGAGGGTCTTATTTTTAAGTGACGTTACACTTCGTTCACACATTGGCAATAAATAGAGATTAATACATGTAAATTGTTGCATATTGTTACATAGGGCACCTGTAATTAATAGAAAAGGATATTGGTGGCTGGCCCAGTTAACTGCTGTGAAAATCAAAAAATCAAGTAAAAGCTTCATTGTCACTCCACGCTAATACTTGAGCATAATAATGGTCAACTCTCAGAGGTAAGACAATAATAGAAATAGATAGAAATAATCTTAAATGACAGGGAGACAAGTGCCACTTCTGAGATTTTTGTTGCACAATATGTAATTACGTTGTGTTTTTCATCTTTCTGAAAAGATAATGATATTGGGCAACTGCTTTATTTATTGCTTAAGTCATGACTCCAAAGAGCTTTATTGCCATATGAGCGAGAAACGAAGAGTGCGGATTGATGACATTTTTAGTTCGCTGCCACCGAAAAATGCAAGTATGGTACAATAAATACGATCAAAGTAGAACAGGATACAAAACAGTAAAAGACAGAATAGCATTACATCACCAGTGTTGATTGGTAAGATGTGCTTCAGCTTCAGTCCTTTTTGCCGTGGATTCTCCAAGTCTCCCTACTAAGCGATGAATGCCATTCTCTTAAAAGACATTCTGTCCATAGCATATGATTCACATCATTTTCACACTCACCAAACCACTGACTGACTCCTCTAGACCAGTATTACTTATGTCTCCCCACTCATTTATCATGTTTCTCCTTTAATTTGTCACCAGCCTGTCGATACAACTGCTTTAAGATGTTAGCGTTCACTTTAAATTATCTTGTGTGCGAAAGAGTAGAGTAAATACATCTGGTGATCGAATTAAAAAAAACAATACAATGAAAAAAGCTAAAAACATTTGGCATGCACATGTGGCTAGTGTTCTCTAAATACTGGTGTGAATGTTTCCCCAAACGAAAAGGTTTGCAGTTCCAAAGGATGAAGAAATGCACAAACAATGGAACAATGCACTGAAGAGGGAGATATAAGTATTTACAGAACTCACTCACTCAGCAGAGAAACCAAAATGTGAAGCATTGACTGACTGTCCTTTAAAATAATTTAATATCTGACCTGGATATGGGTTTGCCTGATCAATAACTTAAATAGATCAAACAGTAAACCTATCTGATGATGAGATTTCATTTTTGTTAAATTCATGAGCACACAGGCTATCTAAGAGCATGCCCTTCATACCAGAGCTAGCAGTCTGATTTTTGTATCTGGTGTTTACGATACTTAAAAGGTTCTGTCTTTTAAGGGGAGTATATACATTTTTAGACATAGGAGTGTAATGTAACGCTGTTTCCCTCTCCCCGCCAAACTGCAAACTTTTTAACATTCATAGTGAGAGAACTGTGGAAGACCATTAAGGTGTTAGGGGGCTAACATCTGCCGCTTTTGGCAGAGACAAGCCGTGATAATTACAGTTACTGAAGGTGTGTGTGGAGGAGAGGAGAAGGGAAGAAAAAACAACAACGCATGTTAACAAATGTTTTGTGAAAACTGTAAATCTGTCTCATCTGAAAACAATTAGCTTGATAATACACTTACACAAACTCTCCCTTTCATGCAAGCTGCAGTGTTTGCTAAGCACAACTGTTATGGAAATCGCCACATGGTCAAGTGGTTTATAATTAACAACAAACATAACCCTTCTGAGAAACAGTCATCCCACTTCTTTTGCACGATGTCCGGTGTGAACAATGTCCAGAGTTTGTGAAGGGAGGTAATTGGAGAACTGTAGAGGGAGGGCAAGGTTTAAAGGATAACTGCAAGTGAGCGACTTCTTTCTGATGAGAAAGAGAGAGTTTTTATTCTTACATACTTACTGAGTATGTAAGTATGTAAAAAGAACACTCACACACACTATCCACTATCAGGTTTCAGTGAAAAAACTGAATTACTAAAAAGTGAAACTCAAAATGTGTGTGTGTGTTTGTGTATGACACCCAGTACCATCAGCCATGATGGATTATCAGCTACAGGCCTGCCCTGGATGAGCCCTTAGATGAAATTGGAGCAGCGAGCTGCGCACTCAAACCTGACAGGGACAGCTGGCCGAGGATAACCTTCGTGCGGCTGTTTGGCTTCAAAGCCAAAGATGGGTCAATGGAGAAAACAAAGTGCAGTTCGCGGGTTAATTTTACTTGAAATGTTATGTTTGTTGAGAGAAAAAGATATGAAATATTCTACTACAGAGGCAATGTTGAAATACATCCTTCTGTTTTCTGAACCGCTTATCGTGTTTAGAGTAAGTGTGGGCCGGAGTCTGTCCCAGCATGCATTGGGCAAGAGGCAGGGTTGATCCTAGTTGGGGAAACTGGATTGTCACATGAGCAAAGGTTAGACAAAGTATAAGCAATGTTAGACTACAGTGAGTGACAGGCATCCTAATGACTGCAAATATCTTCCCATGTAGAATTCCTACTGCATCTCTGTAATTACCACTCTGCCTTATTTACCTTTTAATACTAACCTGTAACCTAGCAACCTATGATCGGCCACCTTCTGGGTTAGACAAGCTAACCAGCATCACATGTTTTACTGGGAGGAAAATTATTCTACCAACTTCTTCAAATCTATTGGTTCTGAATATCTGAAAGAGGCTTTCATTAGCTGTAGATGGGGTTTAATAGAGGAAAACGGACATAATGTAGGGCCACTCATCAGGCAAACTCAACCTATCAATCATGTCGGAAGCCAGCAATACATCCATGCTTACAGTCAAATAATATTCTGAACTTTTCTTATGCTGCAACAGAAATCATGGCTGTAAAGTTACACAGTATATCCATTAAAGTATAAAACTTAAAACATGAGAGTGGAATCTAAATAAATAAATCCCTTGTGTACATGATAAAAAAAATAAAAAAAATAAAAAAACAATGTATATTTAAGATCTGCAATAAAAATAGTGAAAGACAAGACCAGAAGGCAAAATTAGAATGAAAATGATTACAGAGTTCTACATCACCTGCACTATACATATAGTCTCTATACTCTTTCTACTTGTGATAATCATAATAATCATAATTATACTTCAAACTTGAGATTCAACTTTTACCAAATTAGCAAGTGAACATTTTTTAAATCTTTTTAGATTGATCATTTCAATGTATCTCATTAGCTCGTGTGTTGCTGGGGGAACTGTTTAACTAAGAGCAGGTAAATAAAACAGCCCCCCCCCCCCCACACACACACACACACATAATTTTTTTAAAAAGAGATTCCTTAAAAATGACTTCAGTGAGAGTAAAGATTGTGCAACAGAGAAAAGAACCTGAACAGAATAAAGACGTGTAGTGAAAGTCTCACTCTCTTGGAAGCATGTCAGTTTGTCTGTCTGCTGTTGGTATATTAGATATCTCTCTCTGTCTCATGACATATTTGATGTAATATATATCAGCCAAACTGCAATCTCACACAGACAGAAGAACACTAAGGGCGGATAAAGATCCCAGTGGATTATTTTCCAACTGAGGATGCATCAGATACTGGCTTAGCTAACAAGAATGAACGGTGAGCCCAAAAATCACTGCAAGAACAAGGCATCGAATCCAAATGGGGCTTATAGTCAAGATATGCAGCCAGTTGAAACACAAAGTAAAAATGGACATCTGTGCTTCTTAACTGACCGCATGATGTTGACGGTCTGTCTCTATATGTGACAACATGTTGGTGCATCTTCTCTCTCCAAGGTAACACACAGACAAAAGTATGTATTTCAATGCAACAATCATATTTTTTCTTTTTCTTTTTGTCTGTCTCTTTTGTTGTTACAACATATCCTTCTGAAGAACATTGTGTCCATTATGAACAAAGTAAGAGAAGCAAAGCACCGAATATGCAGCAGTACTAGTGTTCTACTGTCTTTTTTAAAACTCTGGTTCATGAGCCCAGCCAGGGTGGGGAAACTGTGCCTGGAGGGTCCCGGTGGCTTGAAAAGGCTGCTGACATGTTTTTCCGAGGCATTATTTACAGGATGAGAGACAACGTTTCCCAGATTTGCAATGTAAGCCACAAAAAAAACAAATACTCCCTGTGACTGAATGCATTTGAAAGACAGACAGTGACTCATCAACAATGTGTTATTTAACAGTAGATTAAATATTAACTAGCAGCTGAGAACAGTCAGACTCAAAGCCCCTGAGGACGGTGGATAGTAAGACAATAACAGATTGACGAAGAGAGAAACAAAGAGGGAGTGATAACGAGAGAGGCAGAGAAAGCCACTGAAAGGACAAATGGTAAGTAAAAAGAAAGAAGACAGAAGAATAACAAGACAAAGACAGAAAAAGTACAAGAGTGTCTGAATTCACACAGCAAAAGCAATATGGACCTGCTTTCCTGCACTGACCACCACCTGACGTTTGCCGGAGCATTGTGGCTAAATTCCACTGTCACAACACCCAACATTACGTACCTCAAGTCAAATTGATAATTTATTGTATGATTAAAATTTTCATTAGCTAAAACCACGCCATCATGAAAGATTCATAAAGGCAATCATGACATTGAGTTCTTAATATCTCTTCAAATATGAAGTGAGGAACCGAGAATGCTTCTCTGAAGGGAAAAATCACACAATAAGCGCCACTCGAGATACTTATAGAGGCTAGTAATGAATTTAAAAATGGTGTGAAATTGGTCATGGGAGAGTAATTTTGTGCTTCCAACACAAAACGATTTCATCAAAACATTTAACAGAACAAATTTCAGTATGTGGGGTTAACAAACGTGAGAAATTATGAGTGTAAATCAGCATATATAGAGTGTCTTATACATGAATGTCACAGGGGGGTATACATGTCTCTCACATACATTTACATACAGATAATGAACATACAAACACCATTAACCATCCCTCCAGTTAATTTTTTTTTGCACACACACACACACACACACACACACACACACACACACACACAATGCATCAGGCCCTTTGAGCTCTCTGTGTTGTCATCCCAGTACCTCTGTAGTTTCACTCGGGGCTTCAGAAAGAGAGAATGGGGAAAAAACAAGACAACAGAACTCTTTTGAAGTCTCCTCTCCCCTGTTTTGTCAAAGAACTTTGACAAGAGTGGAGGAGGAGCGTTGATGAGAGCAAAAGGAGATGGCTCCTAATTGGCTGCATGATGATACTCAGAGCTGTGAGTGACAGCATGTGTGACACACACACGGGATAGCACTCCACAATTTACACACCTGTAACCCCCTCGACATACAATCTCACTGAAAGGCCTGCACACCAGCATACAAAACCGCCAAATGTCATAGAGAAATCATGAAGTAAATCACAGGGATTGGTGTATCTGCAAATCTGCACAAAATGTTCGCATTGAGTTCAACTTTGCTGAACTTTGAACAGCAAATTTGCACGCTGACCAATAGCAAGCCATCTTGACAGTGCTGAGGGCACAGATATTTTATTATTTATTTAACCTCCTCTGAGTGTAAACTGCTACAGAAAAAAAAGCAATGGTTTGCAGGCAGTTATGAGACAGAATTCAATGGGTGAAATACATCTTTTGAATAAACTGTGTGAACGTATTGTGCCATTAGCAACTGTGTGAATGAGCTTGCTAGCTGACAGGTAGCAAGTTGAGTAGGTCAGAGTTCTTTTATTGTTTTCATGCTGTCTTCAGTGGACCTTCTTGTACAAATACTGTACATCTTTATCAATTCTATAACTTTTGACAATGAGCAGGCAGCTGTAATGCGACATTTCATTGAACTAATAATACAGTACTTCTCTGCAGTAGTACTGAGGGACAGATTGAGGATAGAAGTGGGATGGGGGATTTCTAATGGCCATTACTACACATATTGTTCAAATGCATGCAAGCATACAGCAAGATCTAGCTCAAGGTCACGGCTATACAGTGAGAGATACAAAAGCCATAAAGCTTTTCTCATTTACTGTATGTACAGCAATGCAGGGGATTAAAGATTCTGGACATTCTGTCAAACTGAGTATTATGTCACATCTTAACAACTGAAGCACAATATGGGTCATTGTGGAAGGAGCTGGGAAATATATGTCACAATAAAAAGACAAGACACTCTATAATGTGTACACATGCACACACACACACACACACACAACAACTGGTTGAGAAAATCCCCAGATGCTGTTTGAGTCTCGCAAACCAACTTTTCAACACAACCATTAGAAGCCTGGAAGAGTGTAGGAGGCGGAAGAGATTGAGATAAAGCGACAGAGAGGAAAAAAAAGAGGAGGCTGAAAGAGCAAAATGAGAAGTGAAGAGAAAGAAAAGTACAGAAAGCCAAAAGCAGAAAGAGGAAAGAAAGAAAATGAAACAGAGTAGCAGAAGAAAATCTTCAAAAAAAAAGACACCAAAGAGAACGTGAGAAAGACAGAGCAGAAAAAAAGACGATGACAAAGACAAGGGGAGAGTAGAGAAAGCGAAAGTAGAGAACGAGGGATGTGCTGTCACTGAGTGAAATGCCACCCGGCCTGTCACATATCTCTACAATATTAATTACACTGTGCCACGCTTCTGAATAATGGAACAGCCCTATTTAACCAGACTGAATAATTTAGCAGCTGCTTGGCCTAGTGTATATAACAGGATCGATAAGCACCGAGTACAGGTAATGAAATTCCAAAGGGAACCTCAATGAGGAAAGTTGAGTTCACCTGCACTCAAGAGTTAAAGCCAATCCGGACGACCTGTGAGTGTGTGAGTGTGTGTGTGTGTGTGTGTGTGTGTGTGTGCACATTCTTTTGTGTGCACTGTTGCATTATATGTACTTAAGAATAGTCCCTTGAGAAGCCTTTGTGTGTGTTTGTGTGTGTGTGTTAGCTTGCACTCACACTAGATGTATTTATGCATACGTAATAGAGCCCCAACTTCAAGTCCTTTCTGTGTGTAACTCTTACTTAGGATGTAAAAAAATAACAAAACAAGACAGATACAATGAGTTTCCTTTATTCATTTTGTCTCTCTTGTGACCAAACCTGGTGTTAGCTTTGATGCTGGACTGTCAAGTTCCTGGATGGCTTCTTAGCAACGGTGTCAGGTTTACAGTGATGATGTGCAGAAGATATATTTTTCTTAACCTTTATTTATTAAGGGCAATTATGGTAAGTTCTACAGAAACTCCCAGTACACACACTCACACAGTTTATACACATGCACACCTGGAAGTTGCCCAGCACAACCGCAGTCAGATCTACTGGTCACTGAGGACCTACGAGACTGACATGTTTATGTTTGAGTGACAAAGCCCTCTAGTGCCCGTAGAAATGTTTTCCTGTTTCCAACTGATTGCTGGTGTTTCTTTAAACCATGACCACAATCATTCCTTAAAGTACAAACCATGATCTTTCTAACCAAGTCATTTTTGTGCCTCAACCTAACCAAACCTTTGCGATGTGATAGTGATGTCACATCATAAAATCAGATTTATTTTTCAGCTGTGATTTGTGACGATCTCTTCTTGCCAATAGGAGCGTCAGATCAGAAAAGGCTTCTATGTGTTGCTCTAGACGGCTTGGACAAACAACGTATTTTGTCGTTTAACTTTGAGGACTTGTTGGGCTCTTCCTCAAAAGACAAGTTAAGGATTGCGGTTGAGGGTCACTTTCCCACGTGCGTAAGATGCATGGATGTATTGAAAACTGGATATGGTATAGCAAAATTGGTGCCCATTCTTTCAAACAGGACTTGCTCACTCATGACATGCAGCCCTTGATGAATGAACAAGGGTGTCGTTCCCCTGGCTCCCCCTGGCCTGCATCAACAAGGTTTAGCCCACTGGGATATGCATGCTGAGATGATGTAGTTGCTTTTCTGGGCTGTAAGTAAGTTTTAACACAGTGACATGAAGTATGGTGATATTTATCAGGGCTAACATCATTAGTGCATATTAACATACATCAATATTCAACACATTTTGCTTCACAGATCCACAGATACAGTACAGAGATATGTAGATACAAATATTCCTATAAAACACAACCTTCGTACATACAGTACATACTGTAAATGTAAACATAAATAGACATACAGACACCAAATGGTCTCAGTAGAGGAGTGACTTGCATGTAAGCTAATATGAAACATTCAGATATGCCAGTCCCTGTGAGGGAAGCCTCCTGCAAAAAGGTTGAAGCAATAGTGGCATTGTCCTTCCAGTGAGTGAATGTGTTTTTGTGTTCACATTGCATGTTTCTGTGTGTGTCCCTCAGGTTATATAGCCATGTGCATGCATACACGTGTGAGTGAGCGACTATGCAAATGTCTCGAAGGAGCCTGTGTGTGTGTGTGTGTGTGTGTGTGTAGAACGGTGCCTCGGCTGGGCACGGCAACCCACAATTAATCAGCTCTGCCATCCTCCCCTCCCTGGGAAATGGATGTAAGCAAAAAGTTAAAAGACTTAATTCATAAATAAATCACACAGTAAATAATAGGTGTTTGTGTTGCCCACGACAGCAGACAAGGCTGTGCGTAAGCCAAGGCAGGGAGAGGATTTACTCTCACACACTGCACATGCTGGATGAGGCAGGAAGACAATAAATATGCATTACTGGCAGCTGGTAGTGAATACAACAGGTATAAAAAGGTAAGAATGAGGAAAGAATGGAGGAGATTGAGCAAAAGGGGATGGGAAGGAGGAGGGATGGGATGCTGTAAGAGAAGGAGACGTGAGGTAATCATGAAAGAGACAAAAAGGACTCGGAGAGAATGAGAAGGTGTGTGGATGCAGAAGGAGAGAAAGATAGCAGAGATGATGAGATAAGGCGGAGTTGGAGAAAAGAGAGGTAGATGAGGAGAGAAAGGCGAGGGAGGAGAAAGAGGAGTGAGGGTGGAGTAAGACAGAGGGAGGTTAGATATAGCAGATTTTGAAACGGTTGCAGACGAAAGTACTCGTGCTCTTCTGGTTTCAACTTGTCGTAAATCGTCCCGGAGACGACTAAAAAGCAAATGCAATTTTACTCAGCTGCTGTGTTTACATGCTGAAAAAACTGAGATATCCATTACTAATTAAAATGGCACAAAAATACATTTCAAAGAATAGTTGATCATTTACAAAATTGATGGATAACTTTCATTTTGGACATGGGACAGGGCTGTGTTTTTTGTCAAAAGTGATTGCCCTTTTAAACATCAACAAGTAGTGGTTAGTAGATGAGAGGTGTCGAACTGAAGGCACGAAGCACAGGCACCATTGTCGCTGCTTTACTTTTTAAACACACTTACTCACAACACATGCTTAACACGCCATGAACTGATTAAATATTCACTCGCAAAGAGAGATAATCGCATGCACACACACAATCTTACTTACTCAAGCATATATTTTCTAGTTTGCCGTGAACCCTTACAGGCACTGAGCCACAGCCTATAAAGTTATTACACTTCCACATTCTCTCACTCACTTTCTCTGTCTCAGTTTCTCTGGGTCTCTCTTGCTCGCGCTCCCATAATCAGTTCATTCTCCGGCTCGGTTTCTCTCCCAACTCAAAACGCAGCCATCACTGAGATCATTGTCCCTCGACGAATGGTCATTACTTTTGGGATAAAACGCACTTCTGAGTACTGCTTGGAGCTACAACAACCTTGTCCATTAGCTGCCTGCCTTTTGTAGCCATTTCAATTGGTCAAGGTAGAACTCAAACGCAAAGTGATGACACCTCCTGCCTCAATAGCTAAAAACCCATCTATCAGAATTTAGTACCAAATTTTGTATGATCATGTCCTTTTGATACTCATTTGGATTTTTTGTATCAGTACGCAATAAGTAGATTGTGATATGAATACGATTTTGCACAAAAAAGCACAACAACCTGTGATATCTTTTGAAATCCTCCGATGCATTTTAAAGTTTAAATACAAAATAGCATCTCATCTAAAAATTCCAATTTTCTTTTAAATTTCCGACTGTTCACTCTGTGCAGGCGAGCATCAACTCAATCAATGTACTGACAAGCAGAGATCATCTGGCTTTAACTACACTGTGTGGCTCTCTACAGATACACCAGTGTCTCCATCATTTCATGAAGGCCAGACAGATGTTCTATACCTTAGCTGAGAAAATTGAATTTTGGCTTCAATCCTGTTCACACACACACACAAATGCACATGCATAGACACATGCACGTGTGTCTTCAGAAACGCCTCCCTATCCCCCTGCGGAGCCTGCCTTTTTCCTATTGACTTTCATTTTTATTAGTACACTTGGCATCAGATTAAGTCCCTTTTGGAGTGTTAATTAGCTGAGCTGCTATGCTCCAAATGTCTACACACCGAATAAGGTCAGGAAAAACAATGACAAAAACATCAGGTTTCTTCGAGAGCAACTCACAAGTTCACTGACTGTTACAATACAAGCCATTTTTTTTCATGGGGCAAGTCAATTTCTTTTGATTTGAACATGAATAGTAGCAGAGAAAAAAAAAGGAAACCGGCACAAAATTGAATTCTGCCAGTAGTCTGAGTACTGCTCTAACAAGACTGTCCTCACCAGAGCAACAACTGTATTGAACATTTGTTCAAACTCTTGAAGGACCTCTTCATGTTTCCAGATAAGCAACCTTAACCTCTTGCTATGTGGCGAATGACTGTCTTCTCTCAGCTGCAAGTATCTTCATAGTGCTACAATCTTAGGCTGTGTTTAGATAGATAACAACACTGTATGAAAAAATTGTTTAACCTCATTCATTTGAATGGGACCATAAGGTGGTAAACCTGTCTCAACTTTTGCTGCAACCCAGTGCCCAAAAGGCAGTTTTTCTCAGTTCATGAAAAGCTGACATTCTGGAGATACATGGTTTTCACGGGATAACGACAGGAGATGACATTGCCTTGTGTCAAGATGTTTCCAGTGCAGTTAAAAGGGAGTTTTAAAAGGGAGCTTTTTTTCAGTGACGCAAATCACAAATGTCTTGTTTTGATGTCATCCCTTCAGAATAAAAGGGCCATGTCTGCTTTGTAGACAGCATTTTGTACAGATGTTCAACAACTACTGGGAAAAAATGTTAGTAGAGGAGGCAAAGACACCAGTTTCTCCCCTGACAGTAGCTAAAGAGAGACTACCATGCAACACAGCTCTGAAATACCCACTTTTTTTGACTGGAAAAGCTCTCTGCTGTGTTAATTCAGTATTGGTCTCTCCACCTGCACATACTGAATTCAACAGTTCCAGGTGTTTTCTGTCAAAAGGTATTCTGGAAATCACTGTTTAAACAAGGCCAACTGGAGGAAAGTTGTTCCACCAGAAGAGTAAATTACAGCATTCATCACAACAAACTTAAATTGATTATACACATCAGTATAAGAGCATCCAAGGGTTCAAATTTTAGTTTGTATGAGTCAACAAAATCTCGACATCCACTTTACTTTCTTGCCACATCTGTTTCAGCCTAAATTCTCTTCCAGCCGTACCACCAACACTCACTGTAACAGCAGCCTGCGTTGCCATGGCAATTAACAAGACTTGTGAATATCAAAGTCACAGAGACAAGAGGCTTCTGACTTTCACACAGAGAGATCACTCAACTGACAAATGGATTAATTAAAGCTTGAGCTTACTTTTACCCTGAAAGGCATGATTGTGTTATTTCCCCTGATCACAGGCAAATAAAGACTTCTCGCCAACGGTCCACATTTTATACAGTTCTATATATAGTAGTATTCCCAAAAAGCTTATATGATATCTGTGGGAACACGATGGGTGTGTGTGCATGGTCCTGTAATTCTATCTTTATGAGAGCTAATTTGAGTTTAACAATACACTGACGTTCACATTTTGAACACTGCAGTCGAACAACGCTTCAACTGTCAGTGATGACGCAGAATGACGGTGATTAATAAGTTCCAAAATTAATAAATTAAAGTAAACTGAGTGTCTCTTATATGGGGAGTAGTGAAAACATTAAGAGTGATTTCTGACACAGACTATTTCTTGGTAAGATGACCTTGGAATAGTCCAGAACATAGCAGCAAATTGTCATTTTACAGTTCAGCTTTTGTACGGATTAAAGATATTAGAGGTGCTGGGAGGTGGATTTTGTTACCTTTGACAAGAGTCAGGTTAGCTGTTCTCCCTGTTTGTCATCTTTATGCTAAGCTAAGCTAACTGACTGGCTGTAGCTTCATATTTATACCGACATGTAAAATATGGTATCAATCACCTCTTCTAAGTCTCAGTATTTCCTAAAAATGTTGTACTATTTCTTCAAGTGGAGCATTTAGCAGCTAAAGAGCCACATATTTCCATCATGAGTTGGTAGAGAATCAGAGCTAACAGAGAGTGAACATGGGCCTTATACTCTCTCCATGACTCCAAATTAATAATAATGTTATCCATAACAGCTTGATGGGTAAATATGCAACAGTTTGCCAACACGTTTGTCTTGTCGACCTAAAAAGTGATGATATGTCAATGTTGTGCTCACATCTTGTTTCTGCGGCCCCCAAGTTGTAAAAAAAACATTTATTGCATGTTTAAGGTTGATTTTGGACAATGTGTGGGATGTATGGAGGGTGCTGAAGGATTTGTACAAAAACATGTGTGTATGAGTTTGTGCTGTATGTGTGCTTGTGCATGTGGGCATAATAGGTTCTGGTTTTACTCCTATATGCCTTGCTGAGTGTATAAGTAGAGCACACCGATGAATAATGAGGCTATTACAACCACAGCAGACCACAGAGCGCCGCCTGCTCTCACTCAATACCCCTGGACCCTTGCTCTATATTTTCTTTCTATGAAACACTCTCTGTCGGAGCATCACGGGTAATTCAATATTCACTTTATGGAATGAGTCCTGTGGAGAATTAGGAAACTTGTGTGTGTGTCTGATATTTAAAAATGAAATGCACATAAGCTGCATGTATGAGAGCATTTTATTGACCTTCCTTCATTCTGAAAGCCTTTTACTGAAAATTAACTCACAGATACATCCCTCAGCCTTGCCTTTACCTTACCTGAATCATATTCGTAACCTCATCACATAATTTAAAATATCTCCTCCCCTCTGGAGGACCAGCAGCAACAATACCCCGGTTAAGTCATTTTCTGTGAGGATGTTCAGATCTGTAGTGATCAAAGTAAGGTATAGAAATGGTCCTACTTCTGGCATGTACTCACTTAATATACACACACACACACACACTATCATCCTTCAGAGTCAAAGAGTATCAGGCGTTGCCCTTTGTAGTCCTTCATCAGGATCATTGAGAAAGCTGCAGGGTCACAGTGCCATCCACTCCCCACCCTTTTGATAACATTTCTGCCAAATGCCACATACGCCAATAAGGGAAAGAACAGATCATTTGTCTTTGTGTATGTGTGACAGGCAGAAAGAGAAATAGAATAAAAAAATACAATACAATAGAGCTCTTGATTTGGTGCATACTTCATAACGTCCTTTCGTCAATGCTTCAGGGTCAACCGTGATTTTTCTTTTAATATGTCCAAAAGAAACAGGTCCCGAGTAAAACCTTCCACGAAGTGTGCTTAGCTGTATTTAAGACAGCCAGCCAGGAAGGCAGCACATCTCTCCCTGACCTTGTCACCTCCTGCAGCTTCTGATAATGGCTGCTCTGTGATCAGTCCCCCTGTGTAAAGACATATTTGAACCTCCCCAGTGGTTGACTTTACATCTGTCCCAGTTCAGCTCTGAGCAGCATGAGAAAGCAGTGAAAAGAAAATCTACCCTCAAAGACAATTTACTGTGACCGACAGTTGGAGTTTCACGGGTGGGCTGCTGGACTTTTCTTTGTCTCTTCAGCCGCAGTGTTTTTTTTATCAGCACTCATATTCTCTTCTTTATTTCAAACTGCTGTTACTGAAGTGAGGAATGCAAAGTGAGCTGTGTGAGCTCTATCATTAAATTCGGATGGTAAAGCCACAGACCATGACCACAGCCACGCAAGTGGAGAATGGAGTTTGGAGTAATGGAGTCAAATTTTGTTCAATGGCTTTTTATTCCTCCCTCTCTGCCCTACGACACGACATCAGCTGCAACATAAAGTCTGTTCTCATTTACAACTAAGATCAAAGAAACAATGAAATGTATCACTTCCGACAGGTCAGGAGAGATGATTCACCCACCCTGAGAGACGCAGGGAAAAACATATATTCATGTGTGTTTTTTGTTTGTGCACAGAGCAGCTGTGAGAACGCCTCATCAGGGCTAAATGCAAATGCACGAAGAAGAAATACACATACTGTACGAAACTAAAGGGGTGAGCAAGTTACATTTTTAATATGGACACGGTTCATTAATACAAGATCAGATATTAATCAAGGATGGAAGGCGTCGGCACATTCGTTATAACTCAGAGGAGGTGATTACAGGCAGAAACAGGGAGATAAGAACAGCAGAAGGACGGTGAAAAAGAGGGAGGAAGAGGTGTAAAACACTTGCATGTGAGCGCACACACACACACACACACACACACACACACAAGAATGTGCTTGCTTTGTCTTTCTCAATTGACTTCACTTACAGATGTCCACCCACACACATATATCTCAAGGAGTGTGATAAAGATGGAAACACAGCTACAAACAGACAAGAGTCCCTGACTTCTCTATGATTGACATGGTAATAATAATCTGATAACATCATGTAATATTGATCAGAAATCATGTTTAGTTACAGCACTGGTTCAAATAACAGGATGTCTGTGTCTTCCTTAAGGACATGTTGAACTAAAAGTTCTACATTTAATGAGTATCTAAGACAGATATGTGAGAAGAGAATTTACTAATGACATGGAAAAAAAAATTACCAATAAAATAGATTGATTGAATACACACATTCTACCCCCCTCCATACCTTAAAATAATTTCCCTACCTTTACTAGCTTTAATAAAAGACTTCTAAAATCGCTTGTGAAGCTCAAGGACAACAGCTAAAACTAAAAATTGACCCGGGATGCTCGCAAACATCTGAAGGGGTAGTATCTGCTCTAAAGCCGAGCCAAAGTACATTCATCAACGCTCTGGCAGGCAGCCGATACCGTGGTGAAGCACATTTATATTGCATCAACAATTTTCAATTCAATTTGGCACTAATAAAAAACATATTTTCCCGGGCACGGATTCAAAGCCTCCTCTGCCAAACAAAAAGCAGCAATTAGAGAAGTGGGAATCTTAAAGGAAGATGAAAAGTGCGTGAAATCCTCCGGTTACCAATTACAACATTCATGTCTCTCATTGGTGAAGTATTCTCAGTCTGGTCAGGCTTTTCAATAACCCAAACATAAAGCATCCAACAACAACAAAAAAGGCTTTTTTATGCAAACCGTCTGAACGTCTTCAATTCCAATCACATTATTTTCTGTTGTTCTTTAAACACATAATATTTAGGGTATAGGGTATATCTTAGTCAAGCTTTTTTTTATTATTTGTTAGATTCTTTTTGTTGCCCTGATTCATGATTCATTTATGTTTTCCCACATAAAACAGTTGCACAGTGTTTTGTATTAATTAGTGTCTTTTAGTGCCTGTGAATCTGTTGTGTCAGGAAGCTTTGGACAGCCTCTCTTCATCTCCAGTATGTTCATGGAAGTTCAGATGCAGTACCATCCAATTATGTGGTCAAAGTAAAAGTATATTTGGTGTGCCTTTGGTGGAAACAAAAAATGAGAAAATAAAAGTGCATCAGATACAGGACAAAATCACACAAAATGCTAATACATACACTATCTGTAGCCTAGATCTGATTAGTAGATTAAGGTATGGTTATTAAAATAGCTATACAGTGTTAAGGTGTGTATACAATGTTTACCCACAGCAAGTTATTGCAGTAAACTATACACCAGACCTCTATAGTATTGTAATGATGCCAGGAAGACTGTATTTTCTATCCAGGCCCTTAACGCTTTGTCGTGGAGAGAAGCATGACGACTCGCATTTTCATTTGAATGACAACTTTGCAACATGGGTCAGTACTTGTTCCAGAGGTCGGTGTTAATAATAAATACTGTACCTGAATAGAAAAGAGTAAAATGGGAAGTGCAGCTGGATTTCTGTGGAAGTCACAGCTGGGATGTTGAGCCCAAAAGTCTGAATCAACATAGTGTCATAGCTGCTTTGTCTGAATGAAATGCTCCGCACAAAGGAGCAATGTGTTGTGAAATCAGGCTGTAATGTGCTCCATCAGCTGAAGCAGCAACCTGATCTATTTCAATGTAAAAATAATAATGTTATATTTACTCCAATACAAAATGGTTACCTTTATGTTATCCATTCTCTCCATAGATCTCACCTATCGACAGTTTCGTTCATTTGTTCAGTCATTTTCAGCAGGTTGTTTCATTATAACTGGATTCACCCCAAACCCATTGTTCATGTTGGTACCTCCCTGATGACGTGGGTGCTGTAGCAAAGACGGGGATACACTGGTTGTACACATCCATTCTGTGCCTTGTAGGAATAGCCTCATATTATCAAGTATCTGGACAGGTCTCAGTGAGCCAGACAAGAAACAAGCACCAGCTTCATTCGTTCTGGCCTACTGGAATGTGAGAAAGATTTCCAGGTAATGAAGTGCACTGACAACCAATACAGTGTTCTCAGATTGTTTTATGTGCAAAGGCATTGCACACAGGTGCTTTCATCAAAGGCATACTTTCTACTGGGGATGGGGAGGACATGTCCCCCTCACTTTTATTGTTTCAGGTTGATATTCTGACTAAAGTCCCTCCTAGTGTCATTTTACCGTCCAGCCACCATAATCCAGATGAGAGAAATTGATAAAAAAATGTTGATACACTCATTGTCTTCAATTTTAAATGTACTCAAAGCAATAAACTTAACGAACAGGAGGATTAGTGCAGTGAGTGCTTTATGAACTTTGTTTTGCCCTGGGCTTTGCCTCTCAGGCTACATACAGGCTGCCCTACCTGGTTGGTGGAGGTTGTTGAATGGAGCCTGTATGAATACCTGTAGACACTAGGAGGGAGTGAAATACAGTTAGTTAAGAAAGTTCTGGGGAATAGAAAACCTCTCTTAGAGGTGGTGACTCACTGCTCCACAGAGAGGCATATTAGATTCACACTCTTAACACAGTTGAGCATTTTGGCCTAAAAACTTCATAAATGAATTTGTCATGTTTTCATTTATTACACTTGATGGATGCAGTACTTGTACTTTTTGTACTTCTATCTTTGTAAGTTTAAGATATAGCTGTGTTCTTTTGTTTCTGATGTGATTATAATGCATGGGGTGTGGCACTTGGACACTGACTACAGAAACTTCCACCCTTAGATCCATTATCCAATACTGTCCTCTTCAACCAATTACCCAATGTCAGTTGTATACATGCTCTAGGTTGACTGACTATATTTAATGCACATCCAATCCAGTTTGCAAGATGCCTTCAACAAGAACCTTCTGTTTGATACACTGAAGAAAAATGTACGTATTGGCATGAATTTAAGAAGGGAAAGAAACCAAGACAAAGAGAGTGCGCACTACAGAGAGAGGGCACAGACACAGAAGCAACAGAGTCAGAAAGCAAGACCGACAGAAACAGTTGAATCTGTAATGACGTCTCGTCCATGACCCTGCTTATTCAAGTAAAGTTTCAAGAAATGTATATTTGGGCCTATATGATGAACAGCTTTAAGTTTCCCCAAAGCATAATTTGCTTATGTTTGATATCTAAAATATTTCCATATGAACATGATTCACCCACCCACAGTTTCATACTACACTACTGTGCCCCACTGTAAACACTGTTCCACATACTGTAGAGACATGTAAACAAAACTATATTTCTCTTATTCTTTCCTGCCTTTCTCCTTACAAATCTATCATCTCCATTTCTTTCATCCACCCTCATTCCTCCATCCTTTCCCTCCGTCCTTCCTCTGCAGCCTACTTCTTGCACAGAGGGAATGGCAGCACCCGCTTCAATAATTCACTTCCCCTCAGAACAGGTTGTGTTTGCATTGCAGGGTGCTGCAGGCGAGAATAGAGAGGGCGAGGAAGAAAGATTAAAAACAAGGAAGAATGAAGAATGAAGTCGAAATGGATGAAGACTTTGAATAGAAAGATAGAATGAAAGTAAAACAAAAAATACGGCCAAGGAGAAAGCCTGTTGTGAGTAATCATGATGTGGAAAAACAAAAAGAGAAAAAAAGAGGGGAAGAGAGGGAAATTGTTTCAGGGGGACAATGTCGCCCTGTCAGAGAACATATTGAGAAAGGCTCCCCATGCAGATAGGGAACAGGGAGGAGATGAGGATGGTTAGAGTCTGATAAAAGCCAAAGCAGCACCTATCACCAAAACATGTTCTCTCTGCTACCTGTAAATACCTCATAACTATGAACCAAGTCTCAGAAGTCTCTGCATCCAACTCTGTCAGCTCTTTTAGATCCATAGTGGTGTGTTTGCAAAGTTTGAAGCTGTGTATTTGAACATTTAATCCTTTAGCTTGGCTTGTTTGAGCAGACGAGGTTAATGCCATTCACAATCTGAATCACAATCTCACAAGCTGAAAACTACTTCATAAAAACTACTACTACTAACTCAAAAGTGTAGTTTAACTGTTGACATCTAATAAACCAACGCTGGCCTGGACATGCTTGAAAAAACATGACCAAAAGATAACTATACAAATATTTACAGTAATTGATGACTGTGGGGGAAATTAAGCGCTGAAACAATTAGTCGATCAGCCAATAGACAGAAAATTAATCTTAACCATTTTTGATTAATCGCTTAAGTCATTTTTAAATCATGAAATGCCAAAACTTCACTGGTTCCAGCTTCTCAAATGTGAATGTTTTATTTTCGCTGTTTTTTCTTACTTTCCCATGTTATTAAACTTAATATGTATGACATTTGAAGACATCACCTATTTTCAAAAGTAGATTAAACAGATTTGTTTCATTGCCAACATTTCAAAGATGGCAACAAGCTTCTTGTGATTTTGACTGGAGTTCTCTTGTACCTGAACATTGTGATTCACAAAGGAAATGTAAAAAAAATGCCCTAAAGCAAACTTTTTCAAACATGGTTCGGGCTAAAGCAAATAAAGTTTAGGTCGCACCCTCATTCCCACTTTCTCTCGCTCGCACACGCTGACTCGTTCTCTGTGTTTCTTTCATTTTCTGAGCCCCTTGTCGGTCTAGCACTCTGTCTCTAGGGAAGCCTTTCTTCTTTTAGCTGCTCTGTATCTGGCCCTGCCCTTTTCAATGTCACTCTCGCTGTGTCTCTCTCTGTTTTTTAATATGAGCCTTTCACTCTGCCATGTGTCCTTTTTCTCTTCTTTCGTAAGCCAGATCCAAGTCATTTCATTGAATGTCAAAATTCAATTAGATTTCATCAGCTTCGCCTGGACGTGTTAATGCCTGAAGAGGAAAGGTGTTGTTGTTGATAAATAAATGAGGGGATGAATTTCAGACACAGTTATTATGTCAATTCAGTTTCACGTACATAACATGATGTAACTCCCATTTCTTTCTACATCACTTCAAATCCTCCAATGCTGTCTTAAAATATGTACATCACAGCTGCTCAGAAAACCTACTGTTGCTTCTGTCTCTGTTATGGCTGTACAGCCATGAGAACAGCTGACAAGTCAGAATATTGCAGAGTGCATCTCTGGTTTCTTTGTGTGAAATTTATCTGATACATTAACTTGCTTAACAGCACCTCCTCATCAAATGAAGGATGTCTGCAAAATGATTTCTTATGTGGGATAACGTGTCCTTACTGAGCCACAGACGTCATAGTGATTGAGTTTGAAATAATATTCTCATACATGCACTTGGAAATAGCATTGCAGCTCTCATTTGTTTTTTTCTGTCCACACGCTTGCTACAATGAGAGCTCCTTTTTACATTCTCCATCTCAAAAGATTTTGATGAGAAAAGAAGATCTCTTCTTCATCCCAATTTATTAGAATGATAATGTGGCTGATATTTCCAAGCCTGAGAGACTTCCATCAACTACAGTAGTGATTCCCAACCAGGGGTACTTCTGCAAATATAACCCCACAAATATGATTACCAACTACCAGCAGCAATAGGCCGCCTGCACAGGAAACTGATTCAGTGGTAACTCCTTAACAGAGTACTCCACACATTTAGCATTGTACTTCCCATAACACTGTAGATGCAGCAGAACCAGAGATATCGTCTTTTTCATTTCAAGCATTCTTCTTCCTTGTAAAAACCTGCCACCTCCATTACCCACAATGCAACTTCACCACCAACAGTCAAAGATCCAGATGTTATGCTGCAACCCGCTAACCTCGAGCAGAGATGAGGAGCGAGCAACAGAGGTCACATCCACAGATTTTTCAAGATTTTCAAACTTGTAGTCTTCAGACCCAACTGACGCTGACTCAAGTGACATCACTTGGGGCAATTTATCAGACTTCCCTCTGGAGCCACAAAAGGATTTATACAACTTTTGTCACATAGGCAGTAGGACCTGTAAACAGACTTTGAAGTGTAAGTTCCATGTGCACAAAGGGTTAGCAAGTGGGGAGTCGAAATATAAAAAAAAGTAAAGGGTTGAAAGTCCAGCTTTGTCACTTCAATAGGTGGTAGAAGGAATACACACTTAACCAAACCTACTGAAAA
Organism: Enoplosus armatus; assembly: GCF_043641665.1. NCBI lineage: Eukaryota > Metazoa > Chordata > Actinopteri > Centrarchiformes > Enoplosidae > Enoplosus > Enoplosus armatus. The sequence goes on along the minus strand of NC_092180.1, from coordinate 19,753,734 downwards.
AAAGAAACCAAATCTAAACATCAACAATCAAAGGATCACTATGTATGAAAAAAAAATATTGAAACAATATCCAGTCTTAGATATCTAATAGCATTAAATAACATTTGGTTTAAAATCCACTCAAATGAACTCATTTGGAACATGATGGGTGGTGTGGATGAAGGGGTATTTGAACATATTTGGTATGACTGTGGGGATGCAGCAATCAAAAAAAGCTGCCATCCACACTCAGCTAAGCTCTATGTGAACTGGGCGGGATGGTTTGCATAAAAATACAGACAATTTATTCTCATTTTTCTCAAATTCCTGCCATGATTAAAACTGCACTTTTATTCATCAAATTGAACAAGAATTTAATTTCATTTACTATGAAAACATTTTTTTTTTACAATTCAAATCAAACCACCTTTCCTCGCAATGCACCTTTCCCTCTGCCCTCATTTCCTGAGGTTGCTGCTAGCCCGGGCTGTCTGCATGCTCCCCAGTGTCAGACCTCCACCCTGCTTCCCAAAGCCTGTCTGCAGCTTTCAATGACAGTGTGCGCTATGTCCTATATATGCAGTAAGTGGAGAGGTGGGTGGATGCTTGCCACCGAATCGGCGGATGATAGCGAGAAGATGACAGGGCTTTGGAGGAGAGAGGTGCTGGGTGTAAAGAAAGGGAAGGATAGTGAGGAGAGAGGAGGAGGGAGAGGGGAAGGAGGCGAGGAAGAAAAGTGATGAGGAGAGTTAAAGGGATGTATCTGTTGAAAGGGTTTGGATGACGGGAGAGAATTAGGATGGAATGAGGATGTAAAGTAGAGAATGGGTACATTTTGCCCCATTTTGACATGTTAAGGGTGGCTATATGGATGGCTGGGAAGGAAAAGAGGATCAGACAGAGGAGAGAAGAAGAGAAGAGAGGAAGATGACAGGAACATCTTCCTTGACAGGTACAAGTTTAGTCGATGGGTAAAGACAGAATGGGGGAAGAGGAGGAGGAGAGGGATCAGGATGTATAGCTGGTGGCAGGTAAATTGCTACACTGACAACATGGGGACTTTTTAATATATCCGACAGATTATACCCCATCTCCTCTGAGCCAGCAGAGATGCATGGAGAAAGACGGTAAAGTGTGAGAGCAGCAAGCTAAAATTTGTGCCAAAGTGCCAGAGAATGTTTTACAGAAACCGTCATGAGCAAGGGGAGGAGGGGGGGAAAGTAGTTTGCTGCTGAGGGAGAGCGAGTTTGAGAGAGTGACAGTGAGAACTAGAGAGGAAGAGGGCGAGATCTCTAAGCATGCATCGCTGAATTATTGAGGCCAGACGTGTGTAGAAGCAGAAGATAGATTTCCAGTGTTGATCCCTTCCTGCTGTCAGAAAGTTTAGTTGGACACGACCAACTCCAGCAGTTGTGGTTGTTTTGTTGTTGTTCGGGGGGGGGGGGGGGGGTTCACCACGCACCACAGGGAAAGGTAGAACATGTGTGGGAGGAGCAACCTCGAAAAGTGTGGCTTCAGCAGAGGGTGTGCTTCCTGCCACTCTTTAAGTCAGAGAATATCTGTATGATAAGGAATATCATGACTGGCAGTCAGTAGCTATATGCAGGTTTTTCTATGAAATGACAGATCAATGTATAGGTAGGGAAATGGATTTGTCCACAACATATTAAAGATAACCAAATATAATCACAATAACCCTTATCTAGTATATTATAACCAACTTTTATGGAAATCAGGTTTGTTTTGTATTTAGAACATATGTTTGCAAGATTGATGGAAAAAACTGAAACTGAAACTTTAGACAATAATAAGGGATGAAGACAAAGGACGGGAGGGTGAAAGAGAAGGAAATGAAGAAGAAAGAGAGTGACAGTGTGAGAGAAGTGCAGAAGGAGGCAGACGGTCTCTGATGTAAGCCATGTTCTCGCCGCTGTTCACAACCGTCCTGTCGCCTTCATGAATAAGTTAGATGCCAAATGTTCCCTCCCTCTCAGAAGAATCAGAATCAGAAATACTGATTCTTGCCCTGCGTTCCCAAAATTGTGCACAAAGACACAAACACAGACACGCGTACGTAGATATTCCCTCCTGAAGCTGAGCCGGTAAGAGGTGCTTGATATTGTCTGACAGAGTGACAGGAGTACAGAGGAGCAAAGTGAAACCTCCCTGACAGTTTTTCCTACTCACAGGGCACCCACGTCGTCCTGTTACGCTCTGGACCACTCTCATCCGAAGAGGTGTGTGTGTGTGTGTGGGCCCGTGCGTTATTGCTGTGTGTGTGTGACACTGACTAACATCCCGGTACAGAGAGATGAGAGTGGGTGAGAGTGAGGTAATGATCTATGAGTTCAGCAAAAGGTAAATGCAGCGAGAGATGTTTGTGCAGGTGCACGTCTGTAATGTGCATGTGAAAAATTGTGCGTGGGCTCTCGTGTGTGTATGTGTGTGTGTGTGTGTGTGTGTGTGTGTGTGTGTGTGTGTGTGACATTGTGCGTGGATGTGATCTGCATGAACAAGAACATCATCATCATCATCATCATCATCATCCGAGAGAGTGAAAAACAAAGACAGGGAAAAAAATGAAATGAAAATGAACAGATAGAAAAGGAGGGTTACAGGATGATGTGTGAGCAGAAAATTATAATAATTCTGTCGGCACTTCACTATAGACACACGCTGCTGGAGCCTGAAGAGATTCTCAACATTTCACTCCTCCTCATCAAACTCTTTGATTTCTTCAAGCCTAACTTGAAAAAAATTCGAAATATTTCCAGGGAATATAGACGCTAAAATTCAATCAGTCTGTCATAATGTCATCCAATGGGCTTAAGTGCATAGTTTTATGTAGCTCTTAAGGGGATAATTTGCCATTTTGGGAATTACGCTTATTTGCTTACCTGCCTCCAGCTACATGTTTACTGTACAGACGTGAGAGTGACTCTCTGCAAGAAAGCAAAAAAAGCATATCTCAAAGTGTCAAACTATTCCTTTAAACTGCAAGTTGTAGTCCTCATCTTGTTCTAAACTTGAGTATAGCCTTTTCTCTTTGCTTGTATCTGCCCCTTTACTCTCTTTGAGCACAGAAGTGAAATAAACTGAAAAAAAAACATCTCCAGTATCATGTCTGGTGGGAGGAGCCTCCCACTGCCCACTATCAATAAGAAGAACCTCAGCTTCAACGGATACATGCCTTTAACTTGCGGTGCAGACAGCTTACACTTCGGTGTGAACATATCCAGACTCTGCTTTCTAAGGAGATATATTACTATCTCAGCCTCACTCTGGGCCCCAGTGTGCCAGACTGCCCACCTCTACCTGCTGTCTTGTGCCCACCCCGGGCTCCAAGTGTAACTGGTGGGAGGCAGGGTGATAAATCGGACCTCCCAAGACATTGTCTTGGCGCTCTTATCCTTTAGCCCCCAGGTAGCAAGGCTAGTGTAAACCACAGTCAACATATCACTTTGGCCATAGGCCTATGGCTCTGCTGCTGACCCGTGGGTTAATAGAAATGTTGTCAGGCTTTAATATCCAGTCAGCCATACAGAAAACGAGGAAAATGGAGAGGAGAGAAGAAGAGATGAGGAAAGGAGAGGATCAAAAGAGGATCAAGGGCAAAAAGTGGCAAAGAATGAGCTGAGTAAGCATCAAAACAAGGTTGCGCACTGTATTGTGTATGTGAATGTTCTCAAGGTATGACCCTTTTAATATCAAGGCAGCAAGGGCTTCACTGCCACACAATGGACCTAGTTAACGCGAGAGAATAAATGGGAGCAAGAAGATAATTAAAGCACCCTGTGCACTAAAATTTTTAACAGAGGGGATGGGATCAGAGATAGTGACAGTGATGAGTGGAGACAAGACACAAAAAGAGGGAGGGGACAGGAGACAAAGAGGGGGGAGCAGGCAGATACTACCACTCACGTCTAATAGGTAAAGTAGTTTACATCTAAATGTTCAATTTTTAATCGTGGTGAACAATGGAGAATCTGATATACATTACAAACAATAAAGAGACACTTGCCAACATTCATCAGCCCCCCAACTCTGCCAACCCATTATCTCCTGTCTGTTCTGTGCAAAGAATAGCTCTCCTAATCGTCTGGCACTCTGCACCACAATCAAGCTTCCTTAGCAGACAAAGCACTGAATTTTTCTGTCTAAATATTGACCTGCTTCTCATGTCTCCTTTCAGTCTATTTATCTGTCTATCTAGTTTTCATGTGGACAATTGGAAAAACAGTGTGAGCACCACTAACTAAATTCCAAGGACTTTAATTAAATGTAATATGAGAGGGAAAGGTCATTCAGAAATCGCTGACATTACTGATCACATGCAAGTGAAGAGGATACAATGTGTGAGGCAAAAAGAGCTGTGTGTGTGTGTGTGTGTGTGTGTGTGTGTGAGTACAGTGAGCAGAAAAATAAAGCAAAGAGGTAAGGAGTAGGAGGAGGATAGTAGGTGTCAGATTGTGGGAGGTAAAAGATTATCATCAACTCTAGCTTAATGCTTCAGTCTCTTCCTATCACCGTCTCCCGTCCCCTCCTCCGTTGCCTCCGAGCCACCAATAAATTATGGATGCTTATTAGAAAAGGGCAATATCCAGCGTCCAAAATAAACTCAGCAGCAAGAGACATAAAAGAGACACAAACAAAAAGTGCTGACGTGGGGAAGAGGAAGAGTTAAAGTCACATGGGAGCCAGTGGCCAGGCCAGTTAAACCTGGAATGATCTCTTTTCTAGGTCATCGGCTTTCAACCTGGGTGCCATGGCAGGCTAATGTACTGCAGTGAGTACAGCTCCACATTAAGACGATTCTCAAATGTTGGGTGCTCCTCTACACACACACACACACACACACACACACAAAGACTGCAAATAAAAAACTAGCAATGTATTCCAAGCCTTTCATTCTTCCTTGGGCAACATCTTCAAAGTGATGTTAAATGTGTGCGCAATGTAGGCATATTAAACTTTTTCACTCTCTGCATCTCTTGTAGTGCTTTGTTCTATGGCCAGTGGCAAGGCCCCAGCTCTCCTGCTGCTGCAAGGGCCTTGCTCAAATCGGGAAAAAAAAACACTGTAGAGCAAAATCATTGATTTAAGTTCATTAAATTTCCTGTTAACAAGCACATAATAAAGCATCGTATTGCAGGCTAATGCAGTTTGGATTCCATCTCCAGCATCAGTTAATGGTTTCGTGTGACTTTGTCAAGCAATCAATAATTTGGTGTCCCTGTGAACTATGTTGCTTCACACAGTGTGATGTGATGCAGCACCACAAAGACGGAGAGAGACGCTTTTCTGGTAGGTTTTGTCTGTATCGATGTCATAACTGTTGAGTCACATCCTGCGAGGCCGTCTTGAGATTTTTTGAACCTCCCCTAATCCTTAAGTATGTTGAGAGTTGGCGCTTGTGAATGACACATCATGCCTCTAATGCCTGGGATTACAGTATATCCAGATTGAATGAGACTTGAAAAGCACTCTATATGTATGCAGGGGTGTTTGTGACCAGTGTGTGGAGACGCATATAAAATGCTTATCCCAAAGACAACAGTAGTAAAGAGGAGAGGACTAAAGGACCTTAATAAACATGCATAACAAAGCATGTTGAATATGAAAAACACTAGCTTTTCCTTTTTTCTTTGAAATACAGCTTCACATTCTTTTTGGCGCACTGGTCCGTCCAATTGCTATTTGATGGACAGGTGTTACAAGCTTTTCGACAGCCTATCAAAATTCACAGAAGCACAATCAATACTACACTGCTGCAAGAGACACAGCGACTGATCCACAAGTCCCTGCTGAGCCAGCAAACTGTTGCAGTGGGAAGAAAAGTGTGTCTACCGCACAAACATGCATGTCACACATGCACACACACACACACACTTCACATTCGTGCAAGCATTTGGCACATGAACTCACACACACACACACAAGCGTAAACACCTGCACGCACACTCTCACAGGCATGAGCTGAGAAAAAAAAACACACGCATCCAAACACCCCAGAGAAGGCTACAGTAAATGAACCTCACAGCCGTCCAAAGCGCTGACATCAATCAGGCACGCTTACACTGTTCTGTTCCCGACGGACACTGAGTCGCATCTGTCTGCGAGAGCAAGTGCTAAACAATTCCAAAGTGAAGGAAACCATTTTATGCATATCTGCATACACCGCGAGCGAGCGAGTCAAGCTCGTTGGCTCTCCTCCCAATCTTCCCTATAGCCTCCTCGTGTTGTTTATTGCAATTGTACAAATTGTGAAACGATTTGTTCTTATTGAATGTCTCTTTTCAGCGACGGTGATTTACATGAAACAGTTGTCGCACAGGTACACACAGCTGAGCACCACCACCACACAAGCCACCTGGGAATCTGTGGCCTGTGAATGCTGGCCAGTATGATTCCCACAAAGCTTTAGGACTTCTACTCCCTCAGACTGACAGGCTGCTGTTGCACACAGGACAAATAACCTATAACACTGTGAAGAAAGCATTAAAAAAACAACATATTATTGCAGCCTCCACCACTGGCACTGACTGACTGCGTACCTTTCTGCTTCGACCCACTGCATATTTGTGACAGAGCCCATGAGGCACGGATGCACAAATTCTTCATGACAATCAGTGTATCACCCTGTAGAGAAACCCAAAACTGTTTCATACAGTTATTATGGGAAAAAAAATAAACGAGGACAAGTATGCACAAGGGCAAACTGGAAATGTGAGCCTTCTGCAGGACAGCGTAACTAGATCAGAAAAGTCACTGCATGAGGAGACAACTGATTGAAAAAATGAACACACACTCCTAAAAAATGACTGCCGGCATCCAGAACTCGAAAGTTCAGTATATCATATATCAGTAAACTGTTACGTTCCACAATATCTAGTATATGTGGTACAGATTTATGGTAAATCCTGGCTTTATCTAAGCGGGTGAGGCCTACACCCGCAGGTAAAAAAATGATTACAGATAAGTATATGTGATGCTACTAAAAACTCAGGTACATTCTTTCTCATTGTATGGCCATGTTTGACATTTCCTATAAATACAGATAGTGGAAAAATATAAACTTCTTGAGATCTCATCCAGCACTGTCACAGTACACAAACAATGCTCTGTCTGCGGCAGTGGGTCACAAAGATACAACAGACTTAAATGCTTTAGTATTGTTCATTAAGGCATCAGTATAATAGAGTAAGTGCCAACTACAGAACATATTACAGGCTAGGAAAAGATCTGAGAATTGCCCAAGTAAATTGGTTATAATCTATATTAATACTGAAACGTCACCTGCAGTATGAAGTATTTAGAGTGGTATAAGCCTGATTAGTTAGCAAGAACTTCTACATGGGCCTGTATGCTTCAGCGAATGACAGATTGTCATTGTGTGACGGCAGGCTGCGGGATTGCTTGTGACAACAGCACTCCATGCTACTATGACTAAACAGGCCGTGTTTTGAAATGGCTGCCACATGCCTTCAAACATCAAAATCAAAAGTATCAAAGCTGACAGATCAGTTGGTGCGTTCGCCTCGCCCGGAGGGACAGGAGGGACGCATATCTGGCCTGTAGCTGAAGAAACTGAGCCTCTGTAGTGCAGCGAGGCAGTCTTAAGAGGGGACAAATCTCCGCTTCATCCTCAAAAGCACAGTGTGACTGTCCTGTTTAACCTGACAAAGACGAGCCTCGTCTCAGAGAGCTCTGCCAGGCTGATCCTCCTCCTCTTCAAACCTGTTGTCTGAGAGTGTGAATGTGTGTGTGTGTGTGTGTGTGTGTGTGTGTGTGTGTGTGTGTGTGGGACATATTAAGTCAAATAGTGGCCAAACTGTAACCTCCTTTCACTAATAACCATAAACCTTAAACAATCACTCAAAGTTTGCTCATACTTTGTGTCATAAAGCACTAATCTTCAAGCCTAATGTGAGTTTTTAGCCATAAAGATTTATATCAGCCTAAAAAATGGAATTAGAGTGGATTTACAGTAGGTGGGTTTCCCCTCCACTACCATTGCTGGATGTTTTCCCAGCCTCCTGTGACTTCTAAGAAGTAATACCTCCCTCTCAAGTTAATTTGCTGTCGCTCTCCCTGCAGCTATTCTCGCTGTGGTTTAAATGTCAGTTATTACACCGCCTCCCATTAGCGCGTCGCACTGAAACGCGGACAATATGTGGCGCAGAGAAGCCCTTAATTAAGGTTATGGGCTAATAATTGAACAAATTAACATCAGCCGCTGTAATGGAGCCCAGTCAGCCAGCACTAATAAAGTAAGCATTGATGTAGTAACAACAGGAATGCGTTTGTAGCCTAAACATCGCGTTCTTACCGTAAACTCCTTGGCCCCAGGCGAGAGGACAGACACTAGAAAATAACAAAATCCAGAAAAGCTCCATGTTCAACTCAGCTCCGTCATAACCTAAGAAAGAGTGAGAGACACAGAGAGAGAGAGAGAGAGAGAGAGAGGTGAAAACAGAGAACAGCCTGGACATGTATGTGACAAAGAAGAGGTTCTTTCAATTGTTGTTGCTTTTTTGTTCATGTTCAACTAGCCTATATGTCCCCTTCAACCCCTTTAACCGTGAAAATAATATTACAGAGCACAGCCTACACTGTTCCACTCAATCTAAAGGGATAACTCGATCACAAACACTGGATTATAGGACGTTTACAAGCAGGGCTGCGTGGTGCGTGCGTGTGTGTGTGTGTGTGTGTTAGAGAGTTGGAGACTGACAGGATTGTCTACTGTTTAGCGTGACTAAACTTCCTCCCCTCGCTGAAGCGGGGGGGGGGGGGGGGGGGGGGGGGGGGGGGGGGGCAGGTGTAGTCAGGACAGGAGAACACTCAGGATTAGACTGCAGTATTCATACGGGATTAGCTTCAACAAGTGGGGTCATGCACTTTACACCCCCAAACACTCACACATACATACACACACTCACTCACACACACACACACACACACACACACACAGCCTTTGCTTCAGATCAATATTCCTACAATGTGTCTGCAGTGGCAGGAGGGCGATACTCCTATTAAAAAAAACAGCACCACTGTTGATCATTGCTCTTCACATCTTGGTGTTATTTAAAGAAGAAGAAGATGAAGAAGAAGGAGGATGAAAAGCAGCTGGAGTCAGGGGCTAATGGACCCTCTTGTGTGACTCGTCAGACCGAACACGAGGATTTCCTCCGACGTCTGGCCCTCCTCACATTTGTATAACGGCTCTGGGTCGGCTGCATTGACAAGTTGCATCACACAGCGCGCCGTGATCAAAGTTAGATTATACGATGCATGGGAGTCAGGATGCGCTGCACGAGACCTGCTTATACTGACATGTAATCTGTGGTAGATCGTTATATTGCCTGCATTAAAAAAGAGATTATGCTAATTAAAAAAGGGCGGGTACCCACAATTTGAATGTGACCGGTGAGGCATATTAACTGTAATTAGAGGAAGGATGATCAGCTTTAATGCTAATTAAATAGCTTACAGTTTTCTTTAAGATGTTCACAAATAGCCTATATGCCCAGTTCGTGATTTAAAATGCACACAGACAAGATACAAAGTCAATGAATAGGAAGCTACATAACCCTGACAACATTTTCAAATGTAGTCTCTGAGCAGGCATGTAGTCCCTGCCGCGTCACTACCTTGTCTCCGAGGTGCCGTCCTTTGGGTCCGTCTGCTACCCAGCGCAGCGCGCACTCCTCCCGGCTCCGCGAAGAGGATTCCTCCGCTCTCCGTTAGAAACAACCCGCCTCCGTGTCTCTCCACAAAATGTGTTGAAAAGTTATATATCCTCTTCCAGTGGGCGTCCCGTGTGAGCGTTACAATTCCCGGGGGTATAACGGAGAGTTTGCTGAGCCCCAAGACCTCTTAAATGATCTCCTTGGTGTGTTAAACTTTTGATTTTTACGCACAGAAGCGGGCAGCGGAATCGGACCGCTGCTCGGCTCCACAGGAGAGTCCCTCTTCACACAGATAAAAGATAAAAGCACTTTCCCTGTGAAAAACTCAAGCAAGGCTACTTTGGCAAAAAAAAAAATGCTGTTCACCCCGTCTCCTCTTTTGTGGATTATCTACTTTTTAAGGCGTGGTTGGAATGGCTGTGCTGTCTGTCTCTGGGCGGTGACAGTCTAGTGAAGCCCCTCTAACACAATCATGCGCTCTGAAAATGAGCTCCCCTCCGCTCGCTCAATCAGTGCTGTGTCTGTGGACTCCAAGTCATGCTGGCCAAGTGGAATATGTGCGCTGACTGAGAACGACCGCCCCTGTCTGTGAAGGGAGAGAGAGGGATGGAGAGAGGGGAGGGGAGGGAGGACAGAGGCTTACACATTGATGCGCTCGAGCCTCGCAGCTCCACACTGAACAGGTTGTCAAAAGAACAGCATTGCCCCCTCCCCCCATCCCCCCATCCCTATCCCGGTTTCCCATTCACTCTGAAATAGGGTTTCAAACCTTTAGGATGCCACAGGATGTCTTTAAGAGCCCAGGGGGCAGCGGTGTTCGTCTGTTTCTCTGTTGCCGACTCTTTGGTGGAGTTCGCCAGCTGCGGTGCCACCAATCGTCGGTGCCAATTAGAACTGAAAGGCGCTCCGAAAGTTTTTGGCCTAATGGAGGAGCCTTTAACACCACCACCCCTCCCCGCGGACCAATTATTTATGACAGCAAATATAGACTGAATGCTGAACAACCCCCCCTTACACAGTATTACAAGACTACACACACTACTCCTCTCTCTCTCTCTCTCTCTGTCTCTCTCTCAGGCATCCGCGTTGTTCCGGCCGGGCTTTACTTCCCAGTGTGGCCACAAGGGGGCGTGCTTCAGCTCATTACCACTATTGGGATGCACGTGTGCGTGTAGGTAGCGCGTGTACGTGTACTGTGTGTGTGGTGTCTCTGTGTGCCTCTGAACAGAAGGAGACAGGAACTTAAAGACAAGTATACATATATACAGTATATATACGAGATAGATGGACAGATGGATTGTGAGTGGTAAGATAAGATAGAAGAAAAAGTACAGTAAACAATCAAAACAATGACACAGCAGCCGGTGTAATCATCAGGCGTAGAAGCAGTTGCATGTAAGTCTGTACATGCATCATATGAGACCTTGCAGACAGAGAGATATTAGACTGTCCAGTTATTATGTGACTGGCTCTCCTTCAAATAATTCTGTGTGACGAAGCAATAAATCCACATTTTAACCTTGACGATCGACTGCCGACGAACATCTGTTTGATTAATGTTTAGAGTGGGTGGATTTTGCAGTTTCAGGATAATGGGTGTGTTTGGAAGTTCATGTTGCGTATTACTAAATATCATCAGTGGTTGTAATCCATTTTACAGCATAATCTTAGAAAACGATGAAACATTAACATCCCACAGACCATTTACCTCTGCTGGTATAGCATTGCGCAGCTTGTATATTTGCATTTTGTTTTTATCAAATAGAAGAATTGTATGTCCTGTGATTTATGTTTTGTTTCTAATTTGAGGACTTAAGTTCTGCATTAATTAATCATAATCTCCTACAGTCAGCGTCTGTTTGGTCTTATCTGCAACTGATTTATTTTCTGGAACTTCATTTGTAACACACACACACACACACACACACACGCAGCTGTTGACCAGCTCCACAGGTGCAGCTGCAGGTTGAGTGTTTTTGCTGAAGGGCACCTCAGTAGTGGAGGCAGTGGAGAGCATTTCTAATTGTGTTTAGCTGCCAACGTTTCCCCTGAATTGTCTAGGATTAGAACTAGCAACCCTCCAGTCAAATGTCCATATCGTCTGTTCTGCAGGCTGTCGAAGCCTCTGATGTTAAACTTCAAAGTGTTCTGTGCTTCTACACAGAGTATTAACACAGACACAGACAATGTTAATTAATCCCACATGACAGTTTGAAACTCGATTACGAGAATTAAACTTTTCTAAATAATGTCTATTGCATCAGTGCACCAATCCTGGAAAAAAGTTTACATGTATGATGGTATCATCCTGAAAACTGAGTAAACTTCTTTGCAAAATGGGCCTCTAACATAAGGTATATAAACCTGTTTAAGGTTAAAAAGGTATTGAAGCTGGGAGACTTAGATGTGGCAAGAAATGAAATGATAAGTTAATTTATTCCTCATTCTTGTCATTATAACCAGAAATAATTAAAGCATTGCACCCAAATTGTTTTGTTATTCAACTGATTCAAAATCATGATCACCGGGAACAAAGTTTTTAGGAGAACAAACTTTTAACACCTAACATAGCGCTAACATTTGTACACTTCACTCATTTCTGGGCAACAGTGAGCAGTAAACATTTGGGGGTTTCCATCTGACCTAAACAGAATCAAGGCACTCAGCAATTACTTAGCTCTCTCCATCCAAATGAATCTTTTATTCAGAGTAAACAAAATCATGGGATCTGGCTCAAGAATCTGTCTCTTTCCTTCCTTCCTTCCTTCCTTTCCCTTTTTGCCCCTCATCTTGGGCTGCAGCCAGCAGTCTTGGCATGTCTTGCTGAGAGCACATCATTGCTGCTTAAGGCAATGAATCTCAAAAGACAACATGTTGTAGGAACAACCTTGGGTGGCAGCCACACACAAACACACACACACACACATTCATCCCACAACATGAAACTATTGGAGACGGCTTCTGGGAGAAGCAATAATTGCAGAGGGTGCAGTTAGCCAACAAAGAAGTGAACACAGACAACAACAAAATACTACACTTTCCAAAAAATACCCTATTTCGACTCACTCACACTGACGCACTTCGCACCTTGCAGTAACTCGGTGGATCTGCACGGTCACTGTGACGAGGACGTCATTTCTACATGTGTTGCAGGTGTAGATACCACAGTTTCCAGTAAGTACTCGGTTGTCCTGTGTATAGCTTAAACTGGTAGGGACCACAGCTTTCTCTTGTAGTGAGTTTATATGTAAGCCTTATAGAAATACAGCAGTCCTTATCAGAATGCATTTATTCTAAACCGTAGTGTTTTATTTGTTGTTATTTTATACCTCTTTTTTGTTGTGTACATTTAAGAAAAAAAAATATTATTTCTGCTTTTCTGTCTTGGGTATTGGCTATTTCAGATTAAAGGTAGGTTTACATTGCGTGTTAATGACCAAAAAGCAATGTGTAGTGCTTGAGCTGTAAACAATGTGTTGAATTCTTTTCCATCCTCACAAAGGCCAAGTATTTCAAATCCTGCATTATTTGAAACCATGGCTGTATTCAAAACCGCCTACACTACCAGTACGTACTGATTTGCCCAAAATGTAGCATGTAGTATTCAGTACGACACCCAGATGAAAAAATCTCCAGTATGCATCGGACCAGTCTACCTCGCCTACTGTGTCCCACGATGCAAAGCGCTGGCGGTGGATTGCCATTAACGTTACATAAACTTTCACTTATTTCACCTTAGCAGTCCACCAAAATCTGTTTCTGAACAAATTTGAGGCGAGAAATAAGCAACCCAGTTACTGAGTCTTCACTCACATTAGATCTACGAGGCCCAATTTAAAAGTGTGGTCCGACTTTCATCAGGAAGGGACATAATACCTGCATGATTATTACTTCCGCTTTCCAAACTGGAAACCAGCTAAGCCTAGCCTGGCATACTGCAAAATAAATCGATTCGACTGTTTCATGTACTGCATACTGCATTTGTCAGTAGTATGTAGTAGGCAGTCTGCTTCGTCACTGACTTCACTTGGGCACTTCTTGGCATATTACTGCCACCTGTTGATCACTACTAGAAGCACTACTAGAGTTCAAAAACTCCACAGGGAACCTTTATAATAGCAAAAAAATTGATAATCACACAAAGAATTCATTGATTAAAATTCAAGAGGCAAGAGCGTTGTTATGAGCAACTTCTCAAATCAGTGCCCCTGGATACAACTAATATATTCTTCAATATACACTACTCACAAAAAGTTAGGGATATTCGACTTTCGGGTGAAATTTATGGAAAATGTAAAAAGTTCATGCTACAGTGATATTATATCATGAAAGTAGGGCATTTAAGTAGAAGCATGCAATGGTAATTTCTTCATCTCATTCCTCATTTCTGCTCAATGTGAATCGACTTGTGAAAGCTGAATATCCCTAACTTTTTGTGAGTAGTGTATATGGCACTGAATCATAACGTTAGACATTATGATGTTCTGGAATGAATACCCCTGCTATATACTATATAATGTAAATTAATGGTTCTGTGTTTTTATTTCTAATGCATAGAATTATATATATAATTAATATATATAAATATATTTCTTAGGTTGCACTTCCAAATATTTGTGTGTGTGTGTGTGTGGGGGGGGGCACCACAAAGCAATTATACTTAGGGCACCCGAATGCCCAGCAGCAGCCCTGTCTTAAATATTTTTTTTTCCATTCTGACATTGAGTTTATTATGAAAAAAAAATCCTACAATTAATATGTCTTTAAACGTACCATGTCTCCAGCTCAGACTCATCTTTGCAGCCCATCAAAGCACTGCAAACTTGCAGACTGTAATGTGATCTGAGGTGCTTAGTTAAAAAAAAATCTGGTACCATGCTCTGTAATTGATGTTCCCATCAGTGTAATTCAATCAGACCTCAAAGTGCTGTATATCAGCACCAAGCACTTCCCCACATAGAAACAGCTAAATGGACAGAAAAGATACACTTGAGACTGGCAATAATTTCATTGTCTGTGTGTGTGTGTGTGTGTGTGTGTTTGTGTGTGTGGGAGATACTCTGGGCAATATAACTCTATTAAGATACAATAACAGGCATCTCAACTTGACAACTCAACACATCAATACACAGATGGGGGAGGAAAGTGGACAATGCAAAAGGCTGAGAGGAATCTGAATCCCTGAGAGAGATTAAAGACTGACATCCGACTATAGAAAGACAAAGGGAGTCCACTAGCTGAGGGAGTGTTTTTCATAAATACACAGAGCAAAGATTATGCATTGTTATCCTGGTTCTATGAGCACAGGTGGAGCAACTCTAACTGTCTCTAAAGGAAAATGAATCCTTAATAACAATCAGGAAAACTCCCCCAACCCTACCCAGTACAAGCTGTATAAATGTTCACAATACTCTACCCAGACGTTGTCAAGTCAGCAACTAGTGTAGTAGGGTGATATGGGTTAGAGGGTACTACCTGTGCTCAACTTGGGTGATCTTCCAAGACACAAGGGACACAAAGTTAAAATCATGCCAACCAAGACTGATTGACCTACATAGTATACCACAACCCACAAGGTCTCAAGGGTAAAAAAAAGCCCACCATACATGCATGTCCACGAGATAGAGACAAGGATGGTGTTCCCCTAAGCATTTAGAGGTCACAACTGTACTCCAGAACAGGTAGCAGCCACCATAGCAGAGAGGTGAGACTTGCTATGATAACACATCAGTGAGACTGGGGCAGGAGGGGCAACAGAGCGAGGCCATTCTGACCGCAGGTCATCATCTCATTTATTGTGTTGCTCTCTCAGTCACTGAGAGAAAATGGATGCCAGGTTACGATATAATGGATGGTTTTGTATATTTGTTTTCTTTCCTTTCATTATTGACTTAATGGATGCATTTGCTTACACTATTTTGCACTATCTGGTTTCATAGAACAAGGGTTACAACGCATATTCTTCATTTTGTGTGCAGACTGACAACTTACATGCAAAACATTGAAAGTTTCTGCAAACCCCAGATTACATTCACCGATATGTAATTTTTCAACCTGATAACGTGATTTATTTATTGTTTCAACAACATCTAAACACAATAACTAAAGAATGGTTACAGAAAGTTAGGGACTCACTCACTACTTCACTGAGCTAAATCAATAGCACACTACTTCCTTCACTGGCACTGAGTGCTGGCATTTAACATAAATCACGACTGCGTAATTGTCAATTGTAAACATAATTTGAAGGAGACTGATATTGTGTGCTTTTGACATGTTGCTCAATTTCCTCATCCAATACATTATCTTCCTTAGGGCAATTTGACAAACTGGCAGCCCTATTTGGCAGTTTTTAAAATTTTGAAGATATAAATATCTTTCTTTTGACTGAGAGAACAAAACTGCAAAGGGTGGCGAAATGGGCAGAAATGGATAACAGACTGGTTACAGTATCATAGAAAAGAGAAAAGAAAAAAAGAAAGAAAAAAATTATCATCATCAGTCTCAATGTACAGCCACAGTTAAGTGTGTGCTTGTGTGTGTTTTTGTATAGGACGGAGAGACAGACAGATAGAAGAGGTGTCCACGAGTGTGTGACACCAGCTGGTTCGTGTCAACCTCTCCACCCACCCTACACACACCCTATACACACCCGCATCCGCACGATAACACACAGACTTGCGTCCAAGAAAGGGTCATTTTTCACTGGGTAATTGGCGGCGAGGCACATTGCCCTTGGGATTCGATAATTCATAACCTCCTCCCATCCGATATCGGATAGCGGGTAGAAATGGACTGAGACAAGGGGTGGTGTGCGCGGAGAGGAGAGGAGGGGGTGGCTGCATCATTAGAGAGGCGAGGTAATGGCTCTTATTGATTCTGCCCCACCGGGCCCCCTCACCATTTCATGTTTAAAACAACACTGATCCTCATTACCCAGGCAGCCTCCACTGCCCTGATAAGGAAGAGAGGAAAGAGACAGGGAGATCAGGTGAGGAAGAGAGTGAGGGGAGGAAGGGGAAGGGAAATGACGGTGTTAGGGGAAAAGGAAGAAGGGAAGGAGAGAGAGAGGTGGGTAAGGAGGAGATAGAGTAAGGAGGAAAGACAGACGGTGAAAAGGAGAGGGTGTGCACAGCTTGTGTTTTGCTGTCTTAATGCCTCAGTTTGAGTGGTATAAGTAATTACCGTCACCCTTTAATGCGTGTAATGCAGTATTACTTGTTTAAATCTCTCTCCCTCCTTCCCCCTCCACCCCCCACCCCCCGCAGTGTGTAATAAGGCAAAAGAATTGACTCAAACACAGACTGCAAGGATCTGTCTAATAATTTTCTGTGCTATTATCCTCTCTTTGCTGCTAACACACAGCTCTCTCTCTCTCTCTCTGTTTGGCCACAGGCAAACACTATCATTACTGCAACAGTGGTATAAGCCCAGCTCTAATGTGTCTCTCTCTCCCTCGCTCGCTCGCTCTCTCCTTACTCTCTCCTTGACTCTTTCCAAATTAGAGGGTTTTTTTTAGAAGGAGGTAATTTGCCAGCTCAAATTGCTCCAAATTCACAACCGGGGGGGATCGAATATTTTATTCCAAACCTGTATTTACTGGTATTCAAGGAGTCCTTTTTTTTGTTTGTTTTGTTTTTTCCTCTTCTGTTATTAGTCAGTTGTGTGTCCAGTTGGCCCATGAATCCAACTGGACACACGACTGACTGGTAAGATGTCTTGGATGGAACTTGTGTGTTTATGTATGTGTCTGTGCTTGTTTAGTGGGACGGGGGTCTTTATTGCACACAGAGTCTTTGCATTCAATGATTAAAAAGAATAGGCTACCACCCAAGTTGAAGTCCTCATCAAATTTTAAGACCAAGTCATTTCCTTTCTTTGATATGAAACCTGTTCAAAAAGGCTCCTGGGCCAAGAATTAACATAGATATAAAGTTTCTCAAGCTACCTGAGTCTGAAATCTGAAAACAGATGTGTTAGCCGCTTTCTGCCAACATAGCAGTCCTACTGTGTGTGAGATGGATATAACATAACACTAGAACACTATGTGTACTGTAACTGTAACGCAGCCACACATGGTAATATGATCCCAATTCACAATCTCTCCCCTCATTAGTTTTGATACCTACACAGGTTAATTTAATTTGCAATCATCCACACTTAAGCAATTAACACCACAGTTTGTTTTATTTGTAATCCGTTATATTAATAATTTGTTTCTTTGTCTTTGAGTTACTGTGGTTGTTGGGGAGGTCCCTTCCTGGTGGAGCAAAAGGCGTGCCTGAGGGCTGAGGACTCTTAAATCCTGGAGCCAGCTCATCGGGCCAAACCATGTGCTGCCATCTCATGGGGGGGATTTGGGTTTTGATGGTGTCCATCTTGTTTATCTAATTATCTACTGCTTGGTTTATAATGTTTTTGCGTTGTTTTGGGTAAATAAAAACCCAGGTTTTCATCTCAAACTCCTGTTTCCTAGTTGCCTCACTGCTTGGTCGCTAAAAATTGGTGGCAGTGGTGGGACCATCCAGTGGAGGACACATGATTTTTTTTTCTCTTCAGTATTTTTGATTTTTCTCTCTTTGCTGCAACCCTCAACATAAAAAAAAGGAGAAAAAAAACAAAGAGGGCCTGCTAGCCTAACGCTTGGAGAGGCAAGCTGGTGGTGAAGAGGAAGAAAGTGGAGCTTTTTGAGTGGTAGAAAGCACTGAGGACTTGGTTTCCATTCTTATATGGGGCAGCAGGAGGCCAGAGAGCCAAAACAGAACAAGGTACCTGTAAGACAGGAACAGCGTTTTAAAGCACTTCAACATCAGTTTCAGCTTTTGCAGTTCGAAGTTCAGGCCCGAACATCTCCACTACCAGGTTCTCTGTCAGCAGACTCTGATCAATCAGAAGCTGTGTCCATTACATGACTGCCAATCCAACCATGGCCTCGGCAGGTCTGTTTCACTCACATCATGAACTGATAATGACGACATTAAGCGTTTTCTCATTTCATTTGAATGCATTGCTGTAGCATGCCGGCAGCAGAAATCAGGTTGGGTTCTTCACTTAATACCATTGCTAATTGGCAAAGCTAGGGGTGCTTATGTGCATTATGGACATTGATGACTCCTTTGACTATGACCAGGTAAAATCTACCATTCTTTCTAGCACCAGCAACCGGTGTGGGTAAGCCTTCCATGTGGGAGAACCAGCCAGCTAGCAGACTGTTAAAACTCTAAAAAGCCAATTTGTTATCTCCCATAACCCATGTGCCCTAGAAATTCAGCTAAGATGACACAAATGTGCTTTGTGCAACTCCCTCATGTTGAACTTGAGCTTGAGAATAACCAGTCTATTAAAATTACACACATTGAAGTTAATGGAACAACTCTCAAGGCCCCACTTGATTCTGGGAGTGGACTCTTGTGCACAGGAAGATGGTACCATCCAACATTATCAGCACCAGAGACACCACCCCTATCTGTTGTGCACATGTAGATAAGAAAAGCTATTCAACAGCTGACATGAACGTAAAAGTAGAGGGGCAAACTTACCTCTTGAACATTGGGGTTGCTGATAAATTGCCTTATTCTGCTGTGCTAGGATGAGACCTTCCAGTAATCTTTGATATTCTGGAGTCAGACCAAAGCCAAAAATGTAATGCTCCTGTTGAGAAATCCAAAGAAATCCAACAAGCACTCTCAGTGCCCTTCCCTTTTTCAATGGTGAGTTAGATACAACAAGTCTTGGAAAAGCCGCAGACAAAGGAGGCAGGAGAAATTCCAACCACCAACCAACACTGAGCCAATACCTTTAGGGTTTCAAGTGCCAGCCAATATCATTGAGATGCAGAAAAGTAATCCATCTTTAGCGTCTCTTTTTCAGAGAGCAAAGAAGGAGCCAGGAGCTGAGATGGACTTCAACAGAGGCGAGTATATTCTAAAAAAGTATGTGTATTTATATCTTTTTGTATACAGTTTTTAAGATGAATGCATTCTTTGAGATCTGTATCAGAATCATGAGTATTCTTCAGGATGTTTCCTTACATTTCAACTCATAACAGCTATAATGCATTGGCCATGTGTTGCCATGGCGAAGAGAAAGCACACCAAAAAAACTCACATCTCTCAGCAGCTGGTTGCTGTAACTTCTATTGTGATTCCTAATGGCAGATGAAAAGAGTAAATTGAAGCTGTCCAATTAGATCATCGTTGCAGTCGGGGAGTAGTGCAACACTGAGTACAGAAAGGGGGCATTCTACAAGAGCTACTGTCACATCTGAATCAAGTCTGTTTTGGACTGATAAAAGAGAAACCAGCCTCAGCTCCACAAATCGCTTTTCTGATTTTTCTCCCCACACAAACAGCAGAGGGGTCTGGGCTACCAAAACAGCCAGTTGTCTCCTGGGCCCATGCCCTCACCCCTGTCTTCCTTCTGATGCCCTCTCACTCTGCCCTTGTTCCCTGACAACAAACAAGTCGACACTCTCCCCTCCCTTTCAATTACGGGTCCTTTCTGACGCTCACCATCCCCATACATCCCTGTTAGCAGGGCAGAGGAGGAGGAGAAAAGGCAGTAAATTGGAGAGGGCGACCCCTGAGGGGATAATCTTTGTTCTGTGGCATGTTGAGGGTCAGCTCTTTGCATCCTGCATAGCAACGAGCAGAGCATGAGAAGGAGAGAAGAGAGACTGATTATTCTGATTAGCTATGCATTCTTCCATCCATTTAACCCAATGCAACGCTGCCATCCACACATACACACACGCACTTGCACAAAGCCTGACCAGCCAGCCAGCAGATCCTGAGATAAGCAAGCTAAAGTGCAGCATGTCCACAAAGCAGAATGCACACAGAAAATCATCAGCAGACAGACATGTCGGTCCTCGTCTTTTGACCTCACAGATAAACCACTAGCTATATCAACTCAGTCACAGCCTGAAAAGCCATCATGCCCCCAAAGTGGCACGGCTTCTACATCAAATGCTGTGTGTGAATCAGACTCGGGCATTAATAAATAATGATTTGGAGTCTGTTTAGGTCTCTGCATTCCCATCTCTTAGATGTGCGGTCGCCATCAACCTCTCTGTGTGTGTGCATGTGTTTGTGTGTGGTTACTAGTGGAGACCTACTTTCCGCAAAATGCCAATTGATGGTAGTCAAGTCAATGGCATCCTTGCAATAGTCATCCACACAGTCAATTACCTCACAGAAAGGCGGGTTATCTCCCAGATAGTCTGCGCTGGAGCTGGCAGTGCGCCCGGAGTGCCTGTTAGGCATGAATGTCTTTCTTGAAACAGCTCCTTTTTTAGGAAATAATAGGAATTCAAATATTGGGCCTGTCTGCAATTGACACTGGAATGTGCAGAGAAACTGAGGTCAAGTGAGGAGAGCAGTTTTCACCTACCTTCTCAACTTGGGTTATGTTTAGGTTTATTTCCCATTAATTATCCCATGAGTGATCATCTTAGGTAGCCTATTGGTTAAGCAGATTTGACCATACATGTAGCTGTGAGGCAAGTTAGAGACACCGGTTTAATCTCACGACATCCAGTTGATACTATGATCCATAGGCCATATGGCTTATTAAGTATTCTAGTAGTGTTATGATGTGGGAAAGAGACAGAAACTGGACTGTTGTATTGCCAAAATGTTCCCCTTGTTCCTTTCTTCACACACAATCAGGGTTTTCATCCGTTACATTTGATGTGTTTGTTAGCAACAAGCAGTGTTGGAGGAGTTACTTGAAAAACAAGTAATTGCATCACTTTCCTGATTACTCATCAGCCGAAGTAATTTCTTACATTACTCAGCAATGCTTTACTCCTCAACACTGGCAACAAGTAGTTGGTGGCATTACATGAAAGGTCAGGGAATTACCACAGTTTCCCAGGATACATCATCTGCGAACAATGAATGTCTGTCCATCAAATAGTTGTTGAGGGATGGACTAAAGTGGTGGACCGACTGACCAACCAACATTGCCATCCCTAGAGCCACGCTAGAAAGCCTGAGACATAGCTTCCCACATGATCAGAATGGACCTACATTAATTCATGTTATAAATGTTTAGGCACCTTCATTAACATTCAAAGTACTTACATTTTATCTTCCCTTTTCTTTGTACAAAAATCACTGTTTAGTGTATGTAATATGCTTTGCAAGCTAATGAATTGTTTTTCTTCATGTGATCTATTCTCTTACTTGGTGATCCTGTTATCCTATTTAGTGTGTTTGTAGTGTGTGCACAACATTAGGACAATGGTTTTGACTTCCTCTAAAAACAAAATCAGTCCCCTATGAGACTATAACAGTGTGAATGAAAAAGGTTTTGACCAAGTATTGTTCTTTAAGCAGTTATTTGAAATAAACAAAAATGGAGTGGCCTAAAACAAACAGGATGACTAGCTAGACAGAAGGGGGGGGGGGGGAGAGAATATGAATACAACTCATCTAAAACCACCCAGGAGTTTGCATCTAGCATGTGTTAATTGAGCACTACAATAAATAAGCACGCATCAGATGAGACCTTCCCATTCAGGCGTTGATCAGCTATGGGAGAGTGATGAGAATTGACTGAGAGTCTCAATTTCCAATAGCAATCACAGTGTGACATCTCCTTCCCTAATTAGGACTGGAGGGTGGAAGAGATGAATCCAGTGGGAGCTGGTATTGCTTTGAATAAGTTGGCGTCTGCTTTAATAGTCTCTCTCTTTCTCTCCCTGACCTGTAAAGGATGTGGACACTGTTGAGCCTACGCACACATTATGTCGGCAGCTATTGTCGGCTGCTGGGTGAATTACATACCACATATAGTGTTACTTTTGTCAAACAACTCTCTGATTTGCTTAAACTGAACAATTTGGCTTCATGGGGAATGTAAGTTATCCCGTGAAGGCTGAATTTGTTCTGGTGAAGACAGAGGAAGCAACATACTTAACAACGTAAGTAAATTAAGATGAGAAATATGCATTGAAGATGATAATAACATGCATCTGTGTGCTGTTAAAATAATTTCAGTTTAACTTGTTGATGAGATATTTTCGGGACGGGCAACACAATTGCAAGTGGTTAGTTCTCTCTGACTGCATGAAAGCGTGACAGACAGAACCCACTCACATGTAGGTTCATGGTAACCACAGAGACGATATATTCCAACCAGACAGTGTGAGAAAATTACAAAGGCATGTCATGACTTGGCAATTTTGCGACTCCCCACATGGCCTTTTTGGGGCCTCTTGTGGCCTCTACAATGAATTATTGTCATTTTTGTGTACACATTATATCATATTTATTCTTCATTACTGGTGCAGCTCCATAGTTTTTATTATCATGTATGTTATTGTACATGGAATATGTTTACTTAACCTGCGTAACTTCACCTAAAAATGAATCAGTCTTATTCCAAGAACATGTTATTCCTGACAAAATATATGGTGTTTTGATGCAAGCAATCATGCAAGCATTTCTGTACTTAAATTAGTGTAAACAACATTGATTATATTCACAAACCTGTTTCTTTAAGTGAAAGTTATGTCTATTTAATTGATACTTTCATCATCTACAGTATAATAAGGTTGATCCACTAAAGTAAGAATAACTGCTTAAAATAAATGTTCCCAATTAGTAGGAAAGAAACACCGGTGACAAAGCTGTACCCAAAAGTAATAAAACATTAACACCTTATACCAAAGTGAAATGTTGCTTTATATGTCAGCTGCTATGACATGTCATCTTACCATAGCTAATTAGCACATAGCAGCAAGTGTTTAAACCAGCAGTGTCAAGAGCCACAGGTGTCAAAGTAATACTTTATGATAACATACATTTTATTGGATCACAATAGAAGAAGATGCATGAAATGAAAATAGAGATGCAAATCCTGACAATATTTTTTTTTTACTGTTTTAATGAAGTCTAAGGCCATGGACAGCACTGTGCACTCAAGCACAGCATGTAACAGCAACTTCTCTTGCCCACTGTCCACACTCATTTATGAAAGATCTATTAAAAACAGGCAAAGGCTAGACTGTCCACTCCACTCCTCTATCTAAAGTAAAAGGCAGCAGAGAGGGTTGTCAGGTGTTCTCCATTAGTGGTAAAAAGCAGCCTCTCACTCCCTGCTGACTGTACACTCACATAGCAACATGGAGGTGTGTGCATGTGTGTGTGCCTGTGTGTGTGTGTGTGTGTGTGTGCACGTGCACGTGCACGGCCTGAAAAAGAAAGAGACATACAGTATCTGAGAAGGCAGAGAGAACAGAGCAGTAACAGAGAAAGATGCAGGTCACAGCAGCAGGTAGAAATCAGATTTTCCTTTTTGGGCAGTCACTTAGTTTCCAAGGTAACTTTAAACATGCCTTCTCTAAAAATCTAGTAGACATGACCCAGTACTGCCTCAGTGGGCAGTGAAGGTGAATCCATCCAGATCTCAGAACAAGTTCATGGAAAACTACAGAAAATGTGTGGTTCCTCAGAGAGAGGTATGTTGTTTTGTTGGTACAGCACTTCTCCATTAAATAAGCATAACGAAATGTGTCACAATCAAAACAACAAGAAGGAAGAAAAGATTTGCTGGAATCTAAATAAATAAAAAGACTCCAGTGTCAAGGTCCTGTGCTTTGTACAGTAAACATCCACCCCTCAACATGTACAGTACTTAAAGATACAATAGTCAGTGAGTGTGTGACACTTTTCCTACTTTGTTACAACAATATAACAGAAACCTAAGCAGAAATGGGTCGGGTTTGCCAACATTTCAACAAAAAGTAAAGAGACTGATAAGTTGACTTCCTGTTCACGCACAATTCCTTCATGGCAAAATCCTGTCAAAGTAACCGTAACAGCTTAATTATGTGAAAGCGCCTTGTGGGTACTACATCGTCTGTTTGCCTCAAATTAACTTTTAAATTGCTTTTCCTTTTGGTGTATCTTTCTGTCCCACGAGCAGAGACTAGAGAGGTAGAGCTGCAGTGAACAACAACAGAAGCCCGTAATGTGACTGAACACCTCCCATTGTTTGTCATGTGTGGACGTGTAGCAAGTGTGTGTGTGTGTGCGCGGTAACTTTCCCTGGATCGATAAAGGTTTATGAGACCTTGAAAGTGTATAGTTTAATTTCATTACATACATCCCATAAACACTTTTTCATGATGATTTGCCTTGCGCATAGTTTACAGTGTGCTCAGTTCCAGGCTTAAAGTCATTTGGACTGCAGTTTATGGTTTATTTTTGGGGGGGGCTAAGTTTCTCTCTCACAAACACACAAACTGCCTCCTCTCTGAAACCCAACCTGGATTGGGTTGTCCAATATCATGGATCACTCTGGATAAATAAATTTGCTTTCCTGCTTCCTCTCCACTCAATCCCGTCTCCTGACACACACACCACAGGCCTCTGCAAAGTGTTAGCACCCGCTGCCTGTAATGTGATATTACAACAATTAGCAATTAGACACTATACAGCACTGGTACATTGAATTTATGTTTCTGTCTTCTGCAGATGCGATGGTGCTGGGTGTCATTGGGAAATTTTATCACTGCTTGGGTAATGGAATTGGGGAGGGAGGTGGGAGGGGTCTGAGAGATTGTGTTGTCAGGGCTTCCTGACAGACGAGCAGAGCTCTTCCTCGCAGACCCTTACCACCCTCATCCCGACGCCCCTTCTCCTGCTCCTTGTATTCACTTTCAATTTAATGAGCTTTATTGGTATGAAAGTTCACAAACAATATTGCCAAGGCAATTACACAAAATTGACATATAATTTAGATTATGATTAGACCTTCTGTGAGTGCACGCTTCTGAGTTTCTGTGTGTGTGCGTGTGTGAAACAGAATAATTGAATTTAAAAAACAGAACAATAAAATAATTACAGCAACGTGACAGCTCACGACAAAGAAAAAACAAATGGGCAGATGATGAGGAGAATGTTAACTGTTTCATGTGTTGATCAAATGTTTTTTATTCTGCCTCCACTGGAGGTTTTGAATTATAAATTGGTCAGAGGATGTGTCAAATTCTTTACATTTATATGTTAATCATCAACTTTCTCTAGGCAGCCAGGGTTCTTTGAGTCTATCATAAGGTTGCGGTTAATGAGTCTATATATATATAGTTCCACTGGTCAGGTAGTCTGCTTCATAGAGATTAAAAGCACTGAAGTTTGCTATATGTTTTTCTTTGGTTATAAGTTGGTTGGGACCAGTGGTGTGAGGGCTGTTAGTGGAGGAGACCAGCGGACTCTTTGCTATGAGAATTTCTATGAGAATTTCAAAAACTGTCCCGTCAGCACATAGCAACTCAAAAATAACTGTCAGGTATAAACGTATAAACAGAAAATTAGCTTTTTGTATTGTCTGTACCTCAAAGTATGTGTCACAGGACTATACAGAGAAGGATGAATTTAACTAAGAAATTCTTATTTCTTATTCTTCTTTTCCTCTTCTCTTCCTTTAAAGAGACAGTGTCGTTTTCAGCCGCAGTAGGCAACTGATTTCAGTTTTAAAAAAAAGCTCTAAAAATACTACCTGCTCAACAACAAACGGCAGGCAGACACAGTTAGAGACCAGCTGGTGAACAGAGTGGAGCATTTAGCAGCTGAAGAGACAGATATTTCCCTCCAGAGTTTGTGGAGACCAAAAACAGAGCTAAAGGAGAGTGAATGTCGGACTAACAGTCATCAGGTAGCCAGAAACACGACTCCAAATGAATGATAATGTTGCTCTGTAACTGCTGGATGTATAAGCAACTGTCTGTTAACAGGTTCGCCTTATCAACTTGTTGATGTTGTGTTCACAACTTGTTCCTGCGGTTCCTGAGTGGCAAAAAGAATTGCAGGTTTAAATCAAGGAACCCTCCTGAACCAATCATTATATTTCCTCTCTCTGTCTTCCTCATTTGGGCCATGTCCACATCAGAAACAATCAGCAGTGAAAATGATAGGTGCATTGCCAAAGCACGTTATTATGCTTTGGCGATAATTGAGGGTCATAGATGTTACCTGCCCAGCAAGGCTGAGTAATTCCTGGGGTGATTACTGAGGTGTTATTATTTAGGACCCTCAATCATTCTTGAATACTTGTACATGCAGCTGATAACAGAAAAATATCTCAATGACAACATCTGCACTGTTTGAGCAGCTATAGTGAAACACAAAAGAAGACATCACAGAGGGTCAGAAGCCACAGAAAGACGGCTTCTTAACATCACTGGCGAGCAGCATGGTAGCCATGTCTGTCATATTTATTACTGGAAATCATCTTTTTCAGAAAGATTACTCTTTTGATTTTTTGAAAGGCTTGATTTTTAGTGGTCAAAAATACTAACATAGCTTTATATGCCTTACACACACACGTGCGCATACGCGGTGGCTGTCTCTCTGTCCTATAAAGCCGCTAGATCAGCAGCAGATAAGAAGAGCAGTGTGTGAGAGAGATTATGGTGAATATGAAAGATCAACAAGGGTAAAGGGACAGATAGGAAGGAAGACAGAAATGGAGACAGCAGAAGAGAAAGAGAGAGAGAGTGCATGTGTGAGTTCTTTGGGAAATCATGGAATATGCAAGATAATTACTGGTCAGACTAACTCAATGTTGAGCTCTATAACATGTGTTTCTGTCAGAGGAATGGGACGGAGGAAAAGGGCTTAGAAAAGATGTATGTTTGTGTCAATGTTTCCATGTGTGCGTCTGTCTGTGTGCATGTGTATAAGTGAGTGTGTCACCCCTCTGAGGTGTAGTTTAAAGGCAATTTAACATTTAACAGCTAACACCATAAAATAACTAATCCAAAACCTGTGCAATGAAAAAGTTGAGGCTTACTCAGGCTTACATTTACCACAAAGATACACACTTTGGAGGCACACACATACATACAAAGAGCAGATGCACTCACATATACTGAGACACATAGGCATGCATACAATACATGAACACACACACCCCTTGGGGTTTATCCTGGGTTACCTAAGATCCCATTTCAGGAGATGGGTCTCCGCTTGGATTGGTTTCCCACTTGGGAGAGACATAAATGGATTGTAGGGCTGTCCTCTGATTGATAAACCATGTATGTGGTTTCCTTTGCTATAACCCCCCTGTGTGTTTGTGTGTGTCTAAAGATGAGATGGTGGAAAATGGAAGTGTTACAGATCGAGCTGATACTGAAGGACTCTTGATGTGATGTAGCAGTGTGCGTGCATAATTGTGTGAGTTTATAAGCTTCTTTCATTCAGCTCTCGAATAGCTGAGGCAGTAAAAGTGTGATTGACACTTGCATGTCAAACAAGGATCAAATCAAGTCACAACAATTGTCTTCTTTGCAAAAGGCAGCTGGTAGCTTCTCACAGAGAACACAGCACAAATACATAGCTTTGACACTTGTGACTTGGCATGAACCAACAAAATGCCAGTAGAGGAATAATTGCTACTGTTCTCTTCGTATTATTATTTTATTTTAAAATGTATGCTAAAAGTAACCAGGCTCATTAGAGAAAACAATAAGAAAGAAAAAAGTTATGGCCTTGAGTGAACAGTGAGTTTTAGATCTTGATAAGCTTGACATGTATGGGCGTGGATCACAAGCACAGTCTCAGAAAGGACTGTATAGAGATTGTAAGACATTTGTAAGGATTTTCTTTTGGCACAGACACATTGATTGAAGCTAAGTGTAATTCTGTCTGTCTGTCTGTCTGTCTGTCTGTCTGTCTGTCTGTCTGTCTGTCTGTCTGTCTGTCGGTCGGTCTGTCTATCTGTGTCTCTACGTCTATCTCTCTCTCTCTGTCTCTTTCTGTCTGTCTGTCTGTCTGTCTCTCCCCCTCTCTCTTTCTCCCTCCCTCTCTATGTCTCTCTCTCTCTCTCCCTCCCTCTCTATGTCTCTCTCTCTCTCTCCCTCCCTCTCTATGTCTCTCTCTCCCTCTCCCTCTCTCCCTCTCTCTCTCTCTCAAACCCAACCGGTCAAAGCAGAAGACCGCCCACCTACAGTCTGGTTCTGCTCGAGGTTTCTGCCTCTTAAAAGGAAGTTTTTCTTTGCCACTGTCGCCAAAGTGCTTGCTCATGGTGGGAACTGTTGGGTCTCTGTAATAAAATTATTAAGAGTCGGTCTAGACCTGCTCTATTTGTAAAGTGTCATGAGATGACTTTTGTTGTGATTTGGCGCTATATAAATAAAATTGAATTGAATTGAATTGAAAAGTGTATTTGAAGGCATGCAATACTCAAGTTCATCAAGGGCATACAGTATCCAAACAGTATTTCACAGTCACTGTCTAGCTGTGCTCAGTTCAATGGGAACAATGCATCAGACACCAATGTTTTCCTACCAAACCATTTAACATCAGAGCTAGAAGGAAGTGTATTAGTATTGTCTGAATCACAATCAGCATTTTTTACAAGTGGCTTTTAACTTGAATGATGTGCTTTTATTGAACAGATTATAAAGGATATGCGGCACATGTATTAAAGAAAGGTTTTAACAGATGACATTGGTGTTTGACATGTATGCCTTAGATTACAGTCTATTACCATTCACTGTTACTCATGGTGAACTGGTGTGGAAAAACACTCTATGAGACTTGAATGGGACCGAATATAAGACTTGAATGTTGAATTGTTGTGAATGGCATTTAGTACGGTTTTGGGGGATGACCTGTGCACATGACATGTGACACAGACAATGAAAAATAGAAAAAATGACATCAGTATGATACTAAATGACAGTACATATTAGACACAGCCCAGCCAGTTTTTGACATTAGCTTCGATTGTTTTGTTGAGTTTATGAATAATGAACTAAGAGGTGGTTCAATAGCTACCGTAGGGACATTTGTAGACTGAAGATGAGACCATCCAATGACCAAATGATGTCACTCAATGCTAATTTGGGGGCAAAATGGATGGCAGGTCAGATCAGCTCCAATATAGAGGACATGTCTCTTTTGTATGTCTGTCAAGTATGTCTGTACAATCTCAAAATAAGTGTTTTTAGCACTTGAGAAAATGTAAAAATGGATTCATCATCAAAAGCCATGGGATTGTATCCTGCACTAGGCAGGGAAAGTGAAAGAGAAACGTCATCTGTTCTTTCTGCATCTGTTGTCAATGTTCTTCAGGAGCCGCATCCCCCAGCTGCTAACCCTGGAGGATTGTGACTCAGCTGGATAGAAACAGCGCCCATGTGTGAATGGGTGCTGGTTTTGCATGGAAAAACAGCATGCAAGAAATATGTCAAAATCCCGCTCTTTACCCTGAATTATACTATGAAATTATCAAAAAAGCAAAGACAAGAAAAAAACTCCACTGTTGACCAAGATGTTTCTACTGGCAGCTTGTGATTTGCACATAATGTAAATCACTGATGGAAGGTCACACCCGCTGCACATCCTCCATAAAACAAGCCACTCTTTAGTGGCAACAAGTAATTAAACGGAGAAATGTCTTCTATCAAATGAAGTTGAATTTTAGTTTTCATCTTCATTAGCAAAGCATACATTTATAATTAGAATCTCTTAATAAGAATGTAATTGCACACAGATTGCGCAGGTGTAGTTCACAGGGTGTCTATTCAATGATTGATAGCAAAGGTTGGCGAGGAACCACATACGTATGATGCATTACAGATACATGCATAATATATTCTAACACATGCAAACTATATCAAGAACTGATGTAAACCTTCATGATGCATTATGATGTCATATTAAAAGCAGCCTTAAGGCACTGCAAGTATTGCCGAGCATTGCCATTAACCAATAATTGCCCATATTTGCCTTATTTTTCATAAAAGTTAGTCTGCTTGATGTGTTGAAAACTGCTATGTATTTGATCCTTTACACATTTTTTGGTTGCTTCACATAAACTAAAAAGAAAATGACACTTCCGCTGCTCATGACATTTACTACACAGTAGCAAATGTCAAGATGTAACACACGCACATATCCTCATTAAAATGAATTCCGTTCGGGTGTAGAAATATGAGCAAAAGCAGACTTGGATGGAAAACCAGTTGCAGTGTGAGGCGTTCATTGACATTCATACTTGTGTTTTCTGATGTTATTTTTGAGACATATCCAGGAATATGGGGTCTGTGGGTCGTGCAGAGCCAGTATTCCAAGTCAGCTGGTGATTTTCCTCTAACAAAGCTGTGGCTCTGCTTGTGCCGCCACACTTCCACTTTGAATGTCTTGTCATGCTCTCTCAAGGTTGTGAATGTGGACTGAGGTGTTGGGATCAACAAACAGCATGATGGTTGTATCCTGCCCCTGTCAAGAGCCCTACAGCAAAGTGTGTTCACTGGATACTAAACCAATATAGCCAAACTTAACTAGAAGCAGAGAATGAGCTTAAAAAATGCACACTGCTGTTCATAAGACTTCACATTTCATAACAGGGTTAAGTGACTGGGCAATTGTGACACTGTAGACCATGTTATGACTGATAATGCCTGATCTTAATGCTTAATACGCGTGTATTATAACCCACTAAGTAGGTATACTTTCATAATGCAATATAGATATGATCTTCATATCAGGTGTTACTCAAACCTTCAAGAAGGTGTGATTTAATAGGGGGTAGATAAGTCAAGTGCTTTTTTGAATGTTGTTTTTTTAACCCCCAAAATGAAAACTTGATTTTGCTATGCTAATGCTACAGGAGATAGCAAGTGTTGCAGCTCACACATTTAAGATACCATTGCAACATAAGAACACGGTTTTCAAATTTAATTTCTGTATTGGTTTACTGTTAAAGAGGTATTCCGACAATTTAACATTGCACTTCTATAACATTTGGGGACTTGCATGAAACAGATTAAAAAAAGAATGGTCACAATTGGTAAAGAAGAGGCCAAGATATCCTGAGTCATAGTCATGGGTCTAGCCATGTATCCTACCATTCCCATAATGCAACTTGATTATGTCTTCTTTTAGACCCTGCCTGCCTGGTAAATGCCCACATCCTTTGACCTCAACACACCTAATTTGTAACACAGGGCATCTGTTAGAGATTTGAAGTCTCAAGCAAAATCTGTTTTTTTTCTGAGACTTTAAAAAGCTCATAGCTCAGAGCCACAGACGACATACAGTTGTTCACACGCAGAGTACTGATTTTTAGTGTGTAGAATCGGTGGAGTGTCACTTTAGTTTTGTATTTTGCAATGCATGAAAGCACTGCACTAAATACTAACAACAGAGAAGTATTACAGTTACCACTCTTCTAATCAGATGTCAGAACGTTGATAAAAGTGGGGAGTTTTGCCCAAAAAAAAGCCAACATGGTTTTTTAAATCCACTGAAGCATGACGTGGGCAGAATGTTTTGCTGCTTATTATGCTGCAGCTGTCAAAGCTGCTTCTTCAGTCCAAACTGGATTCAACTTTTTTTAACCTCTGGGTCTTGGAAACAGACCAAGCATACCAGCGACAGAAGTAGAGCAGAACATTACACCAATGAGTAAGAAAGAGGCGGAAGCCGAGAGGGGACAGTTTAGAGATAAAGGTTAGGAAGATGAAGGACAGAAAGGGAAACAGAGAGAGAGAGAGAGTGATCCATACAAGCTGCCCAGTTTGGCTTCGGTTTCGACAATTGAGAAACAGGAAATCAATAGTGGCAGCCATCCAGGCAGCCAAAAAAATGGAGGCCTTACAGTGGCACACAGCAAACGATGACTACACATTAATAAGGAAAATGCTGTTTGGGAGGAAAATGAGACACCATCATACTGTTGTGGCCTGGTAGTGGAATGAGAAAGAGACATTGAATGGGTGCTGCAAAAATATGAAATTCAATGCTAACAAACACACTTTAAAAATGCTCACGTTGATGATGGTTACTTAGTGCAATTAATTAAAACATGACAATGTGCTGTTTACCCTATGGCTTTACTTATGTATTGGTCGAAGATTGAACTGTGTGTAAGACTGAACAGCAGAAAACCTTTCTTCAAAGCCTTGAACCACTTTTAGTAAAGGTTAAATTAGATGAATCTACTGGGAGTTGTTTTGAATATGCTATTGATTGCGGGGACTGTTTTTGTAGCCTTCAGTTTCCTTTAACCCTCACATAAAGGCATTTAATTACAGATAAATAATGGCTGAGGATATAGTGCAAAATTAAATATATGTCAGTTAAAATTGACACTTCAAAGCATAAAAGTATACACACAGCAGGTGACTTTTAAGATTAATATAGCTTTGTGAGCAGGTCATTTTGAAATTTGAAACCTCTCCTTGTCATCCATTACAGGCCCTCTCACGGTAATACAGACCTCCCAAATCATCAGTAATTCTTCTTCATCCTTTCCACTGGTTTATCTCACTCTGTTGAAGTCATCCAGCAACTGAAGAGAAGTGTGCTGTCAGCTTCTTTCTTAAAGGTCACATGGGGAAAAAATGACAGTAATGGCTACACTGGGATTGGATCTTCCACCATCGCTGCTAATTTCCTCTTAAACCTGACCAAATGTCAGCGGCACGCCTGTTTGAGGCTCCTACAGCATAGTGTCAGTTTGTGGTGGTTCATGATGGGTGGGTGGTAATGAATGGGGCTGGAGTCATTAGCTATGGTATGAGAGAGGATTATGCCTTATGTGTCTCTCGGTATAGAGAATATTAAAGAATACATGCTTATAAAATAGATAGCATCCATAGGAATATACTTGGGGTCAGCAGAAACAAGTTGTGAACACCACATGGTGAACTTGTTAGCAAACAGTTGCTAATTACACATCCAACAGATTCGCAGCAACATTATCATTAAGTGATGAATGAGAGCCCAATAGTTACGCTCTTTTAGCTCTGTTTTTGGTCTCTACCAACTCCTGAGGGACATTTCTGGTACTCCAGCAGCTAAAGCTACACTGATCTCCAGCTAGTCGCTAACTTTACCTGTCTGCTGTTTGGTTCTGGGCAGGTAGTGTACAGTGGGTTTATCAGAGCTTTTCCCACACAGCTGCCAGCTGCATCTGGAAACAATGTTAATGAGAAAGTGAACCAAAACAACAAAGTCGTGGGCCAGAAAACAAAAACAATGAGCTTAAAAATGCTATAAAACTTAAAGAGCTGAGAGGAACTGCAGAGTCGGGTGGCGATTTTCTATGAATTCATCACCATGAGTGACCCCTTTCACATTCCACATCATTTGATCTGTTGTTACTGACTGAAAAACATTGATTATAGCCGCATTAATGGTTAAGATAACTTTGACAGGTTTTCTCAAACTTAAAGTCAAACTAAAGGGAAACTCACAGTAACCTGGCTCTTCTCCAAAGATTGTTGGTTTTGACATGATTTAAGCAGGAACCTACATCAAATAGTAACTGGAATTCTCTCTCTCTCTCTCTCTGATGTCCGTTGTCCATGTCTGTATCATTTATTTGCATTGTAAATGAGAAAGGAACATCACCTGTGCTGAAGTGAATGTAATGCATCAGATGTAATTACACACATGCTTTCATACTAACAAGTGCTCATCAAATTTAATAAGACTAATGAGTGACTTTACCATTACACTGTGTCACACCAGCACTGCCTGGAGAACAGACTATAACACACGAGACAGTGAAACTGATCCTGTGATTACTCTGGACATGGTCACCTTCCATTGCATTTACCGCACGTCTGAGATCATATCTTTCTCTACTGTCTGATTCAAACTGGTGCCGGCTTTTTGAAGAAGGAACCACTACATCAGCGCTTTCCTCACTTGTGCTCATTCACTCTTGTTCTAATGGTTTAGAGGGAGTCTGAGACAGAGCAAGACAGAGAAAGTAATCACAGTCGAGATATGAAGGCACAGATAGAGTAGCAAGAGAGACAAAGAATTTAACAAAGCAAAATCCAATACAAGGATGGTGTATATAACTGATGTTAGCCTATTAAGGCGGTGAGAGTGGCAGGCTTCCTTGTTTGTTGAGCTGTAAGGAGATTACTTACCACCGGCCACAACATCTTATCCCCCAAATCCCTCTCACTAGGCGGCCTCCAGCAAATACACATCTCATGCTCCTTGTTGCCACCCAATCCTGGCACGGTGCTTCATCCCGTGTTGTCAGGATATAAAGAGAGAGCTCTAAAAAAGCCTGAAGGGGACTTTCATTTCATAAAACATTATTAAAAAAAACAACGAATTCCGGCCATTTTTTACATTAAAAAAAAAATGCACTCTTCATTAGAAATAAATGGGAGGCAGTGTTAATATATAATTTCAAGGTCTAAAAAGTCTCATGATATCTGCAGTTAGAGAGTTATGTGTCAACATATGCCATGCTTTTATATGCAGCACAGAGGATGGATCATAAAGAAAGCATAGATTTCAAGCCCATCTTTTAATTAAAAATACATCAAACAAATATCAGTTTATCAATCTTGCAGATCTTCTCCTACTGTGTGCATGTTGAATGACCCAAAGAGGAGAAACTTTGATGGAAAAATCGACAAGGGATGTAAAATGAGAATTACACAGGGACACGCAGGGCAAGTTTTAAGAGACCTAAATGCTGTCTGTAACCCAGGAAGGTTGTTCAAGGTTTCAAACACCTTGACAAAGGAGAAACTACTACAACTACTTCACATTTAGGCACTAACTTGCATAGTTTTGGCTCAGTTTGGGCGAGGAGGAGGGTGAAGAGATTACGCTCAGGCTGGCGGCCGGCCAACTTCAACGTTTGAAGATTCCTTTTGATCATAGCTACATATGTTTTCTTTTTTCACAGCATTAATTAGTGCAGCCGGCCCACAAGACTCATCGCTGCCATCAGAAGCCTCTTTAGTCAAAATTCTCCATTAGTGAGCACACATGTTCGCACACAAACACACTCAAACAGATTTGTTAAGTAAATTAGAGTAGCTTTATAGCAGCCCTCTGTGAGCAGTAAACAGGCGTTTACATCACTATAAAAAATTGGCAGGATGTTAGGATATGGCAGAGAGCCAGCAACATGTTGTAAGAAGGTTTCAACTTTTAACCAACCTTACCTCATACATGCAGTCATTAAAAATAAATGTTATTCTAAATATGTATATATATTCATCCCACTTCCAAATTTCCACCTTGTAGAGCGTGACTGCAAAATCAAATCAAACCCGATTGGGAAAAAAAAGATAAAACTGCTTAACTCTCCCAAACAATCCTTCGTCTTCCCATCCACCCTGTCAATAAGTGCACTAGAGATGTTCACACTTTGTCTAATCCAGTTTATTCTTTCTCAGTAAAAGAAAAAGTTGGAAAGGGGTAAAAAGTAAAGCAATGGAAAAAAAAAAATATATATATAGAATTTTCCACGTTCATCTTCCCATTTTATAACCACATTACAACCAAATAAAAAGCAGCTCTACACTAAAGTGTAAGTGAAACGCAAAAAGGGATTAAATAAGGTTTTCTTTAAGATACAGAATATTCATTCATTGTGCATTTTCTGTTCATTTCTTCCACAGTCCACCAGGAAAACGTTTGGAAAGTAATTATTTGCTTATTTTAACTTTTAGCACTCTGCTCACCCCTGCCGCCACCTCCCTCCTCTACAGCAAGAAAGACGGAGGGAGGAGGGGGAGACAGAGAGGGTGAAACATGGAAAAATAGAGCAATCAATAAGGGAGAAGATGAGAAAAGGAAAGTGAAAGGCAGGAGGAGGAGAATGCATGGGAGCTCATCATGCTAGCTGGAAATGAAAAAATGGAGCATTGAAGGAAGGAGGGACATTAAAGTACCGGTAAAAAAGGGGTGAAAACCAAACAATATGAAGTCTTGTATCAAAGCTGGTGCCAAGAGTGACCTTAAAAATGTGGATAATTGAAATGAAGGCGTAAGACATTATGAGAAACCTGAACTATAACAACCATCACCCATATTAAACAGGAACCTCTGAGTGACGCTCTGCCATCTCAGCTTCAGTCCAAACTCAAAGTGTACAGCAATGTTTGATTTTACCTGCTTGTGCTCAATGAGAACAACAGCTGAGCACAGAAAACAAAACAGTGTGAGTGTGTGTGTATTTGCAAAAGCATAGTGATGTGTGGACGTGTACAGTGCAGACATTTCAGGTCCAGTCATAAATCATACGCACACTTTAATGCACGTCGTGTCCTGTAAATGTTGTCTTCTTGAAGTTTGTACACACCAGCACATATAATCCACGTTTCTGAAAAGAGACTATGGGTGGGAGGACATGTCTTCACGTGGAGAATAAGGAGATGAAGACTGAGACGAAAAAAGAGGAAGACAGAGAAAATCTGCAACAAATTAAGTCTTGATCAATCGCATCCCGACATTGAAGACAGATCTGTGAGGACAACCAGCTCGCTCCCACCAGCATCATGTGTTTGAGTTACAGCATCACCCCAGTTTCATCGTCCACAATGGCCTCCTCAACAAAGCATAAAACAAACAAAAGGAGTAAAAGGTGTCCTATAGAGTAAAAGAGAAGGATGCGAGTTGGTGGGAGGAGGGAAAAGAATGGGCTTTACTATCCTGATAACCTGAGGTGGATGATTAACAGGTGTTTCTAAAAGTGAAGGATTAGGGGAAGTGGACGGCCAGGGAGTAAGACACTGACTTGAACTGAGGCTGGCTAGCTCGGTTTGCTTCACAAAGTCTATGCTTGGCGCAGAGTACAAAGCAAGCTCTGTCTGATTTTGAGGTAAAGAGCAGTCTATAAACAACGCCAAAGCAGAAGTGTACTCAAAGGGTAACCACCCCTTCCTCCTCCACCTCTTCGTCATTCTTGTTTTTTCTTTTCTTTTTTGAGGTAAAGAGTATAGTCTTAAACTGGCTTCCGGGGACAAACATTTGTATAAAGCGTTGTATTTCTTCTCCTCATCCTTTTAGTCGTTCTTTCTCTGCTCACACTTGTGTAGTCAGGAGCTTGCAAAAAAAAGTGAAGAAATTAAAATTGTTCTGTCATTCCTGGGTTTGGATTTTCCAAAAGGTGTCTTAGCAGCAGGGATATGATCAAGCCAACAGAAGCAGGAGCCCACCAGGACATGGGGAACAGTGGGATTTAAAAAAAGAGCGAGCATAATTTAAAAGAAAAGAGTGGAGATTTGTATCCAAAAAACCTGCAAAACGGAAAAGGAAAAAAAAAAAAATCAAATCCCTGTTAGTGCTTAGACACCGTCTGAACACAGAGATTCTTCCGAGGGAATGGCTGCTCAGGAGCACTCTTCTCCAATGCGCTGGCACGAGCGGCCCACCTTGCGGTCGAGCTTGACCATCTTTAGGACAGCCTCCTGGCGGCCGCGGCCCAGGTGGTCAAACAGACAGTCATGTTGCTCTGGGAGCCGATGGAGCATACAGAAGACATAACCTGGAGGGCGGGTGACGGGGATGGGAGCAAGAGAGGGAGAGTGGTGAATTTGCCAAGTTCAGCAAATGGCTGTAGTTTAATGAAACTTATAATGACCTCAATAAAAAAATAAATATCATAAGATATATAAACAGTACATTAAACATGTATCTCTACATATAGGCTAATTATCTGAACATTTTTGAAACCATTGCAAATGAAACAAAAGGTATAATAGCAACAAATACTGTGTGGTAATGCCAAAGATGCATCCCCATAAGTATACAAGTCTTTTTAAATGGCCAAGGGCAGATAATATTTATTGCCTTTATGAGAGGTCTTGTTACCAGAGCAGACATTTTATTTGACGGCTTCCTCTTTTGACTCCATTCAACAAAAGGTAGACAACCCTCATCTCTCTCACCGACTCTCTGTCTACTGTAACACTCTCAACAAAAAGCCCTGCCACTGTAGGAGGCTCGACAAGCTCAGAGAAGCTCGTTAGCTCTCATCGCCTTCAATTCATTCATTAATACACATAATAACACTACTGGCATTCAATGAGCGGTGATTAAAAGCCCCGTTTGACAGCTTGTTGCTATGCAATTAAAACCTATGTGATTACAGCGCACATAAATGGAGTGGAAGGGAGAAAGTGGGGGGTGGGGTGGGGGGGTGTCTTCTTTTTATACAACTACTTCCAGTTGCTTACTGCAATAAAAGAAAACAGACTTGAGGGGGCTAATGCAAGATACTTTATACTATGTATAATATCATTTACAAACTATCTATTCTAAAGGCAAAACAAACACAAATGATCATTCCTTCAGGACATTCATTTGCCAAAGAGTTTAGCTGCCTGACAATAATCTGTGTGGGTTACCATAGATTTCCATTTCACCAGTTTGTCCCTAATTGAACTGCACCCACTGATAATAAGCCCAGTATTTAGGACTCTTTCACTACAGACTGTGATTTTGTTGTTCCAAATCAAAACAATTTCCACCAAGTGCTGCTGCTGACGTTTTACAACTTAACTGTGAATCAAGTTGAGTTTTAAAACATCAGTGAGCTGGCAGGAAATGTAGTGCTTTTGGATAATATAATAAAATCAGTAAAAAAAAGTTTTTACTGCATAAAATTGAAGTTGTCTTAAATATGTATTCTACCCAAAAGGTAAAAATGAAAATAAAGCAATTTTATGAGAGCAAGGTCAAGTTGAAAAACCTACAGTACATCCAGAATAACACCGCTTATTTTCACATAGTGGAGCCAGACCAGTCGACCAACAGCTAACATCTCGATGACATCTCAACATAATCAATGTCACTTTTTCAGTTACCGATCATGTTAACACCAAACTACAATCAGAACTCTCTCCACTATAAACTTTTACAATATTGCGGTTTAAGCCTCTAATGTCTAAATGAATAAGTTACATTTTACCAAACTCTTTGTATTCAGTAGAGAAAGTAAATATTGCAACACATTAATATTGAGATATGATATTAGATGCTTATCTAATGTTGGTCTTACAGCCGAGGCCTGGTGACATCCACTGGTTAATACTTAACCATACAGCTTAAATTATTAAACTAATTCAAAATTGGTTACTGGTTATGGGAAAGATATTGTAGTGAGGAGAACCTGTATGATTTAATTAGCTTTTTTTAAGTTCCACTGTCTTTAGTCATACAGTGTCATACTTGGTGAATATTACACTCACTGGGTAACACCACAAGTCTGCCAAGTGTGACAGCGTTGTATGAGATATTTTGCTGGAGCTATCTTTTCTCGCCCATTTACAATCTGAAAAGAGTTTGTGCTTTCAGCTCATTATCAGACCTTCTTGGCTTACACTGTGAGACATTCTGCAGAACCATTAGCAAAGTAATCTGCAATTACTGCAATAGTCAGAAATCACTATAATTGCCACCATTTCCCCTTCAGTCTGTAAAAAGCATGTTTTCATAGTAAGCACTGGACTATCAAGGATGGATGGCCCGTGCATTAAGCAGCGCCTAGTGGGAAAAAAAGGCAAGTCAATTTCCAATTTAGAAATTATTGCGTTAGTTTAAGCAGATGGTCTTTAAGCAGTGAAGAGCTGTGACTTTTTAAGTACTTTAATTTGTATGCAAACAAGTTGATTAGCAAGCAAAGTATTGGTTTAAACTGCATTAGTGTTTGTGGTAATTGGCTTCTGTTTTATGTGCAACGTGAAACATTCAGGCTTTCTGTAATTGTCCCCTAAGGCTAGCAAAAGCACTCTGGACATCGACATCTCTGTCAACACTAAAACACACGCATGGGCAGTAGATGCATTTCACTGCACTGGATGTAAAATTCACAAAAGTATGACCAAGTTAACCAACAAGTATTTATGTATTTATGAGAACAATGTTAACCACTGCAAAAGTCGTTTATCACCTCTTTAATAACAGCTTCCACTACTTACTGTCTATGCTCCTGTGAGTGGGCCTATGCATGTATTAGCGTGTATCTGTTCAAGGGTTAAAATACGTGTTCTTGTGTGTGTGTGTGTGTGTGTGTGTGTGTGCGTGCGTGTGCGTGTGCGTGTGCGTGTAGAGTTGTATCACCGTACCACAGCGACAGGAACCCAGCTCTTGCTGTACCAGCTCCAGTTTGGTTTGGCAGCGATGGCAACGTTTGCGGCTCCGCTGTTTAGAGCCACCGCGAGACGAGGATGATGATGATGATGATGATGCGGACAAAGATGACGATGATGATGAAGACTCCTCACCCTCTGGCACCTCACCCACTCTTGCTCGCTTCTCGGGTGAGACATCGCTTTCTGACTCCGAGGCTGGAGACATAAACAACCAGCACATGCACACAAAAATAAAGAGAAGAAAAAAAAGACTGTTAGCTGCAACATAAATTCTTTTTCGTGTTTAACATTTTTGCATTTTTAACAAAAGTAAGAAAATGTACAGTTAAGAGCTCTTGGATATACTGTTAATGCAGTGAGCAGCTGAAGGTCTGGAGCCAAATGCAAAATGAATAGTAAAACCCTGATAGCTCAACAGTGGGTCTTAGACATCTTTATCCTGTTTCTACTGGGCTAAAACTTGTCTACACAATTTAGTTACACACCTCCATCCCATCTGTTTATCACTACTGTTCAACAAAAGGTAATTTCTGGGCAGAATGTCCGCTGTACTTCATTCTATGTTTCAAATATCCAACACTAACAATAGTGAAACAAAATTGATATCAGCACAAAGGCAAATAGACAGCTATGAAGAAATTTGTTTTCTGATACAAAAGTGAAGGTTAATCGACCTGCTAGAAATGATTTTAAATAATTAATCTACCAATATACTTGCAGCCAAACCTTCTCCACCTTTTATTACTCCCTTACACACATAATAATCCAAAAAGCATTCATCTCCTGTGGGTCCAGGACCGCAGCTAGACTAGACTAGCTGTGGTCCTCGACTAGAATTTCAAGAGAAAACCTCCAATAATAAGCTCCATAACAACTTTCATTTAATATATATATATAAAAACATCATCTCTGATTTAGTGAGGTCTGCAACTAGGAGAGAACACATGATGGCGCACAGGAACAAAAACGCCTCTTAAATAAAATAGGCACGTTGGAGATGAATGGTTCTCCTGCATTAGATTACATTAAACCCGGCACCTGACAGGAAGAGCATATAGCGAGTTCCACTGGTCGGCTGGAATTTCAACTCAGCTTTTCTCATCAATCCTGTAGACTTTTTCCCTGGCCCGGCCGAATGCTGATCAGTGCTCAATAAATCTCTGAGAACTAGGCCAAGCTGAGCAGCCAGATCCCCCTCGCCTGCCCCATCGATCCCCATATGTGGGAGAGTATGTGTGTCTGTACATGTTGTGAAAAAAATGTTCCTCCTTGCCTGCCTTTTGTTATCCTGGTAAATCTCTGTGTCCAATTTACACCAGCTGAAACATCAAATTTGAATATGAGTCAACAACAAAGACATTTGAAGGCAAGACATTTTACACTGTGAACTGATTTTATGAGTGTAATAGGTTGACTGGAAAAGCCAAAGTGTATCCAGGCATTAAACTAAAATACAGAGGGCACCATTTTGAGAGACTGTAAAAAGTGAAGCGTCAACTCAGCCAAAGCAGGTTTAAATGATGCCTTGTGCACGTGTGTGTGATCACATGATCACACTGCATTAGACAAGGGATCAACATGTTCACACACTACTGCTGAGCC
This sequence comes from Enoplosus armatus, assembly GCF_043641665.1. Classification (NCBI taxonomy): domain Eukaryota; kingdom Metazoa; phylum Chordata; class Actinopteri; order Centrarchiformes; family Enoplosidae; genus Enoplosus; species Enoplosus armatus. Next base: position 19,711,581 of record NC_092180.1, on the reverse strand, counting down.
TTGCCCACTCGGCAGTTGTGTTCACGTGTGTGCAGCAGGTTGTGTCACCAAAGGATGAAAGCATAATAAAGAGAAATCTACACTAGAACAAAGTCTGCAGTGTTTAGACATCTGCGTTGTTCAACTTATATTAAATCAATGTTGCTGATAATGCTATGGTTTGCACCAGCTCCATGCATGTACACGTTTCAGCTCTGTCAGAAGTGCTTCATTGGGACCTGCTTCCTCTTCAAGTCTATTTTTAAAATTTGTAGAATCAAACATGGGACCTTGTTGTTGTGATGTGACAGTGCTAACCACTCCCACCACAATACTCCCCTCTGTGTGTCTACTGCATATGTATGTATGTATATACTGTATATTTGTAGCCAGCATTCACTCTAGTAAACGCTTGGCTTTATATTTGCACCCTCTGGCAGATACACTCTGTTGCGTCCCCAATATCTGCTGTTTCCACTGGAAGTACAATTAACCTGGCCTTTTTGGATCAATCCAATACCATTGATGCTATTGGGTCCTCCACTCCAGTGCCTTTAAGTGGACACGACAAGTACACAGTGCAAAAAGCAATAATGGACATTGTAATGGTAGAGCTGAGGCCTACCTGACTCAAAGGAGCGTTTTGTGGGAGTGGAGAGCAAACTGAAGACTGTGTCTGAGCTGGATACTTCTGAAAGAGAGATATATAGATTTAGAACACACCAATAAATAATTCACCAATAAACCATCAAAAACAGAAAATATAATTGTAAACAGGAAAAAAGTCCTAAAATGTACACACCAACACATAAATAATCATGCATATGCACACACTTCCACACATACACACTGTAAAATATGAAGACCAAATATAGAAGCCAAACAACCGTGTGAAGAATTGGTAAACTGTAACTGATTGACAGATTAAGTCGTGTTAGGTTGCCCTGAAAGGAACATAGTTTATAAATCATAACAGCCTGAGGACAGAAGCTGGTGGAGAGTCTTCTGGTGGTTGCCCGGATACCACGGTACCGTTTTCCACACAGTAGCAGGATGAAAAGACCGTGACTCGGGTGTGTGGAATCCTTTATTATGCTGTGAGCTTGTTTTTTTTTCCACAGAGACTGTGATAGATATCTGTGAAGGAGAGACCGTAGTGTGCATGTGTAGAGACTGAAGGGTGTGGGGGGGTGGTATATCATCCACCTGATCTGGATACTGTTTTAAAAGTTGGTTGGCAATGAACACTAGAGATGCAACTGAGTCAAATGTACACATTTGACCTTTTTAGATATACATATACTGCAACTCTGTTAGTTGTAGCTTAAAAATCATGCCTTGACTTTTCCTAGAATGGTGATATTAAACATTTCCTTAGGTAAAAAAGTGGTATTCATTATTTGCTCTTAGTAATATTAATGCATTTAAGTGCCAGCTCGGAGTCTTGTAATCAGACTTTCTGCCACAGATGAGGACTAGTCTGAGCAAAATGAGCCACAGCTTCATTCACAGCTTACATGTTTCCCAACGAAACATGTAACCTGTAGGGCTGCAACAAACAATTATTTGCATTATCAATTAATCTGCCAATACTTTTCTTGATTAATCATTTAGTCACAATTTTTGAAAAGCCTGTGGTGACATCTTCAAATGTCGTTTTGTCCAAACAGTTCAAAACCCAAAGACATTCAGTTACATTTCATAATATAAAACAGAGAAAACCCTAACAATTTATTAATTATGAATTAATTAATTTTTGGTAGAAAAATTACATAAACAATTAATTACAAAAATAGTTGCACATGAATTTTCTGTCAATTGACTAATCAATTATTTGTTGCAGCTCTAGCAACATGCAATATGTAACATTTTAGCATCAGTCTCAAAGTACAGCTGAGGCTGATGGGTATCCAGTCATTCATTTTATGGAAGTTTTAACTTGTTGGTGGAGCATGAATGAGCCAACATGAATGAATGAGTTTGTGGGTGAATTACCAAAAGAGCGTTTTTCATCAAAAAATCTGCAACATTCATGTGCTTGTGTATATTACTAAAAGGCTCCTGCTGTAACAGAGGAGCAGGTTAGTGTGGGCAAAAGTTCCACACATTCAGTGGGTAGCCACTTTATTGTCCTGTCCTGGATTGGCCTCCGCAAATAACCTTGTCACTGTATAGCGATGACCGATGCCCTGGCAATTGTAGGTGTCCTCTTAAAACCTTCGCTTCTGAATGGATACCCTTTCACATCATTCTCTCTATCTGTGCCATGAGGACAAATATAGCCAGGGCAGGGGCACTGCAGCTGCTGCTTCAGTTGGCAGAAACTAGTAGCAGTCTTTTGTGCATTAAAACACACCATATTACATAGCCTAAGTTCTAAACTTCTGAGTGAGAGTGCTCCACTCTCCATAGGTTCAATACATTTGAGCCGAAAAGAAAACCTGACAGCATGAATTTCTTACTGATTAACTGCCGTCTTACCGTCCTGAGCAGGTAGAGATGCCGCTCCTGTCTCTCCTGGCGAAGGGTCTTCCGATGTGTTAGGCATCGACATCAGTGACTGACTAATGCTGCTGTTTGTTTCATTACAGAAGATGTCTGCTTGGCTGCCGCTGGAGCTTGAGGAGGCCTTTGGGGCACAATCGTCGTCTGGCTGTTTCTTCTGAATGTCTATCGGGAAAAAAAGTCAAATGGTGAGACATTTGTATGCATCTGTGCATACATGTTGGAATGCATCTATCAGCTTTGGAGCTATGAAGTGGTTGTTAACTTGTAGGCCAAACAAGAATAGCATAGGGGGCTACTCTGGTGCATCTTTGGATGATGCTCAATTTCATTTAGAGATGGTGGTACACTGACAACATTCTGTTCAAATGTAAATTAACATAGTTTTCTCTCATCTTACTGGTGAAAAGAGGCAGCAAAAATAGCAACTGCTTCATGGATTGTCAAGCAAATACCAACAAAAATGTGAGTCAAATTCCAGTTGGATACAGGTAAGGTATACAAGTTGTTGCTGAGAAAATGGTAAAATGCAGTTTGAAATGTCCTTTCCTTTAAACTATTTCACAACAATCTGTACAGTAAAATAGACTTAGGGGTGACCATAACAGTCCACTTTACCCCCTGAGTTTCTTCTTCAGACTTGTTTCCCCACTTATCACTTCAAGGCCTTTCCACAACAGCTACAGAAGTGGAGACAGTCTTTGACCCCCACCCCCCCGACTTACACAGCACTATGTTAGACACAAGATCAATCAACCAAACAAGCACAAAGAAGAACAAGAACTTACCTGCAAAACATTTTGAGCAGAGATTCATAGTTTTGCTTGACCTGGGGAAAAAGAAAGGAAAGAAACTGCGTTAATCAAATAGCATGTGTAAGACTTCCAAAAAGATACGGTGGTATGCAAAAAAATGCTTTTTGCTGGTGGGTATCCACACAGCAAGAATAACAACATGTTTCAATGACCCCAAGTCCCAGGCTGAGATTTTATATCTCACCTGGGATCCTGGAAGGGAAGAAGTCAAGATGAAGAGTGTGATCCAGGCTACAGTATTAAATAATTCACTGAATCCAAAGCTGCCAAGCTATGAGGCTGTCAAGGTCTAAGTAGCAGACAAACAAGGGGGCTACATCAACTGAGGTGTAACTTTTGTTTAGAGAGGTCATTTTAAATCCACATCAAGCTATTTTTCAATATCAACATTCAATCAAATGAGTTGTTCCAACAGACAAGCTCACTAATGCTGACTGTAACTAAACAGCAACAGAGAGTCATAGTAAACTTGTGATTGGTGAAGGATGTCCAGCATCTCCTACCAGCTAAAGACCCAGATGTGGTTCTCTTAGAACAAAAAGCAGGTAAATACTGTACTTATATTCATCAGGTGGCAACAAACACAACTCCAAATTGATGTACATGTGGTGTGTCTGCCGGCAGGTAAGTGAATTAATGTTTGCTAACATGTGAACAGTGGAAACTTGATACACCAATGTTATGTTAGAGCTGTTTGAATGCTTTGGAGACTGTTTTGGACTCTTTCTGCCTCCTTGTGGTCAAAAACCGCTTAATGCAGCTATAAAATAAGCTGGTTGAAAGTTATTTGTTGTTGCCTGCCTGTTTGTCATATAACAATTCTATTGATTAGATTTTCATTTATTCTTACATAGTTATAGATATTGGTCAAGGTCAATGGTCTAACAAACATTGATTCTGTAAAATGTAGTAGCAGTGGAGTTAAAAATGTCAGTATGGTGGAACGAGTTGGCTCAATTTGGCAAACAGATGATTTACAACTAAAATATGAAGGCTTCTAAACCATGTGTTGGCGCGTGTACACAGCTGACGTGACCATAGGCGTTTTCGGACCAAACCGTTCTGGGGGCTCCCTGAGAGGAACTGCCCTCTGGGGAGCCTCAACTACATACCTTCAGGGGCTTTTTTTCTGTTTGCATTCACACCGCCAATGATGTAAGCCAGCGGTTGGTACAGCATCACACACACACACGCACACGCTCACACGCATGCACGCACACACGCACACGCTCACACGCACACACACACACATATATTCCTCTTTGATGAGTCAAAGTCATGTTGTATTTCCCCCCGTCACATATACGCTCAATAAAGCCTGGACTTCACTTTGGGCCCATTTGTCCAAGTTTTGGTATACTTTATAAGGCTGCCATTATGAGCTCTTAAGAACTATGATCGTTCCCAGTTGGTGCAGTGCAAACACAATAAAAAGGGGCGGGGTCCTCCAATTAAGAAACTAGAACTATGAAAAAGTTCCTTCGGTCTGAAAACACTTATTGAGTCAATTGGTCTGATAAAGGTGAGCAAGCGGCATGAATGGAGAAAATTATAAATCTCATTTCCCTCTTTACCAGCTACCAGCTAAAGCTTCTATTAGCAGAGTCATTCGTGTATCTCAATGGAAACATTCTTACTGTTACTGAAGCATACTTTTCCCTTTTTAATTATGGATAAAGACCTTTGATTTACAATAGCTGTTAGCTAATAGTACTTGTTATAGGGTTGCTCACCGAAGCCTTGCTGATTTCAGTGGCACAACTCTGTCACGACAGATGGCTCTGGCTTTCCTCTGAGAAGGCTCCTCTCATTTCCTCTCCAGCCCTCGTCCTTACTGTCTGCGCACTGAGCGTGACGGTCGCTGCTATCAGTCACATTCTATTTATTTTGGGTGCTTTGTTGCACACCTTTGTCCTCATTTCTAAATGTAGGGTCAGCTGCAGTCAACCTGATGGCTGTCTGTGTGTCTGTCTGTCTGTCTGTCTGCTGGTGTGTGGTCTTGGGAGTAAAAGAGAAAGGAGGAAGCAAGAAGTAAGGATAGAGGAGAAAACTCATCATGAGACACAGGCAGGGAGGAAGCCGATACTGGGTAAACAAGTCATATCCTGTTGTCAACCTTACAAATCAGAAGTAATCAAATCACAGATTAATTAAGAAACTCAAAGGGGTGAGAAGGGATTCGAAAAAAACCTGCAGGAAAGAAGTTTGAATGGAGTGCACACAATCAGTCTATTTCATAGTTGGCCCACTGCTGTTACTAATGAGAATATCTGATTGGAACAGACAGGAAGATGGGCTCCATTGCCTTGGTGATGCAGTTTGAGTGACATGAGGCCTAAAATTAAAAATAAATTCCTAAATACAGAGAGAAGTCTGTTAAAAGAGCATTCACAGACATTTTGTCACACATGGACGTGGCTGAAATGGTCATTAGACAATTGTATATCTATCAGGAAAATAACAGAGACAGAAGGGCTCAGCTGTGTTTTATGTTACAGGGGGAGGAGAGATTATAATCTACAGTTTTACATTTGCACCTAGAACATGTCCAGTAGTTTTGCTTTGCTGATGGGCCCTGCAATAGAAACTAAGGGCAGCACAAGTTTGTTCAGCTTGTCCACCAAGGATTCAAAATGGCAACTTCCATGTTGAAAACACATATAAAAATCCCTGAAAAGAACATTGATCTGAATCGTTTTATAACAACAGGATTATTGAGATTTCATAATAGGCAACGTAGCAATAACCTTATGATTTATACAGCTGTATAGTTGCTTGCTGGAATATAGACAAATAAGTGGATCGGGGGCCTCTCTCACAAAACAGTCCATTATAAAGCGGAACCAGACAATGACCCCTGGGTTGTGTCTTTTGCAGAGTGAAAAGCCAAACTACAGCTGCATGGAAAGTTTACACTTTTCTCTAAGGTCTGGAATTTCAATGATTGTGAGCCAAAAGGAGAGTGCCAATTTATTTGTTCGTCATTTTACTTTATGTAATGCAACCTCTGCCAGCCATGCATTCAATACTTCTATAGTTCTGAAACATTTTTTGTTATGGATAGCAATATAGGGCTAATTAATGAACTAATTGATGAAGCAATTACTGGATTAACCCAGCAAGTCTCTACAGCAACCTTCATTACTTTTCAGTATTATACATCTTTTGTGCTAATATGAAATCATTACAAGTTGGTACTGTGGTAGTCAGGAATTTTAGAAATCAATTTATTTCTCATGTATCACAGTGTATTACAGTTTACTTAAAACAGGAAACACAGCATTGTAAATCAGCTTTAATAAAATAAATGTAACATTAAGGGAATGCTCCAAGGAAACCCTATTCAAGTATCAAAACCTAGCAGCTAACCACAGTAGCAACAAACAGAAGCTGTGTCTTTAGCCATGTTTTTTTTAGCAAACAGAACGTTGGGACATGACGGAGATACAGGACTATGTTCAACTTACTATGTGAGACAAGTCCCAGTTAAGCTGCACTTGCCAACCTTGACAAGGATTTACACGAACACATGCACACAACTAACAGAGACCAACACAAACAATCCACACCTGCAAGGTAAAGGAATGTAACATTCAAACACAACTAATAGCATGAAACCTGCACAAGCACATTGTAAATAGCCAGGCTTGTATCTGTTACAGGCATGATAAAATTAAGCTGCTACAAAAACAGAAATCTTTATTGGATGTGAAAAGTTCAACACAACATTTATGATTACTAAAGGCAGCTGTAGTTCAGATTTATCCCATTTGCACTTAAAAATCATCTTCTCCTCCACCAAATCAGGCAACCTAAACAAGGCATTCAATCTCCTTGCTTTATTATGGTAACATTTACAAGCCACAGTGAGTGCAGCTCTGCCAAATTAGCTCTAAATTTTGATTTTACTCAAGCACTCCACAGCAAGAGTATCATTATGAGGCGCACAGACACCTCTCTGATACAAGATTTGAGAAAAAGTGAACAAAAAGGAATGAATAAACATTTCCTTTCCCTTCGTTTTTTGCCTCTCCTGTCAAAGATCACTTTGAGACAATCAAGCATTCAGCTCTCACAGGGAAATAACAAAAGGAAGTACAAGCATTAATCTCTTGCTAAATGTCAGATGCAATTATGGTTTATGAGCCTCAGAGCACAAATCACAGCCATACATGGTGCACCTGAATGTGCCTCTTCAAACAAGTTTGAGGCAGAAAGAGACAAGTGGAAGTCAAACTGTGTGAAAGAGACACATGAGAAGTGAGTGCCCTGACGCTATGCAACAACCTGAAGGAACTTGTGTTTCAAATGTTGTCATACATCATACTGACAAGCCTGCAGCATACAAAGCAACTTACAGGTGACTCCTACCAATAGCCATTTTTTCCATCCCAAATTCAATGACATAATGTAATAGTCCTTCCTGTCCTATGGGTGATCCAAGGACACACACACTTATCACAACAAAGCTTACAAACAGGAGAATCTAATTCAGGGGCTAGATTCCTACACCAAATCCATCATGACCAGGCAACAAGGCCTGTTGCTCAGTGTACCCTCAATATCCCACAAGCCTTTGTGCTCTGGTCAGTGATATAATGTAATGGAGACATCCTGAAAACCATTGTCAACTAAGTCAAAGAATGTGTGGTTCAGGTGCTCATTAATTACTGCTAAATGTATCACCTTGTAAGGCACATTAGTTTTGGTCTCTGTGAGACCCCACCATCAAATCTGGGGTAAAAGAGCAAAGGCAGCTTGGCCTTCATTTCCTATAAAGTAGGATAGCACCCAACGATCATTTTCATTATCGATGATTCTACTCATCAATTTATGAAGTGTATGATGTCACTGAATGTCATGTGAGGAAATGGCAAACCCAAAAAGTCTTAAAAACAGCAAGGGGCAATACTCCAGTAGTAGTGTTTCTTATCTTCAATGGGGGACGTGCATCTTAAAATCTGAATTGACTCATATGCAGGAAATACTGTAATTGACAGCCATTCTAATTTGACTTAAAAAATAAATATCATCTCTTACATCACAATGGCTGAACATTATCTACAAGTCATGCATCGTCAACTAACAACTTATTCAAACCAGCATTCAAAATGACTGCATATAGCATTCATTTTGCATTAGTGACTGGGTAAAAATTTCACAAGGACAGATAGACTGATATTACAGTGAGAACAGTAGTGAGTGAAAATGAAATCATCAGTGCCCACACTCTGTCTAAAATGGGCCGCAAAATTGTGGACTTCCTCAAAAGAGTTGCAAAATTGGGGCAAATCAGTAATAACAGTCTGTTGTAAATGTGAAGGACATTTAATGCAGAAAATAAAATACTTTCGTGAGCAAATTTGGAACTTTTAGTGCTTATTTTTGACACTGTAACGCAGAGATGCCATGATTTTGGTGCAGACTCCACAGATATTTGGAACCCCGGTGAACTCTGAGAAAAGCATTCGGAAATGTGCTTGTGTTCGTTGAAAATACTGTCTCTGGTACTGAGATCTGGTGACAACATTGCAACAGTTTTTGTTTTCACTTAATTTCCAGGATTGTCACCTCCAAACTGATCACTTCCTAAAATATGCAAATAGTGAATTAGGTAAGGGAAAGAAAACAAACTATTCTATTCATAATCTAGAAAAAAACAACATAGTCCTCACTGGCCTGGTGGGGTGCCACAATGCTTCCACTCATTTACCAGTGAGCTGAAAATGTAAGACTACAAACAAATTATAATTCTCTAAAGTCCAAGAAGTCAAGCATATTATGCCCCAAATGTTTACATAACAAAGCTAGCCCTGTATAAAGTGGAACCTCTGTACCAAACTTGACTCATGATAACCTTTAAGTTAGCCCACCAAATGCAAATAGTAAACAAACTGTAAATCAATCTCAATTTAAAGCAACTTCAAGTTTTTCTATTTGTATATTTTTAAAATTTATGTGCATTACTTTTAAAGTGCCATTTGAAAAAAAAAGATTGCCACTGCAAATGGGGCTGTTTATGTTAATTAACCTCTGTCAATTAAAGCAAATATGTAGCAAATTGAAACACCGAATAGTACACACCTGCATAACACTCGTGCATGTCCATAAATGCCACAAAACCTTCTGATATATTGGGTTCATGACTTGAGTTTGGCAAAGTTAACGTGTCAATAACACTTGACACAAGAAAATGTATTCATGAGGATTAATGTGCTTGGGAAAACTTCCTGTGTCAATGTGTGTCCATATTGTTGTCAGTCTGTGCAACTATGTGTCAGTGTATTAGCACATATCCTGCTTTTCAGCAAATTTGAACCGATAACCATCGGTGCCTAGTTTCCACCCAAGTCCAGTTTATGGTTAAACTGTTCTGTGTGGTATCTCTAACCAACTGCTTCATTCATGAACTGATACTTTAAAACTAGACAGTTTATTAGCGCTGTCACATTACCTGGAGGGCTAATCCCGCACTCCTACCCTGCTCTCTACCTCTACCGGAGAAGGTTACCGAGGCCAGCTGGCGTTAGCTAGCAGCTAATGCTACAAAACAATGGGGAGGGGGGGTAATAACAAGAAAAGCAGCTCATCCCTGTTTGAGCTGCTAACGCTAGCGGCTAGCGACTCTGCTAACTGTTGGCAGAGAAAGAAAGCATCTGCAAGGAAGACATTTGAGAGGTATTTCGCCTTACCCCCAGAAACCACAGGGGCAGCGCGGGGGTATCACGTTAACGTTACTCGGAGGCTTGCTGCCCTCGCTCCCCGTGTCCCCCATGTCGGTCTTCCGTGTGAGGCTCTCCGCGTAGCAGATGAATCCGGGGATGGAGTGAGGGCCTCGTATTTGCGTTTAGATGCCCTGGCTTTGACAAGTACAGAGTCAATACCCCGGCCAGATTATCTTTCAGAGTTTCACTAGACGAGGAGCGACTTGCCGACACGAGCGGCCACTGACTCGGTAAAATTAAAACAGTTTAAATCGACGTTGAGACACCGGAGCCGTCAAAGCCGACGACGGGCAGAGCCACCGGGGAATCCTGGGCCGATCAGCTGGAGTGAGGAGCAAACCACTGCCCGAGAGGGGAGCTGTGTGGGTAAGTGGCTAGCCAAAAGTTAAACTGGTATGTTTGTGCTCAATAGAAAGTGACAATAAATACAGGTGAAATACGTTTAAACAGTATACATGCTAAAATGTCATTTGAGCTAGACAGTAAATGGTTTATTTTAAAGGTTTGATTATGAGAAGGACTTGAGTGAACATGGTATGATCCATACAAAACCGCCTTCTACAACAGCACCATGGTACAGTACTTTCACTGCTGTTAGCAGGCGTATTTTAAGTAGGAAAATGTTTAATTTAGTGTATAATTCCTTCACTTTCCACAGTAATATCTGCTTTTGTTGAACCAGACCCACATTTTAGTTAATATTGATATGCCACCCTTGTCTTGTGGATGTGTGGTGCTATGGTGACAATGTTTAATCCTACCTGCCTACTGTTCTTTCATTGTATGTAGGTTGATGGGATTTACCTGGCAACAGGTAGCAATAGGCTGAAAATATTGTAACTATATTGTAATAGATCATTTTGACATGTCACAGTAGGAAAAGCACAAGTGTAAATAGTAGAATTAACAATGGCTGAATTCCATTTAGCTGCTTCAGTTTTAGGGTCCTGGTATTGTGCATGATGGGCTCACTGTCACAGTGTCATGGCTCACCGACCCTTGAATAGAACAGAGCCATTATTAATGTTACTGGTCCCACTTGTGCCTTACCCACAATGACAAGTCAAAGTGTCTGCTGTGAAAAACTACTTTGAGAGATTAATGCTAACAACCTGTTTGCATGCAAAATGTTTATATGACATCCATTAGGCCTTTTTCATTTTGACTCATCAGGCAGAGGTGGTAATAATTTAAACTTTCCAGTTCCAGGGCCCTGTCATTGTGCATGCTGGCTCACTGACTTACTAATGGCTTGGCTTACTAATACACCTAAATAGAATGGAGACATTATTATATGTATTAGTTGGTGTGAATGCTGGAAGCACGGAGTTGCAGTCCTTTTGAGATAAGCAGGACTCTGAGAGGTGTGCCTCAACTAAAATCTCTATGAAATGAACTGTCTGAAGCAGGAGTCACAAAGCAGTTACCATCACCATGGCAACCTTTGGCTGCATGTGGGGACGCACAGCTGATTGAGATGAGCTAATTAGTGGAGTATGACACACAAACACCATCCCAAACAACTACGACATCCTCACACTTTTTCAGGCATTTTTCAAGTCTTAACTCTTTATTTTAACTCCTTATTCATGCTTTTTTACTACATTCAAACCTTAAAATGTTCCTCATTTTTGAATGTAATAAGAGGTTTATTCCACATCTCTCCTCACATGGTAACAGGAGCTTACTGGGGGCCGTGGACAAAATAAAAGCCCCAGATGGTAACAGGAGCTTAACAGGTGGCCACAGACAAGATTTTTCTTGAATTTTCAAAATAAGTAATTCAGTTCAGATTTCTGCATCTTCAGCAATTCTTTGCAATTTGTTCTTCTTCCGTATGTTTTTCAGTCGACGACTACTTCTGCATATTTTAAGCTACAGAAACCATTCAAATGTTAATCGTTGCTCTTTAAGGACATTTGTGCTTTTTTTCAACTTTTTTCTACCTTTTTATACTTTTTAAGATACAACAATTTATGACGATAGAAGTGAAAACCATTGACAGTATTACAGTTTGCGTCCAGCTTTTCTAGCAATATATTTAAACACCATTCAAACCTTAAAATGTTCCACATCTTTCATGCAATGAAGTTTCTTGGAGTTTTAAATCCTATTCATTGTATTTAGACCATTTTCCACTTTTCCAACTCTTCATACTCATTCAGCTGCTTCTTCATAAATCCAGCAATCCAGTTTAGCATCAGCTTTACAACAATTCTTAAAATAATCCTCATCTCTATCCGACTTTATGAGCCAGCAATCCAGTTCAGCGTCAGCCTTTCAACAGCCAGCATTCGCCGCAATTTCTTCAGAAATTGCCCTCTGTAGTTACACCTGTGCTTTTTCTGTTTGGACAAGTAAAAATACCTGCTGTTAGTTGTTATCATGCAAGTTAACATATTAACTATAGGTCTGTTGATCTGCACTCTGACATTAGCACTAACATAAAATCACCACAATGAAATGAACATATAATGCTAATGAGCATTAGTGCTGGTGATATTATTTTTCTTATGGGGCATTGGAAAAGGATGCTTGTTTTATGGTTGTTTGTGCCCCTTACAGTCATCCCACCTCCCAGGCGTTTACTACACTTGTAATGTGAAAATAGGAAATGGGTTTATATTTTTCAAAAGTGGACACCTTTGTCTTGTGTAGCACTACAGTATGGATGGCTTTCAAATTGATATTGTGGGACGGCATGTGTTTCCTTTGACACTCTGTATTTAACGTCAATTTCTAAAAGAGCAGTTTGCATATATTGTGCCATTAACAGTTTATTTTGTTGTTCTTGAATTGGGGACATAAACAAAATGAGTATGAACAGAACAAGTCAACCAAAACTAGACAGCCAACAGGTTTGTGCTGCTCCAAATTTAATTCAAGACCAATTAATAGGTTTACTCACAATCTAATCTCACTAATCTCCTGCAAGAATTTACTCCATAAAACCATTCTGCAACTTGTTATGACTAAGAAACCTAAGATTTAGTATTTTGCTGACATTACAGATGATTACATCTGTTTGCCTTCTAGCTTGGGAATGGGGTTGTTTCATGTTCACAAATATTGATGGTGCTGTCTAGGACAACAGAAATAGCATCACTGGATTCAGCTCTTTACCTCAAAATGACTTTCAGAAGAATGCAACACTTTATTTTAGAGCCAGGAGGTTTGGATTCCCCTCAGCAAGACCTGCCAAGAAGTAGCTTCTGTCTGCAGGGAAAGACAAGTGGGCCCTGGGTGGAATGAAGATAGATAGCTGATAGTTCATTAGCTAGTTAGGCACAGGGAGGTATACCGCAGAGGATTGCAGAATTTGTTGCTAAGAGCCCATATTCCATTGCAGGGCCAAACAACGCTAGTAAAAGCTTAGTTGTTATTTGCCTCTCAGTCTCAATCAAAGCAAAGTTTTCGTCTTTTCTCTGTTGACCTTCTGCCGCCTTAAGACTTTATATTTCTGGTGGGACACATTGTCTCAAATAAACAGATAACAATGGTAATTCAGTGTAGCAAACATGGCCATGGCAAGCCCCAATTTTGGCCCCACAGTGGAAAAGTGGTTGTTGCTTCTCTCCCCACAGCCTGAGTCCAGCCTCGGGCTTGGTTGTCCTCTAGAGATTTACAGAACACCACTTCAAAGACAGATCCCCTCTCCTTACATACCGTATACCCTCTCTCCCCCTCCCCTACTATAAACACAAGAACTTAAGGAATTAATTAGACACTGGATCAAACACGGGTTAGTAAATTCAGCTCACTGAAGATACCAGGAATAGTCTAATCACATGTCGAGTGTTGTATCCCTTGTCATGTGGGGTAACTTTGAAATGTACGTAGGAGCTTTTATTTCATTTCAGATCCAGCATGACACCGTACATTGGCAGTCTCTTGACCCCTCTCTTATTCACTGAGGGATATGTTTAGGGATATTTTGCAGGCTTTGCTCCTCACACTGAGGGACACCACCACAGCCCTGTAAAAAATGCAAAGAACATTTTCCTTGATACAGAAACTGCTCCTTGGAGGCCCGTTCTTTAAAGAGAGTTTCTGCCACAAGGGCAGCTCCCAAATTCATTTCCCCATGGCTCACATCAAAGGCAGAAGTTCTGATCATCTGTGAAACATCACAAAATCCTGTTCATGTTATAGGTGAAAAGGTGGAATACTGTACATTTTATTTAAGTTTGGGGTAACCCAGGATGGTCTCATCAATATCCAAGGTTTTACTTCTCCATCCTGCAATCTCACAGCCCCTGTGTAGCCAATCTAATATCTCTATTTATAAATACAGTAACAAATCACAGCTTGTTCTGTACATGCTGATTACCCAGCTACACTTGCATTACTCCGTGTGTCAATAAAGAGAGTTGATTCATGGCTGCTAATATGAGAGGCAGGCTCTCTCTACAACATGCCATAGATGGATTGTATAGGAAATCTATATGAACACATTTATCCATAAATGGGAGTCTTTCTTATCTTTTAGTGATATCCCCAGGTAGGCATGCTAGTTGTTATTGACTGGTGGACAAGCAACATGTCACAGCTTGTAGATTTTCTCTGAGGGGGTATATCAGAAAACAGGATTACCTAGTTTAGTCCGATAACTGTGAAAACAGCATTATTGATTTAAATAAGCAGGCTATTTGGACTGGAAGACAGCTGATGTAGTTTGCCTTAAATTATTAGCTCATGTTCAGCCTATCCTTCTTGTCGCTGCATTTTTTGCAAAACATTTGGCAATTGGCATGATGTATTGCACTTGCTGTGTGTTGATTGAACTCAGTGTAATGATGCTAAGTGCAAATGCTTTTTTATCAATATGGCGGCCTCTGCTGCACAAATGTTCATTGACAGATGAGGAAAACCATCTTTGACGAGGAGCTGTGAGATCATAACTTGGCTGTGCAGCACCAATGGTTGGTGGTAATGTTTAGAAGTCACACAGGCAGGATAAACATCAGAGAGGACCCTGCCAGGCAGCCAGTAAACACTTCGCACTCCTTCATTCAATGCAAAATGCCCTCTCACCTAATTATTAACCATTTCTTTCTTCACCTATCTCTGCTATGTATCTCTTCCTCTCTCTTTCACATATGCACACACACACCCCAACAGTCCAGCCTCCCACTGTGTGCAGAATGTGTAACGGAGCCACCCGTGCATCAGGCGGGGAAGCCAGCATAACCAGCCTCCCTACCATCTCACTATCTGCTGATCAAAGAGCCGCTAAACAGCCAGAAACTACAGCGGGTGCAAGAGCGGAGCATGCACAGCAACACAAACAGCAAGCACCACCTTTTTTATATTTCTGAAATTCCACTCCACACAAATATAAAAACAAACATGCAAATACCTCTACTTGTTTTAAATATCTTGCACACATACACACACACACACACACATATATATATATATATATATATATATATATATATATATATACACAGTATGCAAAGTAAGATGAACTGTGGTTTCACCTGTGAGTGACTGTTCACGACGGCACCAGCCACTGCTCTCTAAGTTGCTCAATTAAAGTTAGAGAAGAGCCTTAACAGGGCGAGGAGAGGTGAGGAGGAGGAAGATCAAAGGGAATACAGAGACAATCCTGGCAGGAGAAAGAGAGAGAGAGGATGTGAATGAGAGGAAGACACTGAAAGAGATGGATAGTACTGGTAGAGAGAATGTGTACTAAAAGAGAAGGGATGGCAGTGTAGACAAACAAGTTACCCTGATATTCAGGTTTCTGTTGTGATTAATTGTCTGTTGTGATTAATTGCGAGTCATTTTTATTATAAAACCCTCGTAAGCTGGCAGAGTTTGTGAGGTCAGTCATAAACAATTTATCAGCAGTATCCACCGCCTTGGGTGTATCTCATCCACACCTGGAAATGGTTGAAACAACCAAACAAACAAATCCAAATTTTTAAGATTAGTGAGCAACTATGTTTTGTGTGTGTGTGACAGAGGGAGAGAGACAAAGCGAGAGAGAGAAAAGGCAACTCAAGCTTGGATTTATGGGAGAGTACCAATCATTGAGTGCCAGACAGTTTAGACGATCACAAAAAAGGTATTTAATTTTGTGCTACTCTACTTTGCTAGCACTTTATTACTTTTACAGTATCCAACATAATCATATAGAAAAAGAATATTGTAAAGCTAAAGCAGATTTAAAAAAAATACATAATTGTCACAATTTCAGTTTTGTGCAAGTTTAGCAAGATAATGCCTCCCACATAATGCTTGAGAATTAAAGCGAGACTGTAAGTTTTGCAACATGACAGAACACATTCATATTCTCACAAATGAAAAGTTCAATAAAACATCCCCTTGCTCAATTCAATACACTTCTACAGGCTGACTTGGTCTGATAGGAGCAGTAGCTTATAGTGGCTAATGTTAGAAAGATATTGCTGTGTAACTGACATCACTGAGTTGATTTTCCACTTGTGCTACTACATTTTAGCATTCAACATTATACCATAGATGCCACAAGTGACATTATTCAGCATAAGTTACATAGTTTCACTGTAAGTAAACCAGCAGTAAGTCGACATTCTGGCTGGAAAACAAAGAAAGACAAACAGACATTCATAATGGCAAGAGAAAGGATGTCAAACAAAGTTATTAATGTGACATTTGTGAGCGAACAGTCATTTGAAACATAATAATTCAAATGAAGAGCATTTTTTCATAATGTTCTTAACACTAAAGGCATTGCCAGGACATTTCTGGGAGTGGTGCCAGGTGGGGGTGAGCCACAAATCTGGGGAATGTGTCAGGGAAAAAATGGATGTGGATCCTCTGCTGTAAAAGGATCCCTGTGTACATGAAACGGCTCTGGCTCACTTCACTGCCACTGCTTATTCAAGTGTGCCCTCCAATGGAAGAAAACGGGTCATGTTGACAAAATAGACTCCTCTGCTGGATGTTTAAGTGATACTTGGTTCTTTTTCCCACCTGTGTTTGGAGTCTTACGAAAATGTTTTACCGTTCCTTAATTTTCTCTGCCCTCAGGTGCCAGAATCAGTAAGCTGGGTGTATTTACAGTTAAATTCTGAAATGACAGGCACTTCTAACCATTAAGTCTTAATTTAATGTCACAAAAAACCCAGTGGAGCAAACAGTGAATGAGTCAGGTCAAATATTAGGAATGTCAGATAAACCCTGAGCTAACCCAGGAAATTACAAACCAAAACTTTTGCAAATTGAAATCAGCCCCACACACTTGTCACTTGAAGCATTATTTCTGATAATCCAAAAACAATCAGAACAAGCATTTGTAGCATATGTTCATTAGTGACACATTATAATGCAGTTTTTGGAAAGGTCGCCGCCGAATGATTGCGAGGTTCTAATCCAAATGCTAATTCAGGAACTGATTGGAAAATTGCCGTAATGTGATGATAATGATATGCAGATGAGCTCTCATCAGAGCTGTGTATCCATTAATGAGATGATATTTGAGTGTACTGTACGTGTGTGTGTCCATGAAGGCAAGGCTGCATGCACATGTGCAGAGCGTGTGTGTATGTTAGAGTGCCCATTCACTTTCATCAGAATATTTACCATATTAATGTTCAATCAATCTGCCACTGCACTAATGCAAAGTTTGATTAAGCCGTGCCATAGCTGCTAATAAACAGACGGAAGCAACAGCGCTTGATTACATCACAGCCAGCTTACACGACCAGCTTATCTCCTTTTAGGGAAGTTTTGAAATTAACATTAACACATGCCGTTTAATTGGATGGCCCAAAAGAAGCAAAGAGCCTAGGGAGGGTAGTGCTGGCTGGGATGTCGGCCAAGAAGGATCCAACGACACAATCCTATTTGCCCTGGTTTTAATGTGTTAGCTTGTTGTATGTGCCAATCCTTTTCCTAGTGTACATTGTGTACTTGTACTTTTTACTCCACTACATTATATTTGACAGATGAAGTTACTCGTTACTTTACAGATGAAGATTTTACATTTTAAAAAAACACAGGGCTATGGCATTTATCTAGTCACCCTTTGGAGGTGCCACACACACACACACACGCACCATCAGCAGCAACAGGATAAATGAGGCCTCATATTGTCGAGCACACTTGGCCATTCATGAAAATACACCAAAAGAACTTAAATTCCCTGTGATCTAAGGGAGTTTAGTGTGCATCTCTGAACATGAATTATGAAGCTCTTTGCCTCATACATTCACGTCTCACTCTCTTCCTGCTTCTTTTAATCAGCTGATTATGGGTGTTTACTCTCTCTCTCTCTTATCCATCCAGACTTTTCCACGACCTCTATCAGCCAATCATATTGCTGTGTCAAACTTTAAATCTGTTCTCCTCTCGCTTGCTGTCCCCCCCACTCACCTCCAGTTCATCACATTCAGGGTCCGGGTTGGGGTCATCAGAAGTTCACTCCTCATCACATCCAGTTCTCAGCCATCCTTCCACCAGTGTCTCGACTCCATCAGGGGGTTTTCCTATACTACTCACTTCACTACCTGTCATATGATGACGTCATGGTGGGATCTAATCGCTAAAGACTCTTCCCGTTTCTCATTTGTATTATATGCCTGTGTCAATACATATTTGTTCAGTCATGATGAAGTCTCTCCTGATTGAAAATATATTTCGCAACCACAAATAAATTGCTAGTCTCATTCTGTAATGCCATCAAATCCCTGAACTCCGCTGACACTGAGTGGAGAGTTGTCTTGCATCATCTCAAAAGCACCAACACAACACACAAAGATAAAACTTTTTTTTTTTTGTAAATTGAGAGTGATTTTACTTTTTCTTCCCAGGACCCAAATGAAAAATGTTGTTCTTTCATCCTGGGACCCAAATGCCCATTAAAGAGTGATGAAACAGAATGCAACTGCTCGTCTCTACTCAAAATTTCAAAAAGCCAAAAAATATAGGAGGAGGCAATGTGATGAAAGCCAGGGCATTTATGTTATGTTACAGCTACGTGCACTGAATCACAACTTCACCTTTTAGCTGCCAGGAGAGTTCTGCATTTTGTCAGCGTGCATCCAGTCTTCATGTGTGGGACCTGATGAGTTGATTCTGCAGGACAACAGCATTCTTTGACAAAAGCACCATGCGCATTTAAACAGAGCCAAACACAACAGGCTGCACAACCAACATGCTGCATCTCGAGACAGTTCCAATCTAATTTGGCAGAAGTTACTTAACAGCATCTCTGTAAATGTCTTCTCATTCAGCACAGTCAGTGCAGATTTAATGGTACCTCTTGCAGAAAACCTTCACTTTTACACCAGGAGATGTGACTCAGGAGTGGACACACTGTGTGCCAATAGAGGGCAACAAAGGCCAAATGGAGTTTCTGCACAGGTCTGCTTTTGAACTATTACTAGTGTTGAGCTATAATGTGTACTGGGCCTGAGACATGTTCCCTTTACTTGCATTTTCTCATTCTACATCCTACAAGTACATACTTCATCAATTATGACAATAATGACAACAACAATGAAGACTACTGCTACTTTCACTACTATTACAGCTACCACTGCTGCCATTAATCACAATAACATTAAAGCAATATTATATTATATATGTATATTATTGAAAATATGAAATACACATATATTAATACATAATATAGTAATATACTAAAATAAACATATGACAATGACAGCAAAGACCTGCCATGCCTTTGCAGTTCCATTTAACAGTGTTGTGCTGACATCTGGTGGACAAATGAGACCTTGGGAAAGTCAAATCACTAATTTTATTGATCTTACTAATAACTGTGGCTACTAACATAATCGCCCAGTCTTTTCCATAAGCAAAAGGTCCCACAAATCCATGAATTGATATGACTAGATAACCAAGTTGACTAATAATACAAATATCTCACACTACCCTTCCACTACAGTGATGAATATGAGTTTGGTGAAGTTCATAATGTTACATTTTTGTTTAAGCCATCAGAAATAGTCAACTACAGTCTGTAATCCAAATTAGTTGTGATTTAAATCCAAACAAACTGCTTGCCCCACTGCTAAACATAAATTTGAACCTGGTATTATTCTGACATTGACAGTTTACATAGGTTGGAATTAAATAGTCCTGTATTTCAAATTTATATGGTGAAAAATAATGGATTGACTATACCAAAGACATACAAGTCTCTTCTTTGCAGCATTTGAGATGTTCAGGCTGAGGATCTGTGACCTCATTGTACCTCTGAAAGTTCTCTTATGTTGATCCGAAATCTCACTGAATTAGGTGCCATCAGATGCAGTTGCAGTGCACTGACCTTTCCAGTCAAAAGCAAATACATCTCAAAATATTTCATACTCACATATCACTAGCCAGACAGTATTGTGAGTTTATACCCTATGATTCTATGACCCTAGAATACACACAGTTTCACAAAAATAACTTTGCTAAAGATCAGGAAGTCACAGTAAAGAGATTTGCTTTAATCACAATTTGTTTATTTCCCATGACCACTTTATGCTCAACAAGACTGATACATTTCATAACCACCAGCTGACACAATGCAGCACTGTTCCAGTAAAGTTATTAAATAATGTGGTGAGCGCCAAACAGCGCTGATGTTTGGCTCTGACCCACAAAACCAGGCAGGACGTGTTTCACGACAAGCAGCAGAGGTTTGACCTCGTTGTCAGTTCTGTCCTGTCTCATTGAGTTTTCTCAGGAGGAACTACTTCCAACAGCAGCTGGAGATGCATGGTGATTGGCCCTGCAGAGGAATGGAGGTCAAAGGTCACATCAACACCATTCAAGTGGGTTCACCATGAGGTCAGCACAACATGACACTGTCTTCATTAATGTATTTTCTGGGCACATTACTTCCCATTTTATTGCATACTGATGGAAGAATCAATAGAAATATTTCAATAACTTCAACTTTGAGAGAAACTCGGCTCCTGAATTTCAGTAAAAATTAAGAGAAAATGTACTCATGAGTTTGCGTGCCCAGTTGACCTTCCGGTGGATGAAAGGGTAGTAGAGGAGAAGTCCACTGAAGATGAAGACAGTACAGTAGAGGTACTCCAAGTCTGGCTTATCAATGATGGGAGCCAGGACTAAGTAGCAGGACACCAGGACCATTAGGACTGGTATGACAATCGGTACCTTCGAGAATCACACAATGATACAAGGTCCACTGTTTAGTATTTACTTGTACTTCTGCCATGTGATCACAGTCCCAACTGAATTCCGTTTAAAAATATGCAATATTATAGTCAGATAGTTGCAGGGTTGCATTATGTGGAGGTATATTTCCCTCAGAACAAAAATATTCAATATTCAGTTGTATTTCATATACAACCAATAAAAATTAAAGTGAAAAATATTACTTCTGCATAGGGGTGAGACCAAAAAAGACAAAAATGTTTGCAAAAGCTTGGTTAAACCTTCAAAAATTAGGCCTATATGGGGGTTTCTTTATTTACTTCAGTAAATATTTTATTCATTGTCTCGCTACCTAATCAGTTAATAACACTTTCTCCAAAACATGACACTAGACTGTCATCTTTGCTTTAGTTTGAATGTGTGTAAAGATACGGATTGCAGTTTCGAGTTTACAAAGCATCAGAATGCATAAAACTGTGTCAAAACACTATGAAAGAGGTTGCCTCAAAAAAGACAATTGAAAACTCAGTAAGCCTTACCTTTACTGGTCTATGGAGCTCTTTCCTGGTGAAACGCATGACTATGAGAGCCAGCGCTGTCAGACCATAAAACGTCCACTGAGCAAAACTGAAGTAGTTAATGAGGGTATTGATATCTGCTGGGATAATGTAGAAAAAAGCCAAAACACCCTAAAACAGAGAGAAACCACAAATATCTTGTTTACTTAAAAGGAAACAACACGGTGGATAGATTATTTATCTGAACTTATAACACAGAGCGAACGACCATGTCAAGTTTAAATGTTAAAAAAGTCAGATGATCATGCAAGGCCAAATTGAAATGCATACAAGAAAACTTATTAAATATGCAGGACTCACATTGAATATGAGAGCAGGGGATGGAGTGTAGCGCTTCAAACTAATATAGGATAAGATTTTCACCATGTGACCCTCTCTACCAGATACGTAGGCCAGTCTGTGAAAAGGGGAAGATAGAAATATGTTTTTTGTTGTTGAGTATTCTTGTTGTACTGTACTTTCTTGAGTTTCTCTCTGTCTCTCTCTTTCCTCTTGTCTGTCAAAGTCTTTACGCCTCTAATGCACATCAGCATTCTCACTTTTTACTTTCAAACTTGGTTTGTTTGTGCAAAATATGCACACCACACAGTTTTGCACATACAGGCAGAAAAATGTATTCTTCAGCTTCTGTATTTCATATATAATGTGACAGTTGCCTCTTTACCTGCCAGCAGTGAAGCAGCTTCCGTTGGCAGAGCCGAATGTAGAGAAAACAACAAAGAAAGGAACGATCCAAGACATAGGGTAAAGGACTCTGTCTCCAAAAGTCTAAGGAGGTACAAACAAATCCTTCAGAAAAGACAGGGAGCAGAGTAAATTAATACTGAGCTGTATCTGAGGTTTAATCTAAAATTCTCTGCAATAAACAAAAAATGTACACATACTGTATACATGTGTGAAAAAAAGGACTCATTACTGTATATTCTTTTATAACACCACACTGACATTGTCATTACCAACTTATTTCATAATGCCATGGCTCTCAACTTCTCTATAACCATGGCAACTTTCTATGCTTCTTACCACGGCAACAGCTGGAGACAGCAGCAGTTCAGTGGCGGTCATAACAGTGAAGTAAGCAACGTTGACCAACACATAGCACACAGATACCAAAGGGATCCCAATGAGAATGGCCAGAGGCAAGTTCCTGAGATGAATTGACAAATAATCACACTGTATATTCGACACATTTGAACAGAATCTAAGCTCTGCGTCATATATCTGACACAAATTATCTGTTTGAAGACTTGAAAAGCATGCCCTCTTGTTTGTCCAATGTACCTGTGTGAACTCAAGTGCACATTAAGGTTGTGCAGCCTACCTTGTCAGACATGCTGCTCTGACTTCCTCTGACCTCTTAAAGATGACAGTTTGTCTTACCTGAATGGGTTTTTCAGCTCTTCTGTAATGAAATTCAGTTGATTCCTAAAACATGGGAGTAAGAAAACATGTGACTTCTCTGAGCGTAGCATACTGCCATAAAATACAAATAATCTTTATTATTACAAGCTTGATCACTCTCCTCTACAGAGCGCCACACTGAAATCTGCATGGACTTGGACAGACAAGCCTAGTTTTTCCTGCAGTACTATTTTGGTATTTTATGTGGTATTTTACACTGGCTTTGCCCTCTAATTGACCTTATTGGAGGGTTATAACATGACACTGTGATCACAACATGACATAAAAATTAAAATGTATTGGTTACATGAGGTCAACTTTCCAGGTCCCCTCTGACAAGTGACTGGAAGAGAGATTGTACCCATCCAAATTGACCTTACACATTACAAAGAAAGGAACCTCAGTCAGGTAATAATGCTCTGCCCCTCACTCCTGCACCAGGAGGAGATGGAGGGGAAGCCAACCCACTCATGACTATACAATGCTCTGTAATGCACATACACCTCTCTAAACCAACACAGGCCTGTTTTGCTGTGCAGACTCAGTAAAAACAAAAAATATCCCACACTGTTCAACCAATGCATCCTTCAAGTACAACTTAAGGTGGGAAGACCGTGACTGAAGGCTGGCCAATGGAATGGTAAGATGCTGCTTGTGAATGTCCAAGTTTAGGGACATAAACCACCCATGCATGCATCTAATATGCACAAGACCTGAGGGAACAACTGGGGGAGTTTCTGCCACTCACTATGCCCCACTGCACTGCCATGTTTTTGCACTCAAACAATATGGTATCTAGTCTAAGGCATGAGGCTCAAGAATAGCTGAAAGGCTAAGTAGGGTCACAGTGCTCCTTTATATAAAGTTAGTACAGCAGGAAAAGGCTCACTGTATTGGCTGACAAAGTACACGTCAATGCATTGCTTTTTAGAGGAGGGTGGTCAATCCTACAGTATGCATCCTGCTAAAGGGCAAAGTGAAGTGAAGTATAACTGTTACCATCCATCATAAGCCCAAAGCCCATTATAAAATGCAAGTCCGATTGCTCCAATAGACGGTGATGTGCCATCAAATGCATTTGACAAAGTCTCAGTTTTTCCTGGACACAAATACACAACAATACATAATAATATTAATATAATTTATATTATTAAATGTTTCATCAAAGGACAAACATTTTTAAAGCAGAGTTGTATATTTAAGTATATTAGAGACACTGATAGTGTAAGCAGGCCCACCTTGTGCCATCATAACGATGCCAGCCCCCACTATGACAAGAATGATGAAGAGCTTGGCCGCAGTGAAGAAGTTCTGCACATAGCTTGCCAGTTTGACACTCAAACAGTTGATGGTGACGATCAAGACTGAGAAGACACAAGAAATGTAATAATATACAGAACAACATTGTTTCTCAGACATTTGAAATGGATTGCGTCTCTCAAAGAAGAGAAATAATTTATTTTCCCTTCCCCTTTGATATAGATGTGGACAATCCATCCATCCATTTTCTTCCACTGATCCAGGGATCTGGGCCAGATGAAATATGTAATCCCTCCAGTGTGTTCTGGGTCTACCCCGGGGTCTCCTACCAGTTGGACGTGCCCGGAAAACCACCTCAACTGGCTCCTTTCAACGCAAAAGAGCAACGGCTCTACTCAGAGCTACCTCTGGGTGTCTGAGCTCCTCACTATACCTCACTATACCTTCTTTTGGTCACTACCCAAAGCTCATGACCACAGAGGGTTGGAACGTAGATTGAGTGGTAAATGAAAAGCTTTGCCTTCTGACTCAGCTCCTGGTTCGGTTCAATACCCGTATTATTGCTGACGCCGCACAAAACTTCCTGTCGATCTCACACTCCATTTTACCCTCACTCGTGAACAAGACCCGGAGATACTTGAACTCCTTCACTTGAGGCAGTAACTCTTTCCCAACCCAGAGCGAGCAAATCATCTATTTCCAGGAGAGAACCATGGCCTCTGACTTGGATGTGCTGACTCTCACTCCGACTGCTTCACACTCTGCTGCAAACTGCTCCAGTGCGTGCTGGAGGTCACAGTCTGATCAAGCCAACAGAACCACATCATCTGCAACAATCCCTGTTATGTAAGTGCCAGAAGGTTTGTAGCAACGGCCCCGGTACCCCATAATCCTGCAGTACCTCCCACAGGACCCCCCAGCGGACACAATCGTAAGCCTTCACCAAGTCCACAAAACACATGTAGACAGGATGGGCTAACTCCCAAGATCCCCCCAGTAAGCCTGCAAGGGTAAAGAACTTCGCACTTATGCCACTAGCAATACCCTTAGAGGGCAAAACCTAAAGAAAATAGAACGCGGTAAGGACCAAGCCTTTGTACATGGGATGCACGCTTTACCAGGTGAGCTACCCAGCAGCCCTCTAAGCTGTGGGCCCCACTGCTTACTTTAACTGGCTGAAGAAAAAGCTTTTCTTGGGTGCTGATTGTCCGGTCTCAGTAAAACTTATATACATGGTGAGACGTAGGTGGAGCCCACGTAGTAGGCGGGCATAGACTAAAAGTCTACAATGCGCAAGCAATGGATGAACCCACTAGTGATAGCCCTGAGGGGTACGTCGATACACATAGGATGTGGAGTTATGCTCTGTAACTAACATTCACGCCTATTCATTTCAAAAGAGCAACAGCCAATGGGGTAATTGCAACACTTGACCAACCAATGGTGTAACTTCATCACTCACTCAGTAAGTCACGGACAGACTTTAGCGTCTTTAGGGCTGGCCCCTGCTTTGCTGCAGTCCAGCCAAAAACATTCATTATAACAGCTTTAAATGGCTAACTGTTTATATCACATAGATACTGTTAGGGTCAATTTGACCCAGCAGTCAAACTGGAGGTAAAAGGGTGTCAGAAATGTCAGACTATTTCTTTCTTTGCAAGTGTGAGACATATTTCACCCCAATCTCTCTCTCACACACACACACACACACACATACAAATTCCCCCATCCCCTTTTTCTCTCCCAACCTGTAAAGTGCGAGAAAGTGCAGGTGTTATGACTTTTGACGGGAACCATTTATGTTCTCACGGGAAAACTCCACCCACATTCAGTGGACACTCAGCAGGTGAGTCCTACCAACATTACACACGGTCAGTCAGAGCTTTACAAAATGAGCAGCAGAAGCAAAAAGATGACATTCCAGGAGGCTCTGGAAGCCATCTTAGATCATGACAGTGAAATAGAGGAGGGTGTGTCTGAAGATGAAGACTATCTTCAGACTATCTTTAGTAAAATTTCCCCCCGGGGATCAGTAAAGTATTTCTGATTCTGATTCTGATATCTTGAGCTCAATTCTGATTCTAATGATTCTGATTTTGAACCAGATGAGGGAATCGCTATTCCTATTCCTCCAAGCAAGACATTCATGTCAAAAAATAGGGAAATACAGTGGTCTTCATCCCCAAATATGCGTCAGGCAAAACTGTCTGCAGAAAACACAATAAAGACAGTGCCACTAGGATGGCAGTGACTCGTGTGACAGACATCAAGTCAGCTTTTGAGCTGGTCATGCCTAATTCAATTCAGAAAAACATTCTGGAAATGACCAATCTAGAAGGGAGAAGTGGAAGGAGCTGGACAAAACACATTTAGATGCGTATTTGGGGCTCCTCATCCTGGCTGGGGTCTATAAGTCGAAGGATGAATCGACAGCCAGTCTGTGGGATGCAGAGACAGGCAGGGCTATGTTTCTAAGGAACACCATTGCACTAAATATTGATAGAATAGTTAGTAATGGAGTTAGTAACTGAATATTAACAATGCTTATTAGGATTTTTTGTTTTCGGACATCTTTTGGACAATTAAACATGCACTGGGTCAAATTGACCCGGGAACATCATTGCTGTTCCTGACAAATGAACATAACAGGAGGGTTAAAGTAAAACTTACATATAGCTGCTGCTGACAGGCACTTGGTAACAACAACAGGAGGAGTACAGCCTGGGTAGAAAGGAGTGGAGGCATATTCTGCAAAGCTCAGTGTGATGATGGCGAAGGAGGTGGGCTTCAGCACCATGACAGTGGTCCAGGAGTACAGGTAGGCTACAGGGGAGCCAAAAGCCTCCATTAAATACGAATACTCTCCGCCTGATTTGGTGATCATGGTGCCAAGCTCAGCATAGCACAGAGCTCCTGTGTAGCCAAACGTACAAACACATACACAGAGACAGAGAGAAGAGGAGAGATATAAAACAAACTCATAGGGGCTTCTGGTAGAAAATACAACGAAAGTTCAGAACTTTCTCCAACCACAAAACATTGGGTTTAAACAAACAAGCAAATATAAAAACTTTAGAAACAAAATACTTGAAATAAGTCAATTTTGTAGGATAGACACTTTCTTCTTTTAAGATGATTTCAGATCCAGTGTTTTCCCTGGGATTTGTGGAAAATGTGACAAGACTTTAACAACCTGAAAACTATGGTTCAATAAAATTATGTTATGTACGACCGCTGCTGTTTGTGAAACTTGCAAACCAACCCTTTATGCTGATAAACATTAACATTTACCACCTTCACGCCCAAGACAAAGTCCTGTGTATCTAAATTCTGACAAATTTAACAGTAGTTTTAGCAAGGAGTAGCTTGGCTATGTGGAAATCCTATCAAAACCAACAGCACGACTAACATATACATATACAGTATATATACATATATATACATATATATATATATACATAAAGGGTTGGTTTGCAAGGTTTGCAAACTGACCTCAAAGATTGCAAAAGTCAATGTGCATTACATCATAAGATCTGTTGTTATTTTTATGTCCGTGTTACAGCGTGGACTCTGTTGGTTTGGACGCCGTTCTCACCCAGAGTGGATAACACGCCACAGGCAGCCCAGATGAGGAGGCAGGGTCCCACAGCTCCAGAGTACAGCAGAACACCCTTAGGAGAAATGAAGATGCCCGAGCCGATCATTGTCCCCACAATCAGACAGATGCCACTTAACAGACCAACCTGCACAAAAGAACGATGAAGAAAAAATAAATGGTTGAGGTGTTGGTGACATTTGAACTTTCTTGATTGCTGTCTTCAGTGAAATTCTAGAAATTGTTGAAAGAAAATGTTCATTTTTACATGTTCTGTGCCGTTAGATGTAAATAGTGTTTAAAACATTCTGGGATTTGCACTGTGATAAAGTATAAACTACTTCTGCTTAATTAGGTGTTAATAAGGTCAATCAAAGCTAAAAGGTAGGTGAATATCACACCAGTTACAAACTTACATTGGCCAGAAGCACAACTCAGACAGGATTTTCTTTATTCTCTGTGTAAGCGGACGATGTTACAAACAAATGTCCTAGATTTGTTTCTTATTGTTCTTATGCAGTTTATACATTTTTGAATATCTTCAACTAGATATTTGGTTTATGACCAAATATTTCCAAAACTAATGACATTCCCATCCGTCTCAGTAGTATCTTTTGCTAGACAGTATCATGGCCGCACACTAAACTAAGATGGTGAACATTACCTGCAAAATTCCATTGTGAGCATGTTGACATTAGCATTCAGTTCAAAGCACCACTGTGCATAAATCCAGCCTCACAGAGCCGCTAGCATGGCTTTCGACTCTTTTGTGTCGACACAAAAACTTAATGACCACCATGTCACCTCAATTATTTCTTTAGTAGAATGAGGGAAAATTAGGTAGTGCGAAATGTTAATTGTTTAGAAAAATTGTCATACTAATCCAAATGTATCCAGTGAAACCCTTTCAGCCTCCTAAATTCACTTTAGGGCTTAGGGGGCTTAGGGGGCCTGGACAGCACCACTGAGTGGATCATTGTGGAGTTAATATGTAGAGACGGTTGTTGTGGTACTGACTGGTACTCAGTTCCAGCCCCCATTACCGCAAAATGGTACGGATGGTGGGATCCTACGTTGTGAACATCTAATGAGACTTGTTCTCATGAACACACACATACAAAGTCAGGCAAATAGACACACATACACACACTCACATCTTTCTGAAGCACAGTAGCCCTTGCAGGCCGCTTGTCTGTAGTATGACAGTCCACGTTGTGGCCAGTGGAGCCGTTGTGTGGCTCCTTCCTCCTCCTGATGCTGCCCTCATCCATTTCAGTCTACTGGTGCATGAGAGAACACAAATGCATGCACAATTTAGTTCCAAACCAGTTACCAGTTAGTTAAGACAGGTTGCATTGGTTTACATTGCATAATTAAGTTATCTAATCTAATCTTTGTTCTTTTTATCAAAGGTCATGACACAGCCACCAGGAGTACAATTTCCACTCATCTAGCCAAACAATGACTCTCACACAAGAAAAACAATGTCTCAGTGAATATCCACCCAAAACCAAATGTATTTACATTGTTAATCCTGTTAACAATCTTACTTATCGTATTATTGTAAAAGGCACTGATCCGGATCTACTGCACAGATTCTGACTTTGAGTTTGCAAAGTGTTCCTTTAGGTTTCCAAACGATAACTATTTCACTGTGCCACAAATCTGCCCACACCAAGTGATCTCTTACAGTGCTAATTGTCAGTGGAGCAGCTCATGAAATGGTTGACAGGTTTAGTCTTTTAGAGAGAGACTTCATCCACTGAAAATCAGCTAAACGTCTTTATTCTGGTTTAGGGTGGATTTCGACTTTGCTGTGAGAGTACCACCATAAATTCCAAAACATTATGCGCCATTGTTTGTGTGGAGATTTTAAGTCAAAGCACTGCAAACTTCAGTACAAGTACCATGGGGCTATTTTTTATTTGTGTGATGTCTCAGTCAATCTGAGTAAGTGTCTGTGGTTTCTTAAAACTGAAATATGCAGACTAGTGGTGTAGTTTAAGGACAGGAGTGGTTGAAAATGTGTTTGTAAGAGTAACAGATTATTTTTGTTTATCATGCCAATGATCCACTCAAAATGTAATCATCTACTTTTCCCCCGCCATTCTGTAGTCATTCTATAAAGTCAAATGGCTTATCTGCGTATAATTTCCCCACGGGGATCAATAAAGTACTTCTGATTCTGAGTCATCTTAGTTCAGCTATATAACACCAAACACTAAGGCCTTCACAGAGCCACTCTATTAATTCTCTATATCAGTCAATAGATAGATAGATAGATAGATAGATAGATAGATAGATAGATAGATAGATAGATAGATAAATAGATAAATAGATAGATAGATAGATAGATAGATAGATAGATAGATAGATAGATAGATAGATAGATAGACTTGACCTGAGACTTGAGACAGACATTAAGAAAGAGAGAGGGGGAAAGCCCCCACTCAGTCCACATGATTGTGTTAATGCCTAACAAACATGACAACTTGGTGTCTTATTCACTAAATATAGTTAAAGACAGAATGCCTTGAATGTAATGAAAATCTTTTAATCCAATGACTTTGTTAAGGTGCTACTTGATACATGATAATAAATAAATAGAAACAGAAACATTACGACAGGTTTTTTACTTACATATGACTCGGACAAAAACCACCTCAGTGATGCTCCATGTACTTTCAATGTAGCTATTTTCAGGCCCAGGTACAGTGATATGGATTCACAAATGACAGGGAGCCAGGTTACATGAAGGAGGGCAGAAATGTCTGTTGCAAATGAAAACCTGAGGCTCCCTGCGACAGAGCACACTCCTCCAGTGGGAGGTTCCTAGATCTGATTGGACATCCTGGACAGCCCTGGACGAAAGGGAGGTGGGTGAAAGCGAAGATAGTTCAGTTTCTGAGTTATTGAAATCCGTTGATCAGGGGTCAAAGGAGTGTTTTGAACCACAGTACATTTGTATTTTTTTTAGACAATATGCATGTCATATCAACAAAATATACATTGTCTGACTGAAACAGTAATTGAGTGTAAAAATAAAGGGTGGCATTTTAACAGCTGTCATGCCAACTTACAGTACAAAGAGCATGTGATAATGCCATTACATATTTGACAACCATTTTATTATGAAGTGCCTTTTTAGACTAATCACTTCATCTGTTGCTCAGGTAACAGTACCATAAAGATGATACAAGGACACACAAAGTAAGATGTCACTGATTCAATACAAACCATTTCATCTGTTTTTTGTTTTTGTTTTTTTTGTTTAGTTTTTACACCGCCAACACTTTCAGGACAGTTTCAATTTTCAGAAAGAAAACAGAAAACTCTGAAGTACTTCCTCCTCTCTGAGCTTACCAAGCCTGACTTCCCTCACAATGCCTCTTTGATAAGGATATATGACACCCCTTTGTGTGTGTGTGTGTGTGTGTGTGTGTGTGTGTGTGTGTGTGTGTGTGTGTGTGTTACATTCCCTTTCTACTCCGGCTCTCTCCTTCTCCTCAAAAGGCTCTCTGTGCCTGAGCAGACCTTTTTATTATCAGATTTTATTACACATGTGTCTCCACTTCAAGTCAAGTTTCTGTTTTGTTGACCCCTTGCGTATGCATGTGTGGAAGCTCCAGCTTTTATAATATCCCTTGAAATGAGAATAATTTGTCCATATGGTAGGAAAAAAAGAAAGACGTACACTGGAATTGTTTTCTATGACTGTAATGTATCTGCAAGGCATGATTTTTATTGAATTTCTTAACATTCAAAATCATAGGTAGAAATAACTTTCAAAAACTGAATATGCAGGGTGTAGTATGATATATTCTCAGTGATAAACAGAAATAAGTAGAAGGTTTGCACAGTATGCTATTTATTTACACTATTTCAATTTCTTCATTTAGGCACTTAATCCCACAGATGACATCCCCAACAAAATGACACAGGACACACACGAATAGTCAAATGACAACAATTTTGAAGTTTTACTGTCTAATCCACAACTGGTTTGTAACTCTGACTTCCTCCGGTCGCTGCAGCTCTTGAGGTACTTGCTGAAATACAAAGGACATGTTTTTATGAAGCTTGTAAGAGAATTTGTTGCAGTTGCCGCAGACAGACAGCCTCGCCTGCTCGTGGTAATCTGCTAACACAAGAATACATATGAACTCAGTAACCCTGAGAACAAGACCTTCTAACCAATAACAGAGTGCAAGTTTCAGGCTCACTCAGTGAGGCTTAGGATCTGACTAAGTGCATTTACAGCAACAAATTCAGTCTCTGTGAGCCTGTGTACTTTCAGTGCTACATATCAACTAACTGAGGAAGAAAGTATTCCCCAGACAGAGCTGAGACTGTGTACACTGTGTAGAAAACGTAGTCAGATCATTTTAACATAGAGACAATTTGCCATCATTGAAATGTCAAACTCACATGAAGCTGAACTGCCAAAAAGCAGAACGATTTAGAGTTAAATCTTTGAAATTGTTACAGCAGCAGAGTTTGGAGTGGATTGAACTATGCAAAATGACAAAAATTTTAATGATTTAAACATCATGTTGAAGCCAGAGTAAGTCAAAGACCTTTACCCAATACCTTTTTAATAATTGTGTTTTCCAATATGAACATGCCTTTCTCAGTATGAAAAGTTGGAATTAAAAACAATATTGTGAAAGTGAATACAAGAAAGCTCATTATAAAAGAGTCTGGAAGGGAGGCTGAGGCCTCCCTCTTACTTCTTCAGTGAAATGAATGATGTATCTTCCAATATCAACGGGATGTGTGTATGTGGAAAGGTTAAAGAAGTAAAGGCAGGTGGTGAATGTTTTGAGATGATGTAACACACAAAGGATAAGAGAAGATATATGTTCTTAAGCCAAGAAAATGACCCAGTAAGGAAAGGTCATGACAATTTGGGTGACATCATGTGCATCCAGTTCTTTGTCTACAGCTAATGTGCGTCATCTCAAAGTACTATAAGTACCGACTGGAGACTGCCTCTAATAAGTCAGTGTCTGTGTAATGCTGACTCATTGCTTGCGAGCAATTAAAGGTGTTTGTAAGGATTCAAATATTGTGTCATATTTGATTACTAAACTGATATTTCAGTTTCCAGTTTTTTTTAGTGTTAGGTTCACACCAATGTAAAAACATCTCCCAGTAGATTGTAGAACAATTATTACATCAAAAGCAATGCAGTGAGGAAATAGGTTTTATTTTGATATAAAGTAGCACAAATATGCTGTTAAATGTAATGTTTTTTTAATTGTACTTACTTAATTGTACTGTTAATGAACCATAATAGAAAATGAAACATCAGGTTTACAGTTTATCCAAATAGAGCAGTATCATAACGTAGCATAGTTGGTGGGTTGTGTGGACAGTTATATTCAATTACATCCAGTACTTTGCAAAAGAAATATAAGGAGAGAAATGTTATTGATCAATGTCAGTCACGTCCCTGTTAAATGAATAGATGTTGGGATATCTGGGCTTCCTGATTAATCCAACATGTTTTGCAAAACACAGTAATGATTAGATTTTGAATATTTTGAGGGCAGCACACAGTGAAAGAAGAATTAAAGAAATTGTCTGTAAGGGGCACCTGTCTCTCTGCAGATAGGTCATTCAGCCTGCAGGGGGCGATAGCAGCTCGTGGCTCATGTGCGCGTGTCTGTCCCGAATTACGTCACTTCCATCAAAACAAAAGTCGCGAGACAGCCGGCTGTGCTGAGCAACTAGGTGACTGTAACTTTCAGAAGCATTGAGTGAGAATTAAGAAAACACGCTGCTGTTTTTAGGATGAACACCGCTCTGAAGCACTGGAAGGAGGCGGCCACTCTTATTTTAGCCGCAGGCCGGAGGCTCGGCGCGGACACTTTATCGTCAAGGACACCGCAGACGTCGTCACACCTGCCGCACAAGTCCAGCTTTGATTACGACGTTTTACTGCTCAAGCGAAGCAGTAAAAGTGGGTTCATGCCCAATGCTTATGTGTTTCCGGGCGGCATGGTGGACTCCTCGGACTTCTCCAGTGAATGGCTGGACATTTTCAAATCTTTCAGGAACTCGCCTAATTTTGGTTTAAGAAGTGTCAAACAGCCCATGGAGACTAGACCTCCAATCTTCGCCACAGACCGACTGAAACTGGGCTCTCCCATCCCGGGGGAGGTCGCCTTCCGCATCTGCGCCTTGAGGGAGACGTTTGAGGAGTCTGGTGTGCTCCTGGTTGTGTCTAAACTAGAGGAGAATCGTTTGTTAAACACTATAGAGGAAATGTGCTTCACTGATCAGGCGCTACATTACAAAGTACACGAGCTGTGCAGCAGTGAACTCGCCAAGTGGAGGGCTCTGGTGAACCAAAACCCCTCCAACTTCATCAGGATGTGCAGAGAGTTGGAGGTGTTGCCCAACATCTGGGCTTTACATGAGTGGGGCAACTGGTTGACTCCCGCCGGCCGATACGGTGTGACGAGGTTTGACACAGTGTTCTTCATCTGCTGCCTGCAGGAGATCCCACACACACTCCAAGATGAAAAGGAAATAGTGCGATTTCAGGTGATACATAGCCTAAATCAGTCAATCAATTTATTGATTCAGGAAATGTTAACCAAAGTGCTCTACAGGGAAATAAAAATTTTAATTCCAAAGAATGAAATAAATGGCTAAGTAAGTGTGCAGACAAAAAAAGATGCAGTCATTACAGCTGCAACAATGTAT
This sequence comes from Enoplosus armatus, assembly GCF_043641665.1. Lineage (NCBI taxonomy): Eukaryota > Metazoa > Chordata > Actinopteri > Centrarchiformes > Enoplosidae > Enoplosus > Enoplosus armatus. The sequence goes on along the minus strand of NC_092180.1, from coordinate 19,676,882 downwards.
TGATTAATCAGTGACTGAAAATGAATCACAAGTATTCTGATTCATTTGTTAGCCTCTCCGTCGTGTGGACTTTCTGCTCTCTGGCTGTCTTGTGTGACAGTAAACTGAATATCAGAGCGAGATCGATAAATTGGCCGAGCAGATGTAAAGGCCAATATTATCTTATTTCAGATATGTCAAGAAATTGCAGTGCAGAAATGCCACAACAGGTATGAGGTTATTTAGAAACAGTGTCTCCATTACATGGTTTGTCCACTAAAGAGCACTGACAGGTTTGTTTTTACTATACTATAAAACATATTATTCAGTATGCAAGCAAAGTGTTGTTGCTGAAGTTTACCAGCTGTCAAGTGCAAATGAAATGAAAACTGATAACATCAGTTTCCCGAATTACTCAATCTTGCTTCATGATTATTAAACTATGATAAATTGTAATATAATGACATGACAGGTGTGGCACATTAAATGCCGTGCCCCTCTAATAGCCACGAGATCTTGGCTCCATAATAACTCAAGACTGTAGTTGGCCAGGTTAAATTTTGGCCTAAAGGAAACGTTACTTGACAGGATGTTTGAGTATTTCCAACACTTGGATGGGCATGAAACTGTCCTTTCTCAATCATTAATATTGACAGTAAGAAACTGCTTTAAAAAATGGTTCATTAACTATAAAAGCAGAGGTATAAGACTGTACATAACTTAAATCACCAATAAGTGCCAAAGAGCACAGTGGTTTTCACTTTGGGTCAGTCACACAAATATTGTGCAGTGTTTCTTTTTAGAACAGTGGCTCTGGCTGGTGTCTTCTGCATAGCAACAGCTGATCAAGTTTATGGCTACTGCAGTATTTAGTGCCATTTCATTTACCAAAGTAAAAGAAAGATGACACACTTGTACAGCTGTTAAACACCCCTCTCTGTGTCTTTCAGTGGTCCTCCCCCTCAGAGGTCCTGCAGAGCTACCAGGAACGGGAGTTGTGGATCGCCCCCCCACAGCTCTATGAGCTCAGCCGCATGTGCCGCTTCCCTTTGCTGAATGACCTCCACAACTTCTCCGGCCAGCGAGCCACAGAGGGCTGCGAACAGTGGCTGCCTGTTGTTTTCTCAAAAGATGACCGCTACATGTCGCTGCTGCCAGGTGCTGATTGTCTACCTCATCTAATCCACATCCCAACGAGCACTGAAGCATGCCAAGTTGATGTTTGGCTGCTCTAAATTGTATATTGTATATAATATTATATTGATCGTATGGCTACACTAAATTATGTATTTAGTGCAGCTTTATGATAGGATGAATTAATGTGAAATGATATTCTATATATTTGTTATTGTCAACAAGCCAACAATGAATTGAACCTACAAACAAGAATTGTCTGTGTAATCAAAGCCTGATAGAGCTTATTATTCACTGGGTGACAACATGGTCCTTCAATACATGTGGGCACTGTAGTTTATTTTGTGGGCACTGTAGTTTATTTTGAGTCAGTCCCACATACTCCATCCTAATGCCGTAAATGCTCACTATCACACCCAGTCAGCTGCTGAAAGTAGTCCACAACAAATGCATTATTTATTCCTGTTCTAGTAATGTTTGCTAAAACCAACCGTGCCCAGTACCACAGTAAAGATTTATATCTGGAGTACGAAGGAATGGGCTTCAGGCTGAGAGTCACAGACAGGGTGAGGAAGTTGGAAAGTATTATAGTATAGTGTTTTTGGTCTTTTCATGGGATTGAATGCTCATGATTGATTAACCATTTGTTTCTCTCCACTCTTTCCAGGTGACAAACTTTACCCGTTGGATGCTTCAGGAGAGGCTAAGGTGGATACGAGCACAGACACTCAGGATGATTCTGGACTGCACCGTATTGTGATCTTAGATCCATACAATACAACTCTACAGGTCACCATCACGCCCAAGTACAATCATCTGCTCCCCGTTGTAGGTGAAGTCCCCCCATATGACTCAAAAAGTCAGCCTTGACTTTGACCCTTCATGCTGTACTTGTCATTGCCATCAGATCAAGAGAGATCTATGACTTTTTTTTAAGTAACATATTTATAATTGACAAATCTGAAGTGATTGCTAATGGCCTTATTGTACAGAGGATTTCAAGGTTCACAATCATTTCTATTTTCAGCACAGGTAAAGTGAGGAGAAGAGGATCATCAGACTTGAAGTGGTTCAGGCAGAATTAAGCTGCTGGGTTTAGTTTGATTAATGGAGCCCATTCCTTATAAAATAGATATAAAACAAATATAAACATTAAATCTGACTTTGTTGTAATTGTTTATTGTACCCTGAATTTCTAGGGACCCCCCTGGACCACTCCTGTGGTGAGATATGAAGAATATCTTAAGGAAAGGACCTTTTTACATTTTAGTTTGCTCCTAACTATAAAGAATAATATGAACCATTTTATATTGACCAAATTTAGCTTGTAACCATAGTAACAGACTGACTACTAAATATATCAAAGGGATTTATAGACTACACCTGCAGCTAATAGGTGATGTGTGCATTTGTGGGTGGGTGGGTGGGTGGGTGTGTATTATGGTGGTCCCTCCCAGTAGGAGTGCATATGTCAGTGGTGGAGGCACTGCAGGACTTCCACCCTTTCTCCTTTGGGTGTCTTCCCTGCTCACAGTGGTGTCCTTCATGGCAAATTGATAACTCATAAGAAATAATCTCTGTCATGGGTTGTAGTCAGTGTCTGCCATTTAAAAATCCATTTATTATTAAACGGATCAATTTGTTCATTATTAATTTGATCTTTTTACTGATGCTGTTTCAAACTGCTTTCAGGTGATTTGTGCTTATGATGGTTTGTGATGCACATAGTGAAAACAAGTCTAATAATAAGTCTAATGGGTGCTTGACAAATGTTCACATCTACTGTATGTTCACAATGCATGCTCTTAAAGGGCAATTAATATAAAGTAACTGTGTAGATGGAGCTATAATATCTACACAACCATCACTCTGGCCTGATATAGATCGATAGCGCTCATAATGAAGCTTCTTTCTTTTAATTTCTCTGCCTTTTTTATACAATATAAGCAGTATAATGCACTGGAAACATGTCAGTGTTGATCAACATAATGTTTTACTGTAAGTGTTATAAAAAAAAAAGCATAATACGTTTTCAAAACAAACTAAATATAGAATATATATTTAAGGAGCACAATTTCTGGCCATAATTTCTTATGTTTTTGGCACAGAGTCACCAAGTGCACTTTAGACGTGACAGACCAGTCAGCTGCTGAGATGAGCAGAAAGAGGCTGAATCAGGGAGAGCGTTGAATTAACGGCATCAAAAAGATATAGATATATATATGCAGAAAGAAGGAAGAGAGGGAAAGATCTTTATATAGAGTGGGAAGAGTGATTTAAATCTATTGATTTTGAATTTGTCTCTCTCCACATCAAAGTCACTTAAGGAAATGTACCCTAAAGACACTGACTCTGACCTGATTGAAGCACTTCCTTCTCACACATTAGGACAGGCCAGCACAGCTCAATCTGATTTTCATCTTTTTGACACATTTCGTCTGTCAGCGTGGGGGAGGATGCTGAGGTTTTGTCCCCTGTTCAGCGCTGCCCTCCTCTGTCCTCACGCTGCATCTCCTCCTGCCTCAGAGTGCTTTGAGTGTGTGTGTGTGTGTGTGTAGGATGGTGGTGGCAGAAAGGGAGGGGCTGAGTTGAAATAACATTGCTCAGCCTTCTGTGCCGTTTGTGGTGGATAGTCAGTTGAGGGTTTCTATGGCAACCCACAGCCTTGGAAACCCATCATCTTCATCCAGATGAGGTGACGATGCAGTGGTCTGTCTCTGCCAAGTGTGTAGCTCGCCTCTCTGTGAACCAGTCTGCTTAGTTTATTTGTTTCCAAGCAACGGAGTGAAGCACATAGATGGCACCGTCATGCATGAGTTCAAATGAAAACTCCTCCAAACATCTATCGAGAATGTCGATTTACTCACCTGTAATATAGTCATTTTTTTACCTAATGAAGCACATGCGCTTAAAACTTTGATGCTGTGGCTATTTTGAGAAGCAGCTTACATAACAGAGATTGCAGCTAAATCATTTCAGCATGCCTAAAACAGTCTCAAAGTTGCATCAAAGTAGACTTTTCCTCCTACTCTTGAAACGTGAGGCACACATTTTAAAGTGCAGCGCTTCAGGAGGCTTTATCTTCTCCGCTATTTAAACCCCCTCCCTTTCTTCCCCATGTTTAATTAATCGCCTTTTATATTTTTGGATCTGCGGATGACAATATAAGTCTGTCGTGAATTTTCGGGAGGTTCATGACTCACTGTTAGCAGAGCTTAGTGCTCTCTGTGAAATGACATCGAGGATAAACAAGATGTCAGAAAGCCCACTGTGAATCGGGTGTGAGTGTAGCATGCCACTGATTTTCATGCATCACAGTTCTGCCTAAAAGTGCTCGGTGCTTTTAGGAATAGAGCTATTCTTTTTTTTTTTTTTACAATGTTCTATTAATGTTTCTCCACAGGTTTCCAACATCGAGACGCTGAGAAGACACAGACAGCCTGGAATAAGATATACACAGTGGGAAAACAGGAAGAGGCATTAGTAGTAACATGTAATGTCCCAAATTATTTGCTATCTTAATCTGCACCTTGAATATTTTACACTCACAAAGTGTTTTTAATATAATAAGAATGCTGCATGCAACCCGTTACTCCCACAAGGAGTCAGGCGTCTGCTTAGAAGAGGAGGGTAGCTGTAATTACATTTGATCCTTTGAGATTATTACATACTTCATCTTCGTCTATTAACCGTATACAATTATGGAAGAAGCTCCTCAAGAATGGGGGAGGTGATGATCACTATGGTCCATTTAGAGCTTGTTAGATGTGCAAATGTTGATTTTCGAGCAATTACAACAGACTTTTCATTAGAACTCACACTGGAGCAATAACTCAGCAAATGCATTTTGTAAAATGATGATGACAACTAAGAACTGCTGATGTTTTCCAGCAGCTGTGATAATAGATGTGGATTTATTCATCCTGAAAGCACCAAGTGACAAGCCAGATGATGAGTCAGTAACAAAGGAGAGACACAGAATGCTTACTGTAGCATCTCAGCATTGATCATTTTCACTTCTCTTTAATAGTTGTTTAATAGCACTTTACACCCTTTTGATGTACTGCCTATACCTTTAAATCTGACCTTCACATTTTTACCTGAAAAGATTTCCATACAGTATCTTCTCTATCTATATCTGCGTTTTAATCCCCCCCTGCCAAAGACCCTGTGAACAGTGATGCAGTCTGGGGTTTCCTACATAAATTCCCTCACAATAATGTACCACAAGCTTTATAATTTTCTATAAAAATGGAGACTGTAATAGTTTCATTTATTTAACTTTGGATTAATCATTTCAATTCCAGTTTTTGATAAAAAATCAAAATAATAATACAGTTTTGAGGAAGAAATCAAGTGTTGAGCTTTGAACATCCACAAATATTTTGACTCAATATTTTAAATATTTAGATTGTTTTCCCCTGTAATGTATGTGTGAGCTTTACTGTCCCATTACGGTGAAAATAAGTTACAAACGGTCCTCAAAATTGTCATCAGGTGAAAGGAAGGTAGGAGTGAAGTAAAATGAAACGGAGTGAATCTGACCAAAAAATGATCTGCCACGGAAAGTGCATCTTTTCAGTTAAACCTCTCTAGAACCCTAATACAGCAAGGGGAATGTGATCTTCCATAGCAGAGCATTATATCATGTCCTGTTCTTGTTAGTTATTTCATAAAAACTGTTGTGCAAACTAACATTAGCCCAGCCTTTTGGTCTTAGAGTCATAGAATCTGATTAAGATGTCTGACTTGAAACTGGACCAGGACAACCGCCCCCCCCCCCCCCCCCCCCCCCGCTCTGACAGCCCTCAGCTTTAAGTTCACCAATACCATTCCAGGAATACCTTCAAAGACTCTTACAACTAAAACCATTAGGGAGCTAAAGCATCTCTGCTCGTCTCCTCTCCATTTTCAAACGAGCACTATTTAAAACCCCAAGGAGGTTACATCTAAGATAATAATCCTCTGCTTAAAATACCTCTGTGTACATCTGATGTACTGTTTCCATCTCAAGCTCCCACAATAGAAATTCAATTCATAGAAATTCATGGCCCTTGTGCAAAAACTGCATTGGCATTGCTTGTAAAACACCTGGGAGCTAGCAAGTTTGCAAGTGTGTTTCAAAATTTTATTATAATAAATATACTTATGTATGTACATTATCTGACACAGCAGTCTGTATATACAAACCCTCATTTCACATGTTGCAATGTATACATTCAACACTGTTTTGCAAGAAAAAAACCCTGAAAAGGAATATGAGCAGGCTTACAGTGAATGGGTGCATTATTAAAAGACTGTGGACTGTCTCTCAAGTCCCAAGGCTCTCATGAAGCACATTGTGATTTAATGCAATGAAGTAAGATGCAGGCCTACTACAATCTGGCTATACAGATTTGATGAGAGTATTCAAACTGTGCTAACAGGAGTGTAGTAACAGTGCAGGTGTGATCCCATCCAGCCTGTGTGATGTGGAGAGTTGAACTGTAACAGTGGCTCTAACATGGCCATACCTCTCTGACTGCTCGCTGCTGGAGCACATCTGACTTTTGCTGGATTGAATTCATAAATTGAAAGCATCAATCAGCAGAACATCAAGGGGAATACTTAACAGTAGGCTACATTTACGCTTGAGCTTTTCCACTAATCCATTTGGATTACGTGTTGTTTGTATCATCCTGATGGCCAGACACTGTCACGTAATTTCATGACTTTTTTTTTTTTCCCTCTTCCAAAAATACACGACCCCTTGGCCCCTCAAAATACTTAACCTCAAATTGTGCCCGACGTCCATTCTCTCCAAATGTCACACACTGGCCTATAAACTATTGTTCTACTTTTTTTTTATCTAGTGCAACTCCTCACCTCCACCGAATACATTCACAAATCCCAGAAAGATTAATAACTTCATGTGTCCCCTCAAAGCCCACCAGAAAAACCTCTTTCTTTCTCTTGAGGCTCTGAAGCCACGGTGGCGCGCGCCCGTGGGGCAGCCGCTCAGGGTGTCCATCGGGGGAGGGGGGGCTGTTGGTTAGTTCAGGACATATTGATGACCAAATATCCGAGAACCACAGCGACTGTAACGATAACAAAGAATACGAGCACGGCGCAGATGGACGCGAAGCCAGGATCCCTGCTGCCTCCTCCTTCCTCTTCTTTGGGCTCCTCTTCGCAGATGGAGATGACACCCACGGAGGAATTTCCCACACTCATGTTGGACTTGAGCTCCGCGCCAGCCTCCTGCTTCGCCTCCACGGCCCACGGCGCCACTTGCACCTTCATCTCCATCTCCTCCATCATCTGGCTCATCTGGGAGATCTCGGACTGCAGGTCCCGGAGGTCCGCCGTGTCGATGTTGCTGTCCGCCTCGTACTTCATGTTCTGCACGCTCATGGCGCGGGCCGCCACGGTGGTGGTGCTGCCGGTCATCCCCGTCTGGATGAGGTGTCTCGTCGGCACCTTGAGGGGGAAATCCTGCCCTATCTCCAGGGACCTTTTCATGTCCACCTCCAGGAGCTCCATGCTGCTGGAGAACAGCACCCATAGGCGCTCGTACTCGGCCCGGTCCTCTTTGCTGATGGTCTTGTCTTTGAGCAGGGAGGTCAGTTTAGTCCTGTTGGCCACGGCCAGCTCCTGGGCCTTTTTGCGGGTCCTCTTCAGCTCCTCTCGCAGGTTCTGCGAGTCCGAGGTGCTTCCCAGGGCGATTACCAGATGCCTGTAGCAGGCGGTCACTTTGTTCAAAGCGTCCAGCATTGTTTTGCACTCCTCTTTCCCCATGGTCGATTAAACAGATGATGTATCTCCTCGCCAAAAAATATGAAATATCAAAGAAAAGAAGCTTGGAGAGATCTGTCAGAGACGGTGCAGCTGCCACTGTCCTTAGTTTAGTTTCCACAGGAGCACACCCTCAGCTCTACAAATCCCCTCAGCGCACTAGTCAGAGCAAATTCCTCTCTATCCATGCTCCTTCCTGTCTGCAGGCAGGCACAGAGAGCGGCTTAGAAATTAATGCGTCCGTAAATGGCTTTAGGGCTACCTTTGCGCTTCCCCACTCGAGATCAAACAGCGCCGGAGCACCTCTCCTGCAAGACGGATGCTGAATGAACGTGAAACAATCCAATCTCCGTGTTGTTGTGTTTTTATGAGATTGAGATCCAGATCCAGCTACAGGTGTCACACCATCCGCCTGTAACTGCTGTTCTGGAGAGAACAATTTTCAAAGATGATGCGCAGCCGGAGGGAAAAATGAGAGCTTCACTGAGAGTTAAAAAGAGAAAAAGGCTTCAAAGCGTCCATACCAGGGAGCCAAACGCGCCATTGTGTTTTGGCTTGTTTACCTGTATGGGGAAGCCGTCCACTTCTGAACCCAATCGATGATGTTTAAATACCAGTAAGCGCCTTCTGCGGTCACATGTGCGCACTAAACAGAGCCATGCAGGCAGGGAAACAAAGCAGCTCCGCTCCCATTGGTTTGGTCACACAGGCATCTGGCTCAAGTGCATCCTGCCATTGGCTGCTCTGTCCCTAACGTGGGCAGGGCTCTGATATGTATCAGCGGGAGGATGTCAAATCACAAAAGCCCTAACCTATCCGCCACTATCTGCCATTTGTCATCAGGATCCCTGCATATGATGTCAGCTGCATATCCGGAGACTAGTGAAGCAATGGCTGACTAACGAGATACTCAGCATGGTTTAGTTTAGCATTTGAAAACGGTAGTGTAAGAGCAAATGTGTACACACTTTTCCAAGTGACACCCATAATTTGAACCACTCTAAACCTGGTTAGTATAAAGATATATTACATTTTCAGTTATATAGAAAATGGATAGTAACTGTGTCAGATGTGTGCATAATTGGCATCCCATCTTCTCTTCCTGATAGTTGCATGCTTTGCAGTCAATTAGACACACACACCTGCTTTGCACACAGTTCATGGTGCCAGTTGTTGCACACAGTATTGGTTGGATAATGTGTTGTTTACCTGGTTGGCTCCTGCTGTGTTGAGAGAGGCAAGAGGCAGATAAGGCTGCGAGGTGTTTGCTTGGTTTGCTCTTTTTGCATTATTGAAGCGGATGGGGCCTAATGACCCGTTGACTGCAGTGTAAAGCTAATGGACTGAAGCGCAGAGGATGCCAGAGGAACTGAGGGAGAGGCTCATTGTTTGCTTTACATAAGATGACATCTGCTGTGGCATGGGGATTTATTTCTTCTATTCCATTTATTCCTAGTTTGTAAAAAAAGAATACTTTATTTTAGCTCATATTAGTTTCACTCACTCATTGCAATGTCATCATATAACATATACAACTCTGTATTTCATGATAATCTTCCTGTATGTGCCTCTGCTCTATTTGTACTGTACTGTTCGATATATTTGAACTGCTGGTAGCCATGCCAGTAACGTCTGACTAATAACAAATATCTTGGCTGAGTCAGATGTTTTGTTAAGATCTTGGCAAATGGATGTTCTTTTCCTCTGAATACGTTTCCATGGCAACCTCTCACCTCTTGGCAAGCTCTCTTCAGTCATTTTTTTTCCACTAGGTATTCAATGACTGACATGCAGTAAACTGTCAACAGTCATTCTCATTGTCTCTCGTGTCGCATGTGGAGTTACAGTTTAGCTGTCGTCAAAAGAAAGGCTCATGAACAGAAGTTGGATTGATTGTAAGAAGAACGTGAACGATTCGAGAGCTGATTCTTCTTCTTACAGTTAGGATGGCTCTTTCTCAAAATTATATGATATGAATTTCATGGATCTATCCATTTTTTAAAAATTGAAAAATCAATTTATTTCTGACCTTTGAATGTTATATAGTGCGGTGTATTTCCTGAAAACACACTCTTTTAGCTCACAAAATATCAAGTTATTTCAATCCTGAATTCACAAATACAAATACGAACAAGACCCATGGGCTGTTGACAACTACAAACTTGGGGATTTATATCTGTTTAATCTCTTCTTTATCACCTTTACATGGAACTGCCGACAGCATAGAGGCAGAATTGCAGGATTACATAGTGAAATTGGCTGTGGTGTCTGTCTGCGTTCCTATAATAAGAGCTGATAAGCTGGTCTGTTAGATTCAAGTGTTAGGATGAGTCAGACGTGCTGTGGTCTGATTGCTCTCAGAGTGAACACATCATGGAAAACTCGATGTGATTTCCTGTGCAGAGGCTCTCTGCGGTTTGCTGGTACACAGCGGAGAGTAACAAAATAGGGAGGAGCTCCAGATGTTTTTACACTGATGAATGCAATTTTTCTTTGAGTTCTTGTCCAGTGTATCATTGGCGTTGCCCAGAAGAGCAATATTTGCATCTTGATTGAGATAAAAATATAAAATGTGAAGTTTTAACTTGATGTATATTAGTAGGGTTATGAGGAAGAGGCAAAATGGCTGAACTCAAAGTGAATACCGATATTAATCATATACTAAATGGTCTTCACTTATATAGCACTTTTCAACCTTAACGGTTCCCAAAGTGCTTTACAGATCAGGCCTCCATCTCCACGACATAGGGTTCAGTGTCTTGCTCAAGGACACGTGACGGGGTGAGCCAGGGATCGAACCCCCAACCCGCTCTACCCTGCCCTACCTCCCGGTGCTAACCACTGCTCCACCATGCCGCCCTCAAGCCTAAACCATAAGAATGGACCAATATTTGTTGTCACAAATTAAGCCTGTTAGCATTATTTTAGATAGTACACCAAAATATCAGTGGAAATCTTCTACATTGTGATTGTACCATTGGGTTTTTTGTGCTAAATATATAATAGATGATTAAAAAAACACATGTATTTATGTAATGTTAAGCCAAAGATTGAGCATTAACCATCAGTGAGAAAAGTCAACTGTTCTTCCTCAGCAAATTTTTTAATGTGCAAGGTTTTTGCAAGACATTGACAACATGAAATTGATTTAATTGCAAACCTTTTTGAACTTGTGACTTCACGAACAATCCAATTCTTTTCAGTGGTAATTTGGTTTGGACAAAGGGAGCCGAGTCGTACTCGTACATAACACATTTCATACAGAGGGTAGCAATAAGCAGTAAATTCACTGACAAAGCAAAGGGATATGGTGTCACCTTGTGTAATGTTTACAATGCAGATCATTAGGCATGACATTAGGTTGGCAATAAGAGTAATTTAGTGCCGCTAAACTGAGTCCACACATGAAATCCTAACCTTAACCCATGAAATTATGTTGGTAGGATGTCTAAATTTGAATCTGATCCAAATCTTATCCTATCAGTACCCTACTGATTATTTTGCAGATAAATTTAGTAACCCCCACCCCCTAAAAAAAAGTAAAAATGATCCTGTTGGGTTGTTGCAATTGACATGGCAGCATCTGTAACTGCTGTTTGACATCAGTCTGCATAAACCCACCTCTTCCACTGCTATGATATTTGAAAATAGGGTCAGATTTGTTTGTGTTTATAGCAGGCACCCAAACACTTTATTTGTGTCACATTTTAAAGTGGTGTCTGCTTTGGGAGGAAGTGTGTTTTTGTTTACATACAGAGCCCCAGCTCAGTCAGCAGTTTCATACTAGATTATAGTATATGATACAGGATACCACTCACGTGCCAAATTACATAATTTTTCAAAAGCCTAAAGTGTCGTGAAAATAAGAATATATGCTTTACTGAGACATGTAGTGACAGCCAAAAGCCTGGAATTAAAGTGAACGATGAGCAAACACATCCCCAGGTTCAAGCGATCAAGATGAAGAGGAAACTAAAGGAGAGGAAAATAACTTGGTATGAGGGGGGTTAACAAATGATGCTATAAAATGATCTACAAACACTGTAATCCAGATTAGCAGGTTCCTAAAGGTCCTGGGATTAGCAGTATAATGCCCACTAATGTATCTTTTAATGGAAGCTGTCGTCTATCTCGTGCATTTTCATCATATGGAATCAATGGTTTAGGCAGGAAATGGAGCCTGCTGGCACACTTGGTGTGAGATAATGATCAAAAGGGGACAGACATAAAGATGTTGTCCCTCAAAGCTCAATAATGCTGTGAGCAAACACATTAGGAAACTCTTGAATAACCTCTGTCAACCCTCTTGATAATCCCAGTAAAAAGCTCCCGCACTAACTGCCTTTCCTCTAATATTAAAGTATGCTTTCTAGATACGGCCCACACTAAGTTTTGACTGGTGCAGTCACCATAATGTGCTGCTTCTAATAAAAGTCTGAACACAATTGTATCCGTTATGTTATGTAATAAAAGGCATATTGGATTTGTTCCACCTGTGAGACGGCCTCCAGTGACAACCGCTGGAAAAAGAGCAATTTCTTCTGATGTTGCATTAAGATATCATACTGGTGTTTTTGAATGTTTTAGCCCATTTACCAGAAATCATTTATACCTTTTCAGTTCTTCAAACCATCATCCCAAGCCTTTTCCTACCTTCCAGGCAGCCGTTGTTTTCTATTCATTCCTGTACAGCATGAAAATCAACTATGAGACACGACACTAGCTTGACATCATATTGAACATCATGTCGTTTCAAATCCACGCAGCAATGATGTCACTTTGACACAATTAAATCCAAGCTTGATGTTGACTGATGACTGAAATGTCAAGTCATCAATGGCTGTCTAGAAAGTAGGAAGAATCGTTCCATGTGAAAAGTGAAATAAGGAAGTAGCTATGCTTTTGGAAAATGGCCAGAAATAGTGTAGCCATTTTAGCCATTGCATAGCACTCAAGAAGCAGTTCTCTGGCCGCTGCCTTGGACATACATGTCACCTGAAGTAAACCCACACAAACTCAGGGGAGAACACAGAAACTCTTCAAGGCTTCAGTCAGTGAGGTCTTGTACTTTCTTGCTGTGGGGGAGTAGTAACCACTAACTACTGAGCCACTGTGTGGTCAAAATATCATCTCCTAAAATCCTCTAAAACATCCCTCTTTTGACTCCTCTGAGTTTAACATCTTACTTAGAAATGCCCACATCTGAGATTAAGAGTCCAGAACAGGATTAACACTCTGTGTAGCCCTAATCTGACATGATCACGAAAAGCTCACTTGATGTCTTGTTACTAGTGCAGAAAAAAAATCTCTTAAAAGCCAAAGATGGGTGGGTCGGCCTCAGATTTAGATTTGGAAGCATATTGCAGCTTGTTTTAAGTGGTTTGTGACGGCCGGGTTAGCAGGGAGGCAGCCGAATGTGGGAGCCCAGAGATGGAGGCTGTTTGTGGAAGTATATGAGAAAGATTCAGTCAGTTAGAAACAGAGGCAGAACACCGAGGGGAGAGGGGGGGGGGGCGAGTGAGAACCAGAGAAAGAGGAAGTCTGTCTTTGTTGAATTATTGATGGACCTCATCCACTATGTGGTCTCTTACATGGCGCAGCATGCAGCAGCGGGGTAAACCATGAGTCACGCCTCGACTCCACAAAGGTCCAGACTTAGGAGGATCTCCACTCAACCGTGACTTACACACACACAGACACACACACACACATAATAGTGCTCCTCTCTGAAATCCCTATGAAGAGGAAAGCTAGGCTTACCTTAAAAGCCCTCATATAAACTTTGTATTGATCTTGGCAAATGTGATGCTGCACTCAGGAGGCGTGGGATGTATGCGTGTGTGTGTGTGTTTGTGTGTGTGTGTGTGTGTGTGTGTGTGAGGGTGGAGCTGACTAAACCCATGATAAAAAGCAACCCTTTTGCCATCCTAAAGACACAGTCATCATTCAAGACCCGCTGTTGTTAAAACTGCATGCTGAATGCAGCAGCGATGTTTCTAAAAAAATAGACTTCTTTGAAAGTTTCCGTTAAAAGAATACTTTGACAATTAGGGAAATACGCTTATTCATTTTCTGGTACAGTGTAAGCTGAGAAGATTGATATCACTATCTTATCTGCCCATAAAATATAAAACTATAGCCTGTGGCCTGTTAGCTTAGCATTGCATAAAAACTGGAAAGGGGGAAAGACATAGCCTGTCTGAAGGTAACAAAATGTGACTCCCAGCACCTCTAAAGCTAAGTATTTAACACATTACATTTTGCTAATTTAATCCGGCCAACAACCACAGAGTAGAGAGTATTTCTTGGCTCTGATCAGTTGCCAAGCAACCAGCAGATTGAAATACTGTAGACTTTTTTATACAGATCAAATTAATGAGCTGGTAGGCATATTTTGTTACCATTTGACAGAGCCAGGCTTGCTGTTTCTCCTTGTTCTTTGTGCTAAACTAAGCTAAGCTAAGTTAACCAGCTACTGGTTAAGGCTGCAGCCTTATATTTAACGAACAAGCATGACAGTGGTATCAATCCCCTCATCTAATTCTCCGCCAGTAAATAAATAAGCATATTTCCCAAAATGTCTAACTTCTGCTTTAAATTACATTCTCTTTCAGTCTGAGAGGTGGCACGGGCTGGCCACTGAGTAGCGCTCTTTTTTTAAAAGGTGAGCCTAGATTTCCTTGACCAGGAGTTTTAATGAATGAGCTGGCACTAAAGCATGAACGTCACTTCTTTAGGTAGAGTCGAGTGAGGCTTTCTAGTGTGCTACTATAGCACACTTTCCGTGCTAAACTGAGATGAGCCAAAAGGATCCATGGCACCTGCTGGGTCAAGGCTTAGCTCTAATCCTATCACATCAAGGTAAACTCTGGAGAACCCGAGGGCGGTTTGGCAAGAGTGAGAAGCGATTTGTTTAGGGAATAATGTCAGCACAACAGGCTAAGGTGCATGCCATTTACTTTGAATGTTGACAGCTTGAATCAGCCTCATTACATTTATTTTATCAGCCATTTTCTGTCACCCACCTTTCCTGTCGCTCTCCACGTCATAGTCTCTAATAAAAACATATCAAAACAAATGCAGTCTGCCGCTTGTCAACCTCTGGTGTGTGTGTGTGTGTGTGTATCATACTTATTTGTCCTTTGGCTCCTCTCACCAAAGCCTCAACGTAACCCATTGTATCAGTCACTTTCTGCAGAAAATAGAATGCACAGTGAAAGGAGCAAACAACGAGTGGATTCAAAAAATGTCCCTCACCAGGCTGTCAATAGACAACTCCACCACAACAAAACAGTGTAGGCTTTCTATAGTTAACAAGAGAGGTACATTAGTGACCTATAACGATCTGTTGCTTATTTGTAATGTTCATTGTTCTCCAGTCAAGCATTTTGTAACTGTATGCGCACACTGCAACCAGCTCACAATCTGGAGGACAGAAGGTCTTGGCCATTGTCTGTTTCACTCTTGCTGTTCACAGAAAATCCCCTCTAAAAGGCTTCTAGGTTGGATTTCTGTAGGAGAGGCGACGGTGGATGCCGCAGAGATAAGCTTGTGAAAGGTCAGAGGCCAGTGGTCAGAGTCTTGTTCTTCATGCCACTCTGGACAACGCTCCCAACGCTCAAGACTTTGAAGACTTCAGACTCTGATTTTCTGTCTGTCTGCCATTTCCCAGTCATGTTGGTCTGTCCGAAGCAAAGTTTGCATGCAAACATTTTTCTTGTATTTTTACAGCATAGACAGATGGTGAAGTGAGTGAATTAGCAGAATTAGTCCTTAAAAGGCACCAGGTCATGTGATGTTTGAACTCGAATGCCATTGGCGATTGCATACATACAGATTTGAAAATACTATACACTGTATTACCTTTACAAATACAGAGAAGAAGAAGACAAAGAATTGCCTTCATTGTCAATCTGAAGGGTTTTTATCTATGTGAATCATCAATAAATTGATCATTGGATGGATTCACCTATAGGGTCACCAAACCTAGTTTAGGAATCGTCAAATATTATGTGTGACATCTATTCAACATATGTGTTCTTATTTAAAGGGAACTTTTTAAGATTAGCTAAATTAAGCTCTAATATTCCATTTAAAACCATAAAAACATCTATGTAGCATCCTATGCAACTACACCCATTTCTCTTCTCCCCCCTCCTCCTCCTCTCGCTGTCCTTTTACCACAGATAAATTGATGCCAGGTAGCGGTGTTTAATTCAAAACCACCAAGGTAATTTCTCTTGAGGGGCCTCTCTCTTTAAGAATTCATGAAGACTTTTCTGCTTTCTCTCTTTTTATTTTCAACAAGACATTTCCCTCAGGCTGTAAGTCTGAACCGGCCTCCACACTCATCTCTATTGCTGCTCAGGCCTGGTACTTTATTTTATAGCATAAAATACAATTGAGCTTTTCAAGGGGGAAGATGTGTATGCAAGTGTGAGGATGCATCTTTTGAGTGATGAGAAGATCAATGTCACTAGCACATTAGCACAAAGACTGGAAACAGCAAGTCTGGCTCTGTCCAAAGGTAAGAAGAAAAGCTCACTAATGAACATGTTGTATCAAGACTTCAGGAAGTCCCTCATAACCCACCATAAAACCACAAAGGGACAATTTCACACTTCAGTTTTTGCCAAATGAAAATAAGGCAGTCTCTATTGACAGACAGATTTCTAATGCTAATGCTAATTACGCTCACATTGGTCTAGGGTTGTGCTAGCCTGTCATGACCTCTTCTTTTCGCTCATCTTTTGGTTGTGGTTTGGTTTTATTTCTCTCTCTCTCTCTCATTCTCCAAATGCATTTTCTCTCTCCTCCTCTCATCCCCTCTGATGTAAGCAAAGTCCCACATCTTCTTTCCCCATTTTATTCCTACACCAACACACACACACGCACACACACACACACACACACACACACACACACACACACACACATTGACAAGGGGACCAGCTACAGTCACATCTCACACTTGCTTTAAACCACTCTGCTCTCCACTCCACTTTGCTTCACTTCACTTCACTCCCAAAGCCTGCATGTCAACAAAGGGTGGTGGTGGTGGGGGCTGCTCCAAAATAATAATGCACATGGGAACCCAAGGCCCCCAGCGGGAGATTTTATTTGTTACATGAGCACTTAGCATTCATTATTTAATCGGATACAAGACTCCTGATTACACCAAGAGTTAAAATCAAATACCCCTGCTTGTCTCAGTTGCCATTCGCAGTCTCTAATGCCTATTCTGGTTCATGCAAGTGGGAGATGTTTTGGGGGATGTATATCAGGTGTGGGGAGAGCCTTTAGGAGGTTTGCATGTAGCCAGTGTGGCTGCTCTTTTGGCAGTCAGTCAGATGCTTATCTAGCCATAATGGAGAGAGAGAGAAGCCGTTCTGGAAATGGAAAAGGCTTCAGTCCCCAGATTCAGCCTTTAAGCTGCTTTAGAGGATTGCTGGGTATTTTTTCTCTCCCTCCCTCTAAAACAGACAGCTGATATCGGCTCTGAACCAGAACAGGAGAGGGCAGAAGCCCTGAGCTTTCACTGCGCAGCTGCAGACGCAGGGCAGGGAAGGGCCAAGCTGCTTTGTCTTGGCTTTATAATCCACTCTTGGGAGACATGTGACAGCAGAGACTGTTGCCAGGAAGGTCCTGCTCTCTGCTGGGGACATGTTGGCGTCTGTCCCCTCTGACCACAAGAGACCTGGTCAGGTCAAGTTAAATTTAGTCAGACCATGTGTTTTTCTTCAGCTGTCAAGCCCAAAAAATACCTGTTGTGACATCACTCACTGGACCAGAAGAGTAACATGCATGAAGGTTTTAGCTTCATAGAGAGCAGGACTGTGTCAGTTTTTTGCTTTGCTGAATTAGGCTAATCATGCATGGATTTTGGTGAAGTTCAAGGTTATGGTTGCTGTAGCAATTTCAAGAGGATTCAGGGAGTTTGACATTGACTGGGTTTCAGATCAGGCAAGCCACAGCGCACATCCATTTTCTATACCTGCTTCCCTTTCTGTACCGCCTGATCAAGGTTGGGGCGCCTGAGCAGTTCAAGTGCACATTGATTTGAGACATATCCATGCAACCTTAACAGTGACAGAAATGAATGCAGACTCGAAGTTCACTGTGAAGGTTTATGCAATTCAAGTTTTGAGAGTCTGATCATTGGTGTAGGCCATCATACCATATGGAAATGAAGGACAATCAATGGAAAGGAATGGTGGGAAAAAATGCATCCAAAAACACTGGTAATTGAATCTATAATTTAAAAAAAAGTGTAGACTTGTTATTTTTATACTACATAGAATAGAGTAGAATGTACATCCATGCACACATAGGCTACATACATACGGTATATACTCAATTATTCATGTATCATATATTCAATGCAGTGCAGTTTCTCAAAGTTTACTTGGTGCGTGTCATGCACTGTATTTAACCAAACAGCACCCGCGAGTGGAGAAATGAGATTATCGCAGTTTTGTAGTTGCAATTCAGTAACAATCCACGAGGTGACGCCATTTGAACACAAACAAAACTTTCCCCGGACATTTGCGAACGGTAACGGAGAAACCCGAAGCGAATCCCGGAAGCTCCGTCGTTAGTGGTCACTGTCAGCCCGTTGTTAGAGCGATGTGTTTCTGCTGCTGCTACGGCTGCGTTGGAGCTGGAGTTTCGCTCAAACGGGACATCAAAATGTATTAAGAAGGCGTTCCTAACAAAGGAAACTAGGGATATTAAGGTATGTAATTTAGCTGTCAGTCGGGAGCCTCTGTTTTTGCGCCCGTCGCTTGAATACAGTGTTAGCATGCTAGCTGTGTTAGCTTCTGTAAGTGGCTAGTTAGCGAACGAGATTTACCATCCAGTAGCAAGCTACTGTGCCCGGTGTGTGTGTGTGTGTGTGTGTGTGTGTGTGTGTGTGTGTGTGTGTGTGTGTGTGTGTTTGTGTGTGTGTGTGCGCGCTGATAGTGTTCAGTTTGAGTCACGACATTTACAGTTATCATTGCAGGAGGGATGTGAAGAAGGGCTCTAATCTCAGTCACACCTCTCTAACTAATCTGTTGAGGTGCGTCGGTTTGTGGTTTGTCTGGTTAAATCAAAGTGTTATCTGGCTGGATTCAAGGTTGGGCAGCCTTTGAACAAACGTTATCCTGTTCCACTATTTAAAAATGTGAAAATGTCAATTACATTACGGTGTAGTAACCTAACCTGAAACAGCATATTTCTGCAGGTATTAGCACCGGTCAGTGCGGTGAGTGACGCTTCAGTCGCAATAGTGTTTAAGACAAACCTTGAGGTGGTCGATAGAGTCTGTCAGTATATCTCAGTTATTGCTGCATGTCAGTATTGCCTCTGTAACATGGTGGTTTGGACAGAGACCTCGGCTAAACACTTTGGACAGGATTGGTTTACCACCTCAGAGTCAAGTCAATAGAGGAAAATCTGTGATTACTCAACAGACTATTAGCAGAGAATACTTGCAGTGTCACCACATTGCTATGAATAGCCATCATTATGGGTGTGTTTTCCTGGGAGTAAAAAGGGAAGACTTGCAAACTCCTAGACACCACACAGCCACATCCAGCTGGGGATGGAGCAGGCATTGTACAAACTGTGGCAATGTGTGATAACTGTAAGTGTATGCACTCAGTTGCCAGTTTATTATGTACACCTAGCTAAAACTAATGTAGCAGCCCTGCAATAAATCCTACCTGCTTGAAGTTATAATGTTCACTTTTAGAGAGGGTTTAGCTTGTTGTATAATAAACCAATAAACTGGCAGCGGAGTATTATATATATATATATATATATATATAATCATTTCTGATCCCAAGATTAAACGCATTGTGTGTGTGTCTCTTTTTCAGGTGTCAGTCTACCTGCCAGTGTTCATATGTACTTCATCCTGCTGAATGCTGGTCCAGGAGGTACACATCACAGAATGTTATTGTGAAGGGAGAACATATTAGGTAGGTTGCCCCCCATTTTTCTCAATTTGCATGTCTTTCGTCTCACAGAGCAGAATGTGTAACAAGGGCAAACAGAGCTCCCCTCCTGTCGTTGGTTTATCTCTTATGCAAAACCGGAAGAGTGGCATTCCTCATTTTGTCTTTCGCTAGCAAAAAGGTTATCTTGGGAGGCATTAAGTAGTAGTAGTCGACTATGACTAAATGTCTGTATCAGAGAGCATTTACCTCATAAGTCATTTGCAACCTGGCTGAAAGTTTTGTAATGTCTTGCCTGCAATTGTTTTGCCTGTATTATTTACACTTAAAAGTATAATGATGGGAAAGCAAGAGAAAGAAGTCTGCCCTGTTGAAAAGAGCCGTGGAATAACTTCAGTGCAGACATATCTCTGAAATAGTATAATTATGACAAATCTTCACTTCAGTTGTGCGACAATAGTGTATTGAGTTTTGAGTCAACTATGTGGTACGTAAAAATGTTTTTGTTTGGTTGTTGACATTATAGTTTGGATGTTTTTACAGAGAAGGCCGTAGAAATAACAGGTCATGTATTAGTTGTGGTTGTAATGTTATTGGCCATTAGATTCTTTGTGATTTATTCAGTTGTGTCAACATTCCCACCCAGGGGTGATTTTATTTTTGGCTCTCACTGTTTTCAGTAGAAATAACATTAACT
The DNA here is from genome assembly GCF_043641665.1 of Enoplosus armatus. Classification (NCBI taxonomy): domain Eukaryota; kingdom Metazoa; phylum Chordata; class Actinopteri; order Centrarchiformes; family Enoplosidae; genus Enoplosus; species Enoplosus armatus. The sequence continues at coordinate 19,656,359 of NC_092180.1, read as the reverse complement.
CGGCCATTAAGCTGTTTGGCAATTTGGAAATGTGACAGTGAAACATAAAATCACTTAGAAAATCGAAACCCATTTCTTACAGGAATATTTTTGAGTGACCCTGCAAAGTGATCTGAGCAGGATGATACTGAGGTGACTGCTGGTTATGTATGTCAAAGTGAAGTGAAGAGAAGAGAAGAAGAGAGATAAGGAGAGTGGGAGAGAGAGGGACCAGTGGCCCTCAGACAAGGAGGGGCAGACATCTGGACAAGCAGCTGGTGTGGCTTTAATGGACCTCCCTTTCATTGACCACAGTAAAATCAATACGCCTTAAATTGGCCAAGAGCATTTTCTGCCCTCTTAAGGACAATGCTAATTATTTTTGTTGTTCAACAGAAAAACAGCATATTGTTCAACGCTGGCGATGTGTGATAGACAACACTGTTTGAAATTGAATACACTTGTTAAAATTGACAGATGCACCCTTTGGCAGCATTGTCGACCTGTGTTCACTATAATATTTCTTGACATTTTTTATTTTGTTTTGTCAAGTTTCTTAATCACAGAGTGGGCATAACATGGGGAGAGGGTTTTGTACTAGAACTTAAGTTGTGCAAGAAATGTGTACTGTCATTGCTTAATCTTCGTCCTGACACATGCAGTGCTGCCTGTGCTCTCGTGCATTAGCTATGAGTTATTCCTCATACAGCTCTCCAGTAGTTGATTTTACTGACTGAGCCCCTTGTGTTTTAATATTTCCCAACCTGCAAAAACGGAGACTGTTTTCAGTTTAATCCTGTCATTGCAACATGCTGCTCTGATTAATTACTGCGAAGCAAATGTATCTGACAGATAAATCAATGTCTACCATTTTCTGAGCTGACTCTTTCAGATCCTAAGACATCTTGTCTTCTGTGGTCAGTTTATTTACTAGGTGATGCTCTTTACAGTAGCCTCAGTCATTTTGATGTCTGAAATAGTGCTATCAGCTGAGACTGCTTTCCTCCTGCCTCATGTCCAGCCATGACATTTTTGATACAGAAAATGTTTTGTGGTTTTTTTTAAGGCAATTCAGCTGTGCTCTCATCATTCAGTGACGCATGCCGCCATGTCATTAAGTGAAATTGTGGCGGCTGTTTATTTTGTTCACTACGTGGTTCCCACTCCGCTTACTTTCTGACAAACGTCTGTGTTTCCAGTATTTTAATGGTGTTTGATGGGGCATTTTTGACAGCTGGCATAGCAAGGTTGAAAAAACAAAGGATTGGAAAAATAAAAGGCTTTATAGAGTCAACATGCTTCGATTGGATCTGATCCCAAGCAGCTTGAGAAATCCCTTGTCTTGTCATTATGCGCAATGGAGAACAGACCTGCTGCTGTTATTTATAAGGATTTATGCACATAGTGTGTGTTTCATATTAATACCAGAGCATAACACAAAAGCAGCAAACTTCAATTGAAACACCATATTTTCTTTAAATTATTATGATGGGGCATACATATAAAATATGATGCCACAGATCCATTTCTTAATTCGTTCAGGAGGGCTCTCATTAAATGCATACCCACACAGGTGTTTTCAATTACACTGACTAATTAGACCTCCAGTCAGGTGGAAGTTGGGTGGAAATATGTTGTGATTTAAGTCACGTCACCAAACTCCATGTACTAATAAGAAGGATTACAATGTAAGTTGCCCCGCCATAACAGGTGACATGTGTAAAAACTGTTTGGGCTGACTATGGGTGTCGAGGGGCTTTAATGTACAATTGGGAAGTAAAAAATAATTGTTGTGGGCAAAAGTCTGAGACATAAAAGTGAAAAACCTGTATTTTATCTCATTACACATATGCACACAGATGCACACAAATGCACATAGTCTAGATGCAGAAGTTAAAATACAGTATTTGTATTAGCTGGAAAGTGGCTGTCTGTTTTTTAGGCTTTTTTCCCACTCAGGAAATGTGTGTTTCTCTGTCAAATATTGAAATTTAAAGTAAAAGCCACATAGCCTTTGTGCAGCATAGCCTGGGGTGAGCCATTTCAAAGTAACAGATTTAAAGTCACTATCATTTATGTTTTCTTGGAGAACTTGGTGTGTCACCAGCCATGACAAGCCTATATAGCCAACCCAGTTGCTGCTCCAAGATTAAATGTAATGTATGATCAAAAATAGATCCTAAAGCCAGTTGTTTGCATAACCAGCCTCTTACTAGCCTGCTTGTCTTAGTGCATACACAGATTTTACTAGCCAGGAGACAGAAGACACATCAATTATATTGTAATACAGTGTAAATGTTTTTATAAAATGCCTCTTACTCTCAATCAATTCCCATCATATCACTCTGTGAACTGGACTCATAACTGGACGTCTGTTTTTCTGTCTGTCAGGAAGACATCTTTGCTGGTTTGTGGTTTCAGCTCTGCAGGCCAAAAACCTCTCATCCCTGTTGGCATTTCCATTTTGCAAGCAATTTCAATGAGACCCACTGACATGGAAAGTTTTTGGATGCAAGCAGAAACAAACAGTAGTGTGGTGTTTGGAAGCGCGCCTGGTTGGCCAGTCAGCTAAAGACCAAAAGCTTAGCTCTGCACCACCCATCTCACTGGAAATGTCTCATTTGATTTAAAAGCTTAGCAAAAGGAAGCAGTCATTTGTTTCAAAGCCTTACATCAGAGTTTACCAGAACACCACATCAACAAGTGCAATTGTGTGTGTAGTGTAAAAGCATGTTAAACAGGATTCCTCAACACTTTCAGCTGTGTCACTTTCATTTCAGGAATGGAGAGCCTGTATATGTGTGGTTGGTTGTCTACGACTGTGTCATGACAGCCAGTCACACCAGGGGATACAACACATGTGCATAGCAAGTTTATAATGCTTTTCCTGTATGAGATGATGACAGAATTCAAAAGTCAGAGAGGAATCTTACTGCTATGTCAATACATTCTCCATTCAGCAGCACCCCTTTTCAGTTGAAATCAGTACCCATCTGAATTTTATTGTCATTAAGGAAGTATTCACATCACAAGTTTTGAAACTTGTGATGTGAATACTTGTTTTAAACAGATACAAGTGAAATTCTTTACCAGCTTATCTAGATGGGATGGCAAGTCCCGCCCTCTCAGTAGATCATTAATCTGGGTCTGTCCTAAGAGCTGGAATAAATGAACTGTAGATATCTTATGTGTTTCATGTGTAATTTTTGTGTAATATGGAACAAAAGAAGAGAAACCTTTCTGTTCATTGTATGTACTTTGCTCCATGAGTATTTGGGCACACAGACAGATGGATGTTTTGGATCTGACGTCTGGCTAATCTAACAGTAAATTGCTATATGAGTTACACCAAACAAACCTAAAATCACAGATTATTAAGTATATTTTGATGCTGCCTTGTTTGATAGGTTTTAGTGAGTCACAGTGAAGCCTGCCAGCAGAAGGTATCTGGGTCTACAGATTATTATTAGCCTGTATTCCTCATGCACATGTACCTCAGCTGCAGGATCAGTTTCCTAAAGGGACCGGGGTAGCCATTGATTTATCTTAAAGCTGCGGACGCAGTCTCTCGTGACGGTCCTCAATGTTCTCTTGTGACCTTGATATGAATACAGAGGGAGAAACTCCAGTGACTCATGTCTCTTGTAATAACAGCTGCATGGCTCAAAGGGCTCTGAGAGTTGAGTCCAAGGTTGACTCACCCCTGTTCATGCATTGTCTTTGACCCACTAGTGGCGTGGTGTAAGGACGGTGATGTTAGTTGGTTGTCTGTCCAACACTTTGGTTTGAGCCAGATGTCTGAATAGCTGAAAAAAAAAGATACTCAGGGTCCTTCTGTGATGTTTCCCAATGATTTTGGTGACCATGTAACCTTTCAAAATATCCCCTTGATACACCGGTTTAACTGTGGGCTCTCTCTGAAAGGACACTGTAAACTCCCTCTGTGACTTTATTTCATGACAGAAAGGTCAATGTTTCATGATTTAGCTGGCCCTTCAGAGATGCAGTACACTTGATAAACATTATTGCCTTCTTGTGCAGTTTGTATATCAGAGTATTGTAACGTTAAAAAATCCAGAGCACTGCTATCTTCACTTAATTCTTGTATAATATTCCTATAATGTTCTTTAATTAACCACTGTGATAAATATCCATTTTTGTGTCCTTGTTTTACCTGCCACATCTCCTGCATGTGAATCTCTTCCTCAAACTCTCTGCCCTCATCTCATCGTGGTCATGTGTCATTTGTGTATTTTACCTACCATACATTATAACAGTAGTTGTAAAAACAGTGTGTATTTAAGAAAATAACTACTGTATGTCTTATGCCTTTTTAATTGTGTAGACAGAGACAGTAGCCCTAAATTTAGTCTTGCTTGGAATATTTCCCCTCTTTCTAGGGCAGGATGCAGTCTTCAAACCACCGACTGCGGGATATGGAGCAGCACCACCCGCTGCTGTCGGCAGGTGCAGATGTCGAGACAGGGAGCCTGGCAGCCAGCGTGATGGTCGGGGGCCCCCACGCGGGCCACACAGCGGGGAACCGCACACTGTGGTTCATTCAGGACAGCTGTGGGATGGTGTGTGCAGGGATGACCTGGTTCCTGGTGCTGTACGCTGAGTTTGTGGTGAACTTCGTCATGCTGCTGCCTGGCAAAAACTTCTGGTACTCGCTGCTGAACGGGGCCACCTTCAACTCCCTGGCTGTGCTTGCATTGGCCTCACATCTGCGCACCATGTTGACTGACCCGGTAAGGATGTTAAGGAGAGTAAGAATGGGCCAGGCTGAGGATGCAGGTGGAGGAGAGGTGGGAGGGTAAAAGGACGACAGCAGGGTTTGAAAGTGAAGAAAAGGTAGAGAAAACATGGACAGAGTCAGTGAGTAAGACAAAGCTTTTGTGTTTGCAAAAAATATAAATAAAAAATAGTACAGAATTAATGCTGTACTTGCAGTTAAAGCAAGTTTGAGTAAGGAATCACCTTCACAAATTTTGGATATTGTATGATATGATATGGTTCTCACTTTCTGGATAGAGTTGGGGTCAGTAGTCATACTGTAGTAGATGTTTTGACAGTGCTTGTTACAGCACTGCCGTGGTCACTGAGCTGAGGGATGCTGTGTGGGAAAGTTGTGTAGAGCAGCCTGCTAAATTGTCTTCTGAAAGTTCAATTGACTTGATGTTGTTAGTTTCATTGACAGCCACTTTTTAATGATCTCGTATTGTATGAAGCCTTTTGAAATGTTCAAGCAATTGATAATTTGTTATGCCTCTTCTTACTGCAGTGTGTGTGATGGCACAGTCAAAACTAAGTGCCACAGGGATTCTTCTGCACTGTTACTGATACTTTGTGACTACTCTTGGTGAATTTAGCTGCTTCAGGGGGTTGTAGGTCAAATACCGTTAGTGCTGCTGCTGCTGCTGCAACGTAGACTCATTCTTACTCAGAGAAACTAGATGTCTGATGACAGCTTCACTAGTGCTTTCTAGCCCAACAGCCCAGCCTTAACAATTGCTCCATTTAAAAGTCCAAAACAGGACGCAGAAGGTTGTGCAGTTGTGTCAAACTGGGGTTTCGACTAAGCCGTAAAGGTCATATAGGGTAATTCCGGCATTTCTAAACCTGAGCCCTATGTTTTACAAATAATGGGGTCTAAGTGACTAATAGTTACCAAGGTTTTGGGATGCTGGGCTGCAATGGCTGCAAAGTAATCCTTACAGACAACTGCGCCCGTGAAAAGTATGTCTACTAAAAGTGCGTTTTTGCCAGGCTCTGTGCAATCTCGTAGCTCACGCGACATCTGCCGAGGCGTGTGTCACGGTGTCTCGCGTAAACATAAACAAGGCTTAAGCCATAATAGCATAATGCAGTTATTTGGACATTTGTAATTGACAGCATTTGTCTTTGTCTGTCTTCACCACTCCTTAGGGTGCAGTTCCTAAGGGCAACGCAACCAAGGAGTACATGGAGAGCTTACAGCTGAAGCCTGGTGAGGTCATCTACAAGTGCCCCAAGTGCTGCAGCATCAAGCCTGAAAGGGCACACCATTGCAGGTCCGTCTACTTGTCCAATTTTTAACCAAATTAAATTGTGCCCTGCTCCTTTAACCCATCTTGCATCCAAATTGTGCTTTTGGAAACATCTGTTTCAGCATATTTTGTGTAAACAGGAGCAGTATAGTTGATGACATTAACAGAGTCAGTGTGTGAGGCATTATCCTCTCTTTCCTGCCTGCAGTATTTGTAAAAGATGCATCCGGAAGATGGATCACCACTGTCCCTGGGTCAATAACTGCGTGGGAGAAAAGAATCAGAGATTCTTTGTACTTTTCACTGTAAGTACACACAAGCACTGATGGAGTAGTTCGGTTCATTTTAACAAGGGGGGTGGTAAGGATTAAAAATGCATTTTATACATACGGTAATTCCTTTGAGTCTCTAAAGTTCATTATAATAAATGATGATAAATGTCTCGTCTTTTCAAAATGCTCTTCGTCTCGACTCCCCTGTACTTTTTCCACACATTTTTTTCATTGTCGTGTTTTTAATTTTGAAATGACTTAAATTACATGACTTTATATCAGACTAGAGAGAAAAATTAGAAAATTGTCCCACTAGTATTTCATGGTGAAATAACCAGCTGAGGCTCACAGCTCAGCAGTGATGTAGGGCATGACAGACAGGCCTACATGAAATGTACTCTGAAAGCCATTTATGGCTATTGACAGCATCAGCACTTTTTTATGGCTTCATATGCTGACTGGAACTTTTTTGATGACAGAAACATAAATCTGTCATATATGGCTGAGCAGTGCAAAGTCACCTGTGTGATGAAATGTTTAGTTTGCGCTCCTTACGGAGATTGTATTGCAAATGTGAAATGAACTAGCCTACATTAACACAGTATCTGCAAACTAACCTTGTAGGATAAGAGTGGAATAGCTTCTCTCTCTCTTTTTGCCTCTGTCTCTCTGTCACTTTTTTTCATGATCTCTCTCCCCACTGTTCTTTCCTTCTTTCTGCAGATGTACATAGCCTTGATTTCTGCCCATGCCCTGGGCCTCAGTGGGATGCACTTCTTCACCTGTATTAAAGTCCAGTGGAATGGTGAGGCCTCTCTGTCTTGCAGCATCTACTAGTATGTGTTTGAGTCAAAAAGATGAACAGAAGTTTATTATGAGTCAGAAATAACAGCTATTTATGCAAGAGATTGAAATCTGCTATGAGAGATGAAAAGAGACCGACAAGCAGAGTGGAAAAAGGAAAGAGGTTGCTTTCCCGTTGTAAGAACAGCTGCTCTGCACAGGTCATTTGAGTTGTGCAGCACAACAATCACAGAGCTGCCATTGATCTTTTCCTGCTCCATCATGCGTCTCTCTGTAGGAATGAACCAGAAAATGAAGATAATATTTCATTCTTAGAACTCCAGCTTCTTCTGCCGTCTGCAGGATGAATTTTTGCCACCAATTTGTTTTCCATGCTAACCTGTATTCCAGGCTACTGTGACAGGTGCAACATGGCTGGATGCATTAGAGTTACTGTGTGCACATCCAGTCTAATATTTAGGTCAGGTGCAGGATTGCAGCATCAGTAAGATAAAAATGAGGGAATCCACACATTAGATTATTAGCTTCCACTGCTTTGGAATCTGTCCTCTTCAAAATGCATTGTTTATTTAGTTGGTGTTTCATTTGATGTTTCAGTTCAGTGCAAAATAAAAACTCAGCCTTCCTTCCTCTGCTCCTGTGACCAGAGTGCAGTGACTTCTCTCCAGGGGTGTCTGTGCTGCTGCTGATCTTCCTTTGTCTCGAAGCCATCCTCTTCCTCACTTTCACAGCTGTAATGTTTGGTACGCAGCTCCACTCCATCTGCAATGACGAGACGGTCAGTATGCACTGCACCCCGACAGCTTTGTTCCTCTCAACAAGTTGTGTGTGTGGCAGGGAAGGGTCACTGTAAGATGAGGGCGTCTAGGACAAAGATGTCAAGGGACCCTCAGTCTTGATAAATGCCTTTGGCTCTTGAAGTATATATAGTATGTAATTAGTTTAATTTGATACTTTGTTTTCTCAGATGAGGAAACAAATATGATACCCTAAGATTTTCTCTAAGGTTTGTCTCAATGCTTTTCCCCATTTTAATGTTTTAATGTGTATCTTAGCATGCGAATGGGCCAAGCAAACAGACAACTTATTGGGAAATCTTTTATTTACAGAGGGGTTTGAATGTCTTGCAGGAGATTGAACGTCTTAAAAATGAGAAGCCCACATGGGAGCGTCGCATGAGATGGGACGGGATGAAAGCTGTATTTGGGGGTCCGCCCTCCCTGCTCTGGTGCAATCCATTCACAGGCCTGCGTCTGCGGCGCCTGTTGCTGTTGACCCACGGTCGCCGTGGCGGGTCTGAGTTTTCTGTCTGAGAGCAGACTGATGCAGCTCACCAACACTCTAAAGCAAGATTTCTTGTATGCCCTACTTGGCCAGGGGGCTAAGATGGACCTCTGCCCCCCTGCGGGTGTCCTTCATGTGTGGGTGACAGGGAGACAGGCTGCCCCAGTGGGACCCCAATGCATCACAACCACCACTGAAAGTTTGTATTCTCACTCTCACATGCTGACGTAAACACAACACCTTTGGTCTGCACGAGTACGCTGAACAACTGGAATATTGTTTTTAACGTGAGCAGCTTTTTGTTTTTTGTGTGTGTTTTTACGTAAAGCATGCAGTATGTAACTCAAGTGAGTCTTTTATTCTTTGTGAGGCCATCCAAGGTGCTGTTTGAACTCAACTTGTGCACCTTCAGTACACAACTTCAGCAGTTTGTTTTCTTTGCTGTGCACATGAGATTCAAGACTAGTGTTTGAATTTTTTGAGAGGGGATCAGCAACATATCTTTCATCATCACTGGACCCAGACAAGTGGATCTAAATGGGGAAATGCTTGAAAGTGCTCTATTGGACCCAGACAAGGGAATCACAGTTGAGGACATGCACTACTTAACATGGCACTTGAGAAAAAGTCTGGATATGGAGCATGGTGGACATCAGACGTGGAACAGTGCTGCCTTGATTTGCATGTGTAACAGCTCAATCAGTCAGCATCTCAGCCAGGAAATGAGGCTTTCACTGTCTTCAAATGAATGAACAGGCTACTGTGAACACAAGCCTCATTCTTATTCAAGAGGACTGAGTGGCTTTTCCTATCTGTTCATCTCCTTTGTCGTGTGTTTTTCCTTCCTTGGGCTGAATGTTGATTCTTTAGGTTACTCGGGCCAGTAGAAATTAATTTTCAACGTTCATCACAGTGACCACTCCTCAACAGTTGGCCATTATGACTCACTGGGGATGACTGCTGTTATTCTGACTCTTCACTGAGATTTTAACAAATCACCGTTTTGTATTAGTTGTATGTATGTAATTTGCTGTTCCACCACTCCTACATGCTGCTCCACGTCCCATTCTCTACAAACCATCAGTGACCCGCAGACCACTGATATGCCTCCCTGTGTTTTCATAACAAAGTCATTCAGGTTGAACAACTTTGGCTGCTGAAAAGACCGAATGTTATTAGGTTTGAATTGTTTTACTCATACACATATTTTTCTCTACGTGGAAAACTACTTCTGTGTATAGTAGGTATCCATATGCAAGAACAGTTGGATAAGACTTCACAGCATTTAAACTCTGAAAAACAAACCTTACAAACCCCCGAGACAGAGCCAAGTCACAGACGTGGTGGCTTTGCCTTTGTGGCCACCGTGTGGTGCCACATTTTTAAAAGGAGAACTTAAAACACTAGCACAACCTCCTTTGGCTCGTAGTGAGCTCATTCTGGTCTGCAGAGCCAAGCTCCATTGTGCAGTCGGCCTGTAGAATTAAAAAGGAACTGCTTTGCTGAAAGAGGCTGAGGTACCGGGCTCATTATACAAGCTTTAATACTGAACAAAGTCTTGGGGAACTCAGCAGATGCTTTGAGAGGCCTTTCCTACTTCACTCCAGAAATGTCAGGCCTGTAACATCTAGTGGCAGGACGGTAGCAGATACTTCTCCAGTGTTATTAGAACACTTATCCATGCCTTTTAAAATCATTCAGTCAAGTGAATTTGTCAGCTTGAAAGATTTTGTCGTTATCACTTATTTATGAAAGTGTTTTCTCATTTTGTGACAACTTGTCTCCCATTTTTACTCTGCATAATCAATGGGCCTGTTTGCACTGGATAAATGTGACTTTTTGAATCTAGAGTTCAGGATTTAAAGTCAAGTCCTGGCTGGTATTGTCGAAGTATTGTCACATCTAGATTCTCAAAGTCTCATTTGTATCGCGTGTTGCACAATATACTGCTGTTTGTTCTCATCTGTGGTCGTCAGGAGAAGGAGCTCTATCTCTACTGTTTACACTAAATTATGATATCTGATGCGCTATGGCTACAAAGAAACATGCTGTCATTAGAATGTAAAACGTATCTATTTTAGGACTAAGGGACACAGCACTGAAAGCTAACTGATATCAGGGGATTGTATTAATGCTGGCTTCTCATTTCTCATGTTATTCTGCTGGACTGGATCACCTCATTGGGAGAATATCACTTTCTTATTCAAACAATGCCATACTTTCTCTACATCCAGCATGGTTCATTCAGCAAGACATTTATCCTGAAAAATGAAAAGGAGTAGAGTTTAGCCAAACACACAACATGTCCATAACAACCATATATAAGCTGTCTGTCATTTATTCATGTGCATAAGACTTATCAGAAAACAACAGGAACATTCATGCGGTCTAGTTTGGCAGACGCACATCTATGTTGCTAATCAAGCAACAGCTGTTATTAAGAATAGTTGCAGGTATTGGTGCATTACATCCAGATCCAATGAGAGGCTGCCTCCATACTAATAAACACAAAATGTCATTAGAATAGAAGTAAATATCTGAAGGAGGAATTGAGGTAACAGTGGCAGGATTAATACATGGCTAAACTTTTAGTTGTTTTTGTAGGAAGTAGCAGAACATCAGAGCTAATTATGGATTGACAATTATTGCTGTGTTGACTGAGTATAAGTATTTGATGTTGACTGGTATAATTTGGGACATAATTTGGGTTTTGTTGATGTGTACAAGTATTTCACAAAAGGATAATCCTGTTTCATGACCAAACTCGGATGCTGTAATCATAACTACTTACATTGGGATTCTGTTAACAGGGTATGTAGTTTTACATTCATGCTCAGCAATAGAATCAATGAATGATGATTTTTAAAGGGTTATACCGGTAATTGTATTTTCTCCACCTTCTGCTGTATGACTTCAAAAAACTACAATCACCATGGGGAGAGGATTGTTTGACAATGTGCAAAATTGTGTAAACCATTATAACACTATTCTGTCTGAGGTTTTTCTCACTAGTTGGCTGTTAAAGGGTATTTACGCAGAAAATATAGGATAAAGAACATTTTGTGAAGTATAATGATGGATGTTTGATTGCAGAGTTACCATTAACTTTGCCATGAACAGTTGAGAAAGTTATTGTTTCCTACTCTCCTGAGAGAATGTTTCCTCAAGAACAAAAGTCCTTCAGCTTTATAAACAAGTATAGTATAGAGGTTACTATTAACAATATATAAATGGAATGTTTTATTCAAGTTTTTTTTAATTAATGTGTCATAAACTTATAATGTCATATCTTTAATGTCATTCTTTTACATAATAAACTTGATTAAATTAAAGCTGTAAGTTGTGATTGATTGTCCATCATACGCAATCTATTTTCTCTGCTCCTGGGTTTTGTTTCTGAATAACATATAAAGTGTTGTGGGTTTCACGCAGACATAACGTGCTGCAGAAATCAGGATACATGGCAGTTTGGCGAGTGTCTGTTAGGTTAGGGGGTCTTTGCATGGATGTTAGTGTCTCTTTACTTAAAATTGAGATACAAGATGCCATAGAGATTAACTGAAATTGGGGAATTGTATGGCTGCAGCATCAAAGTAAAAAGATCCATGAAGAAGTGAAAGATTTTGTGACCCAAATGAAATAAGAAATAAGATGTTTATAAAGAGCGACAGTATTCTCGCGATACTCCCTTCAGTCCAGTGGGTGGCAGTGTAATGTTTTCTGCTGATGATCTGCCGATGAACAGGAAGAAGAATTACGCCAATCGGAATTGGTATTCCCTGAATTTAAACTCTCAGACAGCAGTCATTCTAAACCCTTGATCAAATTTCTTCCCCTTCAATTGGATTGACTGATCCTGATTATGCTTAATTTCAGTTTCGATCCTAATCCTAACGTTATTCGCGTGTATTTTACGCTTTTGAGGGGTTACTCTGCTGGCGCCACAAAACTGGGATGAATCGCTGCCTGAAAATCTGAACCCAGAGAATAAAAACCCTCCGCCTTTACCGAGAAATCGTTCATCCCCTCTCGCTTCCGTTGTCATGTTGTGAATATGGCGGCAAGGGAAAGTGTAAACAGCCACCAACTTGATGTCGAATCTGTCGTCAACCGCTGGCTGGTGGACTATTATGCGTTTCTGGCGCTGGAGTTGTTTGAAAAGGAGCAATACGTGGACTTCTGTGGCATTATAGATGTAATCGACTGTAAGTAACAAACTGCCTCCCAGCTTTTGGCTTCTTGCCCGCTAAGCTATGTTAGACTTAGGTTAGCTAAACTTTAGCTCATTGTATCCGACCAACTTTGGCGTTACCCGACTGTTTTATTTACTGCATGTGAACTGTCCTAAGAGGTCTTACTGGCCAGTTTTGACTTGGGCTTCATGCTCGTCAGCGACAATATTATAAATATTACTCGTCTACAGGTAGCTAGCTAAGCCTTAGTCCTGTTTGTGACTGCCTTAATTAACGATAGTCTGTGGAGGACAGTCCCAGAAGGTCCCATAGAAAAGCTCAGAGAAGCTGTTTTACATTTGCAAAACCAACCAGTTAGCCCCCATCCTTAAAGTCTCTTCTTTTGCTAAACCGAAAAATACTGTTTGAAAAGTCTACCGATAAAGCATATAGTGTAATACTCTTTGTTTGTCGTCCGTCAGGTTATGTGTCGTGTATGTACTGGAGTTTCTACACAAACGGATAAATAAAGTTATTTTGGTTGGCTTAGTCATTAGACTGGAAGCAGCAGTTGATACAAGTGGCATGAAATGTGCAAACTGTCCTTGATTAAGCTCAATATTTTTTGAAGGCGAACTGTTTGGTCTAATTTATCTTTTTTTATAAGCACAGCAGTTCAGACAGTGATTAAAATGTTATCCTAAAATGAGTTTTTTAAATGCGGAAAAATGAATGTCATACATTTTGTCAAGTTAAAGTCAATCAATTAAAGTAGTCTATGTGTTGATTATCAGTTTGATTTGAAGTGTCCTTACTGGGTGCGCAGGGGTGAATACATTATTAGGCAAGGAGACCACAGAGTGTGATTTTTTTTTTATTTACTATCTGAACGTGTATTTTTTTTTTAGGGGAAATGACAAGCCTATTTGTTGTCTTGTTACAGGTCTCTTGGCTCGTCCTTGGGAGCCCACTGATGCCATCATAACAAAGATTCTAGTATTGAGGTTTCTCTCACGGATAAAAGACGGGGAAAGGCTTGGTGAGATCAACATAATTGCATTCATCATGGCACATCTCATTAACTTTGTCAACCAACAATGTGTATTGTTGGGGATTTAATTTGGCTGCATCTATGTGTACAATTTTCTATCTGAGCATAGTAGATAAACTACTTGGAAAATACAGAAGCATAATATTTACTTGCCTACCAGTAAGTAAAAGGGGGTGTGTAATTATTCACATAATTTGCAGTTTGATTGCATGTATTATGGTAATTTCACAGTTACATACATTTTCAGTACAATGTGACATTGCCTGATTATGTCTGGCAACACATTTCAGTGTTTTTTGACCCATTTTGAGTTGTTTAACAAAGAATGAAAATCAATACCAGATTTGGTGACAAACATATTTCAACCAAATGTCTGTTCACTTGATTCACTACATATTTTGACTTGTGTCATACTGACAGATGTGAAATGATATAATGCATCGTTACAACCCAACTGTAAAACCAAATTCAAGTTCTTTTAAAACAGTGAGCATACATCGAATTCTACTAGCATATTGTGACCTTAACACTGCAATGAATATTGCTTTGTCTTTGCTTACAGACATTTCATTTGGGCCTGACCAGTCATTGAGTCCTCTGGAATCAGCCTTAATGTTGCTGGTAAAGATAAGCCAGAAATTCAGTATTCCACCACAGGATTTCGAGAATGTATGCACTTCACTTAAAGAGATGGTAAGTGTTTTTTTAAAACCATCTTTGTTATCTGCTGACACAAAGGCACACAAATACTCATGTTAAATCAAAAGCTATGATTTAAATGATGATGCGAACCACTGTGTGTGTGTGTGTGTGTGTGTGTGTGTGTGTGTGTGTGTGTGTGTGAGAGAGAGAGAGAGAGAGTGTGAGAGAGAGAGCACGAGAGAATACATCAGTTCATGCTAGCTAAGCATCAAAATACACAAATAAGCTAGACTTGTTTCATCAGATTTGATTAACTAATAATTTTTTTTTATTTCTATCTTCAGATGGTGGAGATTTTCATTAAGAACAATGAGTTTGACAAAGCAAAAGAGGTGCTGAACAAACACTTTACCACACGAATGGTTGGCAAGGTGAGTTAAGTAACCAGAGCAGCATGTTCACTCAATAACTCCATATTTCCAGTGAGTCAAGTCAGCGTTTAACTTCCTCTCTCTTGGTCATTGCTGTCACACTGTCAGTGCATTGTTATCAAAAAGTTGCAGTGTCCATTGTGAGTAAAATAATTATGTGACAATATTACAATGAATAAAAGTTAATAAGTTAGAAGTATATTTTCACTACTAGGTAAAATACTTAGTGAAACAGATTACTTTGAAACAAGAAGGTTGTATTTCTACTGCTTACCTTGTGATTGTCACAACAACAGCAGATGATGGAGATGCTGTGCTGTCTGAACCTTTTTTATTTGGACACAGCTGCTACAAACCAAATATGTGTTGGCAGATCGTCGACATAAGCGGCGTGTGCTGTTTCACTCGTGCCTGAATTTAATTCTTGATTTTTAGTTTAATTGTGTGCATGCCATGTGCTTCACATAACTGAATGTCTGTGTTCTCTGTAGAGAGCCATATTCATGGGTCTCATTAATCACAAAAGTAAAGCACATGAAGTCATCGAGCAAATCGACTTCAAACAGTTCAAGGAGGAGATGTTGGCCTTTTGTCACAGGCTCTGCCTAATCAATGTTCCCTTTCTCCACAAGGTATGTTGCTAAGTATTAATCACAAAATATGCAGTGAAACTTTGATTTTAGCTTTCTTTATGTTGAGGCATTTCGGCTGCAAATGGGCATGAATGATTGAATATTTGGGTTTGAGATTTTATTGCCCTTTTATGCTGATTTGTCAACAACACTAATTTTCTGATTACAACAAAAGCTTTTTAGAAGCGTATTTAATTGTTAAACAATCATGAGTCCTCTTCAGACTTTGAAAACCTTTTCATATGAGTTCAATAAGAAAGCCTTAACATTTGTTCAGCCAGTCCACAGATACAACACTGTTGATTTGTTGGTGAAGTACCTGTCTTTATACGTATTTTGTGTTTTTGGTTTGTGTATGTGTAACAGGCTGCCAAACAGCTTGTTGATAAAATACTTACGGAACCAGACGACATGACTGCTGGACCTGATGAGCAAGACGAGCCGGGCCCGTCCTCTAGTCCACAAATAATCGACGTCCGTTTTGTACCATGGTAGGCTCGCTCTCCCTCTCTGTTCATTTCAAACAGACTCATCATTACTGTTTAACTACAAAATTGCCAAAGCAGTACGGCCTCTGTTAAGTCACGTAACATCATATGACACTGCCCCTCATTGGACTGCGTAACAGCAGTGGCAAAAGGGCCCCTTTACAGTTTGAAAATCTGACACAAAAATTCTCACACTGTTGTGTCTCCAGATCTTGTCCCCACCGCCTTCCTTTCTTTATTTTTAGTTGGCTGATCTCTGAGGGAGGCCAAGGCATCACTGACATCAGAATCTGCCACAATTAAGCTTTAATTATTAACTTTATTAATACCCTGATACCCACCATTAGGATCTACGCTAACCACATTTAGTACCCATATAACCATATATTTTTACTTTGCCCACCATATCCAAGCACAGTATTTGATTGAAAAATATTTATGGGTACTTAGTTACAACTGGTGTGGTCAGGGCTCCAGGCAGGAATGTTTCCAGTACATTTTTATGGGAACACTTCTTATTCTAAGCTTCTAATATGATGACTGGCGACCCCTCTTATTCTCTGGCCCAAATACTCTGTTCAATCTCTTTTTCTTGCCTCTATCTTATCTTCCAGTATACATACAATTATCCAGAGGACCAGGCTGGAGGCAGCCTACAGGGCTTTGGCTGCAGGTCCAGATGAGAGAACATTTGCTCAGCTGGAGGAAGAAGTGGAGGAAGAGGAACAGGCAAGAAGAGAAGATCTTTCTCTGCACCTCTCACCTACTCCCAAGAAGAGTACCATGCAGGACTCGGAGAAGGATAGGCGATTTCAGAGAGACTCGGGCAGCCCCATGGAGGCTTCCCCAGCAGACCAACCTCCACAAACTGATGCTGCTCCTCAAACACAGGCAGGTTCACTCTCAAAGACACCCTCAGTGCTGAGGAACAGGCGGCTTTTCACTGTGGCACGTCTGGTGGTCGAGCCGGACAGCCAGGGGAGTTCGCAGTGCACAACGTCCTCACAGGAACTGGAGGCTGAAGTCAGAACAGAAGAGCCACGACTGCCACCGCCACTGGCTATACCCAATGAAGAAGACCTGCAGAACCCAGTAACAGACAAAGAGGTTCCCAAACCCACACGGACGTGCTCCAGACGAGCCAACAAAATGTGCAGCAGGTAAATATACTTTTTGGCTGTTTTTAGAAGTCACTTTTTACAAGGTGATCCCAGAATTTGTATACTGTTTTTACATGAAAATTATATTCATTTTTACATGAAGTTAGGGGTACCCTGATCAATTAAATGGCGATCAGAATACTGTTGCAGAGATAGCTTACAAATGACACTTTTAAAAAATGTCATTAAACAGGCAAGTCAATAAATGTTGCTCAAACTGTGTTTTCACTGCCTGAAGCTGCTCCATCACACAGGCCTGTTTCTGCCTAGCCTCACAATTGGTTGCGATGATGGTTTTTACTGTAGTGATGTCTCAAGATGTTGTCAGGCAGGCAGTATCTCTGAGGGACTGTCAGCTGAGGGCTGGAGGCTTGTCTGAGCGTATTATAAGCCAACAGAGTCAAAAGTGCAAGGTGTAACAGTGCAACTGCATGTGATACAGAGCACTCATTAAAATGACCCTAGTTCTGAAATAAATAACTAGTATGATGGGGTAACAGAATTTATTGTGAATTTTATAGGGATATTCTGTGCGTTCTAAGTACGAATATGAATTACATTAAAAATATATCTTACACCTGCTCTTGTATAGCACATTTCATTATGAGTAGGCTGAGTGTGGGCCTGTATTGCTCTGTGAGTGTCCGGCACTAAAGCTGCTTGTTTTGTCATCCAGAGCCTCAACTAGTTTGGCAGAGATGTCAGCAGACAGTGAGGAGGAGCCCCCTGGCTGTGTGGCCAATGGGGAAACTTGTGTGGGAAAACTCCATAACCAGTCCAACAGTTCACTCAGCAGGTGAGTCCAGATGTACAGTATCACCTCACGTATTTAGGCCTATTATCATATCGTAATGTTGAGCCATGTTAATTGTGTTGCAGACTGATGAAGCTCGAGCCTTGAGACTTCACTAGGAATAGTGTAAGCAAAAGAGAAAGTATTTGCTGTGTTGTGATTTGGATGATCTAATAGTAAGAGGTTGCCTATTCCAAAGTTTATGGTTAAAGACGGCAAATGCAAGGTCTTCATTTTAAGCGGGGATCTGGGGACATCAAGTAGACACTGGTTAGCAGACTGTTGTGCCTGATGATTGTTAATATCAAGATTTTCATAGTTTATTCTAAGCATCTCTGATAGCCAATGAAGTTTTTGTTTAAATTTACCTTACAGTGAGGTAGGTAGCTTTAAGCGTCAGTGTTGTTGCTTTAGTTAGTTAGTTGGTGGTTGTTTCCACTTAATGGCATCTGGAAGAAAATGTAATCTTTTTGTCCTTTTTACACATTGTGCAATTACTTTGACAGTTGAAAACATGGTCATTGAATTTGACAGACAAAGAGCAAAGCATGATTTTAGTCAAAGCAGATCTCTCCTTTTCTGGACAATGCTTTGACTTTGAGTCTCAACTATCATCATGCAGAAACTCCACTAAGGCAAAGCAGTCATCATCAGACAGTGACCAACAGGAGTCGCCGGCTTCCTGTAAAACCCCAGTGAGGAAACCTCGTAAACAACTGGCCAGCGACCCTCTCAGCAAGCAAGTCCAAATACAGTGTTCATTTCATGTCACTGTTGGTTAACGATTCAAGGATAAACTTGATGAACTTTTTTTTTTTAATGCAGGGATCCAGGTAATACAGGTTACATCTGTATCACAGACTCTTCATTGGACAGCTCACCCAACCTGTTCCCTCTTCACCCCGTGCCTCAAACGAGCTCCACCCCTCACAAGGACTCTGCTCAAAACGAAGGTCCTTCCCATTCAAAATGGTGAGTAAAGCAGCGGCTTTAGCTAAGAATGGATTGACTCACCTGTTGTGAATGAATTCTAACATAACGTTTTGTTTTTTTTAAAGAATGGAAAATCTACCCGTTTACCAGGTTTAGAAGATAATTTATGTACTTTTTTTGTCACTGATTAATGCACATTTTCAAAGTCACAAAGTTGACATATGTATTTGTTTCCCTCCGAGTATTCATTCTAAAAGTCACACAAAAGTTACACATATTGATGACTTATCTATAGAAATGTACTTACTGGAAAGATATTTCATACTCTCTTCGCTACAAACACACACCAAAATTCCATCCAGCATATTTAAATAACTGCTCTAAAATAATTTAATATGTAGCCCTTGTTTGTGTTTCACAGCTATTTATCAATGACTGTTATGAATCAGGGTGGCAAGCATTAAAAACTCTTGTTCATAGGAAACAGCTGTACAGTAGTGCAAAGGAGAGTAAGGATACATGGAGCGATGAAGAGTCGTATTTCACCTCCAGAAAGAAGAGCGGTAATATTTCATCAAATATCTGCTTAAATCCATTTGTGAAAATGCTTGTTCATGCATTCATGTAATATATTTTTGTTTTTCCCAAAGCATCGCACAACGAGAGCACCATTTCAAATTCAGGCCACAGAAAGAGGGTACGTATAATAAGACTTGCATTTGTAATATTCAAAAGTCAAAAATGAAGAGAAAGTTGTTGTCTGTATTGGGCTGGTTTGTCAGAGCAGCAGAAAGCTGAGTAACCTCATGTTCCTGTTGTGTTGCAGAAGTGGACTGAGAGTGAGACTCAGAAGTTGAAAGAGGGCGTCAAAAAATTCGGCGAGGGCAACTGGAGTAAGATAAAGGCATATTACTCCTTCAGGGATCGAACAAATGTCAACCTGAAGGACAGATGGAGAACACTGAAGAAGTTGAATATGATCTGAACGTTCAAGACAAGTTCCAATGGACTTGATGCCTCAAGATAGAGAATGTTTGTTTTTTCCACATTAATTTCTTGGTTCCTAGTACGGGTTATACCTCTGCACAAGCCAGTCTTTCCCATCCATTTTCTGCTTTAATCATGTTTTGATTGTTGTACAGTTTAATATCCTGACTTTCTAGTTCATTAAATTTTCATGGTTAAATTTGAGGCATTAGTTGTCCCTTTTTATTCCTGTAAAAAAACTGCAATGGTGTCTTGATTCATGCATTTTCACTGCAGCCGTATGTACAGTAGCAAATTCATAAAAGACTCAAATAAATACAAAGACATGGATTTATTTGAAAGATGACATTTACAAAAGAAAACAAAAGCATTCCCCTTCATTTTGATAAGATTTGACTCAGTGAAGGGGAGTATCAGGAGGCTCAGACAAGGGAATCCTGTAGATGGCAGATTAGCATATCCCAAAGAGAATCAATAGAGGACTTTATCAGTCCCTAGACTGTGCAGTGGAAATGTGGGCTGACTGTAACATCTGCTATTAAGGTGCCCTTAAATCCCACCACTTCTCTGTTAAAAGGGAACAGCTGTTCTGGGCGTGAATGTTACTGGGTATGAAATGGGTTAAGAAAAGGGGCATTTGACAGTCCAGCTGTTGATGCATAGTTATGTTAATGTGTCTTCATTCCTAATGAACTCTCCCACATCAGCCTGGTGGAAGACTACGATGGACATGGGGTCCACTCGCCGACATTCCTGGGTAGACTTCGCTGCCACTCCGAACCCCTGAGAAATAAGACGCATAACTGGTTCAGAAATCCCCTCGATGAACAAGGACAAAGATCAAAATCTGTTTTACTAGTTAAACTTAATGACTAGCAAATATGGTATTCTGAACTTTTGGTAATTGGAGTGTGTGCAGATATATTCAATTCAGGAATGATGCATTGTTGTGAAGAAATGCAGCTGACAGCACACCACAGCTTCTTGTAACATCTCAGTGCAGAGTATGCTCGTGTGTGCAGCATGTTAACTATCCCATGTGCACTCAACATTTTGCAGCACGAGTTGCCCCAGTGGGAATATAAACCCTTGACGGTGCACTGTGAGCGCTACCCTCAACCACATGAGTAATACAGCATCAGTTACAAAACTTACCAGGGGCACGTCAGACATGGAGTAGACCACAACTCCCTGGTACTGCATAGTGTTTTCAGTGATTCTCCCAAGCCCAGATTTTAACACATGGTTCCCATAGAGGAAAGACTGCTCTGCTCCAGGTTTCACCCACACCTTGAACTGAAGACAGAAAAGCTTCAAGTTATTCATACATGCAAGACTTACATTTTAACTAACTACAATATTGCATTAAACTTCAAGACAGCTTCAAATACATCCATATAATTAATAGCCACGTGTGTGTGTGTGTGTGTGTGTGTGTCTTGGCAACCTAGTTACTGCAACTGTAGCTTTGGTCAACAAGTTTACATTATTGAAGTGATGCACATCAAAAGTCAAAATGTCTGCTGTGAGGCCTGTAGGTATGCCGCTGCTGTTCTGACACATGGCTCATCAACACAGCATCTGCACACGCCAGTTCTTACTGGCACACGCCTCTAATGGAAATACATGACTGCTGTGTTCAACTGACAGGCCACTCTTACCATTATAAAAATAAATAGGGACATTTGACATAATAGCCATTGGCATCTAGTATAATGTTATGGCATGAGCTACCAGTTTAACACAATCCAAGTGGCACGCCGTCGTAAAAATCAGAATGAACAGGTGGAGAGTGGTATCTGCCAGTGTGACATGCTGCTTACAGGTGTCATATGCCAGTAGATCAACAGTGGAGCAGCACTAAGGACTGATATGTACAACTGAACCATGAGGGTGGCCTGTCATTAGCCACTTATGATCTCTGCATCACTCCAGAGTTCACGGCTCTTCCTGTAGGCTTCTCAGAGACTCTGACAGACGATCCCTTTGACATCAATTCAAATTGGGGCTCTGCTGAAAAGGACGCACCACTTCACTACATGTTTGGATTGCCTCACTTCCTCATTGCATCTCTTAACCCAACCTCCACTTGTAGGAGCTGAGGAGAGAGGAAGGGATGTAAATGATGGAAGCAAAGATACAAATAATAAAAAAATGTGCACCCATAGTCACCTTTGCATAGGGCGCCAGGAAATCCAGAGCTGTGATGTGCAGGCGGAACTTGATGGTCTTTGTGAACTTTCCAAAACATGTTCCCACTGACACGAGCTTGTCCCGGGAAATGTTTGTGGCCAACTTAAGAATTTTCTCACTGTGGAGAGAAAACGATGATATCTGAATTTCTCGATGTAGAAGTATTGATCGATACCAACACATGCGTGGTCATTTATCCTGGATTACCTCATGTAGTACACACGGTCATTTTGCAGTCTGAAACAGTAGGTTCCGTCAGGTCGGTCCACTAGAAGTTTTATGTTTTCACCGATGCTGTTGTGGGAGAAAAGACGTGGATCACATACACACACACATATAGGCTAACAAGGATGCTAACATGCTTGGTCAAACATGAATCTTAAGGGACTAGCAAAAATATCCTCTAAGTTTTCTTACTATTTCGACAGCTTCTCGAACATCGTTTTCGTCTCTTCGTCTGTTAGTGGCCTCATCTTGAGTATTTAAAAGCAACTTTTATCAGCGAATACTTAGTATCTCCTGTGAGAAACGTGAAAACGTGGGTCAACACCGGAAGCGGTCACACTCTATAACGGAAGTCAGTTGACGTCTTCCGCGAGCTCAGTTCCTGATTTTTTTTTTTTAGCATTCTTTAGCTTTCAGTCGATCGTACGTTTTTACTCCGGCAAACCGCCCGCCATCTGGTAAGTTTATTCACCTAAAATTACAATAACTCTTGGAAATGGGTTTACCCTATAGCCGGTAAACAGTAACGTTAATAGCCATTTGTGTAACATTTCGTTTTTGTTGAACATTGAAGTCACACTTTCGAAAATGGGCTCAGTTAGCCTAGTTAGCCAGCTGTCAGTGGAAAAAAACACGGACCTGCTGCTATTGGCGAACTAGGGAACGTTAGCTTGTGGGCTAACTCTGTTAGCAGCTGATAATGCTAACGCTGATCCGCTGCAGGCAACGACCCCGCTCTACTAAAGCAATTCAAATGAAATCAATTGTGAAACACTGGGATGTCATCAGTGACTGCATTGGGTTGCACCCGGTTGTGGGTTAAGCTCGGACCTCGCCGTGTGAGGTGAGGAGTCTTTGCCGCAGCGGTGCGAAGTTACATAACGCTAATTTGTTTGTAAATACTGATTACGTTCGTGTAATCCGAGATCAGAGGCAGAGTAAGTAATCTTTTTAGGGATCTCAACAGTCATGAAGATCAACATTAAGCACCTCTGCACTCTCTGGCACCTGATACTGTGATTCACCTGTAGGGAGTGCACAGTAACAGCTCAATGTCAGCGCTGTGTGATGTCAGCCAGAGTCACATATTAGGAAATCTACTTTGTCAGCGAGCTCTTTGCGTTTGGCAGATCATTTGATCCTACTGTTACCTCCTGTCTGACAGCAATAATGGCTGGAAAAGAAATGCCTGATCCTGTTTTTCTGATGCTGCCAAGTAAAGTTATACACAGCAAAACCATTATATTCACTGACACGACACCTCTCGAAATACCCGATCCTGCTGCAGTTCAGTAATACTTTACTTAAATATTAACTTAAAAGCCTTTGTTCCTGATAAATAAAGCACTAAAATTTGGCATAGCCGTAAAAGTCAATTAATTCCATGTTGCCTCCAAACACAGCTTACCCGCTACATTTCTTCTGTTATTTTTGTGTCTTCCAAGTAGAAGACATGTTTCCTTTTTAAAAGTCATCATTTGGAGATCCTGTAATTGTTTCTCGCCTATGATATAGGACATTTAGCAGTCATGCAACATAAAATGTTAAGTAGTAACACCATAGACTTTTCCAGTCATTTCGTCAGATGATGCTCTATGTTATTACATTTTCTTGTGTGACCCGTTGGTGAAATAAGCCTCCACATTATTTCAGCTTCAGGGAGATATTAATTAAAATGGCTACTTTATCAAGGCTGCAGTGCCAATAAGGGCATGATGAACACTGATCAGTGAACATGGAAGGTTATAATCAAATGCTTTCTTGTTTACCACAAGAGATGACGTACAAAAAGAAAAGTGATCACTTTGACAACTTGTGTTTTATAGTAGGTGACTGCTCAGGATGCCACATTGAAACTCACAGTACACACTGACCCAATTTGTACAACATGTTTCTTTAGATTTCCGTGTCAGAATACCTGTTAAGTGTAAACAGTAAATGTCTATAACAGCAGTTATTTTTTTAAAGTAAATACACAAATAAATATGAAATAGAAGTATTTTTCATTAGAAGAGCTATACATACACCAATGTCCCTGCTTCTAGGTTTGACCTCATTAACAGTGGGTGTTCCCGGAGGAGAACTATGGCACGCTAGGCACAAAACTGGCTACTTAATCAACCATTTAAACTACTTTTCACTACAAAATATTGCTATCAGGCGGTATACAGCAACTTTTATTCAGGAAAATTTGACCAGTGCCTTCCAAGAAGGTGCCCACAAGTCACTAATTCAAATCTATGATTGTTTGACAGGAAAAACAAGGTGTAGACATTATGGATAACCTTGACAACAATGACTCATTTGTCATTGTATGTCAGTATTTAAATCAAACTTTTTGTATTTTTCTACACCTTTCTCGTGTTGACAGGAGAGTGCTGCCCCGTGTTGGGAGAACAGTTCTTGTGCCAACGGTTTACCCCAGGATAAACCAGTGGTCGGCGTCTGTCATCAGTTTCCGGCGTGTGTTTGCGGCTCTGGTAACACAGAACAGGAAGACAGACGCAGAGAGACGTCTGAAGTGAGAGAGGAAATTGCTGTGGCTTCTTCATCTGCCTCAGAATGACTGAGTTCTGGGTTTGTTTCAGCTGCTGCATTGCAGAGCAGCCACAACCTGTGAGTATGAAAATAACTTGGGAGACAAATTGATTGGCTCAATTTTTAATGTGGCTGCCTTGTTTTAAAGTGGGTTGCGTTTCAGATTAGAATATAGGTTAATAAACAGAGCAGTATTCTCTGGTGAACATTCACTATTCCTAGATAAAGTTCCTTTTAAAAACTGTCGTGCCTGACAAAAGAAATATTACATCCTCTTTTTATTGTAGATTAAATAAGAACGTGGCAGGGCCTCCAGCTAACCACATCCCGCTGTCTGACACGACACTTGCTTAGATTCAAAAAGGTTTATATTGTAATAGCTAACAACCAGTTGTGCCTCATTGTAGTCAGTCAGCCAGTCTGTCTACTAAGAGATAAGATAAAAGGGTTCGTGACTGGCGACCTGTCTCAGTTGTAGTTCTACAGCACAGGTCCACTGCTTATGAAACAAAGTTTTAGAAGGTAAACAGGAAAGGGATGAGTAGGCTGTGTTTCCACCCTCACTGACTAGTAATATTACCATTAATATATTTAGAATGATAAGACTGGTGATGTTTAGGTTTAAAGAAAGTTTGTTTATGTTACTCGTTTTCAGAAACGGCGGCGACGGATCGATCGCTCCATGATCGGGGAGCCAACAAACTTTGTTCACACCACACATGTAGGCTCGGGGGACATGGGCCTGGGTTTGGCATCAGTAAGTTTTATGTCCTCCTTATTGAATATTCAGCCAACAGAGGTATAGCATACATGCGGTTTCAGTCAACTAACATGGACACCGTGATGTTTGTAGGTGGACCTGGTGCAGGCCCAGATGAAATCTAAAGGGGGTTACGCGCATGGAGGGTCTGAAGGTTCTCAGTTGTAACAAGGTGAGAGATACTTTTTCATCCCTTAGTGGAACTGATATTCAACCACAACATTTTCACTACCCCAGTGCGTACAAGCCCAGCTTAGACATGTTTTATGGAAATAGCTATCTGTGGCTGGTAAAAGGGTTTGTTTTTGAAGGAAATTGTTATTTAAAATGGATTTTACATGTCAAACTGAAAAATATTCAAAAATTATCTTCTGCAATATTTAACAGAGCAGTGAAGCATTCTTAGTAAACACTTGTAGCTTTAACACGTTTGTTATTGATGAGAAACAGAACTTTAACATATACCACTAGGAGTCGTTGACTTGTCTCCACCCATGCGGTGTCATAACAAGTGACGGTAAGTCATGCTTACACACAACAGCAAGCTGGCCTTATGTGGCTTTGAAAGGAAACTGGTGAAATGCCTCATAGCACATACTTGGCCTGTGCTGTATACAGTCATGTTTTATTGGAGGAACTCATCCCTCCCTCCCATGAAGGGATGACTGTCCTTTTTGCTCTTGATTAGCTCTGTAGTGCTGATAACCACTTCCATGTTCCTTGTGACAGTCACTCAGCTGTCACTAAAATGATGAGCATTTGTATGTTGAGTTTTTTTTGTACATTTAGTTTTGTCCTTTGTTTTTCATTGCTTTCTGCTGACCTTAGGCAACTGGTTAACTGTTAATGTTCCCCCCTGCCTTCTTTTTAAACTCCCACTGGATGTTGCCATGGTCGCCTTTGCTGTTCATTTTTGCCCCCCCGTCACTCTTTCTCCCCGCACTTTGACATCAGATTTGATAGTAAACTTCTATGATTTTGGGCTTAACTCACCCCTCCTATCGGTAGCATTTGAGATCCTAACATTTGTTCCATTTCTTTCCCCCCGCAGCCCTTCACAGTCTTGTGGAAACTACTGTTGTTGATATGAGGAAGCATTTTCAAAAAGCAGTTCTGTCTGTAATGGACGCAGGACCAAAAGATGAAACTACTGCTTTTCCATAATGTTGTATATATTTTTATTTTCCATTCCTTTTTTTTTTTAATGAAAGCACTGCTATCCATTTGCTGCCATACTGTTGCACTGTAAAGAGTAACTGTTAAGAGTAGATAAGAGGGTTTAGAAAGCTCATAATCTCAGTCAGACGTATGCTTGTGTGTATGCATGAGGAAAATAGTTTCATTTGCTGTTATAGCTCATTTGGATGCCTGTATTTATTCTCTGATTTGTTAACGGACCTCATGGTGGCTGGGCCACGCTGGAGATTTGGAACATTCAGTTTCCTTCTTTATTCTCAGAGGTTTATCAAAGGACAGGTAGAGGTAGCAAGGCAAAAAGCGACATGTTCATTGTTTTATTCTGAGAAATACTCATGATTCTCTGAGTTGCTTTCAGGGTTGAAGATTGCTGTCTTGTAATAAACTTGAAATGAGTAGAGTACACTGGATCATACATTGTACACTCACACTTGCTTAGGAATTTCGCATTGATTTCAACTGTTTTTTTATACTCATTTAGATTGAACCATATAGAATTTTAATAAACTATGAACTTCCTAATCTGCCTTCTGAAGTCATGTTCGTTATTTGTTTTCATTAGTGTCGAATACTGAGCTTAGTGGTTTCAAGATTCTTGTTTATATATATATCTTTTTATTTTTTTTTTTATTCGTCTTTTCGAGGCTTGTGTACAGTAGACTAAGAGTTAAACTTGGAAGTAACCAAATCACCACTGCAAACACCGCCACAAATGTGGGTCAGGTTTGATACAGTCAGCAGTGTTCTCAAACCTGTAGTTAACTACTGTATGGCCATTATAAATTAGTTGTAACTGCTGTTCCTTTCTCCCAGCACAGTTTGTGTTACACATTATGTCTTCTTAGAGTATTTCTCTTGGCATAAAATCATTTTTCACTTTTTTCGGCTGACTCGCCCATAATCTTGTCCCTCCAGAGAGTTTCGATTGACGTCTTAGAGCTGACAGACAGCTACTAAATGGCATTCAACCTTAATGTGACCCACCTTTGTAGCAGTGTGTATGATTAAGTTGCTTCAGTGTTTGAAGATGTTTTCATGTGATGTTAACATTTTTGTCAAAAACATTTAAAAGTACAAAAGGTATTAAATCCCCTTCTGACCCAATATGGACATTTAATTGAAAGTTATTCCCAGTTTGTCTGTTTGTGCAAAAGTTGACCCTCCATTTTCAAGGAGATCGAATTAAAATAAGCACAACTCTTATTGCCTGATTACACTGGTTGTCAGTCGTGTTAGTGATCAGACTAGAGTTAATGTCCTTTCTTGTTAATGACTGACTGCTACTTTTTCATCCATCAGTATTGTCATGTGTAGTCCAAATTTCTGATCCAGGCTCCATTGAAGATACCTTGATGAAATCTTTTGCAGATAGTGATAGTGACAGAGCATGCATGGCCCCTTCTTGGAGTCTATAGTGTTCATCATGTACATACTGCTCATCGCTTGTAACAATGATTTATAAATCAAAAAGTCAAAGGTGTCGAGCTAACCAGCAGGCCTGGATCTATTAATACAGGTGGTTATTTGTCCACTGTGTACATCGTATGATTTACTATTCCAACAACAGAATGTGGTTGTATTATAAGTCAAGCGACAGTCTGTGTATATTGGTGTTAAATGAGTGCTTTTGTCATACTATTTATGATACAAGAATGAAATATTGGTGTTGGTGCCAGGCAACATAAAATACCTGATAGAGAATACCTAATGGATGTAGTAATATCTTATCATTTACGGCCTTAAACCCACTTTCCAGACATCCACCAACAGATTTAATAATGTGATTCATTGGGCTGAAATATTGTCACAGATCTCATCTGTTCCTCTTTAAATGTTTCTGTAGTAATTCCTGTGTGAAAAGAGATCCACGTACGTGTAGACTAGTTCGTTTTTTTTTTTTCCAGCTCTGGGCTAGATGCTGTAGTATGTGCAGACATACCAGGATTGCAGTATATTATGTGACCAGCAGGCTGTGCTAGTGGACTGGTTGAATGTGATTTAAAAAAAAAAAAGTTTCCTTATGGGATTCCTGTCATAGGACTTATTTTATGATGATACTGTAAATACGTAACATAAAAGTAATGGATCCATGGTTTCTGTGTATTCAGGGTCATACATATTTTGGTTACTTTTCTCGTATAGCCTTCCTGTGAAGGTTTTTGTTTTTTTGTTTCTCAGGAACTGCCTGATATGTAGTTCCCACTTTAAGGGAAATTCATCTGTCTTTTTTTCTGCATTTTTCACAATAAAAAAGTAGAAATAAATGTTCTATGTTGATGTTTGACCAACTGTGTGTGTGTTCCATGTTTTCACTTCAGGCCAAAACCCCACATCTATGGGGTGAGCTCACTTGTCTGAAGTAAAAGCACCAATACAACAATGTAAAAATACTCCACTACAAGTAAAAGTCCTGCTGTCAATATCCCACTTAGGTAAAAATTGAACTATTGAACTTCAAATACCAAAAATAAAGGTATTCATTCTGCAGAAATACAGCCCTGTGATTAGATTGTTCCTGTTGTGTCAATGTGTAAGTAGCATTTTATTGTTGTAGCTGGTCGAGATGGGGCTAGTTTTAGCTGTTTAATATAGTAGTTACAGTCAGGTAGTTTTAGTCCAGTGGTTCCCATCTTCACTGGTTTCTCTCATCTTAACACTTTTTTGTGAAATATTGGAGAATTTTACTTCTTTGGGCCTTCAACAGGAACTGCTAACAACTCATAGACATCTGAAAAGTGGCAAAAGGCCCCAACCAGACGGTTAGTCACAGGCCAAAATGGTTGGGAACCACTGTTTTAATCTTGACAATGAGTTGTACTTTAATCTATAAAGTGACTATATCAAATAAATGTAGTCAAGTAAAACGTACAATATCTGCCTCTGAATTGCAGTATAGCACAGGTAGAAAGCAACAGGAAAGAACCTCAGAATTTTGCGTAAGTACTGTAACATAGTAAATGTACTTTCCACCACTGTAAATAACTATTAGTAATCCCTGATGTAGGTTTAATTTAAAAAATCCCAGCTCTTCTTTATTAGACATTCAGCTGCAGTCCGCAGGAAAATCTCAGGTGTAATTACAGGCTGCGTTACATTCAGGTGTGGTGTTGTGCCTGCTGACAGACTGGAATGGCATGATTGTGACCCTTCAAAGGAGCAAATCCATTTTTAGTTATTGATGTTGTTTACACCTGTGCTCCTCCTTCTATGACAATGCTATATTAAAATGCCATGAAAAGGCCTGTACTGTACAAGCACAAATAAGTGGTGTAAAAATATATATTTTAAGTTATAATCGATAAAGTATGGCTGTTTTCATATGAAAGTGTGCTACACACAGTTGTATTCAGTGTGGAGGTTCATATGAGATTAAATTTCCTCACATATATCAACCTCACGTTCGCTAGATGTTGAGCTGTCAGCAGTCTTTAAAAGCCTTTATTGCAACAACACTAAAGAGATTAGATTACAGTAGATCACATCATTATTAACTGAACCTACAAGTGTGACTTATATTTACTGTGGCTCTATTTATGTAGCAATACACATTTCTTCTCTTTAAAAGTCAAACAATAAAGGCATGTGACAGGTCAGCTTCTTTTTATTCATCACATAATAATGTAACATAATATAATTCAGTGGTGGATTGATAGTCTAATAATGACTTGTGGATTACTGCCAAATATAATTAATTTCCCTGCATGTTACAGATTTTGTTGAAGTGAGGCACACATTCAAACACACAAGACAAATCACCTGGGATGGTCACCTCTAACACACCATGTTTGTGAGCTGTGCCGTCAGTTACCATAATGTTTCTACAGGATGCAATAAATCTGAGAGCAAAAACATCCAAAAATAATTTGACAGATTGGAACTCAGTCGTTACTAATTGGGAAGCAAAAATAACAAACAAACAAACACATATACACAGGATATATAAAGATTCCCGACAAGGTCATTTGTTTTAGTTGCTTTTATATTTTGTAAATGCAGGATTATATTGAAAATACAAAACAAACACAAAACAAGTTGTACAACATCACACAAAACAAACTGCACCATCCGATGCCTCAAAAATGTTCAATATACACAATTCTCACTGTTTCTCTTTGAGGAATCTAAAAAATCTGTACAAACAAAGGCATGAAGGAATTAAAACGCATACAAAAGAAAGTCAGCGTACTGTGTAAAATGGCAAAGCATGGGAGATTTGAACTCACAAACACAAGACAAACCTACAAACTGTTAAAGCCACACGTCCTGCACTTCATTTACTGTACGTTTGCTAAATTAAAATTCAAAGAGCAATAAGTGACCCAGCTCTGAAGGGAAATGAGATCTGTTTACTCTGTTAGCTGTGGTGTGAGCTTGGTGTCATTTCAGTGAGTTTGAGGCACTGAACCATAGTGAACCCAGGTGATGATGACAGAGGCAAAGCTTGGCTTGGAACAGGATCTTCATGTCAGCATGCTGAGCAGAGAGGATGACCGCCCGGCTGACTGACAGAGCAATATTCTCTGTCCGCTCGCCCTCTCTTGTTTCCCTCTCTCAGCGGTCAGCTCAGCACAGATAGACAGCAGGAGGAAAGCAGCTGAAGTTTAGCAAGAAAGCCTGAAGGGGGAAAACCAGCTTTTAATCAAGTACGTGGTAAACACAAAGAGCATGAGGATGTGGCGTCGGAGCACAGCTACGGCATCACTGTTGGCTGATGTGTGGACCAATCGGAGAGCTCCTTGATGTAGTTTGACGCAAACAGATCGTTGTCGTTCTCTGTGTGCAGAGAGTACGGGTTATCATCACCAGCACCTGAGGAGCACAAAACAGCACTTTAACACACACGCAGAGACAGGAACAGATGGGAACTCTGAGCTATTACTTTTAGCATTACTGGATTTTTATTTTATATATAATATTTTACAACTGCAGCATGGGATCATTCACACACATACCTCACACGCGTGAACATGTCTTTCGTGGCTATTTTTCATTGTCTTTCTCACAGTAATACTTCCCCTCAAATTTTATCATTAGTCAGTACTAGATCTTTTTGCAGGACTGCATTCGTCTCTGAACATTTTTATTTTCAAACTGTTACTACAAACTGTGAATATGTATGTAGTGTCGTACAGTGCCAGTGGTCCCACAGTGAGTGGGTTCTCCATCCTCTCTGCTCTCCACTCTGGTTCCAGAGGTCAGCGCTGCTTAAGTGGTCCATCAACTACAGGAGACAAAACGCCTACAGTCAGTCGGACAGACAGACACCGCCTGCAGAACCCAAACTGGAACATCCCAGGAACATGCAACTGATCTCTAAGCAGTTGAGTCAAATAGGATGCAATTTCATCAGGAAGTGAGAGAGTCTGTGTGGCGGGAGAAACCGCACAATGTTCGGTCATTGCATTTAGTCAGTCAGTCCATTAAAGTTCTGGTACCTTAAACACGGCCTCATTCTGCTCCTGGTCCTCTGGTTTGGCCTCCCACATTCCTGCACAACAACAATAATCCTGACCAGGCTACAGAGGCAACGTTTTATAATCAACAGTCTGAACAGCAACAAAACACATCTCACCGTGAGTTTGAACGTTGCTAAATGTGTTTTCTGCGAGTGTCTCCACCTTCTGCGGTGCGTCTGAAGTGGGTCTTGTTGTGTCGGGTTGCCAAGTGTGCGTGGTGTATGTATCATCACCTAAACTGGCCTGTCTTTCTCGGGGCCTGCTGATCAACCGCAGCCCTGAGAGAGGGGAGGTCACATGAGGTCTGTCTGAGAATACTGTATGTTTACTTTTGTGTATGTGGTAAATACATTTTAACGGCGTGTTTTACCTCTCCTGCGCCTGTGTGTTTGTGTGCCTGGCAGCATCCTGTAGACTCTGTAGGCATTGCTGCCTCTCTTCCTGCTGTGCTCCCGCAGCTCACAGATGTCAGGCAGGGAATTCAAGGCACAGCGGAAATTTGCCTTCCACGTCTTGGGATCTGGCTTGTCTTTGCCTGGATGGTACCGTCCTGAACAAGTGAACAAGTGGATAGACAAACATGGGTCTTTTTTCTGTACAGTTTTCTATGCTGGAATACCTGGCCTCAGATTTGCTTGGTGGCAATTTGATTAACAAAAAATAGTTTAGGAATATGCAACTTGTATAGGACCCACCTAATGGCCCATATTATGTCAGTTGATATTGTGTTTTAGTGGTGTATAGTTGCAAAATAAATTCAATGAAATTAGCACAAACAAGTTGGAAAAAAGAGTTCAGAGAGTTCAAAACCTGAAGCTTCTGAGGCCCAGCGGCAGTTGTGTGCTATGCCTGGTTAGAAATTCAGCCCACCTGAAAAAGCTAAAGAGCTCAA
Source organism: Enoplosus armatus (assembly GCF_043641665.1). Classification (NCBI taxonomy): domain Eukaryota; kingdom Metazoa; phylum Chordata; class Actinopteri; order Centrarchiformes; family Enoplosidae; genus Enoplosus; species Enoplosus armatus. The sequence goes on along the minus strand of NC_092180.1, from coordinate 19,623,441 downwards.
ACCTGAAATAAGTTTATATTCTGAATAATTTTTGTCCAGTCATTTTAAGTTTAAAGAGTTTAAAGGGAAAGTTTTAAGCCTGTTTCACCTCTGACGGGTGCTTTGGTGCACCTGTAACGGCACCCAACAGTGATGTCATGGTGTCCCAGAGTACATCTGTGCATCGCTGCAGCAAGGTGAGAAGTTAAATCCCAAGATCAGGATTCAGGAAAATTCCATCAGCCGCAGGGAGGAGGTAGGATTTATATCTCAAACATCAAACTGTAACATCTTTAACTGTGGCTGAAAAAACATTATCTATCACCAGCTGGCAGACCATCGATCATCAACTGCACAGTCAAGCGACTTCATCAAGTGTGTCGAGTCCTTTCTCATATTTAGCACCACAGTGTGATTTGGATCTCAGCCAGTCCTCTGTGATAAAATCACTGGAGCTTAAAACGATCCACCGTGGATCATTTACAGCAGACAAAGACGAACAAGAAGAGAAGGAGCACAGATAGCAGCAGCTGTATTACACACACATGCTGCAACCTTAAGTGATGATTCAGTTACATATTCTGTGTGCTTTTTTATTATTATTAGTTTTTTTAATATTACAATCTCTTGGATATTTAGCTGAATTTTAAAACTGCATCTGTTTTTTACATATTCAACTGCTGAATATGATCTTGTGAAGAGTCGACCTGTTGTACTTTGACAGCAATACGATCACCCTGCTCAATCACAGCAGCTGAACTGGAGCCTTCCCATGATGTGATGCAGCTACAGTCACAAAGCATGACTTTCCCAAGACAGGAGTGATGTGATGCTGTGTGTGTGTGTGTGTGTGTGTGTGTGTGTACAACGACTTTACTCAACTCGTTACTCAGAACAGAAATGAGCTAACAGAAACATCTGGTTATGAGACGATGAAACAAAAGCAATTATTAAATTATTATACTATTATATTCTATGATTTAGAATTAAGTGTATATTCTGAACACAAAGCAATCAAAAAGAAAGCAAAACAAAGCACTGTGTTATTTGTTTGATTACTAATCTGACACAGATTACTTCTTCAAAATGTCCAGATTCCAATTAGAAGAACTGAAAGGATTAATATAAATCATTCATACTTTAGTGTGAGTTTTGTTCCTGTGAACTTTGCATGTGAAATGTAAATACAAATGTCGGCAGCAACAGAGACAACTGGGCTGGAAAGGTTTTAAATGTGCTATGTTTGTTCGCACACACTAAAAACCACATGAACTGGACGATCATCTTTTCCCAAGTTTGTTCCTTTGAATTCCGTTTGGCATTGAGCTGTCATTGCAGGGAGTTGCATGAACTGGACTGAGAACAAATCTTTGCAGATCTTTTAACTGTTAGCGTCTGCTCCTGAGATTATTTATGTTTATTTGGCACACACTGGTGTCATTAAAAGCACGTAGCAGGAAACTGGGAATGTGGTAGATCTAGAAAAACATGGACTGAATGATACACCCATGGCTGCTCTTCACTGGAAACACTTCTACTAAGCACCAACAGTTTTCCTAAATGCAGTGAAAATGGCCAGATGCTATTACAGTTGTTGTACAAATGCTGTACAACTGCAGTGCATATTTTCACTTTAACACACATTTAGAAACTGTATTTATGTAAACTCAAGAAGTTATTGCTGTACCAAGGATTATTCTTTGAACTAAAGACCATTTTTTCTCATTAATGAAGTCATCCAGTAAAACCTTAAAATCTTTTTGGGGCATTTTGACAGATCCCTGGCCAGAATTGAACCAGGGATGTTCCACCACCAGGTTACCTGTACCACCCTCTTAAAGTGAAAATTGAATGCACATGTACATAGACTCTTAACAGGCAGTAAAGAGCTGGTCAGTCATTTGTCGCTGACGGTCACTGGTTGCTTTTGTTAGGAAAACAACATAAAGCTTACTTGTTCAGAGAACATATTGATTTTACATATGGGGCTGAGCAATAATTCAATACTATTGTTTATTATTATTGTAATATTGTTGTATGTAAATTTGGATTACATACAAAAAAATAGTTACTGAAGTTTCTGTTTTACATGTGTGAACTCATTACAGCGGAAAACAAGCAAATACATTAGACATTGATTAATAAATCTGGCACATTGCCATATGTTTTGACATCATGTCAGTATTCATTTTATTGTTATCATGCTACAGATTTCAACCATATTGCCCAGCTGTAGCCCTGTGGATCACAAATATAAGCTTTTTCCCTCTGTGGTTTTAATCATTTGTTGCTTTGCATCAAAGCATCAGCATGCAAATGTAAATGTAAGAACGTAAAACATGGTATCAGGCAAAGTGCCTTAGACTGATAGAATAAGAGCAGTCTGAATGGACTAGGGGACCAACCGGCTGGAACAAAACACATTAGTAATTGTGTGGGCCTCCTACCAGTGTGCATGGCCCAACTCCTGAAGAGTGTAGCATCTCGGTCGATACTCCAGCCATGACGAGCGGCATGTTTCCATGGGATTTGGAAGATACGCGCTGACTGTAGAATAAAATACAATCAAATACCATAGGATAGGTTACATTGCTGCCAGAAGCACTTCATGATTCATGCGCTTATTCTATGTGCGCTGCGCAAAGGGATTTTTTAACAACATCAACACCCAGATGTATACACATGTGTATGTATGGGATGAGGGTGAGATGGAGGGGTCTACCTGGTCCAGCCAGCTGACTCCTGGATACCTCCCGGACTGAATCTGCTCCTCCAGCCACGGCCTCAGCCTCTGCCGGCCTGGTTGTTGCATGCTGCAGTCCAAGCTTCAGGTGTGCACAGAGGTGTTCAGTATAGATGCGTCACCGGCCGCACAGGAGTTTCAGCAATAACAGAAAATTTCTTGGGAACTCAGATTAAATCACAGGTTAGTCTGGGCCACCCTTCCTCCTCCACTGCATTCTTCCAATCAAAGGCCTCTCGGTTATGACAATCTGTCTCTCCTTCTCCGCCTCCAAAAAACGTCGTCAATGCTTAAGTGGCTCCTCCAATTACAGGAAATACTGTTTACACTGTGAGCGAGACTGAGGTGGAGCGGAGAGCTGTGAAGGTCCTTGTACAGGTTTTTCTGGTAAATGTACAGTGTATTAGTGTGTTGCATTTAATTCTGCCGGGTTAAAGTAAGTGCTAAAATATGTTGGTGATCATGTAGTTTTTCATATGGTTTGACATGAAGTTAATGTGGCAGCAGTGAGACAGTAGTGTAGTCATATGGGAACAGCAGGTGGAGGCAGTTAATACTGTATGTGACAGATGCTTTACATATTGCAACAGGCACCTTTACTTCTGAAGTAAATTATTCTGTTTAGTTAAGCAAGAACACCCTTTTAATACCTCCTGTCAACACTAGTTCACATCCACATTATCTGTCATTGTATGACTGTCAGCACTATAGCAACATATTACAATCATATATAAATATAATATCAATGATCAATTAATGATATTACATTATGATGAAATGGTGTAATTATATTAAATTGATGTATCAAAATATATAGTGCATTACTTTTAATTATATTTGCATAGTAAGTGATATAATATAATCTTTATGTTTTACAGTTATATGAACTATTACTCATGTTTATATAAACAGAATATCTTTAGCACTCAAGTCAGTTTATCTGTACGTTCAACCAACTGACAACCCACATTCCTAACTCTAAAAAGTCCCACCTCTCTGCCCTCCCCATTAAATGAAACACTTTTGAAATATTCCTCCCCAAATTATGTCCTGCCACATCTGCAATTTCAACCGAAAATATGTCAAAACACAGGAAGGATAATTTTCCTAAAGTTTCTACCAATGTAACTTAAATATGACATTTCTGTACATAAGGTGGGACACAACATACAAAATAATAAACTGTTAGTTGGGGTCAACTTATCCAAATAAAAAAAAACATTTTCTCACTGATCCAGTCATGCAGTTAGTTTCAGTGTTATTTGCATATATCTCTAAGATGCCTTCTGTCACAACAATACAAGTGAAGAGCAAACAATTTGAAGCAAACACAACTCAGGATCATACACAGGCCACGACATGAACAGCTTTTATTTATTATGTTTTCAAGAAATGTCTTAATAATAACATTTGTTTCACTTCCCAGAATACACAAATTTCTTTACACATTTATAGTGAAATGAGTTCTTTTGAGTTAAGCGGAGTTAAGCTGTGTTGACTATCACCTACTGTGTGATGGTGACAAATGTTTCTGTGGAAGTGGCTCAGCAGTTCCAGATAAGAGATATGAGGAAGTAATTTCCCAACCCTGAACAGCGCCAGCTCAGCATGACAGCTGATTGTGGTGGCTTGTTTCAGACGCAGCATTTAGTCCATTTTTATTACTTAAAAGGCTCCATATTGGGTACATATGCTATGTAGCACGCTTGTAGAGAGATTTAAGAAATCTATTATGGCTCCTGTTGACTCATATTTCACTGAAGTCTTACTAATACTACCGACTGAATGGTTAGACATGATTTCAGACAGTGTTCCTCTCAGCTATATACAACATTTAAAGAAGATTTCAAATGACCCATGGCGATTTAAATGTGACACAAATCATCTTAGTCGAATATGAAAAGTGAAATACAGATACATCAGCAGACTTTGGCTCTTTTGTTCAAGCATTTGTAGCAAGAACACATTTCCAACTTTGTCTCAAAACAAGTGTATTCTGTTTCTGACAGAAAGTTTTACTTGAATGTTTTTATGTAAAAACTTTATGGACGTTGGATGATGTTCTTAAGGTGCAAAGATGTGATTTCGTTGAATGCAGCAAACAGAGCACAGCCTTTAAAACAGTCATGAGAAAACAATGTCAATGTAGAAAATGTAGAACAAAAAACAAAAATTCCCTGATTCTATAAATTATACATTTCCATGACAACAGGACAAACTCCTGCTGATAAAGATCATGTGGTATGGTTGAAAGATCAGGGGCAGCTACTAAATGGACCTTGAGCTTGAGGTGAGATTGTTTTTCCAAATTCAATGAACTTTGAACACCAGTCTGTGATATCATCCTCTCCATCTCTCTCATCTCCTAAATTTCACAGCAATGCTTACAATTCAAAAAAGCAAAAACAGCATTAAAAAAATGTGAATGCATGAAAATCCAGCACTACACACTTTGATAGCCGCTGTCAGAGATTACTGGCATAGATTGGTCAGCAGAGATCAAAGAGAGAAAAGGTCTTTGGAGCTCGGAGAGACACTGACCATCCTGGACGTTGTTAATGGAACCTGGAAAAACTGGGCTTAAGCTTCGAGGCATCTTGGTGAACAATTCCTCTGGATGTTTGCTCAAATGTTCCTCTTTCTCAACGCTTCTCTTCTCAGAAAACAAAATATCAGGCTGCTCCACTAGATTTTGAAAAGCCTGGTAGTCATCAACCACTGGAGGAAAGCTGTGTGAGCCTGCAGGCACACAGCGGTAGCAGGGATTTTCATCACATATGGTGGCCTCTTCAGTTTTTCCATTTAGCTTTGTGGCACCACTTAACACCTGATCAAAGCCCTCAACTCTGGACACAGGATCACATGACGCAGTTGTGTTGGGTCCACTAGAGATGGAGGACAAACTGGAGTCTTCTGCAGATGAAAATCTCCCAGAATCTGCATTACACTGCTGATATGACATGTCTGTTGGCATGAGAGTTGAAACCACTGGAGGTAAATTAACAAACAGACAAGCAGGAAGTGGATTGTCAGGACAGATCAGTATGTCACCCTCACTAGGATGGCATACAGAGTCACAAGGCATTTCAGCATGCATCTGAACCTCAGAGCTGTCTGTCATAATCTCATGTGAGCAGCTGGGAATGAGGATGGAATAGGTTTTATTGTCAAAGCCAGACGATCCAGAATTCATACCATCAGCTCTGACACTACAGGGGTTGTAGGGAGCGCAGAATAAACCGCTGTCTTTGTTTAGTCCTTTAAGTGAATTGGGGGTCAATGGTGATATCGGGCTGATATTGGCGAAGGCTTTATCAAGGGCATCCTGAACACTGGCTATAATGTCAGCAGGTTCTGTGTTAGCATAACTGAGACAAGAGGAGCCAGTGCTGATTCCACTGCTTTGCTGAAGGCTCCCACTGCTAGTGTCCCTCAGTGACTGCTTGGACCTGAATGCAGAAAAAAGGGTTGCTTCAACTGCAAATATAATCACAAAGAAATCCTTTAGGATTTGATGTACTAGTACAGCCATACAAACCATGGTTTGCTGTCATCTGGAGCAAACGGCACAACACACATAGAGGAGATGATGGGTGGCACAGGCTTCAAGAGCTGCAACAAGGACGATAAAAACTATAAAAACTAATAGGTCTGTAACATTTCAGGTAAAGGGGTCAATAAGTTTTAAATGGGCTTCTTCATGTTTCTGAAAGTATCTGGAGAGGCTTAAAGTTATCATCACTAAGATGTCAGTGGTTGGTTTGGCGACACCCATGGTTACTGGTGGTAACAGCAAGTGCGGTTTGATACTACAGCAAACGCCCGTTGAGCAGCTACTGTGTCCGAAATACAACATAAGAGAAACTGGTTAATCTGCTTACAGTGCAGCCAAACAAACTCAGGTTGTTTTAATAAAATAGCAAGTCAATAATAATTGCAACCATGGTCTGATTTCATGCTGTAGTTTCAAGTAGTTATCCAAGATAAAATATTGGCAACGCTGGATTACATGCTACATTGTTTGCTGTGAATCCCTTATGCATGTGAAGGCAATTTGAATCCAGTGCGGGAATGGCGGACCCTGTCACTAACAATGAAAACCAGTATATAAAGAAGTAAAAACAGAATGTAGGTGCATTGAATGACTATTGCTGAAAAATGGCAACAACAAATTGTATGATTTTGTGAGAAACTTAAGGATTATAACTTCACCATTTATGGTTTATGTGTAATTAATTAAAATAAACAGATGCAACGATTGTCATTTTGACCAACATCAAGTTTACATCACTGTGTGCCTCACCTCTTGCTCGCTGGGCTGTATAATAAGAAGTTTTGGATTTTGACATTTGGCAACTGTGTCCCACTGTGTTTTGAACCTAAAATCAAATGCACAAATAAATCAACAAAATTACACACGACACATAAACACAGCACATAAGTGACAGTATTTAAGGGAAAAAAAACTTTCATATAATTAATTTACAGAGAAACAAGGCAAAAACAATCTTTTATCTGCATGACTTACTTTACATAACAGCCAAATATAGCACTGCTGATGATGACTGCAGCAATACTGAGAATGATGATGATAGTCAAGAGCAGGGAATTAGAGGACAGAGCTGTGAAATAACACGTATGAAGTAAGTTTTAAAATCACTCACATTTTTGTACAGATGACATACAGTGGAGAGATCAACAAGAGAGGGGTGCATGGTGTATGCCTTTAGATCTACACCAGGCTTGTGTTATGTGCAACAGGAAGGCTTTTCAGACACCAAAACACTACACAGCAGTTCAAAATGCTATGAAACTCTCATGATTCTTATCTGCAATTATTGAGGGGAAACAAGTATCCTACACATACTAGGCCTTGTTACCCTGAAAAATGTTTATTCATTTTGTGTTTTTCACAACAACTGAATGCAGCGTATTATCTTTTTGATACTGGGAGCTAATGTTAAGATTCGATATCAACACTAATATTATGATACAGCTGAATGCGGATTAAAAATATATTTAATCACGTCTAAGAATAATACAGTATACTGCTTGAAAAGGGGCAAAAACATTAAAAACGACACTTACGGGTTGTGAATTCCCACTCTTCACTACTGTCACTGTAGCGATCACTCCAATCTGTGTAACTTTTCACGCTGACCACATATGTCGTACTTGGCTCCAAACGTTGACCAAGTATTTCATAGTAATTCAGTCCATCAATTGTAGTTGCTTTGAAACATTCAGATATCTGGTATGGAGAAACAAGAATTATAAAAAGGAGGATTCTGCAATCACAGTTTCTTTAACTTTACGGCAACCTGACTTAATCAAATGCCTATGACTATGTCTACATGTCCAAGACTAATGATCTCAGTGTTATACAGTGTTTTGATATTGCTCCTACCTTTTCTGTGTCTCCTTTTTTATGGTACGCCACACAAGCAGTCAAGGTATCACTGAGATGGCCCACCATGTTTTTCGTCCACTTGACTTGAAAATTCCCGTTGGATTCATTCACTGAGATGATTGTTGGGGTTTTGGGCTTTACTGTAGAAGAAGAGAGATAAGAAAAGTAAGGGGAAAGTTTCTTAGCCTCCATCCCGTTTATACCCAGTCACCCACTATTATAGGTCTGGATACAGATTTATGGACTTAGTACTATGGAACCTACTGCTGTCTATGACGTTGATGATTTTGGACTTCATGCTTTCACCTCCTTTCCAAACTGTTGCTGTATGAGTCTCTCCACGTACAAGTACTATTTCAACAGAGCAACAACACTGTCCAGTATCACACTGCTTAAAATGGCAACTCTTCACCCTGTGGAATACACAAAGATAACACACAACATGCTCTGAATATATTCAATATTTATATTTCAGGCTTGGCAGGCTGATTCGGTTGATTTTAATATTACCTAGGCTATATAAGATTGAAAAATAAATAAATAAAAACAACAACTCACCCATAACCATTGTTGCTCTGGAGAGTCAGATTGTATTCAGTGCAGTTCTGCGCTTGAAAGCGGCAAACCATCGATGTTTCATAGTCGTTGGTACAGTCAAGATTTTGGCCTGTTTCATTATTATCTCCTGCACGAAACAGAGATTACACGAGGAGATGAATAATGAGAATGCGTTATTGCGTAGATAGACTATTTAAAAGTTGTCTACAAGTCCTCTCTACGTACCAGGGAGAGCTGCTGCAATCGCAATATTTCCTAAAAGAATGAGGGCTACAGACATCCTGTCGCCAACTCGCCTGAAAGCAAACACAACAACAGATATGTTCTTTACTTTAAGGCGACACATTGGATGGTTAAAGTAACGCAGACGAAGCGAGATTACCTCTTTAAATCCACAACGATCCAACTCAGCGCCTCCCTTTAAGTGCGAAAGTGAAGGTAGTTTGCTGCGTGCTTACAGTTCAATGCCAGAGTCTCTCAGTCTTCCTGACATGGAAATCTTTTACTGGAAATGTTGCGCCACCAATTCAGGGGAAGTGCATTACACTCCCATTTCCTCATATACAGAAGCAACGCACGCACTTCAGCCGACAGCAGATTGCTGTAACATAACCTACTGTACATGGAGCAACACAAATACCGAAATACAAACCGAAGTACAATTTCCCTCCGGGGACCAATAAAGTATTTCTGATTCTGATTCTGATAAATTAAGAATAAGTGAGCTTGTGGATGAACGTGTAATAGCTCCCATATGGATTAACACTGGTGGAAGGATCCACATTTAACTGTGCACTTACTTAACTGAAGGGTATTTATTTCTCTGACAGTTTTCTATGTAATATATAATATTTCATGTTAAATTGTTATCTGGTAGTAGGCCTAGAGAGAAAGAGGGTAATCCTAATGCAACAAGGGCCCCAGGCAAGAAGTCTACATCACTGAAATAAAAGCACCATGATTTTTCTGATTGTCTACTGCACATTATCAAGCTCAGTTAACACCTCTGTGTGTGTGTGTGTGTGTGTGTACTACTTCCATAGTTGTTGAAATGAACTTGAACCAGAATCATAGAGAAATTAGTTATTGCATTATAAATCATGTCATTTACAGTAATATGTGACAAATGAATCGTTTCATATGTTAGCTTTACTTTAGAAGTTCACATGGATTATTAATTCATTGTTAGAGAACTTAATCATGCAAGAACATCTTTACAGTTGGGAGTGCCTCCTGTTAACACAGTAACACTAGTCAAATGCAGAAGAGGTGCATTTCACAAAAAGTCTCTATGTTGCAAGGGTGTAGTGCAATGTAGTGAGTCTTGCACACAATCATTTCCATCGCTCAGTTCTTATGATTTAACTGTGAACTATATGCAGTAATGAATTAAACTGCATGCAAGGCAAACTAAAATGAATAGTAGTGTAATCTCACTGTGAAACCATTTGTTAGTGAGTCTGTTGTTTATTTCATATGTAAATACATACATTTGTTATACTTTATTTCTGCACATATTCTGAATTATATTATGAGATTTGTCAAATTGATATTGCTCCACCCAAACAAAAAACACTGACCACTAGTGCTATTATATCCAGCCATTCAGATTTTTGTTTTACTTGCTGAGTTTTTGAGATTTCTGTCTGAGTATCTGAGCTTGTTGGTATAAATATCCATCCCATCATATGGATCATACTGTTTATCCTACTGTAATATTATTTCCACGCACGTTTCAGATTTAACTATAGAAAATGTACCACATCTATAAGCACACACACACACACACTCTTATCCAGGGCAGACCCCAGCTTTGTATTTCAAAGTGCATGAACTGACTGCTTGTGGTTGTATTTACTGACACTCGAGGTTATATTTACTATTTTTTATTTCTGAAGCAACTGAAGCCAAAATTCACTGGCACACACACACACACACACACTAAATATCAAAACGACTGCAACTCTGAAGTTGTTGAGTACTTCCGTAGCTAACTCTGTACTACTGGACTTTCCTGCACAAGGTACAGGGTCTTCCTTTATACACAAACATACATACATAAGGAGCATTCAACATGATGTCTCTGCCAGCAGAAGCTCTGCAAGAACACAACACATAGACATGTAACAAGTATTCAGATACTTTACAAATTTAAAAAGTACTAATTCCACAAGTATTATCTGCAAAATGTACATAAAGTATCAAAACTAAAAGTACTCATGCTGCAGTAAAAGGGTCCCTGTCAGTGTTTTACTATTAAATATGATGCTTTTGGATTAATATTACTGCTGCATTCATGTGCATGTTGCATTTTACTGCTGTAGATGTTTAAGGTTGAGCAAATTTGAACTACATTATATACTGTTGGGTAGTTTCATCTACAGCAAAGCATCATTTTCTATAAGATCATCATATGTTTGTTGTTCCGTGAGAACCACGTATCTTTAAAAAGTCAACTTTTCATGAGCTCAGAAAAAAATGTTTCCAACTTTGTGACAATTCATTTTCCAGCCAATCCCAGGGGGGTTTCAAGTATAAGAAATACTCTAGTAAGGTACAAGTACCTTGAATTTGTACTTGAGTAAATGTACTTAGTTACATTCCACCACTGCATATAACAACATGTACAAGAGCATCACATTTAGGAACTGCTGCTCTTCACAGGTGGAAAATAGCTCAATGGCTTACAGATATTCAAATATATGTATATGTATGTATATATGTATACTATACAATATACAAAATGTATGCCAATCCATCATGGAGACGAGGTATTTCACTGGATAAGTCATCATTTTGACCTGCTGGGGGCGCTAGATGAAAAGTCAGGAGATCACCAGAGTCATTAGGATACATCCTCTGGGGATCATGGACGTGCCTCCAGTCGTTGAGATATTTCAGTCTGGACCAACCGACTGACGGACCAACGGACTGGCTCTGCCATCCCTAGAGGTACGCTGCTGCAGTAGTTTTTCTGGCTCCAAGCCCTCAGTAAATCATGACACATATCATGACAAAATTGTTTTCATGTGTACCTCAGGAGCACTCCAAGATCAAGAGTTTGCTAAAAATGTACCCATGGCACATATAAAAAAGATCAGCCAAACAGGATCCTCTGGTATCCACATCAACACACACACACACACACACACACACACACACACACACACACACACACCATACCCATCTGACTACTGTACATACCAACCCTGCTTCTGCAACACATGCAGTACAAAGCTCCAGCTGTTTACTTCTTGTCCCAGTTCCATTTATACACATGAAACACCATCTTCATCTTGCTCTCTCTCTCTCTTTTACTCATCCAGAACATTGTAGTCATGATATTTGACGGTCTACTATTCTTAGCTTTTTGGCATGACACTGTACACGCTCATCCCTACATTAACACCCCTGCAAAGAAACATGCACAGTAGCAGCAGAACAGCGTGTCAACAGAGTGATTCAAATTAGACTGGAGAGCATTCAAGAGTGACACAGCGTCTTGGGGTTGTGATGCAGACCATAATTTAAGTGTCCCTGGTTCAATTCCAGCTGGGGACCTTTGCGCCATGTCACACTCATTTCTCCCTACCAGTAATTCCTGTCTATCAATAAAGGCTAAAATGCAAAAAAGCAGCAGTTAATTTATCAGATAACCAAATCACACACATATTATCCTTTTTCTGTCACTTCGCTTTAATAGCATTGACAAAGTTGTAGAACCAATGGAGAACAGACAGGGTAATGAGCACATGATGAGCAATGACAGTGAGGTTGCAGCAGCAGAAAGCCTTCAGAACAAAGAGTTAATAATATGTCATGGGCACATCCTACATGGTATACCTCAGATAAGGTAAAAAAAAAAAAAAAATGACACACCTGAATGTTCAAACGTTCATTTGATCTAAAGGTTTTAGTTACTGAGGCGTTTCCAATGAAATACTTAAACCCATATGTGATTTTTGAATACCTCATGAAACCCCAAACCTGCTTCAACAGCATTCACGCCTCTGGGAGGGTTTCCACAAGATTTAGGAACCTGGCTACAGATCATTAGTGAGGTCAGACGCTGAAGTTGAGCATTGAGATCTTTGGTATAACCCATTCTACTGCAAATGTTTCTCAATGGAGATTGCATGGCTGTATGCTTGATTTTGTGCACTTTTTAGCAGGAGAACCCATAAATTACATGCCTACATTTTTAGAGAGATATTGTGCAAATAGCAGAAGACAGGGAAGGCTTCTCCTGTAGGGCCTCTCCTATCTTCAGTGTTTAATATACTGTATGTGCTCCGTTCTTAGATCTTAGATATTCTTCAGCACAGAGTTGGAGTACCAGCAACACTAATGCTAGTAGCAGCAGCAGTAGTACTATTTCAACAAAAAAGTAGGTCTATCATAACCTGAAATACATTTTAAAAAAAGAATATATATATATTCTTGAATCAAATTGTAAAGTCCATCTGCAACAGAACCCCTCAGACCGAGTCAGAGAACAGATCTCTAGACCAATCACATGCTTCGTTCTCATAGTCAAGGTGGTAACAATTAGATCCATCCAGACTCCCCTCATTAACAGTCTCACTGTCACAACTTCCTGTTTGTGCCAGACCTCTCTGTGATGATGTGAGAGTTTGTTCCAACAGAGTTCTTTCATAATTAACTCCATCTCCTTCCCCAGTATGACCCAAATCACTGCTGCTGTTGTCAGTCTGCCTCCTTCTTCTGACCTTCACACTCAGTCGTGTTTTAGCAGCAGGAGTAGGAGGAACAATAATGACTTCATCGTCCTCATAATCACACACAGTGACATCACGATCACTTGAGTCACATTTGTGGTTGATCCTCCCTGTTGACCATGCGTTTAGAGCTCCTCTCTGGATCCTCGGGTGCTGCTGAGCCAGCAGATGGTTTTTATGCTTGTCAGGTTTGCAGAACCTCCTTTTAGGGGTAAATCTGTGGCTGTGGCTGCTAGATGTTGTACCCCACACCCGGTTTTCTTTTGTAGACTCTCTGCCACACTGGGACAGCCGGTTAGCACGGACACAGTTTAATTTGCAAAGAGGAGACGTGATTTTGGATGGCTTTTTACCGTCCATTCCAGTCATATTTCCGTAAAAAGCACAAGAATCTCGACTGTCAAAGTGTGAACTGAATTCACCTAATGTCGAGGTTCTGTAAGTGGAGGCAGGTGACCCTGATACAACAGCTACTTTTACAATTGGGGTGGACTGAGAGGGAGGGATGAAGTCAAGATCTTGTGTGCCTGGTGGAATTAAACTGTCTCTGTTAAAGCATCTATTACTTTTCAGCTTCTGTTTGTCTGGTGTTGAATGTGGGACAATACACTTTTCACTCCTCAGGGGCTGTTTGTCTGGCTTGGAAAGCAGTGGGCAAGCTTCTGTGGTCGTCTTGACAGTTTCTGCATGCATGTTGAGAGTGTTTGTGTTCATGTCGATCATGAGAGAGCTACTAAATAGGTCTGCTGAACAGTTGTAGGTATCCCCTTCAAGCTGCTCTTCTTCTTCATTTTCAAAAGACAGAGAACTATCTTTTTCATCCTCCTGATTACACTCATGGGAACAAATGTTTCTGGCTTGACTTTTGTTTACACATCCAACGGGGCTCTTGTATACCTGCTCAGATAAATCACGTCTATCACCTTCATTCGGTGCAGGTGTATTAGTGATATCCAGTAATATCCGTGAGTGGCTGTCGGTTATCTGCGTGTTGCTTTGACAAGAAGAAGTTGATTCAATTGATAAGTTCTCATCTTGTGATCTGATTTCCAGGTTATTTCTCGCCATTTCTTTCTGATTTTTCACATTGATGTGGGGCTCTGTTTCACTGACAATGTCAAAATCTTTGTTTTCCTCACACAGAAACTCTGTCAGACTCTCAGAGAAAGGCAGATCCTCCCAAGCCAAGGAGTTTGACAAAAATGTTTTGGTGAGTTGTCTGGTACAAAACCCCTTCGCCTTGGAGCAGTTGTGGCCAGGTGGGGAGGGACTGAACCAACTCCTCAGGTTGTTGGTGTTGCCAACAGATTTCTCAAAAGAGGAGTATGTGTATTTGGCAAATGACGGACTATTGTAAGAACTGCACTCTAAAGAAAGAAGAGGTGACCGCACGGTCTCCTCTGTGGCTTGGTTCTCCAGGCAGCCTTCCTGTATGTGATGTGGTGTTTTGTTGTTGTCTGTCTGTCTGCTGTTCTCATGTCCACTGTCCTGGGTACTGCAGCCTTCCTCCTGCTCTGCCGATGAAGTAACAAGTCCTAGTGATTGTTGCCATGGAGGGGTGGGAGTAAGGGTGCAGTCTTGGTACTGTGATCTTGGATGAAAACAAAAGCCAAAATGAATAATTCATCCAGTGACACCACCTGACACAGGAGATTAGCACTGAAAATCTCATTTACTTGCATAAGTAAATGTTGTAGTGAAATTGACGTGAAACTAATTAAATACTGTAACTCATTGGGTGAAGTGCAAGAAAAAGATTGAGTGGCACATATGAAGATAAAAAGCATGTAAAACTAGCCAGTATATAGAGAGGATCAAGAGAAGACTTAAAGAGAGTTACCAAAGTTTCAAAAGAGTGTTACAGAACATACACATGACATCAGTACAGGCAGGTTGGACTGTCCAGGGCGAGACAGCCTTGTCTCCTGTTTTGTCTTTTTGATATAACTCAGAAAATGAAGATCTTCTGTGAGTGCTTTGAATTTTTTACATTTAATTTGTATTTTCTTCCTCTCCAAAAAACACTTTCAAGTGAGCAAAAACGTTTTGAGGCACAGTTGCAAGGCATAGTTACTGGTCTCTAGTCAAACCAGTGAGCTTGTATTTTGTCTTGTTTTTACTTTGATTTCAGATTGAGTCAGTCTCACTAATTACCATTAACTTCTAATTTGCTTCTGGCCCTTGATATACAACACTGGGAATTATCATATAGAAAGCAACAATTATCAGAAGCTTTTTTGTGTCATTACCTTTTCAGTGATTGGGAAAGAAGACCTGAGGCAGAAAGTGTGGCATTATTGAAGCTGCTGGCTGGAGAATGACACGGAATCAGCAGGAGGGTTGTTGCTGGGGGTCTGGAGGTTTTGCTGGGATCAGTGGATCCCAGTTCATATTCTGCAGCTTTCTGAAGAAGGATCCGATAATAACTGACCACTGTGCAACCTTCCAGGCCTGTAGCTTTGGGCAGAATCATCTGACTGGCGATAAACTGGACTGTGTCTTTACTGCTGGAGCTGTTCCCAACAGGCCCTCCCAACCAAGGCCTACTGTCTGTTTCCGTTACCTGAAGGACACAGACAAGACCAGGGGTGGTTGAGAGCAAGCAGCCTGAATACAAATTAAATTCAATAAAACACACATTGGCATGTTCAAATACATAAGATTATACCCCGACCAGTACTGGTACTCCTATAATTAGACTTCGATTTGCTTGGAGACTAAAAATGGCTAAAACAGATTTAAGAAGGCTAAACCGTCTGAAATATGGCCTAATACGTTTTAATCCCTTAGTGAGACCAAAGATCATATAAAAAGGCAAGAAAATGTCAGTGGTCTTTGACAAGATTTCTTGATGTTTGTGTAACATCAAATCTCTTGGAAATAAAACTAAACTATATTTGGAAACTAAAGAAAATCCACTATCCAATTTCAGCCTGGTATCAAACCAATATCAGTATTGGTACGTGCACAACCCAATAAGATATCCAATACCCAACTGCAAGTGTACCTTTATACCAAAGATGAAATGTCTGCCAATGAAACAGTCCTCGACAGCCTTCACCAACAATGTGGATCTGGTTGATTCTCCAACTGGTCCCTCCAAGTTCTCAACCAACCTACAAAATTACAGACACAGCAAAACTGCACAAAGCTTTTCACTGGCAAACAGAGAAGACACCAATAACAAGTTGAGCGTTTTACATGCTTCATTAAACACTGGTAAAATAAATTTAACTTTATAAATACATTCCCTCTGATCAACACAGGGTTCACTAGTGTTTTATAGCAGAGTTAGGCTGAAACTAAAACTTCCACTAACGTCATAATAAGTTGACTTCTCTGAAATAAAACATTAACCCACCCACCAGATATTTAAACCAGACTTGTGTAAGTAAGGTGGTCAACATGTTCAACACAGAGAATGATGCAATGCTTCAGATACAGAGCAACATGCACCAACTGAACTTGTTTAGCAGCGTCTTTAAGATAACTTTAAATTTCCTGCAATTAAATAAAACTGAAAGAATTTTGTGTGATTAATTCCAGTACAAACGCCTCAAATTCAATCCAAACAAAAAACAGGATGTTCATACGTCACATTTGTATAAGACCGTTGTAATTTGACAGCATAAATCAGAGCAGAAATTTGGAGTTGCTTGAAAGATAATTTCCCATGCTCACCTCTGTAAGCCACTAGCATGAATGCCAAAGAAAGGGTTCAAGCAGGTTCCAAATACGGTTACTCCAAATATGCATGCGTCCCTGGCCACCCTCAGTGAGAGACGATATCTGTGATCAACCTGATCCCTCAGACAACTGTAACCACACTTTGAGCATCTGCATCTGTGGTGGGTAGACAGACAAAACAGATATACACGTGTCCATGTGTGAGTGAGTGGGAGGGAGTTACACAGGGTTCATTTGCATTGTAGGTAAAGGGTTAGCGTTTACCAGGTCACATACATCAAAGCAGAAATCAACTCATTTTCAGGTTAAAGCTAATTCAGATACCGCCTTGACATAATAAAGTACTGGTATTAGTTTCTGGTTAAGTTTTTGAGTGATAAGTCAAAGTAACGTTTTGAAAATACGATCCATGAACCCAATGTTTCCCCCCTGAACTGAAACAAATCAGTCTTAGGCGTTGGTTGTTTGCGTTTTTACCTCGTCGTTTCCTCCTGTCCAACATTAATCCTCGAGAAGCAGCTTTTACAGCACGGATAAAACACACAGGCATCTTGCAGAGACAACACAACACAATCCACCAGAGCCCGTCTCACAGACATCGAGTCTGCCAAGATATTCCTCTGAGGCACGGACACTTGGCTGCAGCTAGCGGGCTAACTTAACCTTCTCACAAAACGCACGAGTATTACCTTCATTGTAACGGCAACACTTGGGCTATTAATAAAGATAGACCCAAATCTCATTCAAAGCTAAACAAAAAACAAAAAACAAAACACCACATTTGTCGATTTCTAACTCTTAACGTCTCTTTAGCTGCCCTTGTAAACTACGTACTTCTTCGTTTTGATTTACAGGTGGTTTGGCAGCCAGCTCTACATTATCGCCCCCTACTGGATTGGGTGTGGAACAGTAGATCGGAAGTTAAAACAACACAATGCTGCAGACAGCTGTTTGTTTTGTTTTTTTGTTTGTTCTTCCATTTACCCAGTGTAGGTTGGCTGGACTCACAGGCTCACTAAGAGCAACATCCTGCTTCACTCTCCGTTGCACATTCACACCTGTCCTGGGAGGCTGCTCAGTACTACCCCAGTCTTGTACCATTTCCAACTGTGTTTGGTGCGATGGTGCCATTTTTCTTAACTGAAATGTGAAGTTGTGTGTTTTGAAATAAAATATCATACAATTGCTAATAACCTTCTACAGTGCTGTCACTTTACTTAAATCTCACAAAGTCATTCTATAGTGTATTATCCCAGTTCCATACTACATACTAATTCAAAGTAGTTTGTAACGTGTTCACACAGGAGGAGCTAAATTAACTATACTTAAAACAGCCAAAATGCACATTAAAAAACATTGGGACACCTGTATCCTCCTAGAGGAGGAAAAGGTGTGTGGACGGCACCACCTGCCGTCCTCAAAGATCAAGTTTTTCTGTTTAAAAGTATCTTTCAGCCAAATGTCTTTATGCTATGTATGCTCTGAAATAACATCAGAATGTCTTTATTAAACAAAGGGATTTTCAGGTGACTGTGTGTGATTATGAGGGCAATGAGGTCATTATTGTTCCTCCTACTCCTGCTGCTAAAACACGATGGAGTATGGTCTGCATCACAACCCCAAGGCCAACAAGACGCTCTGTCACTCTTGAATGCTCTCCAGTCTAATTTGAATCACTCTGCTCCCTGGTACTTCTGTTGGCAGCAGAGTCCTTAAGTTGACACGCTGTTCTGCTGCTACTGTGCGTGTTTCTTTGCAGGGGTGTTAATGTAGGGATGAGCGTGTACAGTGTCATGCCAAAAAGCTAAGAATAGTAGACCGTCAAATATCATGACTACAATGTTCTGGATGAGTAAAAGAGAGAGAGAGAGCAAGATGAAGATGGTGTTTCATGTGTATAAATGGAACTGGGACAAGAAGTAAACAGCTGGAGCTTTGTACTGCATGTGTTGCAGAAGCAGGGTTGGTATGTACAGTAGTCAGATGGGTATGGCGTGTGTGTGTGTGTGTGTGTGTGTGTGTGTGTGTGTGTGGATACCAGAGGATCCTGTTTGGCTGATCTTTTTTATATGTGCCATGGGTACATTTTTAGCAAACTCTTGATCTTGGAGTGCTCCTGAGGTACACATGAAAACAATTTTGTCATGATATATGTCATGATTTACTGAGGGCTTGGAGCCAGAAAAACTACTGCAGCAGCGTACCTCTAGGGATGGCAGAGCCAGTCCGTTGGTCCGTCAGTCGGTTGGTCCAGACTGAAATATCTCAACGACTGGAGGCACATCCATGATCCCCAGAGGATGTATCCTAATGACTCTGGTGATCTCCTGACTTTTCATCTAGCGCCCCCAGCAGGTCAAAATGATGACTTATCCAGTGAAATACCTCTTCTCCATGATGGATTGGCATACATTTTGTATATTGTATAGTATACATATATACATACATATACATATATTTGAATATCTGTAAGCCATTGAGCTATTTTCCACCTGTGAAGAGCAGCAGTTCCTAAATGTGATGCTCTTGTACATGTTGTTATATGCAGTGGTGGAATGTAACTAAGTACATTTACTCAAGTACAAATTCAAGGTACTTGTACCTTACTAGAGTATTTCTTATACTTGAAACCCCCCTGGGATTGGCTGGAAAATGAATTGTCACAAAGTTGGAAACAGTTTTTTTTCTGAGCTCATGAAAAGTTTCTTTTTAAAGATACGTGGTTCTCACGGAACAACAAACATATGATGATCTTATAGAAAATGATGCTTTGCTGTAGATGAAACTACCCAACAGTATATAATGTAGTTCAAATTTGCTCAACCTTAAACATCTACAGCAGTAAAATGCAACATGCACATGAATGCAACAGTAATATTAACCCAAAAGCATCATATTTAATAAAAACACTGACAGGGACCCTTTTACTGCAGCATGAGTACTTTTAGTTTTGATACTTTATGTACATTTTGCTGATAATATTTGCATACTTTTAATTAAGAAAGGTACACATCTGAAGTACCTTTACAAAAAATACTTTTTAGTTTGACCTCATTACCAGGCAGATTGTCAGCATTAGCCACTTTTTTATACTTTTTCCAATTTGGTCTTGATAACTTCTGTGTTTGCAACTATCTACGTACTACTAACTAACTTCCTCTTTCACTTTTAACTAATGGAGAAACCATGCTATTAGTACAATGATGTGTGACTTACTGTCCTAAAAATATAGGATTGAGGAGGAGTTACCGTTTTTATGTTTTTGTTTTTTGTAAATTGGCCATTAGCCTGTAGATGCTTTATTTATACACTCCCAGAACTTGATATGTTTCCAAAAGTTGCAGCTGTGTGTGTGCGTGTGCCAAGGGAGACCCTCTCCTTTGCGTGCAACTAGTACAGTACGTGAGCTATGTCACCAAGCACCCAGTGAATGGAAACACTCAAAGCCAGTGTTTGTCAAGCACATGTGGTACTTTGTGTGTGCGTGTGTGTTATGAGTAATAGCATAATTTCTTTCATTATTTTTATTTTTATAAAAGGAGGTGCATACAATTTTTTTTATTTACTTAGTAAATATATATATATAAATATTTACTTTTGCCTCTGATTTCTCTGTTCCTCTGTCCATGTGGTCCTGGATGAAACTGTGACACCAATGATGCTGATGGCCATATAAAGAAGAGTCATGGTGTAACACTACAGTGTTATGACTGCTGAAGACAGAGAAAAACACAGTCACATACCAGGTCCAGGTCCAGAGATTTGTAAGGTGTAGTCATAGTCATGTTTTAATGGGATTTGAAAGCTGAATAATACCCAGAATGTTTGGAACATGTGGAACATTTTGATGTTTGAATGGAGTTTCTAGCTGAAAGTATGAGTGAGTAGTTGAACAGTAGTAACACTTGAAAAACCTTGACGATGTTTAGATTCTGAACATTCCCTCCATTCATTCTTAATGGGGAAGATTTCCTGGAAAACCATGAATATTTTGGAAATTATGAAAGTTATGAATGAGAAAAGTAATAGCAGGAATGTCCTAATTGAACTGAATATTTTGACGTTTGAATGAAGTTTCTACTATGAAAAATGTGGAAAGAGTAGCATGCCAAAAAAAGAGGCGGAATAATAATAATAAATGTTTTTTTGTAGAAGAACATATGTTCTTTCAACATTCACACCGACAGTAACTATGGACAACATAAAGCAAAATAGCAGTATTCTATTCTGTTCTATTTTTATATAAAATATTTGTAAAATATTACAACTGAATTTGGTTGCGTTTGTTAAACAATTCATTTTACAGTTAACAAAAGACTCTTTTTCAATCTGTTAGTGTTTTTGAATGGATAGCACACCAGCAAAATGACTGTCACTTGCTAATTTCTTTTTTACATATTTTGCAAAAATTATATGCGAAGTTTTGATTATCATATATATGACCTACATCTTGTATGCATATTTTTATTTAACACCAACATTAGTTGTGTAATAAGTTATTATTGACTTGTTGCTTAGTTTGTTTGCCACAAGACTCATTTTAAATGGTTCGCACACAGCATCACATAGTATTTCCATTGCACAGTTTCCAGGGAAAGCACTACTGCCCTGTGGTCAGCTAGCAGTGTGGCTGTAACATTAGAGTGCTGCAGAGATTAAGAGGCGTGACAAGCACATGGTGTGGAAGGGTGGAGAAATGGCTTAGTATGGAGTTGTCAATAAAGCGTCAGCCGGGGGGCCGTCTCATAGTCTTGGCGCTGGAGAAGCTTCCCTTTGTAGAATTAAAGCAGATAGAAACGTTTAGACACAACACACGTCTTCTTCAGTGCATCTACGATGGCTTCTGTGCAACTTTTAACAATTCTGACAAATGAAGCCAATTAATGCTTTGATAACAGATCCAGTTTGATGTACTTGACTGCTCTGTTTACAGTGGGTTCAGGCGTTCATTCTTAAACTCCACAGTTCAAGCTCACTGCTTACTACAGACTATTTAACTGACCATGACCTCTGACCTCCTCTGCAGGAGGAAAGGCACAAAAGGAAGCTTCCTAAGAGAATTAAGTCATTATTCTATTATAACTTTGAATGACAGGTGTTAGACACCTATACTCATTTCTTTCATAATGACAACTTAGTATTTAATGCATACTTGTGTATTTAAGAAAAAAGACTTCATGGTTGCCATCTTCTTGTGATGTGAATAGAAGGCTTGGCTCTATTTGCTTCAGCTCTGTGGTCTCCTGTTGTATCTCTGTGGGATGGTCTCAGTCCCCCTCCATAACGGGCCATGGAAATTCTGACGTTGGATGCCAGTGCTCCTTATAAGCACCTGTCCTTCCGCGTCACGCCACGCTCCCAATATGAAAAGCGTGTGATTGCTTTCCGAATGAGACTGTGCGTAGATAGTAGACTGGGACTATATAGCCTCCATGGAGGTTCTTTTCTCCATTCAACTGCAAGGAAGGTAGGATACTGCATGCTGGAAGCTTCACACTGCACACCACAGGATAGTGGAGGCTTGTTGCTCCTCTCCCAGTAAAACATGGAGGTAAGAGAATATTTGTTTGTCCCTGATGTACATGTTCAAGCAGTCTGTACTATTTTAATGACTGTACTACTATTTACTTTCACTGATAAGTTAAAATACTCAAGTAACAGTTTGCTTAAACTTTGCTCTTAAACTACAAAGTAGTTATAGAAAACTGGTAAACCTTATAAATGAATGTATTTCAAACTGTAGCATAAAAGAAGACTTCTTGTGCTTGTGCACTCCTGGATGCATCTGACAGAAGGTGTAGGCCAGTTATGCTCTTTTGGCAGAAATAAGGACATACGGTTGTAATCACTAGTAGCATATACATTGCCTTGCAAAGTCTAAACACGTTTAAGCTTTGAGTAGCTACCCATGGTGCATGGTAAGACAATGAGAGAAAGCACTAAAATACGTTCACCCCTGATAAAAGTTAGCATGGAAAAGACAAACTATTAAAATTGAGTTTATTTGAGCTTTTTCAGTGCCACTCTTCATCTTCCTCTAAGCAGCAATGACTGAATACTTTTGAATGAGCTCTCTATTCTCCAGGTGACACCCTGTGCCCGGGAAGCCAGTAGCCACGCAGCATCACTATTGGCACGTCTGAACTGCCAAAGAGATCGAGCTCAGTTCTGTGACTGTGTGGTCAGGCAGAGACAGAGCCCAGGTCAGCTCTACCATGCACACAGGTGAGCAACATAAACAAACACACCAACAAGTACAGTTTGGAAAAATATTAGAAATTCTTGTATATTTTGGTAGTTGTCTGTCTTGCATTATGCTTGTGATTTTATGCAGCGTCACATATGTAGTTGCTCTTTGCCCCCCCCAGGTGTGTCCTGGCAGCTTCTAGTCCAGTGTTGGCATCTATCCTGTCCTCTACTGGTGCCCTGGTGGAACTGCAGGCTCCATGTCTGTCTGACCCTGTACTGCCACTTCTGTTGGATTACATTTACACAGGGGCTTTGCCACACACTCATACCCAGCAACAGTATTACAATCTGCTCACTGCCGCCTGCCACCTGCAGATGGATGAACTGCAGCACGCTCTAAAGGCTTGGAAACAGACTGAGGTGAATGCTGCAGACAATACGAATGCTTCCACTGGGGCTGAGAATCAGCCCGATGAAGACATTAACAATACTTATCGTAAAACTGTGAACACATTTCATAAGTGCTTGCCATTATCAGACACTTGCAGTGTAAATTCACTGGAGAGAGAATATCATCAATATGCAGCCACTGCAGACACATGTGATGAAACTCATTCAGCCAGTATATATTCCTGTATTAAAGACTTAGAAATACATACAAGTAGCAGTAAAAATGGTGCAAACCACTGTAATAGAGAAGATGCAAGCACTTTAAGCAATTCAAGTACCTGTTGTAGTACACCTGAAAGCACTGCAAGTGCAAATACAGGTAGCTGCAGGCGAGAAACTTATCTGACACCTCAGGACTTGATTCAAAATATCCCTGGCACCACTGAAGTGCACAGGGTGTCTAGAGTGGACAAAGAGGTGCGAATGGATCAATTTCATTCAGCTGGCACTGTAAAACCAGAGACTTGGCACAAGAGCACAGAGGAGGAGCTAGTGAGGACAGTTGAGGACAGGAGGAGCTTGTATTCACTCTGCACTACTGAGGTGCAAGAGGAAGAGACGAGCAGAGCGGAGAAGACACAGCGACTGTGTTTAACAGTAAAAAGTAAAGCAGAGAAGCAAACTAACAAAAAAGAGGAAGACAAGACTCAGATACATCACTCTCCCCTTTTCCGTTTCTCGACCTCCCACCTTAAGGACAATGTCTCTCCCTCACAGTGCTCCTCCTCCTCTTCCTCATCACCACAGCCGTGCTGTGGGGCAGTGCCTGTCATCCGTCACAGCAGTGGAGCAGCTATGCTCCAGTTGGCTGGGGAGGCTACACAACCTACTTACCACCCAGTATCCCAGGCCTCAGTAAGCTCCAGCAGGGCCCCTTACTCACAATCAGACAATGCCAACATTGTTGAAGGTATTACCACTAAACACAAAAATCATTATGGGGCACAGAATAGGGATTACAAGGATAGTTCAAATCAATGTGCGATACAGGATTTATGTTACAAATCCAACGCAGATCAATCTGACATCCTAAAACAGGATTATGACAGCAACAATACAGATTATGATGAGCATATGGACAATGGATTATCCCACATTACAGTTCATAATGACTTCCATGCTAATTGTGATTCATTTCAGAATATCAACCACACAAACCATCTTAGGGATGATTCAGTGCCAGAGAATAAGGATTGCAGCAGTTTAACCAGAGGGTTAAAGTACAAAACTGATCCCAGTTTTGATGATCTCCCCTCCAAACATCAGCGGTTGGATTGCTCTGATTGCCACGATGTCTGGACAGTAACTGCAACAGAGGAGCAGTCCATTCACTCACAATATCTGAGAGCTGTAGTTTCACTTCCTGTGCAGGACTCAGACGCAGGAAGTGACTCTCACTGTGAAGATTTGTGTCCCGAGGGAGAAGTGAAAGAGGAACACAGTTACTCAAACAAGTGTCCAGCAGAAATGGACAGACAGGACAGCCACGGTAACCTTTATGGACCTAAGACTGATTGGTACCCAAACTTGCATAGAGCTGAGACGAGCACAAAAGATGCTGCCTCTCGCCAGCATGAACAGGACTCAGACAGCAAAGACACAGCTAAGATAGAGAGAAGACGCAGTGTGGATGTTTGTCTGTCTGTCTCCAGCACACCAGAATCATGTTTGGATAATGTCACTGGCGGTTTCTCTGCCTTTGAACGCCGCACCCCTCTAGAACTTGAAAAGACCCCAGACACTGAGATCACAGAGCCACACCTGACTTTTACAATGCCTGTGGATAACAACATGTCCGAACCTATGTATACTGTTGTGGGGCCGTCGTACCGTGGACATCTTCATTATCACTGCCTACCCCCAGAGGACACACACTTATCATATGGAGACTCTGATCACAAACACTCCCACCCTGATCATTCGGACCAGTCCAATGATGAGGAGGAGGTTGGTACCTTTGCCAGTCCAGGTCAAAGTCCTCTGAGGCAGCGCTTTGCTAGAGAGACTACAGACCAGGTTCTACTGCTGGACATTAGCAGCAAACCTACTGAGTTGCTAGTGTCCTACAAACACAGATCTGATGAAGGAGAGAAATGGGTTGCATTCGGCCACAAGGACCCATTTGGAAATGGATTTGGGCAATGGAATGAAGCAACCTCTGCAGCCGGGGTTGACGAGAGAAAAATTAGAGCTAGAACAAAATGTGGAGCTGAAAGTTTTGATGAGGCTGAGTCTAAATCTTGGGTTGGAGAAACAAATGTTGATGAAAGAAAATCACTTACTAAAGAGCTAAGCAGGCCAGGAGCTGAGGTTATACATAAAACTGGGGTTGTGGAGGGTGAGAACCAGATCACTACTTCGACAGTCTGTTCACCTCCTAGTGTGCCAGACTCTGTACAAGCCTCCGTGTCATCTACCTTGTCTGTTTGCATACCTTCTACCCTTTCAGAAAGCATGCCAACAAATACATCAGCTCATCTGTCAACTCCTGTTCACCACCCTTTCCAGTGCTCTCTGTGCGACCGCTCCTTCAGCCAGCGAGGCTCTCTGAATAGACACGTGCGGAGCCACCTTGGCGTACGGCCCTTCCCCTGTCCCCGCTGCCCTATGACCTTTTCACGCCAGTACCGTGTCACAGAGCACATGCGTGTTCACCAGCGCTGTGTCCTTGGGAGTGACTTTCAAAAGCCCCCTGCCTCTTAGATTTGAGATGATGAGGAGAGGCAACAAACGTGAAATGTATTGTCCTGTCATTGAGGGACAGATGGTTCTCACCAATGCTTCCCCCAGATCTATACGGAGCTTTTAATTATCATTCAGCTTATTGTTTTGGTTTTCCAGTCCGCAACTTTACTGTTTAGGTTCACTCTCACCTCCGTTTTCAGCAAGAAATTTCTAAAAATCAACTATATGCTACCTACCAAGCACCAAACAGCAGACAGACAAGGTTAGCAGCTAGCTGGTGAACATAGGGGAGCATTTAGCAGCTACAGAGCCATTTCTCTCAAGAGTTAGTGGAGAACAACTACAAGAACAATGCTTAAAGTGATATTTTTATAATATCAAGTGACAATGTGTAATGAACCTACAGAGAATTGTCTAGTCCACAACTTTAATGTTTTGGTTCACTCTCACTCCTCTTATTGCGTCTATTTCGGTCACAGCAGACATCTGTTTTCATTGAAAAAGCTCTAAAAACCCACTGTACACTACCTGACCAGCACCAAACAGTAGACAGACAGTTGGCAACTAGCTGGTGAACAGAGTGGAGCATTTGGCAACTAAAGAGGATTTCCCAGGGGTTGGTAGAGACCAAAAACAGCTAAAAGAGAGTGAATATTTAACTTATTGTCAGGTGGCCAGAAACGTGACTCCAAATGAATGCATCTCTGTGTCTGAAAGCCATATCAACTCAAAAAATCAGTTATTGCAGGTTTAAGTTGCAGGATGCGTAAAACGGCAAACATAAAAGGTGAACACATATGAGTGCTGTGCTCACCGTTTGTTTTCTCAACGTAGGTAGCTAATTCTTCGTCAGATTGACATTTTGACTCCATTCCTCTCTGTGCTCCGCAGTGCGTGTATTCAGCAGGCACTACATTGTAATTTATCATGAGGTTTTCTTTGACAGTCTATAGGCTGCAGTAACAGTTACAAAGGTTTTGTCAAACAGTTGCCTGTCACATTAATGGGACTCATATTTCCAGGTTAGACTTCGTGCAGGATCAAAGACTTTGTTTTCAGAATGTGTAATGCATATCAGTTGTAATTATCAAATGATAAAAACAGTATTTAACAGAATTTTCATTCCTGTATTCATGCATGTCATTGTTTCCCTTTGTTCGTGGGATGCTGTATGGTGTGTCATGTAGAAGAGATTCAAATGAGAGATTAAAAGCTGCTCATTTTGTAACAGTGAGAGAAACTGAGCTTGTGTTCATGTATATACAGTCATGGAAAAAATTATTAGACCACCCTTGTTTTCTTCAATTTCTTGTTCATTTTAATGCCTGGTACCACTAAAGGTACATTTGTTTGGACAAATATAATGATAACAACAAAAATAGCTCATAAGAGTTTAATTTAAGAGCTGATATCTAGCCATTTTCCATGGTTTTCTTGATAATAACCAAAATCACTTAAGTTCTTACATCAATAGCTATGGCATTGTACGAATGGTTCGAATGTTCTGGTTCTCCATCCAGGCTTTAACTGACCTTGCCGTGTGGCAAGGGGCATTGTCTTGTTGGAAAATCCAGTCATTCGAGGCAGGAAAGAGTTTTCCAGCTGATGGAAGAAGACTGTTTTCAAGAGTAGCCCTGTACATGACCTGGTTCATTCGCCCTTCACACAATTGCATTTGCCCTGTTCCACCCATACTGAAACAACCCCAGATCATCACTGATCCACCCCCATGTTTTACTGTAGGGGCAAGACAGTCTGGTTTGTAGACTTCTCCAGGCTTCCTCCTAACCAGTAAGTTGGCTGGAGTGGGCATCAACTCAGAATTGGATTCATCACTGAAGAGAACCATAGCCCAATCATCAACAGTCCAATCCTTGTGATCCCTAGCAAAGAATAACCGGGCCTTCCTCTGCCTTTCTGTCCTTGCCGAACAAGTCACATTTCTTGACAGTGCCCACTCATTTTTAAGGTCCCTGGAGGTCTGACGACGATTCCTGACACAAGAACGGATGAGCGCACGGTCATCTCGTGGGGTAGAAAGACGTTTCCTGCCTCGACCAGCTAGCAATTTGGTCGTACCATGTTCGGCTTGTTTTTTCTTGGTGTAATGAACGGCTGTCTTGGAGATCTTCAGTTTTTTGGCTACCTGTCTCTCACTCATGCCAATTTCCAGCAGTGCCAAGATGGCTGCCTTTGTGGCTTCACATAATTCTTTGGTTTTAGGCATTATGTGAGAGCTGACAACTTCTGAGTTGTGCTACGGCTTGAATGTAAGCAGGAAACCACTCCAGGCCTTTGCATGTGCAGTGCTGCTTATGACATGAAATGGCCTCTTATATACCCTGGGAATACAATTAAGCTTAAGCATGTCAAATAGGACATAAAGTATTATGTAATCAGCTGCATTTTTTGTCATGTTCATTGTATTCTTCAGGTAATATACCTTTAGTGGTACCAGGCATTAAAATCAACAAGAAATTGAAGAAAACAAGGGTGGTCTAATAATTTTTTCCATGACTGTATATTGTTTTGTATGTCTGATGCACAATGTATATATAATAAGATGTGATGGACAATTTCTGTTGTTTTACCAGTTTTCAGATTTTCACGACAACCCTTTTGAATAATATACATTTGAATATGATGTTTGGTATTACAAAAAGAGCTAGCTACAGTTTTTGCAAACACAGTTTGAACCCACTGAAACAAAATGAACTTCATATGTGTTTGCATGTATTTTTGATTTGTGTGGTTTTCCTGTAGTGGAATTGTGAAATATTGAACTTTTTTTTCTGATGTTATGACAGCATTAAATAAGAAGAAATCAGTACCTTGAACTGTTCCTATTCCTGACCCTGTTGTACATACTTTTAAGACAGTCGTTTCCCCTTTGTTTTGGTAAATTGATCCAAAATCAAAATGCAATCTAAAATGCTTTTTGCAGACTTATGGAGACAGTTGCACAGGAAGGGTACAGACATGTTATGTCATGATTGCACTCCCTGTTCTGTTTACAGATGCATTTATCAGTGATATGTCTCACATGCTGTCCTGTAAGTGAGGACAGTACGTTGGGTGTCATAGTGTTTGTACTCAATGGTGCTGAAACATGAGCTGACATGGTAAAAAAAGTATCAAGGGCAGCCATGTGGTTCTGTGCATGGTCTGCCTTGTCTATGCCAAACTCCTTATGCAAGGAACAGGGAAGTGGAAAAGGATCACATCGTTCTGTGTATAACACTTCAGATAGTAAAATAAATAAAGAACAGTTCACCAGAGGTGACATGTTTATGGTTGGAGTTGTTGAAATTACATTTTCAGATGTTTCCCCTCTGTTGTTTGAATAAAAAACAACATATTTGATAATAATGCAGTTCTAGATATGAATCATTATCATCATCAATACTCTCTAATAAGTCGTCATGTCTGCAGTTCTAAAAATGAGTAAGCATTTATAAAGAATCAAGGTTTCTCACTTTCTTTGCCATAAGCATGAGTTTGTAATTTTGTAATTTTCTGGAATTATGAGTGTTAATACGTTATTAATGGTTAATTATAGTAGTGGTCAAACAGTAGCCTGATCAGACTGAACTGCCATGTTTTGAATACACTATTTGAATTGCTGAATGAAATTGAATATGTGGGCAATGATTTAGAGGTCTGGAACCAAGCTAAGCAAATAATGTCACGCTGGCTGAGGATAAAAACCCCTCAACCCAAAAGTTTTTCTTATTAGTGGCAGATAACTGATCTATCAAGCATCAGTAAATTATCTATAAACCATTGATAAAGTAATTGGTTCCAACTTATAAACGCTTTCCATAGGGAAGTGGTACCTATTTACTGTAACCAGTGCATCAGCATGCTTATCTCAGTTTAAGCCTGCCCTAGACTTGATTTTCTTTTTTGAGAAGTTAAATAGCCCACACAGGTTTGGACCTGTGGTGTAGTAGCGCAAACATAATGTGGAGACGGGTCAGCCAGCACCAGATTGCAGGGTAAATAGCAGTTAATTGCATACGCAGTGGGGAAAGTTCAATGCCATCACCCTGTTGAGTCTGGTGGCAAATATTCAAAAGAGGGAAACATGTTGCTCACATGGTGGTGAAAGCAGTAACAGATCACAGAAACACAGAAGGCAATACATATCACACAAACATATTAGCTGTATTGCATTGTATACAATGGCCACAGCATGCTAGTGAGAAGTGGTTAATGCTGTAAGAATCATGAATCCTGCTGTGACCACAAAGAGAGATACTTTGCTGTTTTTGTACACTTCGTATTTCTTCTCTCTGCTCAATTTATCGCACTTCAGACCTTCCTCTTGTGCTCGTCATTCAGCTGGTGTTTCAGTCGGTGTAGAAGACATCACTATAATGGCCTGAAGAGAGAAGAGAAGACAAAGAAGAGCAGTCTAATGCTTAACTTATCTGGTCCGTAGTCATGTTGCCACTTTGTTTAAGCTTAGCAAATAATATGAGACATTCTGTCGGCAAGTGGGACTCAGAGTTCGCAGCGCAGTCTGTAATGTGGCTCTGTAATGTGAGTGGAGGTGGTTTTTGTGTCTTTTTACCTGGCTCTTGGTGGAACGCACTGCAATCCCGGCCAGAGTTGACATTACAATGAAAATAATTGCACCAACAAAACTGTAGAATATGAAGACCACTTCCAAAGTCACTGTCATGGCCTGCCCAAACACACATAAACACTCATCTCAAAAACACATGACAAACACAAAAACACACTTTTGTCTACACATACTATCAGCTGTGGACCAAACTGAAATGTATTACACCTTTAGATGATTGTAGTTTATTGGCCATACTGTATGGTGGCCCAAAGTGTTCATTATTATAACTTTTCACTCTGCTTCTTCTTCAATATCATATAATGAAGCCTCAATTCAACAAAGAAACTTAAAAGCTTTAGATTTAGATTCAATATTAAAATGGCCAACACCACCAACAAAAACAACAAATAATAATCACCTCAAGATGTGATGCCCATACTGCTTCATCATTCTCTGTGTCTTCACGAAACTCCGAGTAGCGTCCGTAGGAGAAGGCATGTATTAAGTCGGGTATGACGTGCATCAAAGTCCAACAGGACCCCAGTATGGTCACAATACTCAGAGCCAGTGATGTGGATACCTACATGTAGACACCAACAGAGAGAGATGAAGAGAGATGAAACTTACAAAGGTTGGTAATGGTTCATACAGTATATGGACAACATGGAGAGCCCTGAAAGTGGCCATGAATCAATTACTTCAATTGTGTTTAATGATTAACACCCTACTAGATGTAATTTTCTAGTAACTTTTAACTATGTAATTCAACTTTTAGTGGAAAAACCATATCAGACACAAACTATTATTCCCAGCATTATTTGTATTTTGTATGTCTTAAAACATGTCTGGGGGGGTCTTTCATAAAGTGTTTTATCTGAAGTTCTCTAAGTAGATAGAAAACGTGCCAGTATTGCGTCAAAATATGACAATAGAGCTTACTGTTTTCTTGGTCGGGTGGTGCGCTGTCACAATGTATAGAATCCCACATATGATGAACTATGAGAGGGGGAGGAAAAACAGCTGTTTCATTATGTGTCCCTCGCATGTTTTGGGATACCACAGTACTAAATTACATTGCAAGTAATAAACTGGACAGCAGAAACAGCCTGTTGTTGGTGCTTAACTGCTGAAGTGAGTTTATATTGCTATCAGCCGTCAATCAAATCCTGTATACATTTTGATTATTGGTGGTTTCTTGGTTTTGTCATTTGGCTGTTTAGAAAATAAATAGTAAAATTCTGAATCATAAACCACTATGATCCACTGATGAATAAGTCTCTTGTCGTGCTTCCTACCAGTGTTCCCAGCACGAAGCCAGGCGGGATGACTGTCCACATGTGATTAACAGAGGGGTGTGATGTGATTGCGATGGAAACGATGAAGAAAGACGAGCCCAACACCAGCACAATGATCTAGGAGAAAATCAAAAAACAACTTCAAGCTTGACCTCCTCATACCTGTTTTATTTTCATTTTCTGTCAACAATAGGGGCATTAGTTGTCACTCAAAGTGGGTCTCAAATGTGTGTCCTTGGAAAATACTGTGATTTATCATAATCAATAAGTATTTGATGAACAGTAATTGAGAGTGTGTGTGTGTGTGTGTGTGTGTGTCTCACGCCAATAATCTTTGGTTGCCCCTTAATGAAGCGGTGTAAAGGTTTGCTGCCCCCCACTGTGGAGCCTTGAAGACTTGCATTATTCCCACCTGGTCCACTCGCAGAGTAGATCTGAACAGACATCTTATAGACAAACAGACACAGGACAGAAACAGATTGAAAATATTTATATGGGCATTCACTTGTATGTGCTGCATCCCTGTTACACTAAAGGACATTCTGATTCTGCCAATCGAATCTTGTCACATTATTTGAGAAGTAAAAGTGAAACTCATTTATCACCAAAGCTATCTTCAGTTTCAGCAGATTTAGATTTAGGCTGTGATGAACAATATTTTGTCCTACATGACAAGATGTTTTGTGGCTCTTTTTGGTAAAATTAAAGAACATTTATAAATCACGTTTGCTGTATTACATTTGTTTTTAATTGAGTTTGCTGTCTTAGCATTTGTAGTCTGCCTGTTTCTGGGACATTGGACTGTGATTGGGTACATTAAAAACACTGTACACTGACTCCATGCTTTAAAAAAATGCTTTCTGATGCAGATGTACTTCCTCCCTGGCAATGAAAAACATTTTTTGTGCAGTGATTACATTTCGGTTGTCTCACATGATGTATTTTGTAATGTGTGGGCGTTGACACATGAAGCCTAAAATGTAAATGAAAGTGCAGGAAATACAAAAATGTGCATCTGAAAAGTCATTTCCAGGAATTGATGCGCAGAACTGAAAAGCATGTTCCTTGACAAATTCACACATTTTATTCTTATTTATCTATTTTATTTAGTTTTATTCAAATTTGTATTCTTTTAAATTTGCCTGTTTAGTTGGAGATTAGTTTTTATTACTTTGTACTTAAACAGAAATTCCACAAAAGAGTCAAAAGCAGGCAGTGTGCACTACGTCATTGCATTGACTTTCTTGCTTTTCTTTTTTTTACTTTTTTGTGCAATGCATTACATACACTGCAGTGTCAACATCACACAAGTACTCACACATGTTATCAATTTAAAAAGCGGTCAACAACTCCTGCTCCCATGACGCTCTGACAGCAGGCCAATGGCTGAGGCTCATGGGATATGTTGTCCTTGAATGCAAAGCAAATATTCGTAATTTTTAACATTAAAATCACTTTAAAATAACAATGTTCAAATTGAACTGTCCAGTGCAGCAATAGACACATATCTGTCATAGAACACGGACAAAATACCCCAGGAACATAGTTTAAGATTGTCAAAAATACTCTTGAAGTGAAAACCCACGGAGTTTCAGATATAGATACAGACGCAGAAGCAGAAAAACTTTGAGACTAATGCGTCTATTTGTATGGTAAATATCTCCAACACGTCGGACAGATCCTGATGTTGACATCAAGCAAAACTGATACTCACGTAATGAAGAAATACGACACATTTAACTCGAATAAGTCATTTTTTTCCCTCTCCACTCCGCTTGCAGAGATTTCAAACAGTTTGGGTGCGAGGTAAACTAATACGATGACCGTCTACTGATTACATGCTGATGTAACGTGGACACGAGTGCTGCTTTAGTGTCAAATCCCAAACAAACATGTTACAAACAAAAGAGATGTTAGAAAACAGAAGGGGAGGCAGACCTTGTGCAGCCTTGTGGTCGGTGCTGTAGTCCAGCGTCCAGCTCTTCTAACAACTCGCGTCACGTCCACATCTGGAGCCGCGTGATGGGGGATGCGTGAACGATCGGTTCGTTTTGAACACAACCACAACTCTTTATTTACTTTATTTATTTTATTTCTTCTTTTGCTTTGCTGTTATTCATTGTGATGGACGTATTCAACAAGTTCTCCCAGTTAAATCCCAACACGTGTTGTTTGGTAATATCCACCTCCAGGGAGTGTCTGATTAGAAAACACTACAACTACAATCACTTTGCTGATTCGTTTCGCTTCCGTTCAAAAATTGGAAGTCGATGGCTATGCAGTCACTTTTTCTAAGCTAATTATAGTTCAAAGGCAGATCAGTATTAAGTGAATAGTGATAGAGGTCTTTGCCACTTAAAAGTAAACATATGTCATTCTGGGGCATTTCCTGAAGCGACTGACGTTGTCTCTTTACTTTTACGCCCCAACATAAAATTAGTTGAACGGAATATGTAACTTGTTAACCATTAATAGTACCCAGTGTTACATTATGTAGAATAGGCATCACAAGAAGCATCGTTAATTATTGTGTTAATTATTGCTTGACTAGACCTGGTGTGAGTTTGTGTCATTAGGACGAGACACGAAAGAGATGAATTTGGGCCACAATCATCTTTTATTGAAAGAGAGAACGAACAACATGAGCAATGTTAGCTTTAACAGGCCGAAATGGTCGACTCCTAAAAGAGAGTCAAACTTTCCTTCACTCCAGCAAAAACACAGGGGAGGGGAGGAGGAGGGATGAGCTGTGCATGTGTGTGTGTGTGTGTGTGTGAGATAGCCCCATAACCCTGGGGTTACAAGGGGGGCAGAGCTGAAATGGAGAAGTAGAAGTAATGTGATGAAACAGTTTGAGAGAGAGGACAGGAAAGAGAGACATGGTTTCCTGTTTTTCCCAAACTGACACTGCTGTGTGCGTTTGTGTTGCTCCATCGATGAAACAGAAATGAGATTAGAAAAAGTGTGAGGGGAGAAAAAGAGCGTAGGATAAGGTGGCGAGGGGAGAAAGCAGAGATAGAAGGAAAGGGGTTGGCCTTAATTAAAAAGAGTGCTGAAACAGCTGCTATTTTTTTAACAAGACAATAAAAGAAAGATTAAGTGTTTCCTTTCCTCCCTCATGCCATTTACACCCTCGTCTCCCCCTTTCCCTCCAGCGGGGGAAGAAGTATTCAGATCTTCTACTAAAGTACTTAAGTAGCAATACCACAGTGTAAAAAGACTCAATTACAAGTAAAAGTCCTGCATTCAAAATTATATATTAGTAAAAGTACAAAAGCATTCGCAACTAAATTAACTTAAAGTATCAAAAGTAAAAATACTCATTATGCAGTGTTATATTATTGGATCATTTCTATGAATGCATTACTGTAACATGTAATTGGTACTTTAATGTTAAAGCACAATATTTCCCTCTGAAATCTGGTGCAGTAGAAGTATAACGTAGCTTAAAATACAAAGTACAAGTACCTCAAATTTAAGTACAGTACTTAAGTGAATGTACTATTTCGCTGCAGCAGAAACGTGACCTCTGTTATCATTCTCAACATCACAACCTTACGTAGACCTCAGAGAGTTAAATAAAACTTTAAACACACAACAAGAAACACGCATCACATTGCCAGAAAGTAGCAATCACCTTTGAGTTTATTGAAAAAATGTGTCCATTGTACAGATTTATTCAAACTACGTTGTTAACAAATAGCTTACACTGCACACTGCTCGGTAGGCTGCTGCTGAGTGCCCAGAAACATCATCTTTACAGGGGACAGCAAACTGGATCAACATCCATGCCAACACAGAGACGAACTGGACAGCTGGTCAAGAGTTTTAATAGATCTTTCACAGAAAGAATTAGGTGATTATCATCAAAAAAGATGATATACTCTAAACATTTGGGAAGAGCATTGTGTTCATTTAAAAGAAAAATCATATTCTCTTACTTTTGACTTCCATATTTCATAAAAAAATCTTGGAGATCTTTACACTAAAATTACAAGTTTACAAGGCAGACGGATCTTTCAATTTTTAAAATGAAGCGACACTGACCTCACACAGATCAGAGTGTGCTTTTGGCCTGAATAATTACAACATGTCTGCGCATGTTTCACACACTAATAACAATACTAAAGCAACATACTTCCCTACAAAGATCAGGTGACAAGACAGTGATCATTACATCCATGTAAATATGCATCTTAACATCACAACGGCATGCGTCCTTCGCTTCTTTTCAGATTACGCTGGACTCCAAAAAGGCATATGAACATAAAAACTTTTAGATCTGATTGAAGGTTAATTCCTGGTTCCTAGTTTTCTTTTAGGCAAAGTCAATCACAGCACAGCATCAGACATATCTATCCTATCCACAAAGAGTATATAACAGTATAACAGACTCAGCCACAGTCAATCAGAGGGCTTGTTCACAGTATTCTATCATTTTGATGTCACTTTTGTTTTCAATACAGGACACATTAATATCAGTACAAATATCCTTATTAAATTCTGACTAAAATCGTGTGAATTACTTTGAGAATTACATTTTTTCTTCAGATGATTTAAAATCAGGAGCTGTCAGGCGTTCAAAGCTGCTTTCAACTATCCACGTTTAATTTAGCATGAACAGAGGAGGTTTTATGTAGGTTGATGGTACTTTTCTTTAAGTTGCATGAAGTCTTTTCAAACAACATACTGCAGTTTGCACTTCATGTAGCCATCTTGATGCCCATGATACACCAGAGGCACCAAATGAAACAAAACGACGTAGGATTAACATCAGGAAAGAGGCAATGAATCCATCTGTTGGCTTTCCTTAAATCCTGCATGGCGATCTATTGCTCTAGTGGTCACATGGTGAAGCTGCCACCTCTCAGTGCAACAGGAGGCAACTGGTTTAAAAAGACATTTATAGTAATGCATAAAACGGATGCAAGTGCATTTGAATGAGCACCAGTATTTTAGACAATTCCTCAATTCTCAAAAGATTCGCAGAGTTTTCTTAAAAAAAAGAAAATTCACTTCATATGGTCACAAAAATGAATGTTACTCATTATTTACAGTGGTTTCCCCCATTTTAAGTTATACATGTGGTAAAAATAAACAGACAGGCTTCCATCTCACAGTACAGTAGATGTTATTTGATCAACAGAAGAAAACAAACATATAATAACAAATGAAAAAAATATGTACACAGACAAAGACATAGATGTGTTGTATACTGATCTGTGCAGTAACAACATTACAAAACTGAAAATATGTGACCAGACTCGTATGGGCTAATACAGTAATTGCATTGATGAGCATTAGTCATTAGAATAACATACACTCTGAGTGATTTATATACTACATTCTAGCTTATCACCAGAGTTTATATATTTGCACGTATAAAAACAGACAGAAAGAACACAGACAGGCGTTATTTGCATTGTCCTGCATTTATCTTGAGTATTGTCACTGAACACTGGTTAGAAAATGTACCAGAGCCACATCTTTCACAGTAGGACGGTCAGAAGACCACACACGTTTAGCTGGACCTGCAAAGGAGTTTGGCACGGAAGATGACTGGATACACCGTCTGTGCTATTTTTGCATGTTCTGGATGGTTTTACTGTAATGTAATGTAATGTAATGTGGTGTTTCTGGCGCATAGTGCTGTGCTGTATTTACTGCACTTAAGGTCAGAAAAGATGACTACAGCCACATACCTGGACCAGGTAAAACTTTGACCAAGATTCTGAGTCTCTTCTTACTATTTGGTGAATATATGGCATGTGATGGGTAAAAAAGTATTCTTTCCTAAACAAGATAAAAAACTTACTGATGCACCAACAAGTTGATTTGAGATTTGAAAAGCTGAATTGTATATGTAATTTATATTTTATTGTCGATTGTGGAAGCCAGTTGTGTAGACAATCTGGAAGAGCAGTTTGCTTCGAATCTCTGCGGGTTGCAGCAGTATTTTTGCTAAATCATTTCTTATTCAATTTACATGCTAACTCCTTATGTGTTAGTGGACTTCACTCAATGCTTAGGTCAACAGGACAGTTGATTATTTTAAGATAGACTAGAATTCTTTTTTTTTTGCATAGAATTCTGAAAAGTAATATCAGGTGATACGAATAGGGATAAACCGATACAGATCTTTTCTATCCACCGGTGTGGGATGAAGGTGAGAATGGTAACCAGTTAAAGGAATCTCTTAGGGAGCTAGAAATGCTGTGATAGATATTATACTTATGTTGTCCAGTGTTGTGCATTGTCTGTGGAATGCCTTTGCAAGTTTTATTTGTGTGTGTTTGTGTGAGTCAGTGCACTTGCAAATGTGTGATATATGTGAGTCTTTGACCCAGTGGGGAGCACTCCTCAGACAGAAGCATCAGTTAGCGTCACTCCCAAGCAGCTTTTGAAATTCTTCAGGGACCCCCCCCCCCCCTTTCTCTTTAAAAAAACGTATTTTTCCAGACTCAGCAGTCTTATTTGTAATGGACTCCTATGTCTGCTTGTGTTCTGTTTATGTGGGATATTGAAAACACATTCATCTACTTTGAATCAGTAGTTGCAGTTACTTATCTTAAGTAACTTCTTTGAGCCATTCATGTATCAGGTATCGCATCAGGAAAAGACACGCTGTTCTTGGATAAGTTTTTGATTCTAAAGTAATCAGCATCTTCACTCATAATCTGGGATGCCGGCTTCACAATGAATCACAAAACCACTGACAGCCGGACTGTGAAGTGGAGAGAAGCTGGAATGCAGCGCCCTCAGTGCTGGATTTGATGGGGTTTCCTCAGCTTGTCTCAAGTGGCTGTGGGTCTTCTTCTTCCTGGTTGGTGCCGTCAGGAAGTTGTTCGCTCCAGTAGTTGCACTGGCCAAAGGTGTCAGAGCGGGGGAAGTCTACTCCCTCATTTCTAACCAGGACCGGGAAGACATGGTCGACCATCTCGCACAGACGCCCAAAGCTGAGAAAATGACACGCAGACGTTTATAGATTTTAACTGTGCAAAACCACAGTTCAGACAGTCAAACATTGAGTACGTGTCCAGAGTGAAACAGAGAATATAGCTTACGAGGAGATATTGGTTTTGGCGTGCTCCTGAACCAGCTCTCCCTTGGGATTGACAGTGAAAATCCTGTTCAGAGGAACACCCACCTCCTTATAGGAATACACATCCTGAAATCACACACACACAAACAATCACCACCAAAAGCAAGAGGTACCAACACTATACAATTGTGACAAGGCTGAAATATTGTTACAGAGAAAGTACGTGCTTGTGTCTGTTCATGTGAAGTAGCCTCACCGTTGCTCTGTTGCCAAAAGCAGCGTAGAAAGGTTCAGTGTTCGGGTAGAAAAGGTGCTTTATGTCTGTGAGACACTCGATCTTAAACTTCTCTGGTTTCTTCTCAATCACCTCTCTACACGACATGACATCAAACATGAAGTAAATATTATTCACTGCTGTTGAATATTTTCAGTTTTGTTTTTCTGGTTTAAAGGCCAAATTAATTCTGTTAACTCCAACGTAGCCTTTTTGTACATGTGCTGTGTGTCTGACCTGTGCAAAGCAGAAAAAAGACTGCTGGGGCTGAGCAGCACGGGGCCCATTGGCAGCATGGTTCCCCTCTCATTGACCCAGTGCAGGTAGCCTCGCGTCATATCAGCCATGCCAATTGCCCTCGCCGAGCAGTACATGAATTTATATCCATTCCTGTGACAGAGAGAGAGAGACATAGACAGAGACAGAGAGAGAGAGAGAGAGAGAGAGAGAGAGAGACTGTGAGAGAGCTTCTACTTAGTTCTGCACTACAGTTTAAATAAGAAATCGATATAATGAAGACCAGCTATTAAACATATTTCAGTTAAAGGTAAGTAAAACAATGAACCGAATAAGTTATGTATGTAATATGTAATTATAAAAGCCAATCTTTACAACTGCACTCTGTACATGTGTGCAGATTATATGGTGGCACTCACTGGCTGACTTTGTGGTAGAGCCGTGCGATACCCTGGTGAGTCCAGTCTTTACCCAGTGTGGGGAGGATGTGACCCAGGGTGTCTGACCTACAACGCAACACAAGAGAGGCAACATCAAACAATCAATACTGGTGCACTTCAGTACTGTAAATAGAGACAAACCCCCAACACCAAATCTGCATAAAGCCTGCCATCTACTGGTGAAAAGCAGAAACTGAACTGCCTTCTGTTGTATTCTGTTGAATTTCACAAATTGGATAACAGTGAGACTATCTTGCTTTCCCTCACCTGGTGATGGTTCCATCTATATCAGAGATGACTATCTTGTCATCCCAGCTCCAAAGATAGATTGTGCCGTGGCAGCGACAGGTGCCCTGATACTGAGTGGTCACGCTGAACACCACATCATTAGGACCCTCCTTCAGCTGCAGGCTGGCCTGTAAACACACACACATACACACAGAGTGCATGCAGAGATTGAAAGAAGGAAGGTTATGCTAAGGATGCTAACATCACACAGGGAGGGGCTGTCACTGTCAAAACACCCATCATTAAAAGATACACTAAATGTTGCCAACTATCTTTCATTCCAGTGTTTTTGCAGTGATAGAGAATTTAATCTACATGTTTCCACTCTTGGTGGCCATTTTGAGATTTATAATGTGAGACTGGTCCAAGGGAAGACAAGGTATCCATGTTTATTATATAAGCAGAGCTACAACTTCCACATTCTTGCTTTATCATAGTGAACCATGTGTGTGATATGTATGTGTCAAGTCTCTACAGAGCTCCAACGCTGCCATAAACTGCCTTGTTGGCATGTTTTTATCCCCATTAAGCCCAATAAAGCCAACCGTAGGGATACATACCAGTTGCTCTGAGGTGAGCCGAAGAGTCTTTTTATAACAGACGCTGCCAGAACTCATAAGGAGCTCTGACTGGCATGATCCTGACGCCTGATTGGACGATCTGTGGTCTTCATCACTAGAAGATGACTCATCCTTCATCCTGAAAAATCAAACCCAACCAATTTAGTATAAGATGAAACTATGAAAACCAATGAGAATGAATGTGTTTGTGGGAGAAATATGGTGATTTAAGTCACCTGCTCATAGCGAGTGACGTCTCTGCTTGGTCTCCTCCTGCATCTGTCACTGATTCCTGAAGTGCACAAAGGTTAAAGGTCACAACTGGCTTAATCAACTGACCCCCCCATTACTGTGGCAGATTATATAAAACAAATCTCACCAATAATGTGTGTACTTACTGATTTGGAGTCGCTGTTCCTGCTCCTCCATGAGAACCACCAGCGTCCTCCTTTCTTTGGCATCTTCTCCTTCATGATGTTCTCCACTGAGGCCTGGAGACAACCGTGCACATACAACTCAAAACTGACTGAAAAAACTCAAAACAAAGTAAAGCAGAAAACACATGTCAACCCATAAATAAATGAACAGAAAGCAAAAAAAATGTAAACATAAAAGTAAAACATAACAAATACCAAAATAAAGGCAGTTACAGGTGAAACTTCAATGGCACACAAACAAAAGAGCAAAGGATGCAAAGCAAAACCTGGAAGGAAGAGACATCTGAAGACTGGACTGGATAACAGTGGGAAAATGCATGGGAAAAAATGATACACCACAAGAAGAAAGAGAGAGACATGCAAGACAGACAGACAGTTTGACAATGGTGGGAAATGATGACCAAAATACCAAAGAGACAGACAAAGGCATGCCCTGACCAACACCCAAGCAAAGCAAGAAAATATCATACAGGCTGGGCAGGGCTGGAGCCAAAGAGACCAGGTAGGCAGTATGAGAAGAGGCCAAAAGCAGAAAACACATAACTCAAACACCAACACTTAGCACACATAAACATCGGATGGATGGTGGGAGAAATAAAATATGTAAATAAACGGAAAAAAATAAGAAGGGGGATAAAGACATGACATTATTAAAGAGTTAGGAAAACAGATTTAAAGCCATATTTCACTGTGGTATAAGACTGGCAGCTTCTTCATGTGTGTTCATAAACAGCCAATTTTTTTACTGCCATATCAGATCCAGTATCCATAACAACGCTGTCAGCTTTGTCCACCTTGGTTATAATAAAAATATCACATGTAGTGTACACCAATAGCTGAAAGGGTTGAATATTGATTATGAGAGTGAACACACATTATCTGGGAGCATTTGGTTGAATTTTCTTGAAATAATGTGAGTACACTCGCAAATGGCAACACTGAACCAAAGTGAAACATAAGATTAAGGGGAATTGCTGAAAAATGCTGGGGGTGCACAGGAGAAAGTGACGCAGGGGGTTGCAGAACACTAAAAGACACCAAACACCACCTGACAAATATAATGATAAGATAACCAAATTAACATAATTTAAAAACATTATATAGTTATTTTGATTTTAACCGCTCATTCTATGCTGTATAACATTACCCTGAAGGACAGGTAGGCTACGTTGTAGTCTCAAGTGATTCATTTTAAGCTCACAGAATGGAAAAAAACTGGGGCTGGAGACCATGTTCCAGACCATAAATGAAATAAAACAAAAACTAGAATTAATGGAATCACCCACTTCATTCTTAAATTATGGTCAGAAAAGTCAAAAGTGTCGCCCATTCAGTTTCTGACCAACTTTTGAAACATGGTCATCAGTTCTTGAATTGTGGCCAAAAAACATGTTTTATGACCTTTGGCCCCCAAACTTCTCCTTGTGTCCATTTGGACATTTGTGCCAAGAGAGTATATATTTGTGTATCACTGTGGTGGTCTTACCTGCGGCAGTGGTTTCTGATAGACCTGCATGGCCAACATGACAGGAGCTGCTGTGTTCCAGTTGTAGTACCTACAACAGAGGACAGAGAGCGCTATAAGCATTTCTTTACACCTCCGACCTCTATCCGCAAAAGACAGCTGACATATTTGACTCTAAAGGAGGAATTACGAATGCTGTGGCTCTTTCGCTTCTCGATCTTCTCATCTAACTTTAGGCAAGAAAGAAAATAAGCTTGATTCCAAAAATGTTGCTCCATTATTGCAGGATTCACCAGAGATGTAAATATGCCTTTCACATTATACCTTGGTCCTGGAGAAGGTTTGCTACAATGTTTAATAGCCATTAACCCCAAAATAGAAGTATGTATGTGTCTTAATGTGTGTAGACTATTAAAACAGACAAATAACAGATGGTTGTCATAGTTTCTGCACTCTAAATGTCACACTATACTATATTCACTGTATTGAATGTAGTATAGTAGTACATACTTGTTTCCTATCTTCACCACCAGGTTAGGGTCTTCGATGATAGAAGGGTTTTCAGAGAACTGCTGGTAGGAAATTGCCCTCTCCTGGAACTGCTCTGTGGCATGAAACACACACACACACACACACACACACACACACACACACACAGATTGACAGACAGATGTTTTACAAAGTTAAAATTTAACAGCACTGTAAGCTAATTTTCCTTCTGTCATTGCCTCCGTGCAAATTCCTGATCCTACCTCTTGTGATCTCCCGGTTGTCAGTGAGCCCTCCGCACAAAGAGATGGCAACATGAGGCAGGTCCCCCATTTGGTCGGACAAACTGTCTACGCCGCTGTCCATCCCACTGCTGCTCACTGACTGTGGGGACTGATTAGTGCTCCGCACTCCCATCATCATCATCTCTGAGTCCCCCCTCATTGAGTTACTGCCTCCATCACTGAGGAGAGAGAGAAACACACACACACACACACTCTTAAAGATGTACATCACTGAAAAATATTGCTGGGATGGTGTAGGTCAGTTTCAGCCAACTACAGCTATTACAATTATTCAACTGTAATAAGTAATTACTGCCATTATTTACAATAAGGCAGTGTGTATTTGGGGTGGGGTATGATTGCACTCATGTACGCATGCTCAAACATGTTCAGTACATATATATGTCTGTTACTGAACCTTTTAGGGAAGTAGAGAGCAGCTACTTCAGGCTCCAGCTCTGTAATGTCGTCCAGGTATATGCCATCGGCACCCAGGTGTTGGCTTCTCTTTTCTAATATGAGACAATATCACACATCGTCAGTAGCAGAACTAAAAGATGACAATGAAGCATATCGACACTTTGAGATCAAGAAAATCCCTTGTATTGTTTGAGATAGAGCACTGATACCTTTCTTCTTGGATGGTGAATCAGTTCTTCTG
Source organism: Enoplosus armatus (assembly GCF_043641665.1). NCBI lineage: Eukaryota > Metazoa > Chordata > Actinopteri > Centrarchiformes > Enoplosidae > Enoplosus > Enoplosus armatus. The sequence continues at coordinate 19,578,956 of NC_092180.1, read as the reverse complement.
ATGGGACTTCCCCTATTCCCGCCTTCGTCAAGGTGATCAGGGAGGATCCTGGGAGACGATGAGCAGGCTGTTAAACCCTCCATCTCTGCGCACGACAGCCCGACACTTTCCACTTCTCTCCCTAAGGGAAAAAAAACACATTGGTGCATAAAAACAAACTCATGGGTCAGTAGGATATACTGATACATAAAGTTAGCATTCATTCTGCAATTCAACAATCACTATGATTACGACTTGAATCAGGCTGTCCTGTTGATTTATGGTCCATCCATGGAAAAGTAAACATGTCTCATTTCAGAAGTCAAATTTGCAAAACATAGGACCTCCAAAACATCACCACTGGAGGTCACTAAAGGGCCAGTGCTGCAAGTCTGAAAGAGAGAAATTTACAGAGACACAGACACTTGTAGAGAATACTTTGCACATTAAAAGCAATAGTGTCCTCCATATAACTACCTTGCTCTCCTCCAGCCCTGTCCAGAGTGTTAGTGGTTAGTCCGACCCTGGCTCCATTTTTGCTTTCTTCAGTGTCTTTGTCCCCACTGTGAGCAGGGGTCCCCCCTGGCTGGGGAGCATAAAGAGCGAGGGAGGGGGGTCCAGTGTCACTGATGGCTCTGAAGTGAGTGCTAGCAGACACAGGGATGGAGACAGTTGAGGCAGGATTTTGCTTCTGGTGGGACGTCAGGAAGGACGGCTGTGAGCGAGAGAGACAGAGATCAAACCTTTCACACAATATTTCTTTTTTTTTCTACCCTTACTTTCCTTATTTCCATTTCTTTCTCCATTGTGGGAAATATGCTTATTCACTTTCTTGAGATGAGAAGAATGATACCACTCTCAGGTCTGTATGGTGAACGGTTTACAGTTAGTCTTACAGACTATTTCCTATTTCCAGGTCAGGAACAGTACCTTCCTGGAGTCTCCGCTAGTTGGTCTTCATGCTAAGCTAAGCTAACAGGCCACTTACTCTTGCAGTAGCTTCCTATTCAACGTACAGACAGCAGAGTGGATACGTGTAATAGCAGCGAAATTTACAATACTAATATGTAGAGCCAATACAACAAAAATAAAGTTTTGAAATCTTAATAATATATGAAAGCAAGAGTTGAGATATTTTCTGCAGTGTGCGTGTGTGTAGATACCTGGGCAGCCTGTGGCAGCTCCCCCCATGTCCACAGCATCTCCGGGTTGTCTTTGTTCTGATTGGTTAGCTCTGAGTCGCTCTTTGGCGTTGATGACCGTGAATCATCGGGGCTGCAGGGAAAGTGACGGACACTTGATGTAAACTTCAAAAGTATACGTCACTAGTATAAAATAAAGCAGAAATGCTAATAAAAATATTTGAATAATTTGAATAATCTGTTTCCTTCATTGGTGCATTATTTCATTTCCAGCATTCAAAGAGGGTAAAATCGAAGGTGTTACCTAACAGGTGAAGAGAGGTGAGAGGTCTGCTGAGGACAAGAGATGGACAGGCCACAGAGCGGAGGGATGGAGAGAGTCTCCTTAATCACATTACTACAGGAAGACAAAAAGACACAGAAAGACAGACAAAAACAGAAAAAGAAGACAAGGAGCAGGAAAGAGTGAATCATGATTATCATCTACTAATCGTGAACACAGAAACTTTGTCAAAATGCTTAGCACAATAAGAAGAGAAAAAAGAAGAACTGAATAGAAGAGTTTACTAGACAGTCAAATAAGACAAGGATAAGTTTATCATTAAGTGTCTGTGTGTGTGGTTCGTGTCCAAATAATACCTCTGTGAACGGATCCAATCAGTGCTGGGGTGTGTGCGCGTGTTGGCTGTAGACCCCTGATCACCGTACACGGGTCTGATCATAAACACACACATGCAGGGAGATGTCAGTCATATACACGCGCACATTATTTCGAATCCTGTGCACACACCATACTTAAAATACACACTGTCCCCGAAAGTTCAAATAAAGTAAAACAAGTGATTTGTTTGCGCTCATAAAAATGTCCTAAAACACTTTGAAACACCAATTATAGTCCAATAATATCTCATCCTTACTTTGAAAAACTACTTATGAGACTGTTTGACTGTAACCACACGTCACAAACCAGCCTGAAATGTGCTTATCAAGTACAGTATGAAGCATGACAAGAGGCAGACACACATTCATTCATGTCTTTAAGGGTTTCAGGAATTTTCCTGTCCTGCCAAAGCTTGAAACCTCTGCACTAAGAGCCATTATTTCAAAGAAAGAGAGAACACTGTGGGAACATGACAAATCCTTGGAGTGCGTCCCACAAAGAGAGCTGGTTTTCAAAGGGCTTCACACACGTACGTAAACAGAAACATGCACACACATGCAGACTCACACATTAATTCTCATCTCCCCAAACTGTGCCAAAGCATACAAAACATGTAACACTGGTTTAAAGGCCCTGAAAACATATCAGCTTCTTACTATGAGTAATGGTTTCCTACTTTGAATCAGAATCTGATGACAGTTGGTGGATTGTTTGGTCATTGTCAATCAAATCTGAATAAAACCCACCCACACAGTCCTGATGAAGCAGGTTGGCTGAGCTTCTGAGTGTTGAACTCTTAATAAATAAATAATTACTTCCCTTAATTTTACTGTGATTGTTGCTTTTTAGTCATAAATATTTAACGTTACAGAGTAACACTTTTTTCAGGGGTTTTACGGGACACAGATGGTAAGCTCACATTTTGTTATGCAATCATTCTCTGAATTTGACAAGTTGCTCACAATGACAACATGCTGATGTTTAGCAGGTATAATGTTCACCATGCTCACCATTTCTCAGCATGTTAGCATGCTAAGTACAGCTGAGGCTATCGGGAATGTCATCAGTTCTGCAGGTACTGATATTTGCTTATAAGTGTAAGTATTGGACCTGATGTTGGCGCTAGATGATGAGTAAGGGGGATCACCAAAGTGATTACAAATCATCCTAATGTTTGTGCAAAATTTCACGACAATTCATCCAATAGCTGTTGAAATATCTCAGCCTGGACCAAAGGGAAAAAAAAGCGACATTGCCATCCATAGAGCCACACACACAGATAAATGGACACAATCCAATTTGAGCATTAACACAATGTCCTCAGTTTATAGGGCTTTTATTTGTATTCCTGTTCTTCTAATTCACGTGGTGCAAATGCACAAGCCCGTTTCTGGACAGCTGGAACAACCACTTACACACTCAAACTGATTCAAAACATAACCACATACACACAGTCTCTCCGCTTAAACACAATTAGAGAAGTTATTAACAGTTCATCTGTTCACAAACAACATTGTGACTGCTGACGACGGTTGTTTACCACAGCGATGGAACAGACTGACTGGTATTTAATAACCTCTCTCTCTCTCTCTCTCTCTCTCTCTCACACACACACACGCTCATTAAAACAGACAGAAACAAAAACCCATAAGCTCAGAAATACTGGAAATACTAATGTTTTTTTGCTTTTTCTGTCACTCCTGAAAGCCTAAAATGTTCAAATTAAAACACACAAACACAACAATCTACCATGTACACACACCTGCTGCCGTCACCCTCTCTCTCCTCATCAGAGCTCAAGTCAATAGTAAACATGTCTTCGTCCTCTGAGAACTCTTCCCCACTCTCCTCTCTCCTGCCTCCTCCTCCTCCTCCTCCTCCTCCTCCTGCCTCTGGCCGCGCCTTCCTCCTCCTCTTCCTCCTCTTCTTGGTCATCCCGCCATCACTCTGCTGCAGTCCCAGTGTCTGGACAGGAAGTGAGCTGCAGGGCATGGTGTCTATGTGATGACAGAAAGTAGCATGAAAATGAAGCACACACACGTTCACACAAATTCCAAAATGTGTTTTTTCCACAGGGCCTACCATGGTGACGAGAACTGCCCCTGCCCAGCTGGGCCTCCATTAACTGCTCCCCGGTTGACATGATGGGTGATGTTGCAAGGTAGGACGGAACTATTTCCTGTCAACAGAAGAACATGACATGATCCTATGAGGCCATCGATATGATCCAAAATCATCATTTACTTCTTACTCAAACTGAGGTGAACAGTATTTGATGTAAAATATTTGAAATTTGGAGAGAAATCACGTGGGAAAGTGAGTGTGAAGATAAAGTGGGGTAGCAGCAAGAGTCTACAGCCATGCTGGCAATTCTGAGGCACATTGGTACGTTGAGCTAAATGCACGGAAACATGCATTTGTTTAGCAGATACAAAGACTACCATGTTTACCATCTTAGTTTAGCATGTTAGCATGCTAAAATGTGCTAATTAGCACATTAAAATTAAAATTAAAATTTGACCTGATGATGGTGCTAGATGAAAAGTCAGAGGATCACCAAAGTGATTACAATTCATCCTGAGGGGAACATAAATGTGTGTAACATATTTCATGGCAATCCATGTAATAGATTACATATAGATAGTTGAGATATAGTGGACCAACCAACAGAGATTTCCATCCCTGGATCCTACAGCTAGCTTTGCTAACAAATATAGTATGCATTTTTGTTATTCCACAAAAACGCTGAGAGCAGAAACTGAGTGTTCATGATTGATGAAACCAAAACGCTTATTTTCCCCCATGCGAGTCTACATAATCTGGAGGGAATTTGGGTTTGAGCTCAGATTAGCAAAATCACAAGGATTTGCTCGTCGAAGTCCCCCAGCAATGACTATGCAAGAGAGAGAAATAGACAGAGACAGTGTGAGAGATGAAGAGATGATCCAGACAGTGCAGACTGACACATGCCTTGCAGTGCACGTGTCACAACACAGTCCAATTCATTTTGATGGGACAGGAAAGGGGGACAGAGCTCAGGGTGTTCATTATGGCAGGTCACAGTTCATCTGCTCAGAGCTCTAGCCTTGCTGGAAACATCCAACCCAAAACCACTTTTAATTCCTTTAAATGTTTTTGGATGCTTCATTCTCAACTATTTCTTTAAAAATTGGACGTGTTGTTTCTGTGTATACGATTTTCTGCACAAATCTGAATCTACCTGCATCAAAGAAGTATGTGACCTGATTTCAGGTGGACTATCCTTTGAGACGAACCCACTTTCCCCACAGGATACAGAATTTGTTTTTACACTGCAAAAACTAGATGACATGAGACTGAGATTACATTTCACACAGAATTTTAAATCCATGAGATCGGTCACACTGAATAAAAGTTGGTTATGAAAACAATTACACTTAATTTGTATGTTTTCACCTGTAAGGCACGTCAACATAACTACATCAAGATAAATTACACCATGTAGGTATTAAGAAATTCCTCATGTTCTAGCCTAGATTCATTTCTGCTGGAACATTTGATTAACGTTTCATGTGCAGGATATTTTTGCCAATACACAAGCCCCAGCAAATCCTCAAGTTTAACTTTACACCCTGAGGAGCAGAGAGGGAGAGAGTTAAAAGGGGGGTTGGGTGGGTGAAGCACAGAAGACTGGGCTCGGTGCCAAATAGTTTCTTTAAAATGTTGTTGATCTTTTTCCATTCAAAACGTTGAGATGATAAGGTAGACCGTTACTGAGAGACAGAAGAAAAACCCTAATGGAGGATGAGTAATTTGAAACTGAAACAGACCATATAATGTTTATTATCTGACAGTGTTTCATCTTGTGCATGTTTATCTGTGTGGAAGATACACTGTGCACAGTACGTGTTGTATGTGCTGTCTGCCTGTCTCGTTTGTCATGCTCCTCTTTCACTATTTGTATGTCTATCTGACTGTCTTCCCGCCAGTTTGGACAGTACTCAGATCAGTGACAGCCAGTTTCTGAGTGCAGTCTGTGTGCAACAGACTGTAGGTGAAGGTGAATTTGGCGGAGCTATAAATAGCCCTCTGGTGGTTTTCCACTCTGCAGAGGGAGAGAGGTATGTCAAGGAGAGGACTTGACATAAGGCCCAAACAGTGTGACAGACATGGTCGAAAAGAATTAGCAAATAAGGCTCAATGTTTGTTTGAATTTGAAAAAGAGTCTATGGCATTAAAACGTTAGTCTTTATTTTCACATCCATTAAAGACTGAGGCATTACAATAATCTAAAGAGCACGTATTGATTGATTGACAGAAAGGTTCCCAATCTTTGACAGAGACAGTAAGTAATGAAAGCAGAATTAGACCAACATAATCCATTGACATGATGTTTGTCAAGTACTTTTTCCTAATCTCATCTGTCCATACACAACCAACATACTGTTCACATTGTCAGGGACATTGTCACATTGTTCAGGACTCCAGAATGAAGCCTCAAAGAAAAAAATAACCAAGCATCAGTGGCTACTGAGTCACTATCGGAGGACAACAGCAAACAAGCGTGCACCTTCTGGCATCGAGATGAAGTCAAATAGTTGTGCTGCCATGACTAACTTTCCAGGGTTGTAAAATCCAGCTGCAGAAACAGCTGTGTGGTGTCTTAGCATTTGATAAGCTTCCAAACTGGATTTGCTGGTTCATATTTCATGCTCTAACTTTACAATGTAAAAACATCCTCACACCAAAGCAAGCCATTGCATTCTATAGCCAGGCTGCTGCTGAAAAAGATCAAAACCTTTCATTTCTAGACACATTTCTTTCCATATTTCAAATGTAAAAAATAATCCTTGGCTTACAACCACTCTATCGAGGTTATTAAACAAAAATGTGCGAACAGCTATGCTCTTAATACCCAGGTCTCACTGAAATCTTAATTTTTTTGGTTCTGTATGTATGATGACAGACTGTATGATGAACACAGGATTTTCAGTATTAAAGTGGAGATGAAATGGCAATGGCACTAACATCGTGACGTATTTCTGAGTGAAACAGGATAGGCAGGCGGGAGAGGAATTTCGTTGAAAAGTGGGCGTGTCATAACTGACGTACCATGCTGTTGCTTGCCAGCCAACAAATGAGTGTTAGCTCTGTGCTGCTAAAAGTTGAAGATTGCTTGATAGGTGGATGTCATGATATTATTGGTTGAAATTGGTTGGTTCAGCACATGTCATGTTTTGTTTTACAGGAAGAAAACATGATTGGATTTTGATGTAAGAATACAAAGACATTTTTTTTTGTTGCACAATATGACTGCGGGTCAAAAGGGTTTAAAGGGTCATTTCTCATTTCATCTCAACTTTGAAATATTTTGAAGCCTCCTCCAGCAGCTGTCTGACAGGACTCTGAGAGGACAGCCTCATGTTGCATCTCAGACTACACGAGAGGATGGGGGGCATGTCTGCCTCCCCCAGGCTTGTTTGGGCAGGAAAACTAGAGATCTAAGCCTGATAGTTAAAATGACAAAACAACATGTATTTGCAGATTCATCAGTAAGTGGTGAAATCACAGTTAGAACTACCACAATGTGAGAGGGAAAGAATTGAATGTGTTCCCTATGAGTCCAAGCACTGTCTGTATTCTAGTTCAGGCTGTACAACCTTCAGGTCAGTAAGTTATGTTCCGTCCTATATTTGTGTGTGTTTACCGACTCAGAGTAATGACTCTGTCAATCATCACTCACCAGCGTGTTCTCAGTCTCTTTGACGAAGAAGGCCTCTCCATTTTCTCCCAGCTTCATTTGCAAACTCACTGGCTCTCCATTAACCTCTATGTCCACCTGCAGGACAGAATAAAGAGTCCTTTAACGTGCTTTAAACCTCATTAGCGGGAATCAAACAAACCTTCAATTTGGGATTTTGTGTCAACATATTCAGTAACTTTTACTTAGTAGTTCTTCCACCTCTGATTAAAACTTGTGTCATCATCTCTTAGGAACTTGCTTTTCTGCTGTTGTCAGAATACAAGTGTGAGCGACAGCCTCTGAGCTCTCAAATAACCTGTTACACAAAAATACACTGCATGCAGTACAGTACAGTACAAGAGATAGAAAGAGTGAACGCATGAGGGAGGGAGCACCCTATAATCTCACCACTTTCTCACGGGACCGCAGCACGCCCATCTTGCCGAACCGGACGTGGAAGGGGGAGCACTGCAGGGAGCCATCAGGCTGCCGGACCACGATGACATCTATACACCCGGACAGTGTTGCAGGGTTGAGTCCCCTGTACAGCTCCTTGACCTGCACAAACACCTGGCCCGCCAACTGACCCACATAGTTCATGGTCTGCAACTGGAGACAGACAGGGAAGGAAAGAGGGAGGGGGAGAGTTATGGTTGATTTATTTTCCTACAAAGGCGTCTCTTTTGTCCATTAAATGAGGTTTTATTTACATTTCAGGCCTTTAACGTATGCAGAGCATCACACACTGGCAGGACAAATGACCTTTAATGGACTTATTGGCTGTTGGAGATCAAACTCTTGACAGATGAGACGTTATATGTAACCACAAGGCCATCCTGTCATCCTGCCACAGTAAAACACATTATTGATCCACTCAGTCCAATTACTGCCCACTCACGCAAGCTAACTTAGCAGATGTTTGGCAGGTTGCTGAAACCAAACAATGACAGTTTTCACATTATTTTCTAGTCTCATGGTGTGGTATTGATTGATGTTGGTGTGTGGGTGCATGGATGTGAAAACATTCTTCTTTTTAATGTCTGTTGAAAACAAAAATCACTCTCAAAAGTGCCTTTTCCTCTCTGTAATGCAATGCTCCATCGGGGACAAGAGTAATCATGTGGTGCTGTGCCAGTCTCTGTGATCCACAACCTCTAATGCTCTCTGTCTAGAATGCCAAACATGGCCCTGGAGAGAGCCGCCGACAGGGAAATGCATTCATTGGGCTGCGAGATGGGTGGTTGTTGATTCGGGGCGCAGAGAAGAGAGAGAAGAGTAAGAAAATATATTCAGCGTCCAGGAGAAATCAACAGTATTGATTGAGATAATAAGAGGGAAAGTGAGGAGAAAAGAAGACAGGAGGAGAGGAGAGGGGCTGAGAAAAAGAGTGAAATTCTGAAGGAAAAGAAAAGAAACAAACAAAAGCAGAGGAAGATGGATGACTCTAGAGAAATAGATAATGTTAGTTAATGTTAAGAGGAAATTTGGGGAAGAGGGAGGGAAAATACTTTATTTAGCTTTAGTCTGCAAAATGACGTATACACACACACACACACACAATATGTGAGATCAGCGTGTCGTCTGTGTAACAAACTGTCCCTTAAAATCTCCACCTGCCACCTGTTTGTGCTGACTCAGTTACTGGCATCCTCTCTGTCTCCCATCACACACACACACACACACACACACACACACACACACACACACATTGTTACAGCGTAGGGGACAGATGGCTAAATATTTTAGCAGACCACGTAAGAACATTCTAATGACGTTAACATGATTTGTTAACACCAATTAATTACTGTGAATCACAGATTGGGGCTCTTCTGCTCTAATGATCCAGCATTACTGTTGTACATCACAGGCTAGTTCTGACCGGCCTGCTATGGCTACACAGCACGCTACAATTTAGCTGTTATTAAACCAATGAATACACTGTGTCCAGACTGAGCCTCATGGCACCTCTGCTTAAATCACATCAAACTAAATGTGGGTGTATTTATATAAAAATGTCACATGTACTTAAAAATAAACCTATCATCACAGAAACAAACTGTGGTGCCTTTTGGATATTTTTGAGGGGTCAGTTAATCCAAATGACAAGAAACATATTTTCTAACTAGAGCGATATCTAGCTGTGCAGACAATTGTGGTTTTCCTGGGGACGATGTCTTTCTATTTTTAATTTCTACTACAGCAGAAAGTACATCCAATTGTTTGAGGTTTGAGGTGGCAACAGAAATCTTAGAAGAGACATATTTCTAAAAACATGGACAAATAAAAGCAAAACTACCTGCATGGCTAGATACCACAGGAGTGAAAACACAATATAAATCGTCTTTTGGGTGAATGGACCCTTTAATCTCTCGGTGGGACTTGAAACTGAGAACTGGGAGTGGGACTGTTGGACAATGATAACATAATTACTTGACCCCTTTTTCTCACTTGTCCCTTTATTTTCTTTCTCTCACAAACACACACATGCCACAGACCTAATATCACTGTCAACATAGACCACGTGCAAACAGTTGAACCATTCACTCACACACACACACACACACACACACACACACACACAACCAAAGCCTTGCCCAGTCTTCCAGGAAATCTCTGTTTAACAGCCAATCACAATGTTTCACCATTACGTAACAACCAATCACAAGACAATTCATAAGGTCATTCGTTGTCATTCAATGTAATTGAATTTCTAGGAAACAACACATCAAAGCCCACAGAGATATTAATTAATAAAAGTTAGTCAGTATAAAACTTCACTCTCACTACAGCAAAGACAGCGAGACCATAAACCCGAGAGACAGACAGAGGCCGAGGGACTAACAGACAGATGATGATGTGAAGGATTATCCAATTAAATCAGTTTAATGTGGCTGGAGCAGCAGTCTGACACTCTGGGATTACTGACTGTTACAACTAAATGGCAACAAGGACAGACAGAGATCATCGTAATTCATTATAGTACATATTTGGTAAAGAGAAAGAAGTATATATTTATATCATGTATAACCTTGTCCCCCATGAATTAGCAGAAGGAGGCATGTATATGTTGAAGCTGAATAACAAACGAGATGGAGTGAAATATCTGCATGAGGTTGATAATTGGATCGTAGTATCGTGTGTGGCCTGTGAGGCGACATGTAAACATCTGCACACGGGGTGAGGCTCTGCAGTCTGCACCGCAGCTCTGCCTTCATTCAAACAGCCGCACATTGTGACACGCAAAACCAACGTGAAGGCACACGTCCGATCCCATACGGAGTACACACTGAATAAATGGCATATTATGATTATTTGATATTTCCCTTACGGCGGGTTACAGTAATCTACAATCCAGCAATCCCACTTACATTATTTATTGATGTGTCTCTTCGCTCCGGGATCTTTCCGCCATCCAAACTGTTCCTCTAAACGCCCGCTACAGTTTTAGTCCGTTACGTGTCCGTCATCAGATCAAACATAGTCGGTAACGCGTTCCTCACATCTGATCTGGGATCTTAAGCTCAAGGCTGCTTCGCTATTTAAACCGCAGTGAAGCGATTCCTCCCACCGCCACCGGACTGCAGATACGGAGCCGCCCGATTGGCTGAGCCGGCGGCGACGTCACATAATATTGACTCAAATTTTCCCTCTTAATAGGCTGGCAGTTTTGTTTACGATTATATTACTGTGATTTTATACTATTTATGTATTGTACCCTTTATGAAGGATTAATAAATTGTATCTAATGGCTTTTTTAATGGTTAATAAATAATATAAGCCCTTTTTGGGTTGCCATGTTGTGGCTGTGTTTATCCTCATCCAGCATGACACTTGATTTGTCGTTTGTCATAAGCTTTAACTAATCAGGAATGGACTGTTTGACCTCTGACCTTCTGGAAAAGAGCTGCAGGGCATCTGGCTGCCTTATTACCTAGTGGCACCTAATTCATTTTTTATTTTTTTTAATTTATGCTGTTTTGATATAAATAGTAAACAACATGTGAACCCAGTTACCCAAACGACATACTATGAAATACATAGCAGTCTACATAAGGCAAATATGACAATCTTAGATTCCACAGAGTTGGTTAATCTTAAACAGCACATGCAGAGCAGCATGTTTTAAGCCATACATTTCTCCCTGTGTATGACTGGGAGAAGAGCACCAGTAAACAGGCTCTTGTTCTCTTTCTAAAGAAACACAAATCTAGTAAGTGGAGCAGAGGAGACCAGAATAGCAGTGACATTCAGGCGGCTCGAAGGCATCTGTAGTTGTGCAATGTACTGACTGTGTCTCAGTTTTCAGAAATGTAAATCTACCCACTTGCCCTTACACATCAAGGCCAGACCAAGACATTGTTGGCCTGTTCATTATTCTCACTACGTTTTGATTCCCAAATGGCGGGCTTTACTATAGCATATTTATTATATATATTTATTTTTGTCCCCCATATTTTTTTTTATATCTGTATTTATTATTTGTATATTGTTTTTTCTTTAAAAACAAACAAACTTCTAATTCTTATTGAAACAGTGCTGTCTGCTGTGTGTTTCTGCACCTTTCTGACTTTGCTGCTGTGACGTGTAAATTTCCCCACTGTGGGATTAATAAAAAGTCTAAGTCTAAATCATATTAAGATTGTAAAACTTACACGTTTTTAACAAAAAGTAACATATGCAAGTTAGAGTTATTGAACTGAAACCCCATTAACTGCCACTCTGAATCTGCAATATTGTACCCTATCTATGTGGAATAATGTGGTCTTTCAGTTCCAGGTTATCTTCAACAATATATATATATACAGTATATACATTAACCTGGGAAGCAAAGTTTTTTTGACACAATTTACTGGAATAGTTCAACATTTTTGAGAAATACTCTTATTTGCCTTCTTGTCAATGGTTAGATGAGAAGATTGATAATCCGTGAATATGAGGCTACATGCAGCAGCAGGTTAGATTAGTTTATAAAGACTGAAAACAAAATGTGCCTACCAGCACCTCTAAAGCTCATTAATTGACACGTTATGTGTCATTTGTTTAATCCGAAACAGATAACAGAAGTGTAAAAATGCCATGTTGTGGTTTTATGGGGGTTATGTGCTCTTTCTTGGCAGGGAACAGTAACTTCCAGGAGTCTCCTCTGGTTGCCATGGCATGATGACGACAAGATGAAGTTACTGTGCCTGGCCAAGACATAGTCTGGCGCATAACCCACTGTTATACCACTTTTTACATGCCGGTTTTTGTATTGATTAAACACATTTTAGAGGTGCTGATAGGCAGATTTTGTTGTTTCCAGTCTTTGTGCTAAGCTAACTGGTGGTATCGATTTTTTCATTAAACCCATGTCTATAAAGTGTATTTCCCAAAATGTCAAATTATTCCTTTAAGTATAATACTCTTTTTTTTTGTCTGTCAAAAACAGCAATTTGTGGTTTTATGTGTGGTCAAATGTGGGACTATTTCTTGGCTGGGAGCAGTGACTTCCTAAAGTCTTGTCTTTACCGTGAGGTTGCCAGGCAATAAACTAAGATAACCTGCTGTTGGCTCATTATGTTGACAGCTTAGAAATTTATGGGCTCGAGACAGAGAGCCTGAGGAGAAGGTGTCTTTGATAACGGACAAGTAACATGCATGATACATGTACCGTTATCAGTCCCCTAAGCTGTTGTACTGTACATTACATCACATGTGTTCCTATTTTGTATTAAGATACAGTATGTGTAACAGGTAGAGTTCTCATGGCACATGTATGTATTTATGTATGAGGGGCCGTACAAGCCATAATTCATTCTGGCCCTCTCACATAGATACATTCTCCTTTCACATACATATATTATAGATCTTACATTTAAAATCAATCTACTCACATACATATATTGTCACTTTTACATATGTATATACTTGACACTCACTCACTGCATGTATTTTGTCTCATTTTTTGTGGTATCCATCACTTTTACTGACACAGGAAGTTCCTGCTTAAGCAGGAAGTCACTCTCAAACCAGTAAATACATGTGCAAGACTTGCTCATCTTATCCTAACCTGATATTAAAAAGCAGAACAATACAATGATGCTATTCAAATTCATTCTGTTTTCTTATCAAGTGCAGTTTTCCATTTTTGGAGGAATTAGCAATGAAAATGACATTAGATATGTTTAATAATGTCTTAAAATGTACTGAATGAATGCAAAGAGAAGCTATAGATTATTTTGTTTGAGAGGCTGCATGGAGAACTTTGTGATCACATTCAGACTTTATCTGGATTTCTGTCAATCTCAAGATTTATTGAAGATTCAAGAAATACTGAAGCAGTCAATACATTAGAGTCCTTGTATGGATGTCTTAATTTTTGCTGACTGCTTATGAAACCAGACAAAGAACCAGGTCTGAGCACAGTCATGTCCTGTTCCCTCGACCTGTCATGACTGGTCATCAAGGCAGACCTCGATACAGCATTTCAGGAGAGCAAACAGACATAGTGTTATCAAACCAAACTTCCTTCGCGGTAACAATAAAGCTAAAGTTATAAACAAACACAACCGATTTATTTCCACTTGACATGGGCAGAAAATGATATAAAATGATACCACTTTCAGTGCTTCTCCTATCTGTTATTATATGTTCCTGACCACTGTAATCAGATTATAGTAAGATTATGTAAGGTGCTATTGCCTGACCTCAGATCTGGACACAGAGTTCCCACTTTAGAGAAACAATCACAACGTGTCTCTCCTCACAGACTCTCCCCTGGCTGCGTCTCATGGCTTTTTTTTTTATTCTTAGAACCAGCCCTGAGTTACACTCACATCCAACATCCCACTGTTTGCTTTTCTAGACTTTTTTTAGAGAGTGCTAATACAACACAAACACAGTGACTTTCTCAACATGAGAACACTGACAGAGAAGTATATTGAGCATCTCTAAAGGAATAATGTCTAGAGAGAACTGGGTTTTGTTTGTGTGTGAGCATGAAACTCCCATCACAGCCTGTGATACAGTTCATGACTCACACACACACACACACACACTGCACCGGGCAGACGGAGAGGGAACAAGGAAACACGTGTTGGGTTTTCTAAGAACTGAGTCATTCATCAGGGAGCCACAAGTAGCCAACTAGAGGGGGAGAGGGAGGGGAGAGGGGGAGACAGACTGAGAGAATATGGAGAGTAGGCTAGAGAGAGAATTTGCAGAATGTTAATGTTTGTGTGGACGTGTGACTGAGAGAGAAGGTTGTAGAGGTGTGACTGAGGAGAAGAACTTGTTTATTTACTCCATTGTGCAGGGTGATCATCGGATCAGGTGGATTTACAGACTGTTTTGCAGTCAACAAATCTATATTCAAAATCTGACAAGTCTTGTCATGGATGACGCAATACATGGATTTATAAATGGACAACCAGAATAACAATTTATATTTAATTATATTTATCTTCTATCTCTTTATTCTGTCCCCTGCTTCACTATTTTCACTTTTATCCTTCCTAAAATTGTTTTCCCATTTAAAGAAATAATTCGACATTTTGAGGATATGGATACTGTAGTGTTTGTATGGTAAATACGAAGCTGCATCCAGTTGCCGGTTAGCTTAGCTTAGCATAACGACTGGAACAGTTAGTTGAAAATCCACCTACCAGCACAAATTAACATGTTATATATTGCTTGTTTAATCGGTACAACCAAAGTCAGGCTAGCTGTTTCCCCGTTTCCCGTTTTTATCCTAAGCTAAGCTACCTGGCTGCAGCTACAAAGTCAATGCACAGAAATGAGAGTCTTCACATGTACCTCTTGGGAAGAAAGCAAAAAAACGTACATTTCCCAAAGGTCAAATTATTCCTTTAAGATCGTAATTAAAAGAAATACGCAGTAAATATTTCTGGACCCGTCAAATGATGGCTGGTCAATGAGGTCTCTAGTTCCTACCTTATTTAATTTTTAGTGCATCACATTGGCTGCATGTCTTTGAATTCAACAGGGGCATCATTGAATTAAACAGAAGCGTATTTAAGTGTTAAGGAAATGAAACTGCAAACACTGACACAGACTTGACTTCTGGAATTTCATTCATTACAGCACATGTGTGGCCATGTGCTTTGTTTGTTTATGTGGGTGGGTTAATATTTGCTCTCTGCATGCATGCACTGTATGTGTCCCTGTGGGCATGGACAGCATAGTGTACAGAGTGTATAAAGTGTCTGTTTACAGTGTGTGTGTTTGTGTGTGTGCTGGCTGATATGTTCCCTATCACTCCAGCGATCGCCCTGCTGCAGTGTGTTACTTTATGTCAGACACGTGAGAGGGAGAGAGAGGAAGGAAGAAGGTTGGTTTGCTGAGAGAGGGGAAGCCTGATCTCTCCCAGGAACTCTCACTGAGGTCAAGAATGCATTCACTTCATCACCACGGAGACGGGGGTGTTTCTGGGAGGATGGGCTGAATGAGCCAATCAGAAGGCTGCCTGAGCCACACATTACAACTAAACTGTACAACCCGTCCTACCAGACACCCTCCATGGCCTCAGAAAAAATCTGATTAGTTTGGTTTCCAGAGCCAGACATGACTGGTTAATGCTGTAATACCACTGCCACCTACTTTGACCTGAACAACAATGTCTGACATCTGACTGGAACAAATATCTGATGTATTAGTGAAAGAGCAACAACGTTATGAATTGAGCCTTAAAAAGGACATACCTACCCAACTCTTATCTCATTGAGACAAAAGCACATGCTGTTGAGAAGAGGACAGATATAGCAAATCCTCTTATATAATGTGCAGTAGTTGTCACATTCCAAGGTTTATTAGCATCATAAATGAGTCATCATTTTGTCTATACAGTGCATACGCATGTTGTGTTGTCTTTAGCAATACACAACAGGCTGTGGTGAAGCTTCTTGCAAGAGGCTGCTAACAATAAAGGTTTCCAAACTATATGTGTACATCATTCTAATTAGAGCATGAAGTGCACTATGTAAAGATGTCTTCCTGAAAAATCATATTGACTTCTATTTAAATTGTAGTGCCCAATAATTATATAACAATTGAAGCGTGTGTGTTTTATTTACTGGACTTGAGGATATTTTTGCATTCTGAAATTTTCATGCCATAATTGATTAAGCTCATGATGCACCGCCTGACAGCATGACGGCCTAAAAAACAAGTTTTACATGTGGTTTGAGGTTTCAGAAGGTTTGTTTGCACTAATCATAAAAAATGGAGCAAAATGGAGCAAAGTAAACTTGACACACAATACAGTCTGTCCCTCCAAAAAATCTTTAAACATATGAGAATATAGCACCTAAAACTCTGAAAACCATTAGCACATATAGACTTATCTTGACATATCTTGACACAGAGCAACAGAGGGACAAAATAATGGCAACAGAGAACTTTACAGTTAAAGATTAACTTCAGGCAGACATAATCTAAAGGAGGAAGAGGGAATGTGGAGGTGCTGCCTGAGCCCACAGAGCCACTCTGCTCTGCCCCCCTGCACGGTGGGACTATTATGTAATGGCTTTGCTAACTGTGGTGTAATATGCCTTTATAAGTACCTATGTGGGCTTGAGGTCATGCGTGGAGATATGAGCTGTTGATCTAGCACATGGTTATACTGCACACAAACACAGACAAAAGCTCACATGTGCAGAAGCAGCACACACACATACACACACACACACACACACACACACACACACGGAGAGCTGGCTGTTCAGCACATGGTTGTACAACAGAAGAAAACAAACAAAGACACACATAATATCCCAAATACAAACACACACACACACACACACACACACACACACACACACACACAGAATAAGCATGTTATTTGTGTTTGCGTTTTTAAGGACACTGTCTAGTTTTCTAGGAAAGTAACTGAAGACCTTCTGACCGGTCAGGTGGTCCCTCCTCACATCCATCTCTCCCTCATGCCTCCCTCCATCTTCACACTGGTCAAAGTTTTACAATAATGGATAATTTCAGTAAGAATTATTTGGTGTTAAAATGCACTCCTTGGAACTAGTCTCCTCTCCATATGAAGGCAATTCCATTGTTTGCCTTAGAAATGCTTCCACCTTTCTATATATCTGTTATTTAGCTCACTTCAGCTCAGAAGTTGCCACCACAGAGTCCTGTCTTACATGGGTAGTCCAGGCCTACTACCTTCTGCTGGTTGTTTGTAGTCTAGGTATTTTTTAGTAGAAACAGTCCCGCTACAGGTAATGGTGCTTGGGGACCTTTTATGACATAAGTAATAGGATAGTAATACCTATAGAAAAATATAAATTGGTTAGGACAATAGGACAAAATAATTGCTTTGAAATGATAGCTCTAATGTGAGGATTTTGCTTTCCCTTTTCTTTTTTTCTGCTCAGTAATTTGGGATGTATTTGGGATTTGGACTGTTGGTAGGACAAAAAAGACATTTGAAGACATCACCTTGGTCTTTGGGATCAAACTGGCATTTGCTGACATGTTATGAGGTAAACGATTAACTGACTGATAATTGAATTAATCAATTAATCGACAATAAGTATCCTTATTAGTTGCATCCGACATGCTATACATCTATTATTATTATACATATATTAACATTTTAGTTTTGTTACCCAGGACCAGCTGTCATTAGGGCTGTCATCCTCACTGTGGCTGCTGAAGTCGTGCTCTTCCTCTTCTAAGTGGGTCATGGCTCCATGTCGCACGATTCACAGTCCTGAGCAGCGGTACGGACTCTTCAGTGAGTCTCAGAACACAGGCAGGATATCTGAAGGAATCCTTGTGAGTGGTCCAGATGTGTGATGTGTCAAAAATCTGTGAGTATTTGTTGTTGTCTCTTTCCTGGTCAGCTTTCTCTAAAATCTTTCTTGTCTTTGTCTAACACAGTTACTTCTTGACAGATGCAGAGTGCTGTCTGAACTCTGAAGATCCTACTCTACTGATTCTGATTATATCTCTTCAATAGCTCTTCTAGGTGGTTCTGGGTGAGTCCTATGACTCTTAAATCTGTTCGAGTGAGGAGCTGCTGCTTGTGTGACATGCAGTGAGCATTTTAGACTAAATTTATCAACAAGTGTGTTCTGGGAATGGACGACATGGAGGAAATCTGAGAGGGTTCAGAGTATCTGGACTCTACTGCTGCTTCAGGTGGCCGTCTGACGCCACGATGTCCACACAAACACAAACACAAACACACAGTCCAGCAAACATACATACATTGTGGATTTGTGCTAATTGATGACTTGACTTGAACATTATAAATTACACATGAATGAAGGTTTTCCCATGTTTTCTTTTAAAATACTTGAACACCGTATTTACATGTAGTCTATGTATGTCCTATCTGTTTGTGTTTTTATGGTGTGTGAAGAACTTACTTTGCCTGAGGACAAAAAAGTGGTTATTATTAATCAACAAGTTCTGAAATCACTTTGCATAACACAGACACCGGAGTTTCCATGTGAGGACCGGGGAAGCATCTGAGGGCAGCAGCGAGGAATGTCATCGGAGGGTAAAGTTTGTCTCTCTCCCCTTGTGATACTTAAGCTAACAGCAAATGAAGACTTTGGGGGCTCTGTTTGCAGTCTCAAATATCTCCTGAACACTGGCAATGCAGGACACAGCTCCGCCTGATGAAGAACAATAACCTTGTTGTGCACTTAAAGTCTGTTTCAGCTTGGCTGCCTTTTTATAGAGTAGACTCAAGCAGGTTTGGCAATATGGGCCAAATTAATTTTGAGAGACAGACAATAACAGTAAGTGTGCAAACAGACGCATTTATTAAACCCACCCTGGTCTTCAGACTGCAAAGTATTTTAACTATTCTTTATCTTTATCTATTGTGAAGTTTGGTGTGATCAGTGTAAGTCTGTTCAGTTCTGTGTCTATGGACATAAAAACACACACACGAAAGAAATGTAAAATGTCTGTACATTTATACAATTAAAGGCATACAAAAGTGTACATTATGAAATGCTGCCAACACAAAGTGTTGTTGCGTGTCTTCAACAGTTAAAATCATCAAATCATCATACAGTCTATGGAGCATAAAGCGTAACAAATGTTCTACAGCCAAACAGAATACCTTTTCTTGTACACAGTTAATAAGTACTTTTTTTTTACATACTGCAAATCTGACAAAATATATTCAAAATATTTCATATGTAAAAACAGACAAGCAAAACACACCTCTACTAAAACCTCCTGATAAAACTGTTTGTTGCCAAAAATCGGCTACCATTGCACACAAATGATTGTGTCTACCCTTTTTTAAAGCTTCTTATATTGTGTGCACCTGCAAAGAAGTGTGCAGAACACTGTGATATTGTAATAAAAACTTCAACACAGCTAGACCTGCAAACACATATGAAGAAATACAAATGCAGAACCTGCAATTACTGAGACATCTTTCTCCTTCAAATGTACTGTATGTGTCCTTTAACCTTTTCATCACCACACTACTCTACAATGGGTATATTTTATTTTAGGACAAAAACGTTTCTAGTGGTTACAGAGAAAGTGAGTTATGGACTGGTGCATGTGTTCATGTATTATGTTCCACCCACAACGTTCCCAGTGGGTCTCACAGGTCTGGGTAATATGCATAGTCTACTGACTGCATTGTCCATCAGAACCTACGTTAGTGCGTACTGTCATGCTATAAAAAACACTCCAGTACGTTTCGTCTCTTTGGCAATTTCTCTTTGATTTCCATCTCGACTGTGACTCTTTGTAGCCCACTGTAAACATGTGTTTCAGTCATATATGTTTTCCTGTCAGGAAGAAGAGAGGTCTGTCCTCTTTGGCGTTGGCAGTCTGGAATTCATCGCTGAGCCTGAACCTCCACTCCTCCTCGAGCTCCAGCCTGCCCACCGTCTGCCTCAAGGAGCTACGATCTGCACTGATGACACACAGAGTCGCACCTACAGGAAGGCAGACAGGAGGGAGAGAGACTTTAACTATGACATGGGAATCATAATAACTTTTGGATGTCATCATCACCATAAACGAATGAGATCGTGGTTCTCTGTTGGTGATTTATTATTTCCACTATCTATAAAAGTGAAAAACATTTGCTCTTTTTGAATGTGTCTCAGAAGAGTGTCTTATTCTTGTTTTGTGCTGTAATGCAATTTTTCTTTGTGCTGTAAAGAAACTAAACAAATGTCTTGTCCAGTTGGTTTCACTGTCAAATGCAATATAACTGCTCTGCTGAGGTGTCCGACCTCTTGGTCTTGGTGATGGTTTTATCAATTAATAATAATGCTAATGTGAGAACAGGCGATACAGACAGGAAATATGACTAGGGAGAGGGGTATGACATGCAACAAAGGTCGCCCGCCGAAATTGAACCTGCAACGTTGCAGTTAAACAGTATGCTCAAAAATTCATTATTGCATATGCACCGCCTATAACACACATATGGGTATATTTTTTCATTGTCTGTATTTGGTCGGCCTTTGTACCTTTGAGGAAGGTGAACTTCTTGAGGAACCCAGGAGTCACAAAGGAGTCAGCAAAACAGAGGAGAAGGCCACTGAACAGCAGCCCTGTGGTGCTGATGTTTACAGAGTGAGGTCTGGAACTCATGAAACACACCGTCACCTGCAGGAGGCAAGAACAGAGTGACTTTTATATACTGTATGTTGGAGTTTATGGGTATATGAACCTATACTTCTGTTCAGAGGCTTATAGTCCATATCAAGGTTTCAGTCCCTCTGCCTGCTTGTGTGAGTGTGTGTGTGGGTGTGTGCTGTCTACCTCAGGTCCCAGGTTGAGATAACAGTCCACAGACAGGACAGGGTGTGTGTAGTTCTTGGTGCTGAGTGGAAATAGCTTCTGGCTGGTGTGTTGGAGGTATTTTTCCAGGAGGAGCTGAGCTGGTGTAGCCAAGAAAAGGTGCTTGCTGTCTGGGGCACAGATGTACTGCGAGGGCCCCACTGAGGTGGGAACATCTGTCATCTGGAGAAAGTTCACAATTTTTTTAATAACCTTTGTTGCCATAAGCTTTTTTAACTAAAACCTCTTTCATTAACTGTTACATGCATACACAGATTCATAATTATGCTTGCTGGATCTTAATTCTGCTCTGTGAGTCATATGTGGTTGTGTTTTCATGTGTCTTCAGCATCTACCTTGGTCTTGATAATAAATGTCCTGTATCCTCCGATGGCGATCTGCTTCTTCATGACGCTGAAGCTGTTAAACCGGCAGACGAGCAGTCCGGCGCTGTGTAGCCTCAGGGTGAAGTCAACATCGTGACAGGTGAAGCGGTTCTGGTCATACTGGATGTTCTGACTCCGGTCGACGTTGAGGAGGAGGAAGTCATGAAGGTGACCTCTGGAGAAGGGTTCCCTCTGTTTATCACCTGGAGGAAACAAAATAAATTGCAACTTCAGATTTATTTCAGTCATAAACCGGAAAAGTTTGTTTTGCATTCCACTTTATTACAAAAGGAATTGACATGTTTCTCATTGTTATTCATAACTGGCTAATGGGGGCTTGTTTAAAGATCTGATCTATAGCTTGGAGCCAGTCATATATTAAACATGCATTAAAAAAACATATCTGTAAAATCTTTGAGATAAACAAGCAAACACTGAAGAGATGAAGACATAACAATCTGTATCTGTAGCTGAGATCTGAGGCATCTACCTGACTATTTCAAGGCAACTTCCTAAACATGCATTGTAGCGGTTTATCATTTTGAAGCAGTCAACAACAGCCTTGCAATAGGTACCTTAGTGAAGCTTATAATGTTAACAATAATGTTTACAAAGACTGAAATGCTGTCAAAGTGGTTCTGAGATCATGATCCCTGACCTGTGAGTCCGCGGCTGCTCCACTTCCTGATCCCGCATAGTCCGTAGTGGGCCAGGTCTGGACAGGCCTCCATGTGCTGTAAGACCTGCTTCAGTGACACAGCATGCTCCACCGGACCACTAAGGACAGCAGAAAAAACAAACAGCAACTACGTTAAACCCAACTCTAATAAAATGAATAAACATAGTCTTACTTCTAATACAAGTAACAGCTATTTTGTCCTACACACTTATTTGTATAAATAATGAGTCTGTATGTACTTGCGTGCGTCGAGGTCCACTGCGTTCCACATAACGCAGGAGTCATCAGCCAGGATGATGAAGGGCCAGACGTCACTTGCTGGGCCCCCTCCCTCCAAACGCCGACTGCGCTCCAACTCCAAGTTGTGATATGAGAGCTCTTTAATCAGGAAGTGAGCAGCACCTGCAAGAAAATGGGAATCATATAATCATACTGAGTGTGTCAGTGTAACTGCTAAACATGCCTGTATTAAAAAATCTATGAAACTGGGGACTCCCTACATATCTAACAGTAGTAGCAGTAACATACCTATTCCAGCTCCATTGAAGACCGTGGGCAGTACCAGCATGATGTGGTTGGGCCAGTACTTCTTATACACAGCCATCTCATACTCTTTGACCACCAGGATATGTAGATGTGAGGCTCCATCCATAGCATGGTACAGGTTAAACAGGCCGTGCTCATGACGACCGGTGGTTGGGGTGAAGATTGGGCTCTTGATGCAGTCTGGGCCCTGGGGAAGTGGGAAAACAAATCAGTGTAAAGTGTAACTAATGAGGAAATAATGCAAATTACAACACCTATATACATTTAGACATTTCAACACAATCTTGAAAAGGCAGAAGGGAAGGGAATACCAGAGGAGGGATGATATGATGTAATCAGATGTTTTGCGCCTGGTGCGCTGGTCAGAGGTTTTTTTAGTGCTTCACAAAATTGACAGAATATCTTCTCAACAGAAACCTGCACATATTTTTTTAATGAAAATAAATAGGAACCACTGGGCTACAGTAATCCACAAGGACAATATGAGCCATAGTCTAGCCTGTAGCACCACCTAGTGGAGCTTAAGGGTGTTGCACTGTGGTCAAACATGCAAATCACCACTTAAATGAAATGGTAATGTGTTGAGGGATTTGTGTCTGGCCTAGGAGGGATTGAAATACAGACTGTTATCTCCACATTTAAACGATTATCATGCCTCGCCCCTCTGTATAACAACCGGCTTTAGGTTGCAACAGCTACTTAAGAACTAGTTATTTTCTAGCATAACCCGGTCCTTATTCTGCTTTTTTTTAAGATTATTTTTTTGGGCATTTTGCCTAATTGACAGAGATAGAGAGGAAAGGTGGGAGATAGAGAGAAAGGGGGTCATTCTCATTCTTTGTGAGCTAAAAGTGAGCTACAGGGCACCCCTGCTTTATCATTTGTCACTCCGTACATCAGCATCTGGCAAAAGGAAATGCTAGTATTTTGAGATTCAATAGTTCAGGATTTACCCAATCAGAGGTGAGAGGCAGCCGCATGCTCTCCAGCTGGCCTCCTGGTTTGCTGAAGCTGAAGTAGTGCTCTTTAGACTTTGGGATGATGAAGTAGAGCTGGATATCTTCTCCAAGCAGTAGATGGGTGAATGTGAAGGCATGTAGTGTGGACTCATACATCTGAATACAAGATTAGAGAGGACATACAACATCACCTGTAGCATTTGCACTTCAAAAGCAGTGTGTGAGTGTCATTTCTCAGATTGTGTGTTTGTTGTTCTGCTGACCTGGTATCTGGGGTTGAAGCCCAAATACTGGTGACACTGTTCACAGTGGTGGTAGGTGTTGTAGGCTGCATATTTAGACAGCTTGATCCTAGATGTCCGCCTACGTAGGTACACATCCTCCTGGCGCATGGGGTTTCCTTGGACAGACAACAGGGGCAAAGACAGATTAGGACGATAGCACAATACACAGGTAACTTTTAGAGAAGATGAATGTTCTGTGAATATTGATGTAGTTGTGTGTCAATATATTGACTTGTATGTGTATGTGTGTGTCATCTGTGCCTACCTTCAGCACTGGGCTTATATCCAGGGCTGTAGACAGAGCTGATGTCATCATATTTGGGGTCATGGATGGTGTAGTCAAAGGGCATTGTCTTCATAATGTCTGGGTTGGGCCAGGGAGCATTGGGTGGGTGGTACTGCACCCCCTCCGCCTGGGCACCTAAATACACAACACATTCACAAGTGTATGCATTACACATGAGTTCACAACAGTGTGAATATTGAAGATTAGAATCTACATATCCTGACAAAAAGTAACGTGTTTAGAAAACCTAGTCTCGTTACTTTACATAATGTAAGTGAGAAATGGTGGCCACTGCTACAAATATACTGACTGTAGTTGATGTCTTCTTCATCGTAGATATCCACCTCCATCAGCCTGATCAGCATCCGAGAAAGAATACCCAGGAAGTGCAGGTACGCTCCTGTCTTACCCACCTGCCCGCGGAAAGAACAAAAGGGGAAATTAATGTAAATGTACAGCATAGCACGAGCTTGAGTTTGAATAAACAAAAGAAATTAAGACAGTAAGTACCTGTGGGGGTCCACTGAGCAGCAGCCTGCGAGGGTGAAAGTTGTCGCTTCGTCCTTCAGTGCGATTGCTGCTGTCCATGTGGTATGAACGGGGGACTGTCCACTGGCGATAGTACAGTGACTGTTCTGTACATGTCATCATCTTACTCAGCAAGGGCCTGCACATGAAACACACAGCTCATAATTACATTTCTCCTAGTGAGACTTTTAGTGTCCGATCATTCCAGGACACTTTTCCAGGTACTGGATGCACAAAACTGTGTTTTGTTTACATTGGTGTCATGTCTTCAAAACTACTACTGCTAGATAGCTTTAAAGGCATAGCAGGGAGACCATCAGACCACCACATTTTTAAGGTTTCAGTTATGGTATACCCTGGATGTTCTGTGAGAAAATGACCCAAATAATTAAAAAGGTGGGAGTCAAATCTATCGATAGTATATTTTACTGTACGTGTTCAAATAATGCTAACTTTGCATAGCACTAGCAGTCCTTGGAAGTTCTAAACAGTGTTAGCATCCTGTGGTGGATAGTTTGTCTGCTTGCAGTGGTGTGAAAATATGTCAAAATATGTTTTACCTGAAGCTGCTTGCCCATGCGACAGACATGTGTGGCAGGAACGAAGTACATCGTGGAAGCCCGCTGCTGTCACTGGCTGTGATAATATCGTAGAGGGCGCGAGGGAGGAGCACAGAGGGCGGGCGACTCACACACCGAGCCCAGGAGCAGCTCAGATGAGGAGAGGAGGCTCGCGGGGACAAGGAGCCAGAGGAGGTGGATTTGGAGTGCTGGCGACGAGACTGGGCAGGGGGAAGCGGTTGAGGTTGTGGGTGGGGTATTTGCATCTGGGAGAGGGACTGGTGGTGGGGAGGGGTTTGAGTGTAAGGTTGGAAATTTGTTTGAGACAACGGCTGATTTTGACTCTGAATTTGGGGTTGTGGATACGGAAAAGATTGAGACGGGGGCTGGTGCTGAAGTTGAGTCTGTGATTGTGAGGGGGATTGTTTTGTGTCCATGGTCCCTTTCTGGACTTTTGGAGAGGTGGTGCTTTGGGCAGGGAAGGGATCTAAACCTCCACTGTCCTGGCATGACTGTAGATGCTGGCTGGACGACAGAGGGGAGTCCCCTGGAAATGGAAGGAGAAGAAAGAGAGTAAGAAGAAACCAATAAATGAACCACCAAATCAGTTGAGATATCACATTTTAATGTGCATCTCATCTCACCGTTCTCCTGTCCCTCCTCCTCCTCATTGTCAGTACTGCTGAGTTTCTCTGCATCACTCTCCAGCAGGTCACTTCCTGGTCCAGGGTTGTGTGGCAGTCGTGACTCCGCCCTCACTAGATAAGCAGCCAATCCTAGCTCTTGTTCGAGTGTGGTACGCTGAAGGTAGGAGCAGCTTATCACTCTAAAATCACAGTACTTCAGTGACCTGTGGGCAGAATAAGTTCACTGTTTATTACATGTATTATATCTTCTGTGCTTTCCTGCAAGAAACTATGGCTTTACACTTTTTTATCAAGTAGTGAACGCTAGGTACATGGAGGGTTGGGAACATGGGAGTTATGATGAGAACTCAGTGTGTGTACCTGGGCAGTGATTCCCCCAGCGGCTCAGCTCCAGACAGGATCAGGATGCAGGGAAGGGCCTCCAGCTCCAGGTAGGTCTGAGGAACCCAGTCAGCATCCTGGATCTTCAGCCATGTCTGCAGGACACATACACAAGTACAGAAAACATACAATTTCCACAGTCAGTCTGTGTCTTTTTATTTCTCTACTTGTGAGCTCATCTGCCCATAAAATGATTTATCCTGTATTTCATGATGCTATGAACTACTACCCCACCTTGATCTGATCAGTGAAGCTCTGTCCAATATTAAGAGCTTGGTTAGGATTCCCCAGTATGATTTCAAAACTCTCCTCCAGACCCAGCTGCCTCCTGACTCTAGACAGCCGGCGGTGGGCCCAAGCTGCCAGAGCCAAAGAGGGGATCCGCAGCAGGACCATGTGACCATGGTGGGCGGGACATTGTTGGGCAGCAGTGAGCAGTGATTGTACGATCTCCAGGGTCTCCACTGAGGTGTGTTTGTGGAGATTGTGGGAGCCGCTGATTCTGCTGGAGGCCGCCATCAGAGCTACGCAGTAATGTTGGATCAAAACTGTAGTCCGGATCACAGCACTGTGCAGCTTAGGGAACCTGGGATGAGAGAGACTGTAAGGGCCTCTTGCTCTGTTTTTTTGTGTAGGCCTCCAAGTAATTAAAACTTTTTTGTGAAGTGTAGGGTGTTTGTGTAGATTAAACAAGTGTGTGTTTGTGCTACCTTTCTTCCAGGGCAGATGCCATGCTTTCAAAGGAGGAATCATAACGCATCAGAGGCAGGCTGCTCCCTGAACGAGTCGACTCTAAAAGCTCTGACACACCAAAGTACCGCGTCCTCTCGTGATACAGGTCCACATCCTACACACGCAAACAGACAATGTTACGGGTACGCAGACATTCAAGTGATTCAAGTGTAAACTCCCAATCAATCATGTCTGTTAAACTCCAGATGTGTGTGTTAAATATTGAGTGTGTATCACACACAGATGTCTGTCTTACATTACTGAATGCAGAAGGCCAGTGGATCTCGTTGTAGGGGCTGATGCGAGTGTACTGTGTCTGCAGAGCGAAGGGGAAGGAGGTGACGTGGAGAATTAGGATGTTGGGAGCATCTCTGACCTGACGGGAGTTTAACAGCTGGTCCACCAGACCCAAACTACCATCTGAGCTACTGCAGGATGCACTAAATGAGAGACAGAGACAAAGACAGAGAAAGAGAAAACACACTTTATTGCTTTGTTGATTCTCTTCTTGTACCAGGTTATTGTATTGATGGAAGTGAACACAGTAATCATTCTGCATCACTGATCTCTATTTTCTCTCTCACACACA
The DNA here is from genome assembly GCF_043641665.1 of Enoplosus armatus. Taxonomy (NCBI): domain Eukaryota; kingdom Metazoa; phylum Chordata; class Actinopteri; order Centrarchiformes; family Enoplosidae; genus Enoplosus; species Enoplosus armatus. The sequence continues at coordinate 19,551,090 of NC_092180.1, read as the reverse complement.
CCTGTTAATGTCCCAGTGGGCGTGGTCATGGACCAGGATGTAGAGTGTGTAGGAGTTGCTGTGCGCTTCTTGGATGAGGCTGTCAATTCGTGCCTGAGCGCTCTGATCCATCTTGACCACATAACGCTCAGCATCCCGTTGAGACAAACACTCCTGGTCTAAACCCCCAAGCTCCTGAAGGACACCTGAGAAACACAAAGAGAAAGAGGGTGATACAGGTCAACACATCATGTTATAGGCCTCCACACAAATTAAAATTATTCTTCTTTTCTCTCCTTTGAATAATGGATGAATAAAGTAATGTAGATCATGTAACTAACCTGAGCTCCAGAGGTGGAGAACAGTCTGCTGAAATGTGACCTCAGAGGGTGGGACCAGGATGAGGAAGCTGACCCTGTCGAAGGAGCCGAGGTCCAGGTTCTGCGTGCTGGAGTCTGCTATGGCGCAAACATGGGACAGCAGCTTTCTGGCCACTGCAAGCTGGATGGGACGAACCTCACGCCACTCTACAGAGTATTCTACACATATACAAACAAATATAATGTTAAATATAATGATTGTCCTGGTCTCAAGTGTGCACATTTGCTGGCAAAAGGAGGAAGGAACATAATAATACAACATAAGTAAGACTTAAGCAAATGGGGGGTTCTAACTTGTATGATATTAGGTATTATGTGAAGCTCAAAACTATGAAATAGTATGGATTACAGCTTTGGGAAAACCTGATGTACCCAATGCATGACATCTGCCGGAAGAGAACAGCTAATGATCTCATCCAAGCACTATTTCATTGGGTATTTTCACACTGTCTGTGTCTCACCTGAACAAGTGTCTTTGGGACTTGAAGCTCTCTCTTTAGGGCTGGGCGAGTCTTTTGAACACTGTGTGTGTGAATCCTTTGGACTGTGTGTGTCTTTGGGATTTTGTGTGGTTTTGAGACTCCTCTCTTCAGCTGATTCCTGACTACTGGATAAGGGAGATGGCTCGTCGCTGTCCACAGTGGCACTATCCAGCAGGGAATCCAAATCACCATCTGAGAAACAGACACGCCTCATGTTACTGATTTATGACTAAAACACACATTAGTCTGCCTGTACTTCACACACAAATGTGCATGTAAAAAAAAGGCAGACACACCTTGTCCGAGGGAATTGCAGTAGTGGATGAGTTCCTGGGCAACACCAGTGGAGAGCTGGTGGTTGATTTCTTTCAGACCCTCGCTGGGAGAGAACATAGTCTCTGCTAAAGCACGACACTGATGTTTACCTGCAACACACACACGAAAATACACTGAATTAAAATCTGCTTCATTGTTTTTGTTCAATTCTCATGACAACTTTACATTATTCACACATACACACGCATATAAAAACACAACTCCCACCTGTGACCACCACACAGGACTGCGTTTCCTGTCCCAGTGCAGTGACGATAATGACCACGTAGTTGGTGTTTTCAAGCCGTCCTTCCATTAACCTGCTGAATGTTTGCTGGATGCCTTGAGCCAAAGATCCGATCTGCTCCCCTAACACCACCACACCCTCTCCACAGGACGATGCAGCCAGTTGGGCGAGCCAAGGAAGCTGGCTGGGGGTCAGGGGTTGTTGGCTCTGGGGTGGTAAGGAGAGATGCTGAGGGAGCCCAGGTAGGGTGGATGGGGTCTGGAGACAGAGTAGAAAATGATGGGCAATTTGTTTATTTATTCAGTCTTATTCTGTCTTGTCATCAGTATGTCTCTCTGTAATATGCTGCATGAAGAGGACATACTAAGCCTGATGTGACGGGAGACAGAATAACCAGAATAATCTGGGGCGTTAAAAGGAGTTGGGAATTTCCAGATCTTAACGTCTCCTAAATGTCTGGAGCATAATGTGTGCGTAATTGTGTTTGCTTATTTGAATGCTTAATTTTCTTTAGTTATTTTCAAACATAACATTTGATAATAGGAGACTTCTCAGGTGCCTCATCTCACCTCTATGCCATAGTGCCTCCCTTGGGTGGCTGGTGTTTGAGGCTGCTGGTACTGTCTGATCTCGCTGAGGTGGGACTCCCTCCATGACCTCATGAATATCTGCTCCAAGTCCTCTATCAGGGGCACCTGGTCGGGGCCTTGGAAAAATATAGGTGAGAGACAAAGAAAATGGTAAATGTGGTGAAGAAGAATTCCTTACAGGAGTTTTAGGAAATATGGTTCATTAACAGATTAACTGTTACCCTCTCTACCTTTTTGTGGCCATTATGAGGCACAGCAATGACATCATGAAATATCACTTGCCTACTGAACTGTGTATGATCACAGTTTTTATTCTGGAAGAAGGTTTTACACTCACCTAGCTGAACAAGGTAGTAGACTGTGAGTAGAATCTGCATCTCAGTTGACAATGGCTGAATGGGTGATGGTCCATAGTGCTGGTAGACTCTGGGGAGTGTCTGGGAGCTCAGGTAACAACTCTGGAGCAGAGAACTGACAAGCACTTCACTGACATTGCCTGTCAGCTGAGGGAGAGGGCCATGACCTGTGTCAATGACAGTAAAACAGATGAACACAGTGAGGCTCAAAATTAGCTCTCACAAACAAAAACACAGTTGTCTGGGGCTGTCATCTTCTGTTTTTATTATAAAAAGACTTAAGATACATGTTAGATTGTATTTTGCTGTTCACAGGTGTGTGTGTGTGTTTGTTTCAGTTACTATACCAAAGTCTTACACTGCAGCAAACCCAAATAGAGACCAGTTGCTGTACAGGATCAAGTGACGGGAAAATGCAGTTCTATCTAGGGATAGGACTACGCGATGGGAGGCACAAAGAGCAGCTAAAGTGGAGGAAAAGACAGGAAATGACAAGATGGGTGGTTGGTGAGGTAAAGGGCAGATAGGTGAGGAATGAGAAGTGAAAACAGAAATAAAATCAAATAAAGCATGAGATATAAGAAGTGGTTGAGGGCATAGAAGATGGAGAGGGAAGGTGGATGAGCTGACAGGTGATACAAAGGGGTGAAAAGGGTGGAGTGGAGGGGATGAGGGGAGGGCAAAAAGGCAGAATAACAGCCTTGGGTGTTGGCTGACCTCTAACCTGTGAGGAGCGGTGAGCTAAACTGGCCATCTGTTGGGTGGTTACTGAAAACCTCACCTTTTCAAGTCCAGAACTGACAGCTGGGTGGAAAATGATCAACAAACACCAGCTAGTCAATAATGACTTTGACTGATTAGATAACTCTGTCACAGCTGTAGTCGACAACAGCATGCACTGTAGGTGTGGCAGCATGTGTATGTGTGTGTGACTGCTGAAGAAAAACAGAGAAAGTGCATTCTATCATAATACCATCTGACCTTTAAAGATGACAGGTTGCAGTCTGCAGGTGTGTAGCAGCTGATCAGGGATTGTTACAGACAGCCCGGGGGGAGAGAGTGGGGTTAAGGACCCCTGCGATGAACTCAGCGGGGCTGCAGTCTCTGGAGAAAGCACAGAAATACATTTACACAGAAATGCTTCATGAAGCAACAGCATTAAATAAATGTCTCCAACCACATCATGTTTCTCCCTTTATCTTTTCTGTCTACCTATGTCTCTTCTCCTCTTCTTACCTGATCTGGCTCCATTTGTGATGACAGAGGACACGGATAATGTTGATAAGGCTGATGAAGATGGCGGTGTCTTCACTGTGCTCTCTGGCAGACTGTTGGCAGATGACTCAGGCGACCAGCCCTTGTGCCTCTTTTTTGGAGGTCCAGCATTTGAATGTGGCCCTGCAGGATAAAAAACAAGATCATATAGCGTATTAGCTTAGATGTTTGTAGTTTATGCTTTTAATGTTTACAATGTAGAAACTGAACTTGCTATCAAGATCTCTTTTCTCCCAGTTTTTAAAATTACAATCTAAATTTAGTTGCTGCTCCTGCTTTAACATTTGTCACTGCAATTTAATTTGTTAAGTAGATTTCTTTGTTGATTATTTTTCACTTTTTTCATCGTCACATTTTTCTACAATTCAGTTTTCTTTGGGAACGAAGAGCAACTTTTCTAATTGTAATAACCCACAAATCAACAGACATACGCTAAATTATGTTTTAGGATGGACTTTTGACTATTGACACAGTAATGGGAAACAGTTGTATTTTAGTCATACATTAACCTGTCTCTTCCTCTTCCTCTCAACGTTCTGTTGAAATGCAGTAACAGGGAGACACATAAAAGGTCCACTTGTTAAAAGGGCCATGAGAAAAACAACATCTACAGGAAGGAAGCTTTTCATTCAGCGAGAAAGCAGGAAAAAAGACGAGACAGAGAGGGAATTTTACAACCCTGGTTAATAGAGGTGACAGACAGAAGGAGAGGGAGGGAGAGAGACAGAAAGACAAAGGACAACCCCCAACACACAATGCAGCTGGCTGGCTCCTGTATAGCAGGGGTGTTATAACACACACACACACACACACTGAGGCCGCTGGGCTGCTGGTGGTAGGAGCTTTCCCTTTCAGAGGTGTGAAGAAACCCATGAGAGGGGCTTAATGACAACAGACACAAACTGACCACATTTACATGCACACAAGAAGCCAGATAATCTGCACATTAGATGAGCAGCAACAGTCTGAAAACTTTAAACCCCAGTTTGCAGGCAGTCAGTTAGTGACTTATCAGATTTCTTCACTGACCATGTTAGTTTTGGCATTTTTAATATTAAGATAAGTTAATATTGAGGAAATGATTTTGTTATATTCAAAATAATCTCATTCACATTTGTTTAGGTTCAAGAAGTAGATCTTATGTCCTTGTGCATAAGTAGCAATAATGTCAAATTTAGTGTCACCGGAAGCTGGAACCGAATGCTTATTTTATTTTGGCATTTATTTATTTGATAGGACAGTAGAGAGAGACAGGTAAGGCAGGGGAGAGAAAGAGGGGGATGACATGCAGCAAAGGACCTCTACCAAATGGTAGATCTACTGGGGTGCCTGAGGAAGCATATTTAATATATCTCACTGGTGTAATATTGTCTGTGCCATTTTTATGGGAAAATGGGTATAATTTTGTAAGATAGTGAAAGACAGGTAAGGGCTGGAAAGTTTTTTTAAATATCTACCCTAAAACCCCACACAAACATCAAGTAAAATAACAATTATTCACACAGGAAATGATGATAAATAAATAAATGGTCAAAAAATCCTTCCAATGATGAGTTCAACTGTTATGTGAACACCTTCATCTTCAAGGTTTTCACTCTCACATTGATGTTGTAATTGGAATTAAGCACAACTTGAAAGACATGTCAAAAATATGTCAATCATTCAAATGACATGTCATACATACACATCCTTCTGGATATTAACTGGATTACAGAGCTAAAGTCACCAGTGTGCATAATCTGTACCTGAAGCTGAGGGTCTCCCAGGCCCTGACTGATTTAAAGGCGGCTGGGCGGTGGAGGGAACAGCATGGTTGCCATTTGTCAGCAAGTGGGGGTCAGCTATTTGTGGCAGACCAATTGGGTCCACATGTGATCCTGCTGTACAGATAGATAGACAAAAATGAATTAACAACATTAATAACTTACTTTCTGTTTCTGTAATGACTACTTAATGCCTTCTCTCTCCGTTACCGCTTGTTTAAGTGAGATACAGACAGACAGTCTGTCAACAACAGTTTCCACTGCCATTAATGTTTAAACTAGAGTCTGGAGTCTGACACAGTAAAAAGACTTCTTTCTGAAAATGCCAACATGGCATTCTCAGATTTGATATTCAAGTGTGTCTACATTTCTGTGTGTTTGTGGTGTGTTACCTGTGTAGCTACCAGGGGTGTGTGACGGGTGAGTCAGTGCCATGTTTGATGGCTGTTCATCGGATGTCACATGGCCTTCTGAGAGACTGGACCCAATCTGTCTCATCCTGCCATCTGAAACCCACAAAGACACACAAACTAAGTGATTTGATAGACAGAAACTTAGTGCAGATTATTGCAATAACGTATTTGTTGTGCGTGTGTGTAAAGATGTATGTGGGCATTCATATGTGAGAACTCTGGAGAAAAAACAGAGGCCGTTCCAAGAAGTACGTATAAAAAAACTAGTTAACTGAGTAAAACCTGGGACCCAAAGTTAAGCAAAGTTATCCAGATAACTCCTGTAACGCTGCTTCTGACAGATACGCTCTGTTTCTGTTTCAATCTGCAATGAACACATTGTACATATGTTTCTCCCTTTTCTCCTATTTCAACCAAAGCAAGGGTCCAGGAAAGGTTATCCAACCTATGCCACTGACAGTGACCCTTCCCAGACTCAGGTCTGACACTGCTTTGCTTTGGTATCAAAAACATTAACATCAATTTGTTCTCTGACTTCTTTTACACTGAAGTCTTAAGCTTCACTATTTCCCTCCCAAACAACAAGAGTAAAGAATTAAGCAGAAACAACAGGATAAGGTTAGAAACATTGAGAGAACACAATGTCTACAGTGTCCTTTCTCAAAGGCCCCTTCACCAGGTGGTGTCCTTTCACACCATTTCAATTTGATGGGTTACCTCCAGGCTGTGGCCTCTCTGTACACTCTGTCATCTCACCTTTCACCTGTCCTTAAGGCTTAACTACCTGTCCATCTGGTCAGACCCTTACACTCATAGCTTCCCAATCAATACAAGTCAGAGTTTTAGACTTCTGTACAACAATACAGGACCTACATTTAAGGGATCTATCCTAATGCATGACTTGTGCTTGTGGACTGGTGAAAGTAAACTATTTTAACTCTCAACTAAAACAACTATATTAATTGTGCAGAACAACACTTATATTCCAAATTATGAGTGTGATAAAGACGTGACTCTTCCCAGCATGCATGCAAGTATGAAGGTCTTTCCTTTCAGTTAATTAACTCATCCATACAGTCATCTGAAAGTGGCAATGTTTTTCATTTGCAGTCTCGCCTAGCACAAAGCAAATAGCACACAAACCAGATCCACAGTGGTTACCTTCATTAAACTAAAGACAAGCTTTAAAATACTAGGCCACATTTTTCTTTTTCTTTATCACATTAGAATGTAATTCATCATTTATCAAAAATTATATAAATTAGACAATCACTTCGGTTTCCAAATACAACGCATGTATCCATCTCTTACCGTGTCCCCTCCAGCAGATGGGAGCTCCTTTGACCAGCACGCCCTGGTTGTTTCGGTACAGATGGTACTTCAAGTGCTTCTGTTTCTTAGGCTGGGTGCTGAGCTTTAGGTTAATGTGATTGGAGAACTCTGTGAAATAGCGAAAGCCTTTCTCTCCACAGCCCATACAGTTCCCTGAGAAGCCTGGAAAGAGCACACATACAGAAAATGCATGATTACAACAGGCTGTGTTTCATGTAACAATCTCGATGATCAACTTATAAGGAATAGTTCAACATTGGAGTTTTGTTAGGAGTTAGAGTCGGGGTGCTGTTTCACTTTGTCTCCAGTTTTGATGCTAAGCTAGGCTTACAACGTCCCATCTCCGTCCACATCAATTTTCTCATCTCACTCTTGGAAAGAGAGCAAATGAAGGTATTGCCCAAAATGGTGAACTAGTCCTTTTTTTATTCCTGAAAGTTGACATTTTTCAACAGCCTCCTGCCTCACCCAGCAGTGCGTTGTGACCTCGTTCGTCTGGCAGAAAGCGGCGGTCCACGGCGCATACCAGCAGGGTCTCAGCAAGGGAGGGGGACTTCACCCCAACCAACATGAACCCAGGGGGCACATCCAAGGGGTCTGATGCCAGCGAGGTCAGACGCAGGTCCCTGCCTGCCTGACAGAAGCCTGTGGGGAGGAAAAGATTAGTAGTGGTACCTTTTCTTTGACTTTTAGATTACGCTTTTTTTTTAGCATAAATAAGAAGAGCCACACTCACAAAACCACAGAACTGACCCCTGCAAATTGTGTGACTACATATCCAACAGAATGAACCACCAGTTGCAGCGCAAAATCTTAGTAAATGTTGCCCTGGGGGTGTATGTTTTTTAGACAATTTTCTGAGCATAAATATATGTGTGTATGTGTACAAACCATCTGTTGTGCAGCATCCCTCAGGTGGGGGCTTCATCTGATAGGGTGTTGGGGGGCTGTTAGACTCTGAGCCATCTTCATCGTCCTCATCATCATTCTCTGTACGTCCTGTTGGCGACATACACAAAAAAACATACAATTCCAATGGTGAACAAGTGTGACAAGCAGATACAGATGCAATACAGATGTCAGGATTCAAATAGGAGGAAATTAAGTCTTTTGCTAAACTAGTTATCACACCTTCTCCTATGCATCCATGCAACCCACCGTCATGTGCCAATGGCTGCTCTGTCTCAAGGTATAGCTGTGAGAAGACAGGTCGAGGCACTACGGTGTTCGACCTCAGTGAGGCCTCAATGGAGTTATGGAGGACCTCCTCAAAGCGCGTGGTCCGCAGCTGGCCCGCATAGGAGTTCCCCATTGGTGTCCTGCAAAAACACAGTAACCTTGTGTTGGACAATCAAAATATATTTCCAAGTTTTTTGCAAGAAAAACTGAATTTAGTGTAGAAATTTCTAACCAACAAGATCCTTTGGAGACAGAAAGGAGAAATAATAGCTATGACCGTAAGACTCTGTATGTGATAAAAGACATTGAGCGTCTGGTGTTTACACTTGTTGAATCCCTCTGACAATGAGAATAAATGTACTGCTTAATATTGTCAGGTCTGAGTCACACACACACAGTAATAGACACATTTATGCACCGATGAAAAGAGACACACACAGACCCACACATACATAAACAGTGGTTACTAGTGGATGGCATCTGTCCAGACAGCATGCCATAAAATCAGCTGCAGTGACAGAGTCAGGGCACCCTGACCTAGACGCTACTCCCTCCCTCTTTCTCTCTGGTTCGCCTCATCTGCTCTGGAAAAGATGAGAGACACCCTGAAGAAAGCAATTTTTTCCATGTGCTTTTTCAAAATGTGCACTGAAAACTGTTGTTGTAGTTGTTAAAGTTGAAAATATAAAAAGATGATTTGATCCCATTAATCACGTTCACGTTTTAATTATTGTTCTAAGTCAGTGTGTTCAAGTTATTGTATTAGTTTTTTAAATTTAATTTTATGTTCTTATTGTACTTAAAAAGTGTGTTAAAGAATAGAAAAACATTGAAACATTTTTGAACAATGCACTTAAAAGGAGTGCTGTATGATTTGTTTGTCACTGTGTCATACAAGACACCTCACACACTACTGATGAGATTTTGATAATGTGCGTGGAGTAATGCATGTCATTGTTTCAATCCTCATTTTCAAAATTAGAATCATATCTTGTACATAAATAAGATGCTGAATGAACACGTAATAGACATGGACTAAGGCATCTGGGCAGAAGAACATTTTTGTCATACCCAAAGATGTGTTGTACTGCAAAAAGAACTGGGTCAGTGAGGAGGGAAATAACATGGTTGGATTGTAAACACCAACTTAATCCCCCTCCTCTAAACCTTTGACTGCCCATATGCTGGCTGCTACACACACACACACACACAAAAAGGTACACATGACTGGCTGACAAACTTGGAGGCATGAGACTCATTGACCAGTCAGCAACCTGCAGGTCGGCTTAATGAGAAGACTAGCCTCAGATTACAGACTTAAAGCTGTTTGGGTCTTACACTAAAGGTTAGCTTCCGATCAGAGTTAGGACTTTGTCTGTTTCAAAACCATGAGTCTTGTAACCAATGGCATTTCAGGCTACGTCAAAGACAATGTAAGTCAAACGACAGATTAGATTAGAGTTTTTAATAGATGAATTAAGCTTTCTCTGTAGCCAAAGTGTTGCATTGCATCTCTTGACAGCAAAAACATTCATATTTGCCGTTTAATTTGAAAGTTAAAGGAAAACTTTTTTTGCAGCCTGGGTCACGATTTACGAAATGGAAATCCTTGAATCTGCTCTTTCAACACCAAAAATTAATCTTCATTTTCTATGTGGCTCCACATTTGTATGACTTCTCAATTGTGCTATATCCAGACTTTGTTCCACATCAGAATCAGATCAGATCAGAATTCTGATGTGGAACAAAGTCTGGATATAGACTTCACATGGAGTGCTTGCTTAATGTTGATCTATGAAAGCTTTTGATAAATGGGTTAAGATTGAATTCTGCAGTATAGATACATTAGCCAAAACTACAAAAGCAATAACAAGAGGATTGGATTTGTTTCACAGTTATAATGATGCCACCCTGTGCTGCTCATATATATTCAATAAAATGATGAGGGATGTACAGTAGCAAAGGATTCAGCATGGCCATCCTCTGTGGTGAGAGACACTATCAGGAGATCACATTAGGACTGAACAAAGTTATTATTTCCCTTTGAGGTCTTGTTCAGATGAGCATGACATACACTGCACTTTTGATATTAATAATTGTGGAATTCATTTATTTTGTGGATTTGCTTTTTCCATGACCTCTGCCAAAAAAGCGCAGCATCAGCTGCAGATTGTACCAGCTGCTCTGGTTGAGATTTTCTGCCCATTATCAAATAAAGTCCCACATGTTGATGTAAACAGGCCATTCTCCTCTTGAAAGTCATGTAGGAGATGAACACAAACACGCAAAAAAACTTACTCTCCCTCACCCACTCTCTCACACACACACACACACACACACACACACACACACACACACACACACACACACCTTACCAGCCACCTTCTGCTTCCACACTTTCATATGTAAAGAAGCTGTGCAGACTTTTAAGGCCTTGCACCACTTTGTAGAGAGACAGAGGATGGAAGACAAAAAGCCCTGTCATAACACAGCCGGCGCTGAGAGGAAGTAATCACACCTTCTACCAAAGAGCAGACTGATCTTTTTACAACCAGAGAGAGAGGAGACAGGGAGGGAAACAGTGAGAGAGGAGATGAAAGCAGAGAGGTGTACTCCACCTTTTATTGAATCCTGACCAAAATCCTAAACTTCTGACCAACTGGTGATCAAATAACTAACTACTGTGGGCTTAAATCTGAAGCCATTTTATATGTTGCATGGTAGAGCTTTTCGGCCAAACATTAATTTGGATCAATATAACATCAAAGACAAAATGTTCTGCAAGTATTGATACAGTAAATGCAGGCGTGTCTACTATGATGTCAACCAATGTGCTTTAAAATCTAAGGGTTGCAAGGAAGCACACAAAGGAACCTAGTGCTGTGATTTGTATTGTTCAGTCAAAATGTCCATCATAATCTCCAGCTGCACACTCTTTCAGTGTTACACAGATCCCAAATTTAGGAATATCTGTTCCTAACATAATCCAGAAGACCTGCTGCACATAGAAGAAGTCATGTAGCAGAAATGACAGAAATAAGCAGAATGTAAAACTTTTAATGACGCTTTGTTGATCTTTTCTCCTCCCATCTCCCCCTCCTTCCTCTCTCCCTCATGTGGAAGTGGGAGATCCTTTCATCTCCCCCCCATACCCCCCCCCCCTCTTCTCTGTCTCTGTCTTTCTTTCACCCTGGGGAGAGAGACACTATTGTGGTGTTTTATGACCCCTTGGACCCCCTTCCCACCACCAACCTCAAACACAACACAACCTCACACACACAAAGCTGAAGTTAGGATCCCTTTAAACTCCCCTTGCAATCCACAGATAATACTACCACATCATAGCTTTTATACTAAGTATTTTTACACTTTAAAGGCGTATTTAACAAAATATTTATTAAGGATATTACTGATTCACTGATTCTTACTGATCTAAGAAAGACATTTATAATTTTTAACCTTCTATGATGAAGTAAAATGATTTGTTAGCATCTTAGTGCATGCTACTAAATATATCTTGCATAGAAGAGATTTGATGTAATAGATAATGCCCCGACACATCATCTATCAGGCCTGTATGTCATTATGTCCTGCTCAACTCCTTGCTTATATATGCAAACCCACATATACGCTCTCTGCTTTGAGGGCATGGATGTATTAGTTTGAGGGATGTCTCATGACCGCAAGGTCAAAGGTGAGTCCAGATAACAATGTTTAATTAAGACTTTGATGTGGCCTATACTTCTCATACACAACGCACACAAACATATGCGGATGCACACACACACACACACACACACACACACACACGCATACGTACCCACACACACGCATACGTACCCACACACACGCTCTCCCATGGACTCAGGCTCAGTGGACACAAAGGGCTTGTCTTGAGGGGTGAAAGGTCGTCCTGGGAGAGGTCAGATAAGAACCCCAGGCTCTTTCTCTGCTGGCCAGGCCCACATACCAGTCGAACACACACACACAAACACATGCAGCATCCCTGCTATTCTTTCTTTCTGTTCAGCCTGACAAGAAGGGTTGCAGTCTCCAACCTCCACCCCACCCCACCTTCAATAGCTGATCATATTACACAGTCACACACAAACAGAGACACACACACACACACACACACACAGGCATGCACAGTTGAGTGAATGCATACATACAAATATGCCCAACATGCATATAAACACACTATCAACAGTGACTGTTCTTGAGGGGTGATGTGTGTGTGTGTGTGTGTGTGTGTGTGTGTGTGTGTGTGTGTGTGTGTGCGAGTGAGAGAGAGATAAAGCAAAGGAATGTCAAGCAGTGTCAGCTGGTCACTGCAGCATCTCTTTCAGCCCTGAACAGTAGAATTAAAAGAGAAAAAAACTTCCTGCTTTGCAGATGCTCTGTGACCACTGACCCACAGCAACACATATGCAAAGGGATGTCAGTTGTACACACACAGTGGACCCTCAGATGGGCTCATCACTGACCAGTGACCCACATCAAATGCTCTCATTCACAGTTTGCTCAACAGACACTGGATCGATTGCCAGCGAGCCAACTGGCCAACTGCTCAGGCAACCCCTCAGCCAGCCACACAAAACATTCATCCACACACACACACACACACACACACACACACACACACACACACACACTGAATTGGCCAGCCACTCAGCTAACCTGTCAGCTCTGCCAAAACACAGAATTTCCAACTACTGTCCTGCAGGCACCCTCCAACTAATCTTTTACAAACAATGACTTGTACATGCCTATATAAACTTAAAAATGTAATTACAACTAAAATGTATCCAGCATGCTATAACAACACATGGAAAACATTGTCAGCTGTGAGCAACAGTGAAACAATACAGGTAAACACACGGATATGCTGTCAGTGTGTGTACAGTACACTATCTGCTAGAGTTAGTGTAAAGAAATGGCTGGAAGGCACTACAAAGCTCCAACTCTCCCTGAATATTCAACGTCTGCTCTGCCTGTTGGTTTGCTATCATGCTCCACGTCCTTGAGCAGTTTCTTTTTTTTTCTTCTGCTCTCTCTATCTTGCACAACTCCAGGGGAAACTTGTGTTGTCTACAGGCATGCAAATCTGGCTGGAAGTGTACCTTAGTATGGTTTCAGCTGCAGGAAAGGTGTCACAAACATAGACTGGATCATGAGGTGAAAGATCCCCATCATCATGAGTTACATCATTTTAAATGTATTTAACCTGTTATGAGCAGTTGACACAGAAGTACACATGCACACACTGTCCAGTATACACACTGCAGAAACTCTATCTTTGTCTCTATAAGTTTTTTTTAAAGTTTTCAACACAAAGCACTGGTTTATTTAACAGCCATAAACACCAGGGCCAATACAATATGATAATAAAACAATATTAAAGGACTTTTTAGAGAAATGTTTTAACAAATATCCTAATATAACAATTTCCAAGACACCAGTTTATCTGTTGCACCTATTCTGGTAGGCGACATATTGTACTGCCAAGTTGTTACACACTGCAGCCTAAAAGTTTACAAAAGAATCATACAATTTGTTTCAGAAGGGAAATTCACAATGTAACAACTATAAACTTAGACGGTTTAGGTTGCAGCCAAAATTGCTTGACCTAAATATATATATTTTTTAAATACAGGAAATTAATTTAAGAGCTGCATTTGGAATATTATAATAAAGTTCACTCCATATGTAAAATATTTACATTACAATACAACAAACTAGGCACAGAAAAAAAGACCAGGTACAGTATGACATGGAGGAAACATCTATTTACTGGAGAAGCCACACATGGATGTAGCCATGTTACATTTACAACATGTTAAAAAGCGTTTGAAAAAAATGTCCCGTAGTCTGCTGGATAGTTAGCCATGAGAAAGAAAAAAAGGGGGACATTTTGTGGACGCCCAAACTCCATATTACATTGAGAAGCGTAATGACAATGAAGATAAACATGAGATAAGTGTGAAAAACGGATATGTACCACAAGTTTTCCAGCAAAAAGACACATTTCACAGCTAAAAGCCACAGCAAGTGGGAAGTTCTCAGATTTGTTAGCAGTATTTATTTCCTGTTTCCAAACAGCATCAGCAACAACTGAGCTTTTCATCACCAAGACGACAGGGAAGGTAACTTCATGTGCTCTACTATACCTGCACAAAACACTACGGTAAAAACCAAAACTAGGAACACTACTGCGGACAAGCCTTACCTCTAATATCCAGCGGGAGAAGCCCAGTAACTAATCTTCATGAGGAGCCTGGAAGTTGATACAACGTGCTGTCACCATGTCTCCGGCGCGAGACCTACAGCGGGACTGGGTGCCGCTTGTGTCATCACCTCTGGTCCTCAGCTCCGAAAGGTCCCTCCCCTCTCCCTCCTAAAACATGGTACGGTCCGAGCGGCGGGTCACTGTTTTTTGTCTTAAGGCGTTTTCACTAATTTCTCTTTTCAAAGTTATAATGTCATGTACTTGTCGTGTTATTAAGACGAGCAGAAAAGGCAACAATTACACAGGTGGGAAGAAATGTCTTTGAAACCCGTAAAAGTTTAGATACATCAGGTATTTATGCTAAATCAGAAAACACCTATGAAAAAATAAGTTACATAATAGTCAAATCTGGTCGACTAAATGAGCATGAGATTTTGAGTGAGCGTGTATCACTCACAGACAACCAACCCTCTGCACAATTGTCAGTTATCATGAAATTAAAACTCTAAACTATCATTCAGTTGCTTGAAGACATTTTTTGATGCAGCCCCTAAACTTGGAAGTATTTCGACGAATTATTTAGTCCATTTTTATTTATATGAGAGTAATTGTTTTTATAATTTGCGCATTATACAGTAAATCACGTCCATTGTATTTATAGCCGATGAGTACACTTTTGTCTCGGAGTATTCTGTACAACATTGGACAACTCCACAAAACCTTTAACGGGGAGAAGTTGTAGTAGAAAACCATCTTCTATACGGAAAAACTTAAAATGACAACTGCACCAGTTAACTGTGTGAGTTTCATCAGTTTAGTCAAGTAAATTAGACTCGTTTATGATAATTTATTGACGTCTGTCGGCCTCTACTGGACAACAAGTGGCATTACAGTGTACACGCAGGAGAGGACAGGGAATGCTAATTATCACAGTTACCACCAAATAAAATATCGTTTCACATCCTGTATCTGAATAATTCAGCTACATAATTGTAACTTTGTCGCATGTAGCATGTCACTGCCACCACATGCATAGTCTTCTTCCTGTATGCCAACTCAGCTGTTGGAAAACTTGACTTTTGTGATGAGATTTGATTTTTCAATATTTGTTTAGTTTTTTGTATTTGTGTTTTCAGGTGACATATTTTGCAGTGTGATTTGTATAAGGTAATTTCTTACAGCAAACGTGGTCACAAATGGATTAATGGAACATTATATTAACTAAGTATTAATGTTAAAGGTTTTGAATAAATATTTTTACTGCATTGTAGAGTTAAAACACATTTTATACTTATTCTTTGACAAATGAGATCATCATTTTCCATCCCAGCCCAAATGGCAAACCTGATTCTACTGAGAGTAAAAGAGAAACATGTCCACCTCTCTTTCTTTCCACCAATATGGGCAGAATTATGAATATGTGACAAGAGTACGTCACAGCCTCAGTGGAGAGATCCCACCTACGCAGCGCCGCAAATGTTAATTTTTCATTCAGCACCTCCCCTCTCTCCCAGGCAATCTGTCATGCTGATGGGACAAGAGAGACCCCCCCGCTCCCCCCGTGCTAAACTCCCTGTGGCCACAATAGACCAACAGACAGACAGGTGAGTATGTAAGGGCCATTAAAGCACTAATACCTCCAACAAGTTCTCCGTGTCATTTTGGATGTGATGTTGTGTGTATACATATACACATCCCATAATTCCCTTACTGTATTCTCATCTGCCACGTTAAGTGTTGCTGCTATCACAAACCAAATTATAGCGAGAAAATTACAATTACAGGTCACCGATCTGTGATTTATTAGATATGTGAGGAAAGCGTGACTCTGCTGAGTCGTTTCAGAATCAGATTAGAAATACAACTAGCACAAAGATAATGATTTGGTTTTACTGTAGATTACAACTCTGTCCTTTGAGTTTCCAAACTGAAACTACAGTACAACATCAGATTGACTTGCAAGATAATTAAATTATTTTGGCACCTGAATCTTAGTTTTGTCCATCATTTCTGTCAGTTATGGCAACATTTTACTCACCAGTTTCATTCATTGCTGAGATTTGGGGATGACACAACTATGCTAGACACTGCGCTGCAGTTTAGTCTATTAGGGCAAGCAAGTCTACACGACTTATTTGGAAGAGAAAAAGCAACTGAAATGTACATTATACTCATCGATTGCATTCAAGTAGAGAGAGTTTGAACTATGAAATATTAAAGTTGAATGTAAACTATGAATTATTTACTAATGTTAACTTATAAAATTGTACATCATGATTATATAAATAACATAAACATTAGGCTTTATTCATGTTAAAATAATAATGTAATTTAATGATTCATTTGATTAATTTACTGGTTGTTAGGATTCTTATGACTTTTATTCCAAAGTGATACCTAAATCCTAAAATGCAGAGGATATTTATAAAAGTCATGACCGTTTTTCCACTGTGGTCCTCCCTCCTAATTACAGCTTACATTTTGTCGCTGTGAATCTCATACTTCATCCTTTCCGCCGCCCCAACTGGGCAGTGCCAATCTGTACAGTGGCATAGCCATGCCACGCCAACACAACATCCCCTGATGGGAGAACAGGTGTTGGACAGGGTCCAGTGGAGCAGAGCGGAGCGGGCTGCCATGATATATCAGATGAACCGGCCAGCACCGACTCCTCTGGCCCGAGGGAGGGGGACCCAGCCATTTATTAAGTGTGTGTGTGTGTGTGTGTGTGTGTGTGTGTGTGTGTGTGCAGAGGTTCTGTGAGGGCAGCAGCAGTACAACAATGAGCCCCAACAAAACTGATTGGGACCCAAAAACCCAACAGGGAGGCAGGCTAATCTGGGAAATCCCTGAACAAAAACTATATATTTTAGCTTGAAGCAATCCAAATTATACAACCCACATAGGGCATACAGTTGTGACATTATGTACCATGATATGAGACATAGAGATGTCAAATTAATCTTTATATTTTAGATGAATTAAGAGTAAATCTTCTCTGTCAGCTCTGCATAAACAAAGCAGAAGTCACATAGACAACCTATCTATTATCTCTTAACTTTAACTAGAACTATGAGACACCCTGTTTTTGATGCAAATGTTCTTTTTTTGCGTTACACCTCAACTTATTTTTGCTAAATTTTGGGTGGCCTTAAAACAGGTCCCCATGAACCATTTCTGTTTCCTGACTCAGACCTTAAGAAACTGCTTTATTGGGTTTCTGAGATCAGTTTCTCAAGTCCCTTTACTGCTAATTTTACAGCCAAAATGACACTGGGTATGATGATTTGCTCAGTCGCTGTGGAGCCATATTGGCCGAGGCAAGGCTTGTAGTTCCTGTTAATGGGTTGAATATAATATTTTATGTCCCGTTGCTATAGCCACGCTGCTTAACTTGTGATGTAAAAATAGTCAGGCCCATTCATTTTAGTATAAATACTTCACTTCGCTTCAAGACACAGAACTGAGCTGGATGTAAAACATGTCTATTCGAATGTGCCCCGGCAGAGGGAAAAGGTATTGCTACTTTACACATAATGACGGCCCAGGTCGTTTGGCTGAGAATAATGGTGGTTTCGCTGTAAAGCATATCACTCTCATTAGGTTTTTACACACTGGTCGTGCATAACTGGAGATGCACTTGTCTGGACACACACACACACACACACACACACGTATGCATGCATTCACACACAGAGTGCACCCACACACACGCACACAAACACACACACACACACACACATATCCATCTCCAAAGTCATTAAATCCCTTTGAAAAGAGGCCTCATTTGAGAGAAGCAATAAAATTTTTAATCATTTTATTACCAAAAGAGTATTTAACAAGTGGGTAATGAAACGCCAAAGGCAGGTTAGCTGAGTTTAACCTTCATAGAGGAAGCCATGTATCACATGCTGCCCCGAGGCATGGTGGGACAGAAATGTCATCCTCCATTATCCACCATACCTGAAGTGTGGCGTTGCGCGGCTGGCAGGCAGGCGTCTCGCTCTGCAAGGCGAGGCTGACGGGAAATTAGGGGGAATTCAATTAATGGACGTTTTTTACGCACCAGGGAGAGGGCACAGCTGCACACACACACTTTAACGCATTTGCACACACACATCGTATCAAATGTTACACACTTGTGAATGCACACGCACGTACCTGAAAGCATATCCTACACATCTCCCGCTGTGAGGGGCTACTGACGGGACAAGAGAGCAGCATGTTCTTTCAATGGCCGTGTCTCTTTCTTCAGCTCCCTTTAATGTTTCCCTCTTTTGATACCTCTTCTACTTAACTTTCTGTCTTCCTCACTCCGCTAGTAGAGACTTGGTTCTTTTGAATCTCTGTCTCTATGTGTCTCACTTTCCCTAAGGTGATAGTATAGCGGGTTCGCTCCACTGCTTTCCCTCAGCAGGTCAATTAAGGAGAAAATGAGGCAGAGGGGGACACTCTCAGTCTGTCACCATAAAAGAACCATACCTACCTACCTACCTCAATTGCTCATATAATATACCGCAAAAACTGCCCTGCAGTATAAGTGCAAGTTTGACTGTGTGTGCACGCGAGAGGCGAAAGAGACAGTCTGGTAGAAAAGCAATAAGGGAGGGGTTGAATCATATATGTACCTGTTAGAGAATGAAAAAAGTGGTATTTCCAGAAAAGCAATCGCCAAGTCCTTAAGGGAGGGGAAATGCACTGAGCACCAAATACAGGCCCATACATTACATCTTTCAATTTCTTTGACACACAGGAATAATTTATGGCTGATAACAAAAATACTCTATTTTCAATAACAAGCTTCTGCGGTACTTAGAGGGACTGGCCCCCAAAGTTAATTGAAAAGTGTCCTGGCTCTCATTTGCATAAGAAACACATTTAAAGGTGAAAAATTATAAATAAATATGCGGCCACCTGTGAAATATGGCTTTTGGCCTGCTGGTCATTTATAACTTTGCCTTTAATTACGTGACAGGCTGGGGTTCTGCAGCTGTAATGAGAGGCTGGAGTGATGGAGAGGAGTGTGTGAGAGACAGAGGGCTATAGGTCATTTAGTGTAGGAACAGACAAACATGCGTGCAGACGCACACAGATGGACGGACGCACACGCAGGCAGAAAGATATTATAAATGTATGGACACACAAAGATAGACACACACGTGGATTTAAACACACACACATAAGTGGACAGATATCCACATGGTCGTACACACAAAGACGGACGAACGAAAAAAATATCAAATTTAAAAGGTTATCTATGCATTTGATTATTACGTAGCAGAACTTATTACCTTTTGAAACTCAGTGATCTGTCACAGTGTAGATGTCATTCTGTTGGATCTCTTTGCCTGGACGTCCAGACAAGCAGGTTTAATACAGACTTAAAATTCTGGTTGAATTTTTATCCAGTGAGCTCAGCCAATCAAAGAAGATTGAATTTGCAATTCAAATAATGACGTCAGTGATGTGAGTGACTAGTCATTCTAAATCCACGAGTGGACAATCTTGCAACACATCATTTCTTCCCCCAGACATCAGGCAAGTGTTACTTTTCTCCTGGCTCAAATTACAAATAAACAAAAAAGTTAAGAAGACCACAGAGGGAAAAAACACCTCAATGCTCAGCCAATTCCCCTCTCCAAGCCCAAGAAAGATGTCATCCTTGTAGAATATTTATCGTACAATATTATTTATTATATATTACAGTATTTTTATCATCAGCTTTTCCCTGTTTTAAAACTTACTGCAAATATAGGCTTCCCTGACTGGTGTTTTATCTTGTAATGATTCACTAATTCACAGTTTTCTTTTTAATTTACTTTGTCTCGACCCCTAAAGAAAACATCAAAGTGCTCTGTTGGATTTATAGACACTAGCAAATTCCCAGACAGACAACCATGCATGTTAAGTAACAGACATATTTTGGCGATTAAAGTGTCACACAGAGAGGTTATGACAAAAGTCAGGCAGAGAGACAGACAGGTAGGCATTACAGAACATCAGACAGATAGTTAGACAAAAGACTGTGTGGTGGATATGCGGCGGGTGGCACTGTCTCGGTGTCTCCTCCTCCCTCCCTCCCTCCTTCCCTCCCTCCCTCTCTTTTATGCATAAAGAAAACAGCTTGCATTGCCCTGCAGGTACTACCAGAGCGCTGTGCCGCCACGCACCGCTTTCACTTTCACCTTCACACCTTCTCTGCGGTCACTTCCCGGTAGAGCTTGCGTCGCAGCAGCAGCACTTCCTGGGGTGTTCTTTCTCTCTCTCTCTCTCTCTCCCCCCTCATCTCCTTTCTTTTTTTTAAAAACCCTCTTTCTCCATCTCTGAATAGCAGTAGGGAGGGAAGGAGGGAGGCACAAGCATGCCCCGGCCCAGCTCACTAAGTCCTATTATAAGTAGAAGAAGGCGATATTTCACCATTTCACCCCCCAGAAATATTACAAGATAGACAAGCAAGCGGGGGCTAATCCCTGGGATGAAATTAGCAGCGGAGGGGTTAGCGGCAGGATGGAGGGATGATAGAGAGGGGGGCTGGGGCGGGTAGCTGAGCCCAGCTAGAGGCAACTCGTCCACAGGGATAATTACAAGATGCTCCCGGGATCTGTCTGTCTGTCTGTCGGCTGTGCTGGGCTGGCCTTCATTTTTGATGGCTCTATTTTCAACAAGGGGGACTAGTTCTCTCCCTCGCTTCCTAGTGTGTGTGTGTGTGTGTTGCCCTTTCTTTCTATGTCTCCAGTGCTTCAGATACATAGTAAAAGCTATTAAAATTGAAATTGTTCTAGGGGCAGTGAGCGGACGAGGGAGAGAAGCGACACACTCAACCCCCATGACAGACTGTTTAATAATGGGTGGACGGTGTGTGTGTGTGTGTGTGTGTGTGTGTGTGGGAAGTGAGCCTATGACCCAACTGGCAGGCCTGGTGTGAATATTTCTCCTTATTTCAAGCTGCACTTGCACTCTTTGCAGGAATATAATGCTTTTTACAGAAATATTAAAATCTGGATTCTGTCTCTGAAATTCCTCATAACTTTCATCACATTTTGAGACTTTAACACAACCTCTTCTCCTTTTTCCTTTAACATTATACATGTTGCTAAACTTCAGAATGTGGGGAAAAAAAACGATTCTGTTGAGTACTTATTATAGTTATCTACCTATCTAATGAAAGAGTACCTGTACTTCCTTTTCCCCCTTTTCTCTCCCTGTAAACATTACAATGATATACA
Source organism: Enoplosus armatus (assembly GCF_043641665.1). Classification (NCBI taxonomy): domain Eukaryota; kingdom Metazoa; phylum Chordata; class Actinopteri; order Centrarchiformes; family Enoplosidae; genus Enoplosus; species Enoplosus armatus. Next base: position 19,529,324 of record NC_092180.1, on the reverse strand, counting down.
AAACAAATAGAATTAAGTTACAGCAGAAACAGTGAAAGTGTTTTGTTTTAATGTCCCTACATTACAGGTATAAGTGAGTAAGTCTCCCTCCCTCCCTCTGGTCAGTGGTGGGAGGTGAGCATGGCAGCAGAAAGCTTTGACCAGCACACTGACCCCTCTCTAGGGAAACAATGACTTTGAGAAGGCTGGAACACACACACACACACACACACACACACACACACACACACACACACACACACACACACACACACACACACTCATGAAATGAAGAATGGAATGGGCAAACTCATTCATCACTTTAACAAATATAACAGGCTATTGTAGGAGCTCGCAAAATAGAAGACAAAAGCTAAAGCAGTTGCACTTAGGCCAATGGCTGCATTCACTCAGCCACATACAGAATATGTACCCTCTGCATGCAACACACACACACACACACACAAATCTCGATTTCAGTTCAGTGCAGTCCACACATCTACAATGAAACAACTTCTCTGAAACTTTGATCTAAAAGTAGTTTGAAATAAATATGAGTACATTCAAAGCAAACGTTGTAAATGCATCATTTTCAAATAGACCTGATTTATACCAGTCAATAGTATAATATAAAAAGAAGCTGTTTAAGGAAGCCTAAAGTTCAGTGGTTTTTTCCCCAGTCGTGAATGTAACCACAACATACCAAAATCAGTGGCTCCCTATCATGATTTTCTTGTAAAACATAATTTAGTTTTATTCTTCCAGCAACTTTCCTACCAGGGAACTATTCATTGCAAAACATTATGTTTCATACTGAGTATAATTCTTTGGAGAAGATGGCCTTTTTAATGCATTAAGTTCTATTTATTTATATTGCCTACATGTGTGTTGACACTAATCAAACATCACAGTCATTACTCAGTGAGTCCCTCCCCTTGAGCGTGTTGCAGAGTCTAAACATGGTTGTCTCTTTTGAAACCAGCAAATGGGCGTTAGAGAATTGAGTTGCAGCTGAGGTGGTCCTCACAGGACCTGTAGATGGCGCTCTATACCAGGAAATGACACTGGACTTTGATGGAATGCGGACCGTAGCGCAGAATAAATGTGTGTGTGTGAGAGAGAGAGAGAGAGAGAGAGAGAGAGAGAAACAGAAAAAAAGAGCGAGAAAGATGGAAAGTGTGTGTGTGTTGGAGAGAGACAGAAAGAGGGAGAAATAGGGAGAGAGAGATGGAGAGAGGTGTACAGAACCTGATGTTACAGAATAGTCTAATGACCGTCCTTCTTTGTCTTTGAGCTGGCAGACAGAGTCATCCAGCACATTCAGCACCAGAATAGCTACAGAACAACCACACATAAAGTGAAGTTATAAACAAAAAAGAGCACACTAGATCATCGAGACAGGCAGAGCCAGGATGACATTTTCCTTCTGATAACTGCAACCTCTCACATAATTCACATATTCATCCAAAAGCCTGGTCTGGGAGCTCCTGTGGGTTCAGTTAGGTTCGAAAGGTATTGTTTTTAGCTGCTAAACTTCTAAGTTCATGCAGGTAAATGGAACAAGCTGAATATGTAACACTATAACAGGTTTAATCACACAAAACAGGCCGACACACAGAGGTAATCCTCACAAAGAATTCCGGTAAAATTAAAGTGGAGGGTCAAACAGCTGATGATGAGGCGTTTAAATGATATTTCAGATAGTGTTTGATGTTTTCCTAATAATCACAATGATTTGATTTTATTGAAACCATATCATCATGTCATTTCCATTATGTTGATTACTATTTCCTCCTCTCTGTAATTATGGAGCAATTACACATTAATTAAATATGAAAAATGGTGAATTGTAAGTTGTTCTACAGGAACTACTAATATGGGAAAAATGCTGGACAGGTGGTGTATTTGTCTTATGGTGTCACCACTTCTAACAGTGTGATTAGTAAATTCAGTCAAGGTCAGGTGAATAATTGGCCTGGTGGTAGCAAGCAGCTGTGTCACATTTTGTTACATGTCATTACACTGTAATTACATTGTAATTATACAAAGAAAGAAAGCAGCAGAATAAATGCAGCGTTACTCATACTAAAAATAATGTCCTGACTGTAGTGATTTAATTTTTGTCATGTTGAGTCACATAAAAATGCATTTAATTTCATGACAATCATTACTTAATTTTTCAAGAGCAATTACACATCAAAGGGCATTTCACAAGCTATTTCCTCTGTATAATAATGCACACATGGTGAATAAACATTTTAAAAAAATGTCATGGCTGCCACTGTCTAAATATGTGATCCAATGAGTCACACAAATGTCATATTGTTTTTTATCCAGCTTTTGAATGAAGTAGTTTCAGGGTAAAAATCTGTTTATTATGGTGTTAGTGGCAATGACATTCATCTGACTGGGATTCCAGTCTAAAAATAGAATTACAGATGTGACCAAATAACATGCTCAGTGCTGCGATCTTGACAATGACCTGCATGTTGCAGAAGAATGCATGTATAGCCAAAAAAATGCCGCAAATTTAAAACAACAAGACCTAGGAGTGTGTACTAACAGATTTTCTGCCACAGCCACATTTCTATTACTAACATGAATATACATAGTTAATATAATAAAGTTAATCACTGGAAATATAATTCAAGTGCATTCTAAACAAGTACATCTGATTTACATATTTTTATTTTTTAGCTGACATTGTCATTTAGTGAAGCTCATTCAAATCAGATGATTAAACGTCTGGCTGATACTCCATGTACAGATCATGAGGAAAAACATTCAAATGCTAGGCTGCATCTCAATCAAACTGACGTCTTTAAAATTCCTCAACATTTGGCTTGAATAAAACATACGTATGCAGAAATTATAGACGTTACATATTTTGTCTTTGAAGTATTTAGTCACTGATTAAAAATTGCAGAACACTTTTGGACCATATGCTGTCGTATTGCAGACAGTACAGTCATAATTTAATAGTAGCTGCAGATGCATGATCACATATGTCCTATCCTGCACTGCATATAAAAAAGGTGCCCTTGACAATGACTCAGCCCTACTGTATTGATGCTTTCTATCCTCATTTAATTTAACTTTTCTGAGATGTGTTTTTTGCGCAGTACCAGTTCAGAAGTAGGAGAAATAGGTGACGTAGAGAATGGTAAAAGGCAAATTTGTTTTCCCTCTTCTCATAAATTGTGTGATTAAAAGTGTTTAAAACACTGTGCTAACAAGGGCAATATCCCCATTCTTATTTAGTAAGTAGCAAGTAATTATAGAACACCAAATCAGACTTATATTTTTTTCTTATATTTCATTGTGCTTTATATGATATTGATAGTATCACATGCAGCTGATATCGTTCTTGTGATGATGATGATGATGATGATGTGTGTGTCCACTGCACCAACACTCTATTAGGGAAATTTAGCATTTTAATCTTTCATTCCTGTGGAGTAACTTATTTCATTTGCTGCCTCCAGGGAGGTCAGAGGGAAAGGCTAACTGTAGAATGGGACCTATGGGAACCAGTGAGGGTCCAGTCTCTTGCTCAAGGACACTACGGCAGAGAAATTGCTTGCTAAAAAGGGGACATGAAGCGCTGTGTCTGTTGCAGCACACTTTTGTAACATATTTGTAAAAAACCTTTTACATACACAAAACCTTTTAAAAGCAATGCTGCGCATTTGTACATAATTTGCTAAAAATACTTTTGTGGTGAATTGCATGTTTTCCCTAAACAGCCATACTATATATATGTTGTGCTGCGGCAGTGAACTGTGTTGCAGTCATTAATGTATGTCATTAATTTAAAAAGTGTTTGATTTTCATCTTTATCTCCTATTAGACATCTTAATTCATTCACATGCTAACAAAAATATGTTATAATTTCAGTTTCCTTCATCTTATTTATAGTTCAAACAGGCTCTGACTTGACCATCATCACCTTCATACCCCCTCAAGGTGTCTCTCACATATAAGGACGCGCATACACACAAACACACACACACACACACACACACACACACACACACACACACTAGTGGCTCTTTAGCACTCACCATTTTACTGTTCAGCATGTCCCACTCAGCAGTGTATGAAAATAAAGACAGCGTCCTTGACAAAGACACTCCCAATGTTGCGAGTCCGCTTTCTTTTTTTTCTTTCAAGTTTTCTGATTAGATTCTTTGTTCGACGCTGCTTTAGCAAAACTACGAGGCTGTTCATAGACGGCCATTGTTACATGTGGACTTTGTCAAATGGCACGTAGAAGTCACATGTCTTCGTCCTTCCCTCAGTTACAACTGAATGTTTCTTTCTGTACTCGTTTCAATATAAACTGAAAGCCCTTTATTTTCAATACTGCAAAAATTATGAATTATTAACTCAATGAATTTGCAAAAAAATCGATTATTATTATTATTAATGCTTTTATTATTATAATAATACTTAGTAGTAGTGTTACACTTAGTATTATTAGGTGTGTATCACATGTTAAAAAGTAGTTAGTTTGATGATCTAACAATTTAGTGCAATGCTAAATACATAGGATTTCAAGATTAAGACAGAAATTAAGCTATAGGAAATTAGAGATATTTCTGACATTTCATTGCTAATTCATGAAATGGTGGCAGTTATGTTTTTATAATTATTTGTGTCACGTTTTCAAAATACATATGAACTGCTTTTCAAGATTTTCTTTAAGCAGTGTATAGAACTTATTTTGTCAGTATTATTATGATTTAAATGTTTATAAGATTTTACTTCATCTTTTTTTTACTGTTATTTAAAATGGTCTGATAAACAGTCTTATAAATAATTAAAAAAGAAATCTGCTTCGCTATTTATGACATGTCCCATGAATAAAGACGTTCACCCGCACACACTCTTTCTCTCCTGCTCTCTGTCTCAACGCTCTGACTTTGTTGTGTGCGTAATAGTTTCTAACGGTTACAGCTAATGAATTGACCAGCCTCGGGGAGGTATATATAAACCTATTAGCTTTAATAAAGTCTGAAGGTATAAAATTACTCTCTGAGGTATTTCACTATACACTTAGTACTCTCCCCAACCTAATAATTCCAGCTTCTCTTCCAAGTACATTGTCGTGCTCTTTGATTGCATTCTGGGGTCTGTCTGCACAATTATTTTCAATTTAACCACTCAGAGGACAGTGGAGAGAGGGAGTGTGGGTGAGATGTGTTGTCTCCCTGCTTTGAGATGCACGTAACCTCAGAGTCAACTAGGAAATGGAGAGAGATGGCGGCAGAATGAGAGAGGGGACAAGAGAAATTAAACAAACAGACGGAAGTGGAGAATAACAGAGGATGCAGAGGTATTGATGAGGAGAGAACGTGACAAAAGAGAGACAGACAGAAAGAAAGAGAGAAACGAGGAGATATGATTCCCTCCAGTTAGCTGAGTGTGTGCATGTGTGCTCATTTGGCTGCCTCTTAATCCCTGATTCAATTTCCAGCCTTTAAACATGACGAATTACATTCCTGTCCTCACCTAATGCTTTTAACACATCCCTATAAGAGGCCTTAATCAGGTGAGATGGGCTCCAATGCTGCTGGCTGTACACACACACACACACACACACACACACACACACATAGGCTGATTAGCCTAGCCACGGTGCTAGCCACCCCGGATAAACCACCAGGTGGATAATGTGCTGCTTTAGCGCCTTAATTACGCCATAATCTGTTCAGCGCCTCAACCCCCTGCACAGAAGGACAGAGAGAGAGAGGGTGGGGGGCGGTTGGAGGTAAGGAGGACTGAAAGACGGGACAAGAGAAGAGCGGGTGGAGGGAGTTGGGAGAAGGAGAGGAAAAGAAGCCTGGAGGCACTCTGCTTCTTCTTAACCTACACCTCCCTCCCCCCTCATCTCATCTCTAAACTATCTCTGGTCCTGCCGTGTTTCACCTGCTTGTATTTTTTTTTCACTCCTTCCTTCTTTCTCTCCTTTCATGCTTCCTTTCTTTCTAAATTACTTTATACAACCCCCCCAGACACACTTCTGAACCTGTTTTGTTGCCTAACACACCTCAGCTCTCTGTGTTCGTCTCTGGCCAGTCTCTCCTTCTGTTTCCTGTGCGTCTTGAAGCCCTACTATATTTCACGTCACCCTCCTTCTCTCTTTCTTTTCATCCCTCCAACCCCCTCCATCCGCCTCTCTCCTTTACTCGCTGTGTGTCTCAGTATCTCGGGTCCTCCTGTACCCTGTACCTGTCACTGTGCGCAGCCCTTTGACAAATCACGTGAAGGGCAGACTGAGTTTTGTAGGACGAGACAAAGCTTAAACATATGGCTGCCTTGTCCCCAGGTGCTCTGCTGCGTGCTGTAGCAAGTCCCCGGGAGTCCTTATATATAACATTAGCTACCTGTCTGTCTACCAGGCTAGCTGCCTCTCTGTCTGTCTGTTTCTGCGTGTTGGTCTGTCCCGACATTTGACTATGAGGTTTACAGCTGTTTTTCTTCAACCTTCTGTCTCTTTGTCTGTGTTAATGACCTTTTCATTGGTTTTTAACCTTTAAAGGTGGTAAATGAATTGGTAAAACATTTATATAAAATTATGGTTGATATATTCTTTGATGTCTCCATTTGATTGCATGTCACTCGGCCCATTGGACTGCCGTTGTTATGTACATATGGCAGATCAGTTACAACAAGTCACTGTCTCTTATGCAGTGTTTGAATTATGCTGTGGCTTTAAACGCTGGTTCTCTAACCAGGGAGGGAGGTGGCAAGTGGTATTGCACTGAAACAAATATCATATATAGCAAAAAAACAAAAAAAACAAATATGTAGCTGATATTCAGTGATATAACTGTTACACACATATTCATACCTGTCAAGATAAACAGATACAAAAATGAAACTCACCACTTAGTGAGACATTTGGGCCTGTTTCTTTACAAGTAATCTGTCACAGTGTGGGATAACAGACATCAGCAACAGTTGATTCTTACATCAAGTCTATTCTGTAATTGTGTTTTTTTGTGGCTGAGCAGCTTCACAGAAGTGTGTGAAAGGGAACGAGTGACAGCAAGTTTGACATTTACAGATGATTATATGCCAAAATGTCAAAAGCGTGTTTTGGCTTGTTGCATAATGAAACTGAAACATTTGTGTGGCAGGTCATGTAAACTAAAATATTTCTTTATTCAACTGTTACATCTATTGTGTTCTGTTGAATTTACATTTTTAATTTGACACCTCAGTACTGATTGAAAACACACATATGACCCAGAAATATTTTGTTTTATCAATGCCTGCTGGTTACAATTGAAATACACACACACACACACACACACAAGCAAATCACATCAGTTTTCCCCACTAATGAAGATGAAGTGAGATATGAGTGTTTTCTCACCGCGCTCGATGCCCCATTTAATGCCAATTAGCCACTGAACCTCAATTTGTGTCATGTTATTTATTCTTTTGCGTTTTTCTTTCTTCCCCGCAGTATCAGTCAACACAGACTGTCCTTCACTCTACACTTAAAAATACAAAGATGCTTTGAACAGAGACAGACACACATATTAACATAACAGACACACATGCAACGTGTACTGTTGGTCCTGGTAAATCTAAACACACTCAAATCACAGTTTACCACAGCACATGTAGACTTCAGCATGTGCTTTAAAGCTACGCTAATCCATTTTTTTAATATTACAGTGGATTAAATGATTGCGTGTAATGTGAAAGGGGTTGCTTGTGCAGCAACCCTTTTTAGCAACAAAATCAGGTAGCCCTCAATACAGAGGCAATCTTTGCATCCTAGATTTGGTAGTCTAAATAATTATTTACATCTTTATTATTATTAATTAACAATTGGCTAAATGTCTAATGTTAGCTGTCTTTGAGGAACGGCTAGCAGTAGCCAAACAGTGATTATAACTAAAGATATGCGTTAGGTTACTCTTACAGAAGTTACTGTAGTACCATGCTTTGACAGTGCAGATGCTAGCACTAACAAACAGTTAAAGGTCATTATGGAGCCCGGGACTAGCAAAAGGTAAGTCAGTGTCAAACTCTACTTAGGACTCCAGACTTTAGACCAGGGGTGCCCAATACGTCGATCACGATCTACCGGTCGATCGCAAAGGTAGTGTGGGTAGATTGCATGGCATTAAAAAATAGACGTCAGCCTATCATCCATCCTCACTATGAAATTTGTCACTTGATTGACATACAGGGCAGCCAGTCTGACATCTGATCTTTTCTGACACATGGGTCACCACGCATGCGCGTACAAGCGCGCCAAGTGCGGCAAAACTACTGTCCGGACTATGCATCCCGGGCTGATTCCATTCAGTGCAAGTCATCAGAGTAAGGTAATGACAAAAAATGTACAGAGTTATATTGTGCAATATGGGTTCATGCAGTTATGCAAGGTACACCAACATATATTGTACATATAAAGAATACTCAATATATTTATAAATAAATATATGTTTTGCATTTTTATAGTAGGTAGATCATTTTGACTTGGTCATTTTATAAGTAGCTCGCATGCTGAAAAAGTGTGTGCACCCCTGCTTTAGACCTACTTGTGACTTGGAATGACCTTTGAATGTTCCACCTCTGGTGTGTATTGTGCTAAAGAAATCTGAGTGAAAATAAAATTCTTGTTTTGTGTTAGATGATACTGACTGGTTCCAGTGTGACGGGCTATCAGCACATCAAGACTGTATTAAAGTCAAATGATAGCAAGGTAATTAATTTACACTGGTAGCCACACAGTCAAGTGCAGTAAGAGGTTTTCTTTATTACTCCACCACATATATGACTGTCCAGCTCATGTTGACAGCCAGTGTGAAATGATCACCCACCAAATGCTGGTAAAACTATTTGAAAAAAAAGAAAACTAGTCAAAATAATCAGTACATTTCAGAAATTTGTGGTAATATAGACAACAATGGAGAAACATCCCACTCAATTGTAATGTAAAAAGTACCAAGAAATATAAAAAAGCATTAGCGTGAAGTAGATAGATATGTAGATATGTAGATAGATAGATGGATAGATTAAAGAGTGCAAGAGAAAAGGGAGAGGTAGTCGGCGGGACAGAGAGAGAGAAAGACCATGTTTGGGAACGTCCTACAAAGTTTTGAAGTTCTTTCCTTTCTCAAACTTTTCGTGTATTTGCTGTCATGCAGAATAATTTTGGGCTTTGCTCGTCTCCGGGGCAATGGCCTCAGGGGCAGGCAGACCCCCATGGGGGACAGGTGTCAGGCAGGTGTGTATGCGTGTGTGGGAACACACATGTGTGTGTGTGTGTGTGTGTGTGTGTGTGCGTGTCAGTGAGTAATGGCGCTATCAACTGGCCTCCACGATCCATCATGCGCGTCCCTGGCCTAGCACCTCGAGGGCCGCAGCACACATTGCACACACGTACATTTAAATGAGTGAACACACCCACACACACATGTGCACATAAATACACACCCACACAAGCAGATGTACTTAAGCATGAAAAGGCCAATCAGATGTTGCGGCAATCAGTTTTATTCTCCCCTGCAGACATATACACACACACACACACACACATACACACACATACATACACACTCACACGTATACATTGTATACACGGTCTGTCTCTCACATTACCTTATAAAGACTTATGTTAAATAAGAGAGAAAGTTAAGAGAAAGTTTCAAGTTTGGTGGTTTAATGCTTGTAGTCGCTGCAAAAACTGCATCAGCAGAGGGCAAACATTTCAAGAGGTTGTCTAGATTTCAATCAGCCATCACGGACACTTGCTGCTTCTAAGGCCATGCTACTAAAAACTTAATTAAACACTAATCGTGAACGCTGTTGTATTGTTTAGTTTGTTTGAGTATGAAAATTGTAAATTCTCAGTGCCATGTATCACCCTTCACTTCCTGCTATTTTCTCTCAGTTCATTTATTTTCTGTCTCTTTTGTTTCCCGTCTCTTTCCTTCTCTTTGTCTGCCAATTTGTCCGTCGTCTTCCTTCATGTAGCAGAAAATCTTTCTGAACAGATCGCTCTGTTCAGTTATCATCTCAACGGGGGAGGGTGGTATTATAATTAACAAAACAATAAAAGTTTATTAATGAACATTAAAATGCAAAATAGCAGGAAGAGAAGACGGTGGGTGCTATCAATCAAAAAGAAGTGACTCCCCCGCTTTTTTGAGTCTTAATTAGCCGACCACTCATTAATGGGATGAGTGTGTTTGTGTGTGTGGGTGCAGGGGAGGTTACAAAAGGACTTTAATTGATCAGTGGCTTCTAAATGGGCTATCAGCAAGTTGGAGCCCGAAAAAAATGTAATTTATTGAACGGTGTCAGTTTTATTTTCACACCAACTAATTATGGAGTGCAGTTTTCACTTGGTAGAAGGCCTCGTCCAATCAGCCGAAGGCAGTTGGAACAATAGAGTGCTGCAGGAATGAGTCCTAAAAATTATTTAGCATTTTTACACTTCTGGTTGCCTCTTTTCGAAGTCAATGGGTTTTTGAATGGGTTTTTGGATGCCTGAAATAAGGTCTGTGGTTATCACAAGCTTAAGAGATTTTCTTGTTTTGTTCTACGACATAAAATATGTCAGTAAAAACCCCACTTTTGAGGTTTTATGCATCTTAAAAAAGGTTGCTAACAAGCGGCTAAATGAGACTACAGAAGTTGTCGGGGCATTAATCGTCTTCATGCCAAACATGAAAACTCACAGAAACTTACCACCAGCTTTGTACACACTGTCATTGCTCTTCCCTGACTTACTTGCAATGTTTTTAAGCTAAGATTCTTGACACCTTTTCTGCTTTTAATTGCTCTCTATAAGTTACACAACTGGGATTCCACTTTTCCACCTCCATATTTGAGTGTGTGTGTGTGTGTGTGTGTGATTTTGGTCATTCTTTCCTAAGAAACAGTAAAAACCTCATCTCAAACCTTACAAGCCACAAGCATCCTGTTGTATTGTATTGAATAAGGCAGTGGTTCCCTATGTGGGTGCCCTGGGGTGCCTTGAGTATGGGCTAAGGGTGTTGCAAGATTTATCACATCATTATTTTTTTTTATGTTTTTGATAAAGTTTCACCACATTAGAAAAATTGGTGACATTTACATTAACTACGTTTTATGTCAATAACAAAATCACAATATTAAAAACAGTTGTGCCACAGCTAATGACAAGATAACTCATAGTTGCCGGTTGTCATAGTAACACACGTTTTTCAGGATGCTGCTACATCTCAGCCTTCAACACAGTCTGACAGGACTGAATCTGAGCTGACCAACAAAACTCAAATGAGACTCAACAACAATACTTGGCTAATGGCTTAACGGACAGGTTTTGGATGCTTGTGGAGGACAGTTATTGTCATTGTCTGATAGATCACTGTGGTATTGCATGTCCCCAACATCATATATGTGTGGCTCTCTCTCTCATTCCTGTTATACATGAAAACAAGACCAGAAAGCAGAGGAGTCAGACCTGCAGGTTGTGCTCTCTCTCTCCACGTCAACAGCAGGCTTGCATGTCCCATTTAAATGCCTGAAACCTTTTCTTGTTTTGCTTTGTTTGTTTGTCCTTAAATACAAGCTGATTTTAACTAGAGAAATACATTTAACATATTGGCATATTTAATTATATTCATTGTTTATTTTACGTTAAATATTTATCTGTAAATCTGTAGAGCACCTGTTGGCTTTTATTTACAGTGATTGAGAATGGGCCTATATTATTTAATAATATAATATAAGCCTTACGATCATTCTTTATCACCACAAACGTGCTGTGGGACTGCTCTGAATCATTGCTGCTCTTGTATTGTATTTACAGCAGTCGGTACAAAGAGACTGAGGAGAGAGTGGTGTGACATGACACAACAGTTGTGAGTTGAGTGCAGAATATCACGAGCATGTCATGCACCAGTAAGACACCAAGCTGCCACGAAGAAGTTATATTTAACAGCATACTTTGAACCAATCAGGAGCTGCCTGACTTTTTCCTCCTATACCTCTCACACACATGCACACAGGCACACATTATGACACCCACACAGACACACCTGAACACATATACAACCCACCTCGATTTATAATAGTTGGCATGACCCCGTGCCCCCTCTCAGGGAGGAACTAAGAGAGTTCAAATTGTGGCCTAATTACGCCCCGCTCTGCTTCGCTCCCTCCGCCCTGTGCTCTCAGAAAGTAGAGCGCACACATAAGCACCAACACGCACACATGCTCTGCTTTCAGAACAGACGGCCTGTTTCAGAGTGAACTCCCCTGCTTCTATCACACACACACACACACACACACACACACACACACACACACACACACACACACACTTCTGCTGTGTTTCTTTACTTCTCTCCCACAAATCTTGCCTTGTGTGGCACTCTATATCAATTATACACACACACATACTTGCTGGGTCAACCTACATTTTTCTCTCAGTGAGACCCTGTCACTGTACTGGGAGTTCATGAAGTGTAAATTCAGATGCTTGAGAAAAAAAGCAAAAAAAAGCAAAGGAGACGGGAATAATTCTTAAATCTATAGATAAATATATTACACATCTATCTACAGGTTAACAAATTATAAATGCATCTGAAGTGAACAAAATATCAAATAACTATTTGATAGCCATGGTTGTGTCTGGCTGTTGACAGTCCAAACTCCAGGCTGGTGAGGGCATGTGCTGTATACAGAATATGCAATGAAATCAAGAGTGTGTGTGTGTGTGTGTGTGTGGGGGGGGGGGTCCGTGAAGTCCAGTTGGAGTAACACATCCATGAGTTTGAAGGCTTAGATGTCAAAACACTGCCTCATAAAGGCATTGTTTCATCTTGGTGACAGCGAGGTAAACTGTAAAAATACAGCGTTAATGTTGGTCTTAAAGTGGCCTTCACTATATACAAACAATAGTGTGAGTGTTCTACTGCAAATTTGTCGCTTACTGTTTGTCATATTGATGTCAGCTCTTGTCCCATTGGACATGCTGTATATACAGTATGTACTTTTGACATGTCTGTAAACATGCCTGGTTACAGTTCAGTTGGAAAAACAGAACTACCACATACCATAATAAACATTTCTTGCAGGGATTTCCATCACTGGACCTTCTGTAAAAACTCATAATGACCCCATCTGTGACTATTAACAACTGCTGCAGATTAATCGTGGCTATTAACTTTATTAACTGTAGAATTAAAGCGAGGTGAACTGCTGTAATTGCACAATGTGTCATTTTGGTTACAAAATCTTAAACATGTCTCAAATTTCTACAAAAACAAGTTTCACTAAGTGTTCTGAAAGTATTTTAAATAACTAACCTGGCTGTATTGAGAGTTTTTCCACTGAAAGCTCTAAGGCCCCAGACGTTTCCAGTGCTTCCTGACAGCTTACTGACAAGCTCCACTTTCCACAAAACAAAAACAAAATCTGGCTTCTGACTAATGTTCTTAACCATCAAAATGTAGTCGAAGGAGGGAAAAAAATGGAATCACTGGAGGCGTAAAACGTTCCAGACCTCTCAATGTCACAACTCTCCAGACACAAAGCTTTGGTTTAGATCGCCTGACTGCGTTTGAGGATTGTGAAGCTTAAAGTTGTAAAAATCTGCCTGCAGAAGTTTAATTTTCATTCCCTATCAAACACTCTCACACAAACACACACACACAGGTAATCTCTGTCAGTGTGTGAGAGGAGAGCAGACCTGATGAAAGAGAACAGGAGTAAATTGGACGCTGAGTGTTTGATAACTCCATTTCTTCTTCTCCTTGCATTTCTGCCATATGCTCACTCCACCCCTCCCAGGTTGTTCAGTGACATTCTGCACTGCTTTCCACGTGTCCCTTGGTTCAAACAAAGATTACTGTAAAATCAAATCAAAATAAAGATACAGAGTGAAAGAGAGTAGGAATGAGGGAAACAGAAAACCAAAGGAGAGACAGAGTTATGCAGTAAATGTGAATAGTGTGTGTGTGTGTGTGTGTGTGTGTGTGTGTGGGTTGGTGGGTGTGAGGTCTCGCTAGAGAGAGGGAGACAGATTTGAATTGGCCCAGTGGAGTCGCAGCAACTCAACGGCTCTATTCTATTTTTGCCTTTTTTCTCTGGCCAGACCCACAGGCTTTTCCCACAGAGCTGCCACCATACATACAGCACTACCGCCTCTATACATGTGTGTCTGTGCACGTGCATGCACGTGTGTGTGTGTGTGAGTGTGTTTGCGCGACTTTGACCTGTCCTTGAGAAGATGTGGCTTCCACTGAAACTGCTGGGAGAGAAAGAGAAAATGGGTAAGAAAGAAAGAATGAAAGAAACTTGACCATCACATTTAACTTTTCACTTATTTGTTTTCTTCTCACTGATAAGGATGTAATGTCAAATATCTTAGCCTTTTCATTTTAAAAAGGATCTAAAAACAAATCAGTGAAAAAGAGAAAAAAAAACTTTCCCAGTGTGTACTGCAGAGCTGAATGTGCTGACAACTGCAAGATCAACATGTAGTCATGAGTACCACAAGTGTTTGTGACAGTGGCTATGCACTTAAAAATATACGATCAAGGATATTTAATTGACATAAGCTCCATTTAATGAGAATATGACAGGACAGATGAATGTGCTCAGACTACAGGATCTATAAACAAACTTTACAATAAATCAGAAAGTGCGAACAATGCTTTTCCTACGAAGACTTTGTGACCCTACTGTTTTTTCTTTGAAAAGAACAAATGTCTTTGATGATCATCTATAGCCTTTGACTGTACACAACACAAATATGTCTGTTCCAATAGATGATATTGTATTGATGATGGTCTGCATAATTTGATTAAAAACAGCACCAATATGGCACCAGCAGCCATTGTCAGGTGCTCATTCAGTGTCAATTTCAGATGTGATATTGAATAATTTCAAATTCAGTAGTTTCTCAGCAAGCACCAGGAAGATGGACTGTCCTTATAAATTAAATTAAATTAAACTATTCGACTTCCAACTTTGGAATTCAAACAAATTAGCCTAAGAGGGATACAGGGAGCTAAATTATCCCTGTACAGTCTTTTCATCTCTGTCTTTCTGTCTCTCTTTAACTCTTTTAACTCTCGCAAGCTATTTTTCAGATTTTCCCTCCACTTCTCTTTATTAGTGTCGTTAATAAGAGCCTGCAGTGTAATGTGTTCCTGTCTCATTTCACTGCTGTGCACTGCTTGACTACATGGTAATGCAATTGTTCCATGGACACATGCTTGCAAACGCACACATACTGTAAATGCAAGGCCTTGCACGCACACATACATACACTATACACACAAATACAGTCACACCCGTCTCTTTGATGAGAATATGACAGGACAGACGAATGTGATTTGATTCTCTTTACAAGCCTGCCCGTGACGACATACGCCAACACCGACTGCAAGTGGAGCTGATGATATGGCACATCAGTCTGTGCATGCTTGCTCTGTGTTGACATCTTACTTCAAGGAGCAGAGACAGAGAGATTGAGATTAATGAATGGACAAGGAAGGGAAGAGAGGTAAGGAGAGACAGAGCAGAAGGAATGGAGGAAAAGAGAAGAAGGGAGAGGTCAGGAGGAGAGGCGATAAAGAGAGAGTAGAGGAGAAATACTAGAAAATCTGAAAGAGAAGGGCTGTGGATAAAGTTGATGTATGTATGTACAGTCTGTTTCTGCTCTTGGTTACATCGGTCATTGTATGTGCGCATGTATGCTTTTGCATCTGATAACCTACTACCTGGTCAGTTCTTGTAAACAACAAGACAATGAAGCAACACTTTCTTAAATGACTTCAATTACCTTTAAAAGGCTAAATCAATAACTCCAATTATTCACACTGGACATAAATAGCTCTCTACTGGGCAGGCAATGACTGTGTTTTTATGTGCATGTGTGCGCACATCTGTTTCAGCACTGACACACAAACACACGCACACACATATGTATTTGTGTGTGTAAATGGATTCTTTTGGTAATTTGGCAACCATTATAAATGTGCCACAAATGTCTTTTTAAGCTGTTGGGGGTAATTACTGTTTGTATGAGTGTGTATCAACCCCCAATGGTAGCATGTGTGGTAAGCTTGTGTGTGTGTGTGTGTGTGTGTGTGTGTGTGTGTGTGTGTGTGTGTGTGTGTGTGTGTGTGTGTCTGTGTGTCTGTGTGTGTGTGTGTGTGTGTGTGTGTGTGCGCTCCATCCCTAAGGAATTTTTTTTTCAGTTGAAAATCAACTGTCTATCTCTACAACAGGCTGCCAATATTTCAGTCTGCTGTGTAATTAATTACTTATTTAATATACTGTGTGTGTGTGTGTGTGTGTGTCTGCGCCTAGAAAAGGAAGGTCTCATCTCATTCAGGTATTGATGTGCTTCAACCTTGACGCCTTCCTTTCTCTCTCTCTCTCTCTCTCTCTCTCTCTCTCTCTCACACACACACACACACACACACACACACACACACACACACACACACACACACATACACACACACACACTACACGCACACATACATGCCTACAGTATACCTGACTGGAGCAAAACAAGGTGTAATGGAACTCAATTCATTGGGAAGCAGCGCTGAGAATAGATCACTCATTACTTGTCCCGAGGTCATCTCACAAACACACACACACACACACACACACACACACACACACACACACACACACACCTGGCTGCAGGTGACTGCTGGCATACAACTTGTCTACCTTCACTCTGAATCATGGCAGCAAATGCTTTTCCGCTGTAATAAGAGCAACATGACACTAAAACGTTGGGCTGAGGGCTTAATTTCCAATCTTGCCACCTGTGGTAAACCTGTATTACATGTTACTGACATTTTCATTTCTTAATTTTCAAAGGTGCTACTAAATCATCTCAGTATTACTTATTTGATTTTTACTGTCTCTAAGCACAAATGTCATGTCACAGGAAGAAAAACACGGATGTAAATAATAAAATGAATGATGGCTGAATTCCATTTAGCTGTATCAGTTTCCAGGTCCTGGTGTTGTGCAGGCTGGCTCACTGTCACACTGTCATGGCTTACTGGAACACTTGAATAGAACAGAGCCATCGCTAATTAGTAGTATTATTAGGATCATCCATGATTTTCCTACTGTGACAAGTCCAAATGTCTGCTGTGAAAAAGGCCTATGCCTGTTTACTGAATAGATGTTCTTTTATATTTACTGGGAATGCTCCAAATTCCCAGGCTCTCTGAACTACTCACCATGGGCTTTGCACTCTAATACCAATGTGGAGTTGTCATTATATCTGTGGCCAAGTAAGTGTGCGCTAAGGTTAGCTACACAAGATGAACAAGGCTGGATGATACTGTATATCTTTTGTTCAGAGCCTGGCAGTTATCAGGAGTAAAACATTCAATTATTTGCATGCACAAACTAAATTTGTGCCCACAGATGAACAACTTGCGCCTCATTCCCTAATGTTACTTAATTTCCATGAATTAGTAGAACATATCAAAACTATCTGCAGATCTGTAGAATATGTTTAAGTGATGTTAAAGGCCCTTCACACCCATGTTTTACTTTACTTATTTTGCCTGATTAGACTTCGTTTGACGACTGTGGGCGCACACAGACTGTGTTTGATTGACACCTTTCTGACCCTGCCTTTTGTTTTATTGCACCTGTTAGGGTGGGACAATTTACTCCTTCATCATTGTTATTGGTTCCTAATGTTTTGTGAGCTCATGTGATTCTACCCAACGTGAACCTGAGCAGAAGTCTAATTAGCCAAATAAGTGAAAACATCTGTGTTCAAGATAACACACATAAACAAAAACATTATTAATAAACCTGTAGCAGATTTAAAAAATGTTCAACAATTCAATTTGACAGTTTCTTTCATGGTCTTCTCTTATCTTAAAAGTAGATTAAAGAATCCACGCAAAATACTTGTTTACTTGTGTTTTTTTCATTGTATGTTGAACAAATCATTCCTTGCTGAGAATGCTGATTGTGATTGGTCATTTGATTGTCAAGTGATTAAATAGGGCAAAGTAGCAGCACTTCGTATGTGTGTGTATGACGTAGCTCAGTACGTGATGTCTGCTGAAAAGAGAACATCTGTGATCTCAACTGCCACAAAAGTGACATGTGTTGTCTGTGTGTGTGTGTGCCAGTCAGGGTGAGGGCCTGCATCACCCTGCTGATGACCTGTCTAGTCCAGTCAGACCCCAGTGGGTGTGTGTGTGTGTGTGTTTGTGTGTATGTTAAGGGGGGTGGGGGTCTTAAAATGTCACTTGGCACTCTTCCCTGCAGCTGCATCTTTGACCTGACTGTAACCTCAACACATACACACACACACACACACACACACACACACACACACACACACACACACACACACACACAAAACACGTGTAAAACACTAAAGTTTGTCTTGCTCTCCCTTTTCAGAAATAAACTAAATAACAACTGTGAAAGCAGCATATAGAGACTTTAAATACAATGACTCGGTCACACTGACAGGTGAATCAGTGGAGGAGTCTATGATGGTTAGTGAGTAGTGAGCAGTTTGGTGTTGTATTAGTAGTCAGTGTTATGTGATTACCTGTGTTTTGGCAGTTAATGTTACATTATTGACACCGGTTTTAAAGTCAGAGTATTGACGTTGTAAGGGTAGCAGTGGGCTAATTGATCAACCACTTGCTTAATGCTGACAACATTAAGAACATGTTGGAACTCCATTAGCAGGAGGCTCTGAGCAGCCTGACAGCAAACACACACACACACACACACACACACACACACACACACACACACACACACACACACACACACACACTGATGCGTGGGCCTACTTAAGAAAATTCAAACAAAAAAAAACACTGAAATGCATGCACAAATGCACACAGAAAAATAATTAGGGATGGGTTTCATTGTAATGTTCCGATACTGGTGTTAATACGATGCCTTTCGCAAAACATTTTCCAAAGAAATCCTTTTTTTAAATTTAACAAATTATGCCAAACTTCCCAATGCAATGTGTGTTTAATGTGGTCATAACACAGTAAGCTGTGCAAGAACAGTTAGGAAAGTTGTGATTTAGATCACAAAATGTCTTCTCAAAGAATAAGTCAACATCTCACTAAACAGTAATGACATATTTTGGTCACATTCAAAAAGTACTGGGGTTCGATAGAGACGCCCTAAACATCATTGATGAAAGGAGAAGCAAACTTTAACTTTCCTCTCTTTCTCTTTGCGCCTCTCTGAGATGTTAATACAACTAAAAGCAACACTGTGTCATGGTCTGCTAACAATTCCCTCTCTGCCTCTCTTTGCCTCTCTCTCTCTCTCTCTCTGAGATGCCAGCCATAATGGCAGTGCCAGGCAGGTGATGGTGATGCCAAGCTGGAATGACACGCACACACACACACACACAAGCATACACAAACGTATCCCTACGGACGCTCTTAATTAGACTCCACCCGTCCCCCACGGTCCCTGTGGCAGGCGAGACAAAGGGAGGCTCACTCGTTTGGACGTGCGAGTGCGTCTCTGTGTGTGTGCGTGTGTGTGTATTGTGTGTTTGTGTCTGAGGGGCCTATCTTTAGCAGATGCTCATACCTCTCCCGTCTCTCTGTGTGCGGAGCAGTGGTGCTATCATTAAAGTGTCATTGAGAAGTGGCACCACTTAATTTTAGCTGCTCTCACTGGGGGCACTGAGGGAGACGCTGGAGACTGAGTAGGGAGGGAGGGAAAGAGGGAGGAGAGGAGGGAGAGAGGGAGAAGAAATGGAGACAGAGGGGGAAGGTAGTAGAAAGATGCAGAGGTTAGATGGAAGGGATTAGGAGGGTACAAGCATGTAGGTTTAAGAGAACCTTGATAAGAAAACTTAATGCAGCCACAGGCTAAACTGTGTTTCTGCAGGAGCCACACAGTCGTCATGTTTCCACAAACATATTTTTATGCACATTTTGAAGTACAGCATTACAAAAGCTGCATGGAAACATGGCCGATCAGCTGTTTCCGCTGAACCATTCGTCGCTGGACCACATGAAACAAGACCAATACTAGTTGACATGAAAGAACAATTAAAACTTGCCCTATAGAAAGAAATTCTCTCCCCATTTTTCTCCCGTAGATGGGTTTGATGGCCAAGGCGACTTGTTTCGTTTCGGTTTCACAACCTCTACGTCTTCTATTCTGTTTACTGGAGGATTACAGTCATGCGTAAAGTGTAACCAACTTCTGATGAAACTACACTTCGCAACAAACCTAGTTTATTCGCTCCAAACCAGTTGATGGAGACGTGCCTAATTTGCATTTCTTTTTTGCAACATTTCAATTTCATTACAGTTGAATGGAAACACGACTACTGAAAAGTGTTGCTTACGTTGATCAAATGTAACAAGGTTTGCTTGTGCTTTTGCTCCTAAATTCTAACACAACTCGGTTTTCTGATCCAGTCTCCTTTACTTTGTCAAGTTAGTTCCTGCTTTGGCGTAGACAGCTTAACGCACTGCATCTTGACAAAACAAAGAAAATTGACAAAAGAAATCTTCACCAAATTGACATTAAAATGCTGCGTTTAGAAATCAAATGCTGCAGTGGCGTCCTGATAGCTGAATGGTAGAGGCACATAAGACACAACCGTAATGTCCCTGATTCAATTCCAGCCGGTGACCTTAGTTGCATCTTATACAACCCTCTCTCTCCCTCATTTCCTGTCTGCTTCTATACTATCTATCAAATAAAGGCCAAACACAAGCAAATTTTCTTTAACTGCTTGTGTTCATAAGTTGTTTACGATGAGTTCTCTCGGACACAGGACCATTGTAATGTTTCAAACTCAACCCTGAAAATGTTTAAATCTGCTGAATAAAAATGTCCACTGTGTTTTATGAAGCAACACATTAGCTACCGTGGCTAACCATGGTTTCTACCCACAATTCCTGCAGCTGCTTCACAGTAAACGCCTTCCAGAGGATCCAGAAGGCATAACCAGTTCTCCAGCCAAAACCCCTGCTGCATAAATCCAGCTGCATAGTACTGATTCCTGTTTTCTACAATGTGAATGAAAGAAAGGCAAATAGAATGAAACTAAATATGATGTACAGGCAAAAAAAAGAGAGGGGAGTTGGAATGAAAGAGGAAAAGAGTGAAAATTACAGTGAGCAAGGGAGTATATTACACCTCTCTCAGCAATTTCGCAAACAACTGATTGCCCTGAGATGAGTTACATGAGACACACACACACATACACACGCACACACACAGCATCCTGGTGGCGTCGGGCTCAGTAATGAATCCATGTCTCAGGGACGTCAGGTGAGAAGCAGCACTTCCTATGGAGAACCCAAAATAACCAAGTGGTCGAGTGTTTGGAAGAGAGAGCAGGCAGGCAGACAGACAGACAGACAGACAGACAGACAGAGATACCTGTCGAGTGATAGATAAGTATTTTCATCCATGAAAGAATGACAAGTCAAAAATGTTGTAACTGCAGAGGCGTTGTATGTTGTTGTATGTTATACATATATGCATATTACATTTTCATAGGGTCTTCCTGACTTTTCTCATTGATTTATTGACCTTGACCTTGGCATTCCCACTCTTTCCCTCCCTCCTTCCCATTTGTCTGTCTGCTCGATGTGTCAGTAAAATGTTAGCACATTGTCGTTGTCTTCAAGAGCAGGTATAGACTTGTTAATCCTGCCCCCATCCACCCTCCACTGCTATCTGCTATTTAGATTTTGTCTGGAAGGCGAATGTGTTTTCATAAGGCAGTTGCCAACACATACAGAACATTTTTCCACAGTCTCCACAAACTGTTACTTTTACTGGAGGGACTTTTAAAACTTTTTTTTTGACTCCCTATTACCACATAATCCTCTCTTTCTCACCTCTCCAGCCTGCCATCACTTCCTCCCTTCCATCTCCATTCAAGGACTTCAGCTTTTAAATTTTTGTGACGTTTTACAAATTACTCAGCTTTAAGTGGCAGTGAGCTGCTCAGACTATTATTATTATTAACTATTATGGTTTTTATTTCAGTTTAAGCTGGCTTGTGCTAAAAGAATTGTGATCCCAGCATGTCCCCTTGATGGACCCTCATTCAAAATTCGTTGTTTAAGTAATATCTCTGTATCTTAGTGACTTTATAGAACAACATTTCCCATAAACTTCTTTTAAAACTTTAAGAAAATACCAACTGCTGTAGTGGATAATGATTTGTCATAACATATGGAAAGTAAAACCCAGGATCATGCTTCATTTTCATACAATTTGACTATAGTGACTTGGTACCTAAGCACAAATCAGCATTACAAAAGCATTTTCAGCATAAAAACCATGAGTGTTTGTGATGATCCTTTAAGGTCAGAATAACCATACAGTTTTATGAATACAAAGTATGTGTCTTAGTCCTTTTCCCAACCAGAATGTCCTTCTATCTTATTTGAATACGCACTTCCCGTCTCCTCCTCTCACCTCTCCTGGCAGCCACCCACTGCTCCCTCCACCTTCCTTCTCTCCTTGTTTGACACTCACTGTCAAACCGTTTTGGCATCTGGACCACCTCCCACATGTCTCCCTACCTTATCCCACCCATTACAACTCCATATATTCCTTTACTCACTTTACATCTCTGTCCTTCTCCTTTTTTTATATCTCTGTCTGCATGCTGTGTCTGTGTCTCGTCTCATACCATGTGGTGTACTTGATAGGGCAGCTGACTCCAAAGTCCTCACATGAATCTCTGTGTGTTGTTGGCTGGGGTTTGATTGTAGGGTTTGCTTACTTTCAGAGTTGGAGCCCCTGGTGACTTTTAGCCTTTTTTCTCTTTTCCCTTTTTTTAAACTCTTTTTGTGATGTGTCCCACATCTGCTTTCTACTTTCAACACTGTGGCTCAATTTTTAATTATTACAATTATGAGCTTACTGTACACATTATTACACTGCTTCAGTTGAGTCACGTTTATAATCACCTAACAAATGTGTACAGTATTTACTCTCGTAGCTGGTTGTGAAAAAAAGAAAAGAACCTTTTCTTTGTTAGTGACATGGCTTTCTGCCATTTTGTGCTGGGCATGTGGTGGACCGTGTGAACTTGTTAGCCTGAGAGAGCAGCTTACAATTTAGAATGTGAGGGAGAGAAGTGAAACTCGAGCGCACAGTCTAGGTGTCAGAAAAACAAAAGAACAAGCTAAGCTTCGTGTTGGCGCTATTGGCGACCCTTTCACATGACACAGAGTCGTTTGATTCACTGAAAAATATCAATGAATGAAGGTCTAATTTTCTAAAAGGCATGACCAGTCCTCAAAGTCACATGGCTGGTTATAGTAGTGGCCATGCCATACCACAACAGGGATGACATAAAGGTAGTGTAATGTAATGAGTCTTCAGTTGGTGTTTGACTGCAGTGTTTGTGCATTCGGACCACTAATTAATGGTCCAAAGTGTTTTCATCGTACTCAGAGCAAACTAGCATTTAATCACAGAGGGTGATTTGTCATGGCTGCAACATCTGTCCCTTACAAGTATTACTGCACTCTACATCCTCAGTGTGTGTCATTTACAAAGTGGGATAGGGTCATAAGGTTTGTGTTATGGGTGGATCGCGATAGTCTGCCACGATGAAGAGATGACAGGAAAGGAGAAAAGGACACATTGTACAACAAAAGAAGAACGAAAGAAAAACTGAAAGGTGATGAGAAAACATCAAAAGGAGATAATTAAGCACTAGAGGAAAAGAGGAGAGAAGCAAGAAAAGGGAGGTGAATAGGACAAAAAGAGAAGGAATGAGAAGAGGATTGCAGGTGAGGAAAAGAGAACCGAGAAGAAGGCGACGGGAGGTGAGAGAGGAGACGAGCAGGGACCTGAAGAAGGGATGAGGAGGAAAAAGGAGTGAGGCCCTCTTCATTTATTGCTCCAGTGGAGAAGAACGTAGAGCTCTCTAATGGCGCTGCCGTGGTAATAACAATAAAAACCAGGAGAACAAGCGAAAAAGAGACAGAGAAAGAGAGACAAAAAGAGAGAGGTTAGGACAGAGGGGGAAACGTAAAGCATGATTGTTTTCTTTCTACATTTCCATATTTCCCCATCTAGCTCCCTCTCTCTCTTTCTTTCTCTGCGCCCTCCACCCAACACACACACACACTTTCCCTCTCTTCCTCTTTTCTGTCTTTCTGCTGTTGGCGCTGTGTGTCCTTGCTCTATGCTTTGTTAGGCAGGGCAGTGGCACTGCTGTAGTTGCTGTGTCAGGGCTTTCTATTGGTGGTGATTAATGTATGGAGATGGACTGATCGTCACCAGCCACCAACAATATTCTCACCGCCGGCACAGCGGAGGTGCACACAGGGGGTAGGGGACGTGGAGACAGCCTGCACTCGGGTGTCAGCAGCATTGAATCATAAAGGCTTGTTGTATTTGGACACATATCAGACACACGCACAAATGTACAAGAACGTCCATGCCATTCATTAAAACATAAACTTTTTCTTGTAAATCCAGCTTTCTTACCTTCTAATTATGAGAAATGATCATCATCTCAGAATAACGGGATAAAGATCATAGACTTTTGAGAAAAATCTCATAACTGTAGATCCATATCTAATGATAACAAGGCAAAGATCTTGTAATTATGAGGTAGTTTTCTTGTAAGTGCAAGGTATGGGTTGTTTCTCTCATAATAATGAAATCTTTATCTCGCAGTTATGAGATTCTAGGTCATAACTACTAGATACAGGATGTTTTTGTTACAAACGCGTGTTGAACCAGGTGTTTAAGCAGTATTCAAGAATGCTCTTGGCTTCCTGATCTCTCTGGTTCAGTGAGCCCTCAGTTCTGAATTATGTGTGGTACTTTTACCTCGTTTTACTCACTTGTTTTTTTGTTATTTTTAAATGTAGTAATCCTTTTCAAGCTGCAGTGAGGCACCAACTTTTCCCAACATGACAAATTTCTCCTTTGGGGATCAAAGGGCATCTCTTGTGTTAAAAATAATATCAGTCTCAAACTAAAGATGTGTTAATAGCAACACAATTTGACACCACAGACATTATCAGGCCAGGGGTGGCCTCATTACATCAGATCTTTATGAATGAATCTGAAAAACTGTGTGCTGCAGAAAAACACAACTATAAAATAAGGTGGAGCATAGAAAACAGTTGTTATTTAATGAGTGTAATTAACAAGTTAAAATTTGTGTGATATCTGAGTACCAAATGGCGTGCCAGCTTGCCATTTCTACCCACGCTGCATATGTGTGTGTGTTGTGATTAGGCCACTGAGGCAGTAGATAAATTAGCTTTGGGAAGGAAATGAAAGTGCAAGATATACTGGATTGCCCTGTGAGAGTTCATGTATAAAGTAGCCACACACACACACACTAAACCTTCCCTCCCTTCCTTCCTATCCACCTTCCCATCCATCAGGCCATCTCAGGGAGCTGCCCGCGGTTCCACTGGCTGGTTTAATTGTTAATGCTAATTGCTATTTATTGGCTCAGATGCAAATGATAGGCTGGCCAAAGTGAAATTTTATGAGGAGTGAACTCCCCCTCTCACACAAATTGAAAAAGTGAAACAAGAGGAAGAGGGAAATGAGGCGAGAAGAGAAGAGCTTAATGGCGGCTCTTTAATGGCAGAGAGCAAAAATTAAGACTGATTTAAGACACGCAGCTAAATCCCCCCCAAAATCCACTGTGAGCCCCTCTCAGGGAGACGCCGTTTGGCACAGGAGGAGAGCAGAGGAGAAATAAGGAGAGGAGGAATTTGAAATTGATTTAGTCTTGAAAGCTTGTTGTCAATATTACATGTTAAAATCTGTCAAATTCTTTGGATTTTTTATTTGTTGCCAGAGTAAAATTAGCTTGTAGTTCTTGACCCTAAGCCCCAAAACACATTTAAAAGTAAATAATTTGAGAAAAAATAGACAACGGAAATACACATTTTTCCTGAGCTGTGTGTCCTGAAGCAAATAAATTAGATTAGATAGACAGATATATAGATAGACACCACTTCCCGTTTAATATCTGCAAAGACACAGTGGAATAATTGTATTAGAGGAGAGCATATGGAGAATGACACTGGGATGAGGTCAAACTTAGCCAGCGGCAGCCTCTCACTGGCTCCCTATATACCAACCGGGCTTGCACTTGAACATCATCTACTTTCTAATACACTCTAAAAGGCAAAGCAGTATTTGCACAGCACATTATCTTAATGTAAGCCTGAAAATGTGTGTGTGTGTGTGCTCTACCAGAGTCCAAGCAGGACAAGCTTTGCGGACCTGTGTGACACAACGGTGTCCTCTTTTTAGGCTCGCTCATTTGTTTTCCATCCATCCAGTCCTCCCCATCCTCCCTGCTCTCCATCCCTCGCTCCATCACTCCGTCTGATTGAAGGGTCTTCTCTCCATCCTCAAGGTGCGATCGCCCGGCCAATTAAAGACCAATCCAATTGCATCTGAGCTTCTGTGTGTTTATGTGTGGGGGAGCAGTGTGTGTATGTGTGTCTACATGTATACACTCATATGTATGAGAATGCATGCACGTGTGTGTGTGTGTGAGATGTGAGATCTGGGAGGTTAATGCAGTTAGGGTTATTTCACAGTCCATTAAGAAGCTTATGTTGACCTCCTGACCCTAAAGCCAACAACACAGAATCCATTATCATGACAATAGGACTGTGTGCGCGCATGTGTATGTGTGTGTGACTGTGGACTCCAGTTGACATGATTATGCCATGTGGGAAAGTTAGCATGTATGAGAGAGATGATCAGAGAAGAAGACAAAGAGAGTGAGGTAACGAGGGATAGAAAGATATGGACACCATGACGGCAAGAGGGAACAACTTCTTGTCGTCTCTGTCTGTGATTACTGAATTACCATTGTAGTTTACAGAGTAGAGGAGGAAGGACAATCAGTGGCCATGCAAAAAAGAACAGAGGATGCTGACGCCACACTTTCTTTCTTTTTTTTTTTTTTTGGTGGTGTGGAATTTGATTCAATTACGTAGAGAGCAAAACCTAGTAGTCGCCGTACGTGCTGGAGTGTGGTGTGTGTGTGTGTGTGTGTGTGTGTGTGTGTGTGTGGTTGACAGATGAAGCTATCACAGGAAAAAGAAGTTTGTCAGCTGTGAAGGCAACCTGAGTGAAAAAAGGCCCGGCTGTAAAATGAATGGGATTTTCCACCTTGCCTTTACACTGTGTGTGTATGCAAAGATCTTTGTGAATCTTTGGATTGTTATATTGATTACTTTGGTTTTCCAAAAGTGATATTATTTTTTTATCTTTACAAATTTCTACATTTTCAATCATCAAATAAATAAGGACTTTTACTTTTACATTTTGGAGAGCTGAATTAAAGCCAGTCATATAAGTTTAGTCATGCTAAAATTGAGTGAAACATTTTTCAAGTGCAAATATTGCCACCTCTTTAACAAATAAAATCCAATAATTCATATGACAATACACAATCCCACTTTGAGTCAATATCTCTGTTTCTCTTTCTCTCAATTTCTCTCCTGTAATTAATTTACTTAAATCTCTCTCTCGCTCTCTTTCTCATCTGTTTATCCACTTATTTCCCTAACACTGGGCGGCTAACCCTGACCCTCACCTTGCCCCTCACTATCCACACCTCTTGGATGGTTATTGATCCACACACACACACACACTCACACACACAAAGACACAGAGAGAGAGGCCTGGCTGCTGTGTCCACAGCTAATGGGACAAACAGGGCCAGTCTGGGTCTGGATGGGTTACAGTTTGGAGGCCTATAAATAAACTTACAATACCTTAGGGAATGGCAAGATTGAATTTATTACATTTTTGGTCACAGCTTGAAAGATTTTATTTGTCAAGAACAAGATTCACACTTACAGAATTGAAGGCTAGACAAGGCTCCTCACACTGTATGGAGACAAAAGTGAGGGTGATAGTAAAAAGAAATAATAACTGAAAATAATCAGTGATTAAACAAAATATAAAAATTCAGACAGCTGCTACTTCATTCACCTTTTCTTTTTATTGTGTAACATTAGCTCTCTTTTAGCAAAAAACAACTTGACACCATGATGTGCCACCAAAGATGTTAACAAGGTGCATATTGGGGAAAAAAACTGCGAAAAACTCTTAAACACTTCCCTTTTCTGCTCAACCCACTGCCTCCCCTACACATACACACCTATAGACACACCTTTCCTCTCACCTTCCCCCCTCACCTCTGCCCTCCCCTCAGACGTTCTGAGTTGAGTGTTTGTGTGGTGTGTGTGTGTGCTGAAGTCAGTCACCTATAGTATGTGTTACAGCCTGTGTGGTTATGTGCATCTGACGTTATGTAGTTATGTGAGTGTGTCCGACAGCACACACAGACAGTTGAAATTGATATCCCTGGCCGTGTCTTTGCGTCCCAGGCAATATGTTTGCCTGTTCAGGGACTTATCAAACTGATGGATGGGAGAGGGGCAGAGCCCTGGGGACCCCTGCCTTAATCAACCACACACACACACACACACACTGCACTAACAACTTAAGACAGTACGGCTTTATGTGCATGTGTCTACCTGAGTGTGTTTAGAAATATGCGGGCATTCTCAAACAGCACACATGCAAACACTGTTGACTGTCAATAAAAAAAATGAAAAAAAAATCCAAGCTAGATACACTTGAAGCCACACACATGCATATAAAGATAATGTATACACACATCCTTCTGCAGCCATATATACACAGAAATAGAAGCATATACAATTCTCCACACTCATGCACACCCCCTTGTGTGTAAACGTTCTCCTTGGAAGAACCTCTGAGAACCGCCGTCACATGTAGGATGAGAAGTACCGACAGAAAGAGACAAAAGATGGCAGCAAGGGAACGGGAGAGAGAAAGAGGGAAGGTTTTAGGGTGATAGGAGAACAGAAAGCCTGTGATGAAAACATTTGCATATGCTGTTAAAAAGTTTGAGATCTTGCAAATTAGACATAGTAGGTTTTTTTTAAATAAATATATCATTTTATGAATTGTAATTAAAAATGAAATTATTTTGAATTACATGTTTAATATTTTGGTTCAGATAGAGATTATATTTAGGCTTTAATTTTGTATGTATGATGAATTATTTAAGATTTTTGGAGAAGTTAATTCATCAACTAGTTTTCATGAGCACATTTCTCACAACATAAAGACTTAAGATCCTAAGGTGTGTAGTGATTTTGATATTCATCCACTAACCTAAAACATTAAATAATATGAATTTAATTCCTTCATCATTCCACAGTCTGAATAAATCCATCCCTTATTTTACCTTGATGGAATTGAATTTCAGCTGTACATTAAGCTGTGATTAAATTTCTATTTGAAACATTTGTCTTTGGACTCTATATAGTTTCACCTTTCTGCACCTGAGTGTGTGTATCTGTGTGTGTGTGCATGCAGGCCTGTGTATGCTCACACTAACACGTTTTAATGACTCTGGAAGCTGTTTATTAGTGAAGGGTATACAAT
Organism: Enoplosus armatus; assembly: GCF_043641665.1. Lineage (NCBI taxonomy): Eukaryota > Metazoa > Chordata > Actinopteri > Centrarchiformes > Enoplosidae > Enoplosus > Enoplosus armatus. The sequence continues at coordinate 19,499,855 of NC_092180.1, read as the reverse complement.
GCTCTGTTGTCAGTACTGTCCAAAAAACCACTGGGACAAAGAACACACACTCACACTCACATATAGATGACGATGCTCTCTAAATTGTCCTTCACACGGCTCTCCCTGCATATTGACTGTGTGTCTTTTTTCTCAAGCTGACGTTATTGTCAAATTGTTTCTCAAACGGGACACAATTGAAAAGGCGGACAGTTGTTCAATGGCTCGAGTTTTACCATTGATTACCAATATGGCCGTCTATTCGTCTGTCGGCTGGAGGAACGGAGAGAAACTCTGCTCTGCACTCGTCCCACGACCGCTCTCTTTTTATTTCAACACACACACACAGGTGCACACGCATACACACAAACACAAGTAGATATTTGTGTCAATGCATGCACACACACACACATCTCCTGTCATTTAAATATTGCCCCCGTCCCAACGCATTCTATTACTTGATACAGTATGATACCCACAGATCAATTGAAGCCAAGGAGACACCAAACACACACACACACACACACCAGACTGTGTGTAGCCCGCAGGCAGATGGTATCTGCAGTAGACGCTTGTTATTCTCAACAACTCTGATATGGAGATCATTAGCACAAGGAAAACACTAAAATACGTTGAAACACCTGAAGCGTATACTCGAGATAAAACTTTTTACTTTGGAAATCACCATATTAAAGCAGCCATTTTGTCTATAATATATTGCCGTTAAATCATTGAACACACATGCTGCAGCTAAACACAACAGATATGGAGATTATTAGGACGCAAGGAATGTTTTCAAATTGACGGAAAAACAGACATGCGGTAACTACAAAATGTTATTCAAAATGGAATTTTTTCTTACCATAAATACAAAGTGAAAATAGAAAATATTAAAAGATAGAATATCCCCCGTAATGTTCCCCTTGAGACACATATCATCAGTGTTCAGCAGTAAAAATATTGCTGTATCCATAAACATTACGTTGCTATATTATATTTTAGTGCCATTTCTCTCTCAATTTCAGTACACCAGCACTTTTAATGTTTTCAATTATCATATCCTTTTACTGTGTTTTTGTTTGTTGTTGTTTTTCTTCAAAAATAAATTTCTCTTGACGGACAATAAAGATTTGAACTGAGCTGTTTAAATCCCCTGAGCAAACATGAATGCACAAAAAGAACTTGGACTAGTGTGCATATGTAAAAATATTCTGGTCACTAATTTAGAATCAATCTTTTCCAAAGGTTATTTTGTGTGCAATGTGTGATATGCACGTAAACATTTACTGTATGATTGCACTTACTGTACTTGTAAGAAAATGAATCAATCAGTAGAAGAAGTTCTATCAAAGGAGGTAAAAGTGCAGTGAAGAAGAAGCAGAGGATGAACATTATTTTTCTCCTTCTCTGTCCCTTTCTCCTTGGTGGCATTTTCCAACAGTAAATAAATTAGACAAAAGGAAGTGTGTGTGTTTGTGTGTGTGAGACAGCGAGAAACACAGAGCGAGGGAGATAGCGCCAGATACATTACAAGGCCCATGGTGTGTGTGTGTGTGTGTATATGTTTGTACAAAAGCCCTCACTGCTCTCCTGTGTTCCTCCCTCTCTCTCTCTGTTTGAGAGTGTGTGTGTGTGTGTGAAAGAGACAGTATCTGAGGGAGCGTGCGGTGCTAGATTGATGTGTACCGCCGGCGTGGCCGTTTCTGCTGAGAATGGCCACACTCCTCTGCCTAATGATGCCACATCCATCCTGGAGCGCCGAGTGCTACGCGGGTAGGTGTGTGTGTGTTGCGTGTGTGTCCACAAGGCGTCTATCCTGGGGGCTACAACGCAGCACCTTACACAGCCTCTGATCACTCTTTATTTGGCACCGAGCATGTGTGTGTCCATATGTGTGTGTGTGAGTGTGAGAGTGAAGGGTCCTATGCGCCCATTAATATTAAATATAGATACCCTTGTCAGTGAATTACATCCTCTGATCCCATATCCTCCTCTCAGGGAGGAGAGGTGAGGAGGGAGGAGACACGGGAGGTGAAGGAAGGGAGAGATAAAGTGAGGAAGGGAGAGGAGGAGGACAGGAGGTGAACTGGGGAGAGAGAGAGAGAGGAAGGTAGAGAGGGGGTGAGGAATGGTTATGACATGGAAGGAGAGGGGGAGTGAAGAGAGAGGAAAGAGGGTGAGGATGTAGAAGGTAGAGGAGAAGCAGGAAACAGCATGATGAGTTTAAAGGGGAGGAGAGGAGTTAGAAGGAAAGGAGAGGGAGGTAGAGAAGACATGAGAGGATTATGGCAGACTTGTCTTGTTAAAAGTGGCTCATAAATGTTTAACTTGACCAGAGAAAGGGAGAGGAAAGGAAGCTTGGGAAAGGGAGGGAGATATGAGGGTAGAAGAAGAAGAGAAAAGGGAGGAAAAGAAGTGATCAGATGGAGTTGAATGATACAGAGGAAGCTACAGATTAGAAGAGAAGGAAGGGGATGCAAAGGTAGAGAGAAGTGGGGGGGCTGGAGGAAATCTGGGGAAAGAGGAACTACAGAGGGGACTAAGGGGTTTAGGGATGGATGGAGGGAGGGAGGTGGGGCCAGCTGATTGATTGTGCAGAGTGTTGGAGACTTGAGGAAAGAGGGATGACGAGAGGGGGAAAGGGAAAAGAAAACAGAGGACTGAATCCATCACTTCGAGGGAGGAAGAGAAAGGAAGGCATTGGCATGCAAAGACAGAGGAAAAAGAGGTAGAGAAGATCAGAAAAAGAGAAAGAGAGGTAAGGATAAGGTATAAAGTGAAACAGAAGAGAAATAAACTGGACAGATTGAGATGATGAAAGACATCAACAGATAGAGATTTGTTGGATGAAGATGTGAGAGAGCAAGAAGTGATTGAGTGATGACGGATGGAGGAAAAACAACGGAATGAACGGCAGCAGCTTTGACCTGTCATCTGTCTGTAATGAAGGAGGGAAGGGAGGAAGAGAGGAAAGGAGGAGTGACAGTTTGATTTTCCTAGCCAGGCGTTCATTCCCATATTCCCTGGCAAGCTCTCACCTGATGGAAAGATGGCAGAAAATCAATAGTCCATGTGCGTAATGGAGTAATGACTCTGAGTGTATGTGTGTGTGTGGATAATGATAAGTGTGTGTGTATCTGCCCGATCCCTAAGCAATCACACACAGCTTAAGCCAGTCCCAAGGGGTGGGGGCCACTTTAACTAACAACTTCATTACTGCAGCCACACACACACACACACACACACACACACACACACACACACACACACACACACACAGACACAAACCTTGCCCTACACAAACATTGTTGATCATAGACGGTAGACTTTTTACAAATATAATTCTGTCAGAAAGTTTAACAATGTGACTTATCTCATTCCAGTTTTATTTTGAAATGATCTTGCAAGCATTTTACATGGAAATTTTACATACAGAGTTTACTCCCCCTACAGTCATCAATGATGCACAGTGATAATGTGGCACCTTTGCTGTTATTGACTGCTTGATATCCACAGGTGGTACCTTACAGGGTGATATGGATATACCCAAACACTTTGGTGATGAGAAAATTGCTTTAAAACGATTGATTTTCCTTTAAAGGGCTACAAATACAGTCCATGTGTATCAGCATGGCGTCCCTTTGCGTGTGTGTGTGTTTATCCAAACAGCTCTCAAAGTGTTTCCATTCTCTGCCAAGTTGTTCTGAGGCTGTGAAAACATTCCCAGTTCTGGGAATGCAAGACCCTGGCACACATACACATGCAGAGATGCACCTCAATCAACCAATTAGGTCATCAAGGGGATCTCTCATCACAAAAACAGGCTCACTGCCATGTCCAAATGATGGGGTGCTGACGTACACACACACACACACACACACACACACACACACACACACACACACACACAAACACAGCCGTGGTCCTCGTCTGGCTCCAAACTCAAGAGACTCCGATCCACGGAATACACATACCCCCCCCCCCAGAAACACAAGCACACACTCACACACATGATTCAAACACACACGTGGCCCCTACTCATTACGGGTCCACTGATCAAAAAGAATGATGCTCCCCGTAACTATCTACCAGAGGAGGATGGAGAGAAAAGAGGAATTTGGACAAAAGGCGGCCCGTTGCGGCTCGGCGGCGGCACAGACCGGCAGCTCATGGCGGCAGCCCCCTCTGTTTACTAGCGGCTAATTAATTCGCCACATATGCTGAGAACATCTGTCGCTAGTGACCTGCCGGGAGAGCAGAGGACGCACTGCTGCGACGGCTCGCTCCCCCCCACTCTCATTAGCACACACACATACAGTTTCATACACACACATATACGCATAGACATGGATGGATGTATGCACTTGTGTGTGCAGACTCACATTGCTTCACATACCAAGATGTAACTTTGATCTGTCTTTAGTTCAGGACTTGTTTAAGTTGTTTCCCTGCAAGATGATAGATTCAAGATTACACTCATACATACAGGAAACACCTATCTACAATATCAATATTGAGTAAAAATGCTCAAATATGTACTTTAATTATGAGGAATAACTTACTCCATACTTAATCACAGATTTGGGGTAAGAGCTCAACAGCTCAGCATTTCTTTTTTAAAGTTTTTTTAATATTTACTAAGAATAATGGTGCTGAACAGTAAACGGTGCTTCCTCCAGAAAAAATGTATTCACAGTTGACCAATGTATTTACAGTTGACCAAACAATGTAATATTGGTATTCTGCATAAGTGTTCATCAAGGTGTAGTCAGCTGAAGGGCAGCCAACTTTCAAAGTTGTCAAAAATCTATCCGATGTGGGCAGATATTAGGGTAAAGACAGACTCAAGGACTTCCATGATGCCTATAATTCTCACTTGTTCCGTCTAAATATCTAAAACAAAATATAAACCAGTGTAAAATGTTTTTAATTGCTTTGTTAATCCACAGACAAATAGAAAATACCAATCAAGTCCACAGTCAGATTGTGCCAAATAAAAGATGGAGGAAAGAGCTGTAAACAGATAATTAGGATAAACAAAATAACTGTATCATGTCAAAGGTTGTGGTATGTGTATTTCAGCAGTAAAATGATAATAATAAAAATATTGGCAAATCTTTTAACATAATTTGGAAGTATATTTTGTTCTTTGGCTTGTAGCATTGCTGTCCACACATGAGCATGTTTTTGCTTCTGTAATTCAGCGCCTCTACAGCGTTGAACAAAGTCCCTGCATATTCCACACCTTCAGTAAAATTTAGCACACTTTTTGTCTACCACTCTGCCCTTCATGCTGCGGTGTGTCGAAGGCAAACTTGGCGAAATAAAAAAAGTGAAGCCCTGCGAGTGTGCAAACCGCAGCACCAGCAGAAAAACTCCCACCAGCCAATCAGATTCATTAACCTCCACTATCCCACAATCTCCCTGGGGGGACCTACAGAGACAAAGACAAACTCTCTCCCCCTTGTGTCCTGTGTGTCTCCCTCTTTCTCCCCCTCTTTCCTCTTCCCACACCCCATAACACCCACCCTGTCCCCCCACCCTCCCTCACATGCCACCCAACAGCCAAGTTTCAACACAGGAACTAACAGGAACAGACTGTAATTAACAAAGTACAGGTCTAACTTCTTAATACAATATATAAACGACTAAGAATCATGATTATGGGACACTTTTTGAGGAGTACTGCAAGTCTGGAAATTACCGTTAGTCTTAGTTCTAATAATTAGGTGTTGAGGTGGACTGATGGGTACTGTGTGGATTTTTGACTGAAGAACCTGATGGCTGATACTTAATTCCATTATTATTTCCATATAAACATATTTGAATTTCATGATAGTTATGTAAAGTCAGTCAGTCAGCGGGTCATTTAGGTTGTCACCTCGCCCGTCCCTGTTGTCCCTGGTGAGGAATCAATTAAAGCATGGACGTGTTGTCTGAGTTCTCCTCACCTTCAGCCCCCTCTAACGCAGCCAGCCAGACAGTAAAACCAATCAGTCAGTCAACTACTCTTGCCGTAACTCAGCCAACCGACTGCCGAACAAGTCAACAAGTCAGCCACTCAGTGAAGCAGCCGACCAAGCATCCAGTCAGTCAAGCAGCCACGCAGCCGGTGAGCCCCCCACCTGTCCCTGCTAATTTGGTGAGGAATCAATTAAGCCTGTGTTTGCTGAGTTCTCCTTGCCTTCAGCTCATCTGCTCCTCTCTAATGCAATTGTCCTGTGTGCTGCGTGCAGAGCGGCATAATAAAGTGATAAGGCTAATCAGGTTGGCTGCTCCTCTCCTCTCCCCATACGCACACTACACTTATTCTATTAGATGTGTAATGAGATTCTGCACTCCATCAACACGATGCCGCTATGCGTGTGTGTGTGCATGAGAAACAGTGTGTGTGAAAGTATGAAAGTGTGTGTGTGTGTGTGTGTGTGTTTGAGCGGGAGAGCTTCTGTTCTTGCAGAGGAAATTTGCTCCATTTACATTCTATCATTAGCTTGAAACAAATGTGCCCTTGAGCTTAGCGCCCCTGTCTCTCTCGGCTGCAAACACTTTACTTTGGCAGGCGATCATAGTAACATGCGCGTGCACGCACGGACGCGCACAGACACACACTCCCGAGCACTTCAGCATATAATCAAATACAGAAATGCACAAACACATGCTTTAATGAAACCAACGGCACAAAGTATTACTCAAATGAACGCGTAATGCTGCATGTGCTGGTGTGAGATCATTAGCTTAGGAATCATCTTACTTTTCATTATGTAAACACGCACGTAAGAAAATATGCACGCAAACACACACACACACACACACACACATTTTCACTTTTAGCCATCCGCTCATCCCTTCATTTATCCATCCATCTAACAACCTCATCTTACCTATCACATACACACACACACCAGTCCATTCAACCAACCGTCAACTGACACACACACTCACACCCCCCATCCAGGCAAGTAGAGAGAGTGATGGTCGAATAGATGTAGAGGACACGGGGCTCTATGATGTGTAGAACAGTCCTGGTCAATGGGCCAGATAATGAGTTGCCATAAACAGCAGCAGTCTTCCACTGTCCAGCTCAGCTCATTACCGTAGCTAGCATATGTAATCAGTGTGTTGCTGGGGCGTGTCTTAATGTACTCTACTCTGCTGTTTCTCAAAGACAGGGTTGGGCCCACAGGGTGGGTCACGAGAAGGTAAGAATGGATCAGTGGATCCTCCTCGGGAAACATTGGTGATTGGTATTCAAAGCTGCGAACGCTGGCCGAGTTATGGGGCCCGAATCTTCACAGTTCTTATGGATGTAATTTAGGCTAAATAAGCTACTATAGAGTACATTATGTGGTGCAAAATACTCTGTTTTTGTATCCCAAAATGTGGTATTTTTATGAAAAATATAAAAACAATGTTGAAGCATGAAGTCAGTATAGCTGCAATGGTTTTTTTTGGGTGTGTGTATCTCAAGCAATATATAAAGCACAAGCTCATATATTCCCTCTTTTGTGATTGACTTCATTAACATAAATCAGTGGGAAGACAACACAACAGAGGGTATGCAGTATATGGGTATTTTGGAGGCCAGAAAGCTGTCACAGAGACATAATTAGAAAACACACACACACCCTCACACACATACAAACACAATATCAAGCTGTGCACATCCTCATTAACTCCTCGAGTATGATAAAACACGATTCTCTCTCATCCCACCCAAGATTCCATAAAGAGGAGATAGTATTTCAAGCTGCCGACACTAAATCTCTAATTATAACTTTATTTGAAGAAAACAAGGGAGCACTTAATAAGCAAATGAGAGTGATAATAACTTGGAGTATGGATTGGACCTAACAGACTAGATTATAGGGGTGAACCCCCGCTGAGAGAGAGAGAGAGAGAGAGAGAGAGAGAGAGAGAGAGAGAGAGAGAGAGAGAGAGGTGTAAATAATGTGACAGTACGACTAAATTATGAGGCTAAATACTCAAAGCTGTAATTATGGCTTTCTTTGAATAGACAGAGATGAGTGGGTATGAGGATGATCGGATGAAAAAAAAGTTAACTGCCTTCCTCATTTGCTGTCATTCACAGACACTCGTTCTGCATCTCTATTCTGCCTCTTGCCTTTTCTGTGTTGGTTGAGTTTTCCATGTGTTTTGTTTAAAAAGGGACTGTAAAGTTCATTCAAATGAGTAGCTGAAGATGCAGACGTTTTTTTTCTGGTTTATTTAAACTCATTAAAGGGGCCCTCTGCTGGTTTTACAGGTGAAGATCAGTTCACTCATCCTGAGGAGGACTGCTCAGCCTGTGAAAACCATTGTATGATATAATATATAGCTCTGGAGGAGCTTTGTCAATCTCAGAAAATAACTTATCTTTACTTGGCCTTAGAGACTTTTACATTTTTAACAGAGAGCATGCAGTAAAGACTGTGGGTGTACAGAGAGATGCTCCTAAATTTGCATTATGGGAAGTGTAGGATCTGGTGTTTTTGGAGCATCACTGGATTACTCCATTTTGAAATAGTACTGATGAAAAATTATATTCATTTTAGGACTTCAAATATAATTTTCATAATTACTGGCTCATATATTAGCCTGGAATGAAGGTATTTTACTATAACAGCTAATAATATAGTATAGTTAATATACATCATATAAATATAATAACATTACGAATTTTTAAATACAGTTGTCCAGAAATAGACCTTAATTTGTCTGAGCCTTATGATGTGACCGCGCTATGGTTTAGGTTAAGGTTGGAGGACCTGTCATTTTTGGAGGGATTCTGTCATTATTAGGGTTAGTTACTAAGGTTGACAGTACATCTAGATTACATAGCATGAGACAGTCAATAAGAATGGCTTTTTTGCGAAGTTTCAACCTGCAAGACCTTCGTCAGGCAAACATCCATGTGAACAAAAAACAGGCCATATATACAGATTAAACATGACAGCTCCACCTACAATTAGGACATGACACAAAATGGCACCCCTATCCATTTGCTATGTCCCTTGCAGGTTGAAACGAGCTCAGAAATGTTGGATGGGCACACTATTCACCTTTTGTGCGGGTTTGTTTTACCCATCGTTAAAAGACACATGGGCCGTTTAAAGGCAAATGGTTATTCATTTTGACAGCCTGACAAAAAGGCAAAGACCTCAAACCCACAACATCATTAAATAATGCCAAGTGTCTTAACCCACTGAGCTGTCTGAAAGAATACCAATCCTATCTAATCTCGTGGTGCAAGTCAGTGTGGGTGTAGTTATGAATTGGTGGTACTGTTACGACTTCTCAACCCCAATTTAACACACGATCCCAGCTTTGTCTATCACACTCTCTTTCACTTCCTTCACTTTCTCTCTGTAACCCCTTTTATTCCTCTCCGTCTGTTTCCACACTGTTCCCAAATCTCTTTAGATTTGTCTGGAGCTACAGGATATGAAATTGACTTGTAAAGAGGAGACAAGTATTCACAGAGGGTTTTGCCATTCAAGGTTGATTTCATTCTATTCGCTATCAGGGCTGTCTGTCTGTTTGCATGTTAAAGATATGAGCTGTGTGTGCATGTGTGCGTGTGAGTGTGTGTGTGTGTGTATGTTGCTCTGCGCTTTGTGTCTCTGCCATTCAGCCAGCTGTACATATGTCACACAATCTCACTTTCTATACATGGTTATATTTGACATATGCTTAACGGGAGCCAGGAGGATCGCTCACAGTGTTGTGTGCTTATACAGGTGTGTGTGTGTGTGTGTGTGTGTGTGCGTGTGTGTGTGTGTGTGTGTGTGTGTGTGTGTGTGTCCCTGAGCAGCAGTCTGTGCTCCTGTAACCAATCCAATGAAGTTGTCTGAGAATGACAGCTTCATTATCTTGTATGAAAGTGGGACAAATGGAAGCTTGTCTCTCTATCACTCTGAGTGTAAGTATGGAGAGCTGAAAAACAAAACCTTAACACACACACACACACACACACACACACACACACACACACACACACACACCGGGACAGATAGCTCTTTCTTTTATTTCTTTCCCACATTGTGTCAGGCTGGTGGTTCAGTCTCTCCAATATCTCTCTCACACTCTTTCTCCTGAGGAGCATGTGTGTGTGTGTGTGTGTGTGTGTGTGGTGTGTGTGTGTGTGTGTGTGTGTGTTAGCAGCTGGGACCAGTAAGTGATGACTGTGTCTAAATGTTGATCACTGGGAGATGCTCTGTTGTTCTGAAATGAGGTGGTAGGGGAGATATGTATTTGTGTGTGCGTGTGTGTGTGTGTGTGTGTGTGCATGTTTTGGGGGGTCGCTGGCAGATGTCAAACAGTTGAAGCCTCACACAGACGTGCTGACAACTCTCTTAGTAACTGGGCACCTTAGGGGGGCAAGACAGGTGTGTGTGTGTGTGTGTGTGAGAGAGAGAGAGAGGGAAACAGACGTGACCTACCCCCCTCCATCCCATCCCATCTGCATCCTGACATCTGACAGGGGCATCACACCAGGCCAATCCACCAATCCATGCGTGTGTGTCTGTGTATGTGTGTGTGTGTGGTGCCTCATATCCAATGGGAAGGTAATAGTATGTAAATGACCCCACATATGTCATCCATGAGAAGATGGGGATGGACACACACACTTTCTACCCCTCTCTATTACACACACACACTTTATGCCCTTAGGGTTGGGGGGGTCTTGGCCCCTGTCTGATTTCTTTGGGTCAGTTTCTCACACTTCTGACAGGGTCACACACCTCTCCTCTCATTATTAACCTGCAGTAAAACGCTGCACAGCCAAACACTGAGTGCGTATATTGGTGTGTGTGAGTGATTTAGAGAGAGAGAGGGAGAGTGTGTGTGTAAAGAGAAGAAATGACAAACTGTTCATGTGTACGTGGGAGGGAGATTGAGACAGAGAGAGATTGAGAAACGGAGGTGTGTGTAGGACTGTATAGAGAGATGGATAGAAAAAGAGTCACTGCAATGTGTGTGTGTGTGTCCTCGGGGCATTACCTATCACATTAGCAATATGACAGACTGCCCAGCCTCCTCTCTCATTTCCTGTCAATCAAGCACAGTACATCACATTCAGCCAACAATACCTCACTTCAAAGAGAAGAACCACCCAATTACAGTTTTAACATGCTGCCCCTGTGCTCCAGGACAGTTTAATGTATATCTATGAGCGTTCAGCACCATTTAGTAGCCTTTACCCTCACGGCTCCCATATGCAGCCATATCCCCGCAGCCATTTCCAGTCCCACATAGGCTGCTTTCACTTTAATTTGGTTGTAATATTATGCAAAATTGCCACGAGGGAGAAGAAGAATCATAAATAGTTTGTGAAAAATAATGGCTGCAGTGAATATTTTGAAGTTGTCACCTGTTATAGAGGCTTTTGTACAGACTGCAAACCGATACTGCAACAGAGGAAGAACAGAGGCAACAGGATCAAAGTGACATGAAAACATACTGCAGAAAGAACAGACAAGAGAGAGAGAGAGAGAGAGAGTGTGTGTGTGTGTGTGTGTGTGTGTGTGTGTGTGTGTGTGTATACATGCATGTCCAGGACTTTACTTTTTGCTCCCATGATTCACAATATGCTGTTAGATTTATAAAAAATTAAATCCCCTCTAAATTCCATCACAGTTACTGACAGGATTATAGTGTATGTGTGAGGTGACAGGTAATGAGAGAGTCCTGCACTGTGGTCACTGCTGATACACAATAGGATTATAACCAACACCTACCTGTGTGTGTGTGTGTGTGTGTGTGTGTGTGTGTGTGTGTGTGTGTGGGAGAGGCTCCTGAATGATAAACAGTGACTACATCTGTCTTTGTTCCCTCTTCTTTTGTCTCTATCTATCACTCCATCTATCTCTCCAACCATCTGGACCCTCTGTCCAACCTCCCCCCAGCCCCTCAGCCCTAACACACACACTCTCACACACACACACACACACGTATACACACATGTTGAGTAGTTTTTCAACATATGCACATACGTTATGGGGAAATGTGGCTTAGACACATTATGTTTGTGTCTTGCCTGTACAGTAGAAATTAGTGCATAGTGCAACAAATTTGTTTTGCCAAATACGTTTTGAATGAAATGTATTTGCTCATTGAAATACGTTCAGTGGCAATGTTCTTTTGTTTTTGTTTTTCGCAGCGCAGGACTTTGACACTGCAGACTGGGATTAACATCCACTGCCATGTGTGTGAATAGGTTTAAGCAAAAAAACCCACTTTGGTTAAGGTTAGAAAAAGATTGTTGTTTCGGTTAAATGTTAGTAAAGCAAAACACTTTGCATCTCATGCTTCAAGTCACTTTTGACTTTGTCAGTATTAGCTAACATTAACCAAGTGACTGGAGTGCCTCAATATAACCACAAAAAAGGTGAATCATACTTTAGTTGCTACGAGAGGATATTGAATGCACCTCCCCCAACAAAGGTGTGTTAATGTAGGTGACAACATGTTCAGTGTGAGCATGAATTGTCATTAAAACTTAAAATCTGCTGTGTGTCTGATGTGTTTTTATGCATACACATACATTAAGTTCAGTTTGAGTCTCCTTATATTGTTATGAAGACAATGGCTGCACATGTGTGAAAGTGTAGCAATGTGTGTGTGTGTGTGTGTGTCTGGCCCCCCAGGCTCACTCCATCAACCTCCCTTCACCACCAGCTGTCTCCCCTCATTTACATACTCTCTCCTCCCACTAATGGAATTAGCCACAAGTTTCCTGAGGTGAGGCAACACACACAAAGACAGACACAGACCTATAGACACAAGTGTGTGTACAAGATATTTTGGTGGTGATGTGTGTGTGTGTGTGTGTATATTGAGGATGGGCTGCGAAGGTCAATCAGAAGACGCACAAAGATCGCGGCTCAGTCCAAAACTACTCTGCCAAAACAATGAGAAACTAAAAACAGTATCAGAGCTTTCCTGCTCAACACATCCACGCTGCCTTTCAATTCAAAGGTTTCTGAGATTAGCAAGCCAATAAGCAAACCCTAAGTAAGCCAATGTTTAAGTAACATTAAAGTAATAGGATGTGTTACTGTACCTGTTATGTTAAATGCCTGATTGTGTCCTCAGACTTTTGACCTGTATATACACACAAATTACTTGTTACTATACCGGCTCCCTGTTGCATCTTGCATCCAGTTCAAGACTGTAGTGCTTTCATACCTCCAAGCCACGGTCAAACCCTAGACTGCGGTACAAACATTGTGCTTCTCTGCCTCTAGACAATTTTGCAGATGTCTTCAATGTCCTGATCCCACAACGGTGGAATAAACCCTCCACTGAAGCCAGGGCAGCAGAAGCCACTGCCCAAAACTCACCATTTCAGACTAAACATGCTATGCTAGCTATTGCTAACATCTCATTTCAGCCACAGCAACACTGAACACACTCTTAGTTGGTTGTTTGGAAAGGATGCTCTTACTATTTAAGTGGAGTTTGAATTCACTTTTAGGCCAATTTCATGGAGGGCACAATTGGAAAAAAAAGCACAGTAATTAAATCAATGAATTCCATTTAGCTCACTGTCATGGCTTTTTAATATTATAAGCAACAACTGTGGTTTTCCTACTTTAAGTCAAAATTAAATTGGACTTGGGAAATAAACTGAAAAAGTGTCCTGGGTTTTGCTACAATCATATTAGTATGGTATTTCTCACAATTAATGTTCATAAAAATAGGACCAAATGCGCTCAACTCACAACTTTTTCACAATGAATGCTAACATGGTCTCAATGTCTCTGATTCAGTGAAAAAACAAACATTCAATAGTAGAAACAAGTTTAAAAAGTGTCAGTCTAAATATGTGTGATTAAAGTAGATTCAGTCACTTTGGAATGTGAATCTAAACAGCATATTTAAGTGGGTATACAAGTCCTTGGAAGAAGAACAATTTTCATTGTTGGACTTCAAAAGAAAATGTACTCTTGTGAAAGAGCTGAATGTGAACTGGTCTAGGCCCAGGTTAGAAACTCTCCCCGTCTTCTTACAATGACTTTGAGTGACCTCAACCTTAAAGTTTCATAGGTCCCAGTCAGTGTCCTCCTCTGGCCTTTTCTCTCCTTCTCTTTGAGGTCTCCTCTGCCCCCTCTCCGCCAACGGTGCTCTGTTTTCCTTTTGTTTTGTCCTCCATCTCTCTGTCGGCAAGTCCCGTCCATCAATACAGAAGTGTCAGTCACTGGAGTGACAATTGGCAGCTGTCGATACAGAGTAGAGGGCCGCCAGTCTGTATATAGGCTTCAACTCCTAAAATGCTATCAGCTGCCAATACATAAACACACACACAAGCACATGCACGGCTTGACATGCACAGAAGCACAAAAACACACACCTACACACACACACACACACACACACACACACACACACACACACACACACCTTATTCTCTTTGTATCCTCATCACACTTGATCATCGCTGACGCAGGAAAATTTGGTTTGGTAGGAACGAGATCAGATCAGATGAGGAAACAAAGAACCACCTTCTGACTATTCAATCTTTGGCAGCACACACACACACACACACACACAATCTTACTGATGAAGGTCTTTGACACAGACTGGAGTCACTGACACATGGCTCCCCCTACTGGAGACCTATAAGACCTTTGGCAATGACATTCCTGTCCCTGGTTACACTGTAGCACATTAACATTCATTAATTGATTCAATCATCCATCTATTCATTTAATCACTCATCCCTCTCTCTGCCATCATCTTCCTCTCACTTTATCAAACTCTTCCTTCTTTCCTTCCTGCCGTCTCCTCTTATTCATATAGTTGCTAAACTTGTATCCTCCCTCCCTTCCTTTATTTTTAATTCTTGTTTTTTTTCAGCTCCTTCTTTCATGTCCTTAATGCCCTTTGTGATTCTGTGATGTAAGATCAAAGCTTCCTCCTTTTCAGGAATAACAGCTGAAAAATGTTCAGTGTGTCTCTGTATGTGGCATGTGCTCTTTGGACATATACAGCTTTTAATATATATCAAATCTGACTGACAATCAAGCTGGATGATAAAGAACTTGGATGTTATTTTCATTCATTATAATTATCATCCTTCATTTTGGCCGTCATCATCATTCTATCCATTATGATAACATTATACTCACCAAAGTAAACACTGTGATCTGGGAACACAATGATATCACTACAACAAAGTCAGACAAAGCAAGAAACACGAGCAGTCAGAAGATCAGACAGAGAGTGAGCACAGATTTAAAAAATAATCCACAACTATGAGAAGTACTAGAACCTGACAAATGAATCGGCCAGGTCGACATGTCAACTTTGGGCTGGTATCAGCTTATCACAGATTTACCAGTATCTACATATATATCGCCTGAGTAAGTAAGAAATCGCAGATCAGGAAAGATATGTTTCAGGTGTTTAGAAACAGTGTCACCATTACATAGTTTGTCTGCTAGAGAGAAAGTTTATTTTTAGCTGTAAAATGTCCCACTCAGTGCATATGTTCTCAAAAGTTTTTTTATGTGAAAGAAAATAGGTGGGTTTGATATATGATGATGATTTTTTAGATACTGATATCCTATCGGCCTTGAAAATGAAGAATGGGTTGGGTACGGTATAGGTCAAAGCTGAACCAGGAAGTTGTTGGTCTATACACCAAATCTGAAAAGGCTTGACACAGACTGTCCCTGAGCTCACAAACCCCTGCGGCCTGAGATACACAGCATTTAATGAGCACGTTAAACACATTCAAAATTCAAATGTGACTAAATGCTCACAGAGGAGGAGGCTGGTTAGTTAGAGTAGCATTTGCATGCGTTATTACATGCAGACTGAATGAAATGTTTATATGGACCGACTATTGTGAGAGGAAGGTCGTGGACATACATGATTGGAGTGTTTATGGAAGATGTGACAACAAAATGACTCCCGTGCCTGCCTGAACTATCGCAAGGCACCATTTTTTTGTTTTCCCTTCAAAACAAGTCAAACTGCCTGTGTTTCCTGCTCTGTCGTACTTCTTTTTAATATTATTGCAATTTATTTTAGATCTTAACAAATAAAGCAGAGAGTACAAAGTTATTACAGAGTTGTGATAAAACCCAAATTTTCCTTTAAGTTGCATTCACAGACTACTCATCACAATTTATTTATGCCTTTTCATATAACTTCATGGCTGTAAAAAACATTAAATGTTTCCTGAATTAAAAGGCCGAAGAGGAAGTGCAACAGAACCAGATGGAAACAAACAGAACAGAGCAGACGAAAAGAATATACTGACAGGAGACGGGAGGGGAAATGCCTGTCTGTCTCCTTTCTATCTTTTACGCACATGGTGTCCATCCGTATGAGAAATGTGATTACAAATGAGAGTGTGAGTGAGAGAGCGGAGTGCCACAGCTGGCATGGCATCTGGCTTGGCATATCGTTGCCCGGCCTCGCCCGCTGCCTGTGCGCTCTAATGTGGCTGTCGACAAGCCCATTAAGAAGCCATTACTAAATGCTCTGTCTCTGCTCCTCTTCCACGCCTTATAGCACAGGCCCGTGGGGATGCCAGCAACATGGAGAAAAGGGAGAGGAGAAGAGTGAAGAGACAGACAGAAAGAAAGGAAGGAAAAGCAGGTGGAGGAAAAAAAATGAAGAAGGGGAAGTTTGTGTTAAAGAATTAACAAGTACATTTAATTATAAAAACACTGGTGTCCTGTGTCTGTTCCAGAGACAAAAAGCGGTGGAGAATAGAGACTCCAAATTCACTTTATACTCCACCATCAAAACAGACAACTACGTGAGGACGATCTGCCTCAGGGCCTCGTAGGAGGAGGTGTCAGGTGAAGTCATCCCTTCCAGACAAAGTTCAGTGCTGGTCTAAATAATTTAGACTGTAATTTTAAATAAATTACAAAAGTCTTTCAAAAGGTGTCAGAATAAAGAAAGTAATACATTTGTGGAGGATATTGTTAAGGTAATTTTCAGAGCTGAAACAACTTCTGATACAAATTCTGAATTCACTGGTTTCAGCTCATCAAATGTTAATAATATATGGTTTTGTTTTCTTAGTATTCTGTGATTAGGGTTTAGGACAGTTGGTCAGACAAAACAAGATATTTGAAAATGTCCCCGTGGGCTCTGGGTTCATAGACCATTAAAATGAAAACACCTCACACTACTCTTCTCCAGTACACCATGCTTTATTCACCTAAAGATGAATAAAGCATGGTGTACTGGAGAAGTTTCACGACGTGTTTTCATTTTAATGGACTTTAATGGACATTGAAGCTCACACTGATCTGCACCTTGCTGTGTGTGCGCTCTCAAAGTACATTGTTACATTTCATAGACCAAACACTTGGTGCACGTGAAAATAATAGGTAGATCGATCAGTAATGAAATTATCATTTATTTCAGTCATAATTATTGTACCCTTTGCTTTATGTCAAGGCTCATGAAATATCATGAATGTCCTCAAATACCCTCACCAGGCCATCCTATAATCTAACATGTTGCTCCAATCCTACAGTACATTATTAATAATATTCAAAATACACAGTGTCATCATTTTTAGCCATGTGTTTGATCTCATATTCATATGACATCTGTAACGACACAAAACCTGGCTTCCTCATCCAGACTGAATCAGAAGCCGATTGTGACCATAGAATCTAAAAGGCTTTACAAATTATTGTTTTGACTGTGTTGACAATCAATTAATGGTTGTAAAATATACCACCCTGCTATACTGCTTTTTCAACATCACATCAGACTTCTGCAATTACAAATTATAAATGTGATTCTCTCCTGACATGAATTTGGTTGGCGATACAGAATCAACACATAGTTAAAACAGATTTAAGACAAAACAAGCAATTCAATTCTGTGCATTGCCATGTGGCGTGATATGCGTATGTTAAAATGCAGTGGGCCCAGTCATCATGTTTTAACCGTGCAGAGGTGTTGGTGAATAAAATGAGAGGAACTGTTTCATATATTTTCCATTGCTGGCACTATGACTGCCTACAGGCATACATGCTGTCTCTTAGAACGGGTCACCAGATTAGACCTGTTGTGTTGCACATTCCCACTCAGTGACTCTGATTCACACACATTCTGGACAATAACTTGACAGCACTAAACATAAGACTCAATGGAGGAAAAGTTTCACATGAGTACATCAGGCACTGAAATAAATACAATATAATAAATACAATAAGCAATCTTTCTTTATTTGTATGTCTCTTAATTTTCTCAGGCCAGGAGGGGGTGTGTCACACTGCCTTGGGGCACAGATGAGGAAACAACTCAAAGACGTTGTAGGTGGCGAGCACTGTCTTGAACGGCTGGAGGGGAGGAGAGGGAAGGCAGAGTGGACATGAAGAGGAGGGATGGGGAGAAAAATAGAGAAAAGGGAGGATATGAGACATGAGGCAAAAAGATTGTCGGCTGAAGAACGCTGAGGCTGCCATGACAGTTTTCTGGCTTTCATATCTGGGGATGAAGGTGTACATCCATCCATTATGATTCACAAATACACTCACCAACTTCCTGCTGTGTGTGTGTGTGTGTGTGTGTGTGTGTGTGTGTGTGTGTGGAGCGGTGAATTGCTCTTTTCATGAGTGACTGTGACAGGTTTCTCATCGGGCCCTGAAGCCTCCTTGCAGTTAGAGACCATGTACAGCACAGCCCCCAAACAACAAACACACACACACACACACGCTGAACTGTGTGATGGTGTAAAAGAAAGAGTTTTCTGTAAAGCCAGAGTATCAGAGACGTAGTTGGTACCACAAGTGTGTGTTTGTGCGTCTGCACCGGCTGCTGGAACTAAGCGGGGCTCTTAATCACGGTTGTAACAGGCAACATTACCAGCAGCGGCAGCAGGCTAATGATGAATGCCCGAGTCTCCGTGCAAACCCTGACCTCCTTTTCTGCTGTGATGCACAAAAAGCTCTCTAACCAAAACACACACGTACACATGTATTCGTGTACACACACACGAACAGGCATAAGATTGCAGCAACATACATACATCTTGACAAAAAAACACTGCTGAGGCAAACTAACATGGATATAAACGCTTGCACACATGCACACACTTTACTGTTCATAGGTGGTTCTGAGCTCACTTTTATTATCAGTCTGGTTTCTCGGGGAATGCACTGTTCACGCGTGTGTGTGTGTGTGTGTGTGTTTGTGTTGGTATGAAATGATACAACCTGTTCTCCTATTTGCCTTCTTAACAAATCACTTAGACTATCTAGAAAGCAGTGTGATGTCCAAAACATTTCTTAAGCTTGGCACTGGAGGAAGAAAGAAAGCAAAAAATTGAGAAGTAAATGAGAGAAAGAGAGAGAGATGAGGAGAGAAAGAGAAGTGGAGACATAAGAGTACTGAGTAAAATGTAAATGAGAGAGAAAGAGCCGGAGAAATAGAAATAAAAGAGAGAAAGAGAGATCAGTCCATGAGAGAGACAGATGGTAAAAAAGAGAAGTAAACGAGGGAGATTTTGAAACAGAGCGGGTGAGTAGTTATAAACGAGTGTAAAGTTTTGATGAAGGACAAACTAATGTCAGGGACTGGGGCGGTTCGGGCTTCCTGCTCCCCGGCTACCACATGTGATCCCGCCTGTCACTCACACTCCATCGCCATGACAATCATCGTAATGCCGACGCCTGGGGGCGGGGACAAGCCTGTCCTTGTAACAAACAGAACCCCTCCGCGATCTGACGCCAACAACTGCCGAGAAGATCTCACACACACTCACACTCACACAGGGTGATGCCACACAAATAGAAACTCTTGCACACAAAAGTTAAAGCAAATTCCAGTTTAAATTCACGTTTTTTAGTAACACTGATGTGATGTGATGTGTGAGCATGCTGCATGATTTGTCAAACACATTCATTGTGTAATATGCAGCATGTGATGGCCTGTGCATCTGGATATGTGTGTTTGTGTTTATACATTTATTCATTGTATGCATTCATACAGTGCATGCGAGTTTGTGATCGGTGTGTTCACATATCACATGTGTGTGTGACAGAGGAGTGAGAGAGAGACAGAGAGACGGTGTGTGTGTGTGTGTGTGTGTGTGTGTGTGTGTGTTAGCCATGGGGTAGGGAGCAGGGACTTGTCAAGCTGAGGAAGAGATGGCAAACTGGATGGTGATGCCAGCCCTGTGTGACAGCTCCTTCACACACATACGCACACACACATACACACATTGTAACCCCCCAAACCTACCCTAGCCCACACTCTAGAGCTGTGAAAGCTGGGACGCAGAAAGAAAACGAGACTGGTGGAACCTCCTTTTAACTGGAGGCTGATTGGTGTGTGTGTGTGTGTGTGTGTGTGTGTGTGTGTGTGTGTGTGTTTGTGGTGGGCTGGTGGGGAGGGAGGGAGGGTGGAGGTTCAAAGTGTCACATCAATTTGTGGCTGTGCTGTTTCTGAAAGAGGCTAACCCCACTGCCACTTAGGCTTAGCACAACATTGAACAGCATACTGGCAGACAGGACACATACATAAAGTACACACACACACACACACACACACACACACACACTTATACACATGTAGTATACTTGCAAACCTACACAGACATACAGGCACACACAGTTATACAGTTTCCACAGTAGTCACATTCCAAATGCAGTGTGTGTACCTTTGTCATTTTGAATTGCTACTGCAAAACATTCTTGTTTCAGTTGAAAAAGATGTGTTCATTTAGCACCACGAGCCATAACACAAGATAACAACACATACTGACAATATTTGTGGTCATTTTATAATTATAATTATATTTACAGCGAGGTTTGAGAAACGCAACACTATGCAAACAATCGCGAAACAGGCCTTGAAGACGTATTCCAACATCTCCATAGATCTGCGCACACACACATAGTTGAGTTGAATGTCATTTTCTGCAAATCTATGAAATAGTTTGCCTGAAATTGTATTTTGGTGGGACGTTCCAATGTGCCTCTGAGCCCAGAGCGCAAGCAGCCAACGGAGGTGAGGTTGCTGGTTAAAAACCCCCAGGGGTGACCTGGCCGGGGCCCCAAACCACTTTAACCACTCGTCTCCATTAACAGGCTCCCAGATATCATTATGCTCCCTGGGGACCAGGCGTGCTCTAACCAACCATTTACCCTCTCTCCTCTATTTCTCTCTCTCCTCATCTCTCCCTCTCTCTGCCATGATGTTACTCAATGAAAAAAGACAGTGGGGAGAAAAAATATGAGATTGATTTATTTGCTTCAGTGTTCTTTGGGATGGAGTCCTCTCCCTCTCTTTCTTTCCCGTTTCTCTCTCCCTCTCTTTCTCTGCAAACTGAAACCAATTAGCGAGCAGAGCACTTGTAGCGGGGAATGTAGGGCAAGCGAGGAGTAATAAAAAAGTATTGACTTTTCTGTGACTGTACGCGGCGTGAAAGGGGTGCCGCGGCCTTGTCCGACATGAAAGGAGCTCCATTAATTTCACTTATTTCACCCAGGCCCCTGTCAGGAGGCCCTAATGCGTCCCAGGCGCACTTCTCACATGCAGGCACTCAGACAGCACAACGCAGCTCCAGCCTGGTTACCAAATGAGTTTACATTATATCTCAGAGCGAGTGAGAGAGGGTGGCGCAAGAGAAAGGAGTAATTTCTAATTCCCTGGTTGAGACACAAAGCGAGGCCTTTCATACGTAGCTAATTTTGCCTCAGCCTTACCTCCTCATCCTCCTCCCGCCTCGCTTTCTCTCTCGTTCTGCATCATGTAAAGGCCAAAGTTCCAGAAAAAGACCCACAGTACCAAAACACACACATACACATGTACAACACATCAACCTGAGAATAAGATAGTAAGACACAATTTCCTAGTGCCCACTCAGTCCACCAAAAAAAGGTATAGTAAAGCTGTAGTTGTTTAGAAACTACCGTATTTTAAGATTTTTAAGATACAAAAGAATAGTCTTTTTTTACACTGGATTAATACTCAGTTTACTGCAAATTCCTGCAAGAGAAAATTTTTTAGAGCGTCTGTTTTTACATAACTGCAAAAGGCTAAACAAAGTAGCCATTTCAAAATCCTATTTGGTGCCATCTTCAAAGCAGTATGGTAGCACATCAGACCTTGATGTAACTTGAAGACACAACCTCAAAATCTGTCTAACCACGACAGCTTTCTGCTTTATCATCTGCCCAGCTGTCGTCTTAAAAGAAAGCGCAAAAACTCTCAGCCAACAGTTTATCAGTGAGACTCTGCTTTCTCGTCACACTGCTTGCATGTTTTCTCCTGAAATTTGTGCCATTCAGAACCCAAATCCATCCCAGGCGCACAATTTGTTGGAAAAGCGTTCAGTGCATTTCCCATGGATTTACCACAATTCTCTGGAAGATTATTTTGACTCCTGATTAAGTAAAACCAGTTAGCAATGAGAGGCTCCATGAACGTTTCTCATCAGGCTCTTGGGGTTGGCCGACTGTCAAAGTCCAGGTAAATGGAATTTACCTGGACTTTTAGCAGCATTGTGTGAGTGCACGCATGCATGTGTATGGCAGAGATAGACGCATCCCCCGAGTGTGAGAGTGTGTGTGTGTGTGTGTGTGTGTGTGTGTGTGTGTGTGTGAAAGAGCGAAGAGTGAGAGGCTATCTGCAGACAGAAACTAATCAGTGTGTGTGAGATAAGAAAGCAGCCTTTATGGTGTATGGTAATCACCCCCCCCCCCCCCCCCCCGCCTGCCACCGCCATGCATAATCACCACGACTTATTCACATGATTGATGAAATATGCGTCTGTGAAATCCGAGCTGCTTTTGTTATCATCCTGTTTTTCCCCTCTACCCCCTCTCTTTCCTTTTCTCTCAATCTTTTTTTGTCTTGTTCAACCTCGCTGTCTCTCTAAATATCTCTCCCCTGCTCTGCAGTAGCCAAAGATGTTTTTGGAACCATGTACAAACAAGAAATTACACCCACAGCATGGGGTCCCTCTTGAAACTACATGCACACACAGTCACTCTACACATACTTTTCTCTCATAAGGTAGTAATATGATGCATGAGAAAAGCAACAGTCGTCTGAAGAGGAATATGAAGAGAAAGAAGAGGGAAAAGATAAGGGTAAGAGAGAACGAGTAAACGAGGAGACACATTAATTGTTCCGTCCTGCAGAGAGAAGTGTTGGCTGGATTAGAGGGGGATGAGAGGAGAGAGAGAGAGATAGAGTGATAAATGGAATTAGATGGATAGATGCTTCAGAGAGCTCTTGTCATTGACACTCAATCGCATTAATCAGGGAACGGATGCAGAATTCACAACTAATGTAACATGAAAAAAAACAAAGCATCTAAAACAAAAAAGGGGCAGCAAGTCCTTACGTGGACATAACTACTGAAGGAATGAGTGGCTACAGTTGACATGTGTCTGTACACAGTGACAAAAAAGTATTTACAGTAATAATCAGGAGAACAGCCTCATACATGAATCACCACCATTCAGAAATGCTTTGAGGTGTCTTCAGAGTTTTATAGTGTTCTTACCAGCTTGGAAACATTCCCTTGTTCTTTCCATGGCACCATAAGTGAGTTGGGTCTGAATACTGGCTGGTTTTGGCCTGTGTTTTACCTGCCAAACCCCATTGTTGCCTGCATGCATTTTATTTGCCATCCTCCAATATTACTTAGCTTCTGAAAAAGTATGGAATATATAGCCTCAGCAGTTTTGGTGTTGCAGGTGTGCCAACGAGAAGACTTCAGAAATCCTGAAGAGAAATATACAGCATGAATGATTGTGATTATTTGTAATTTATATATTTTTTTCTTATGAGCAGATTTAGTCAATTCTTGTGCGAGGTATACATCTCTGCTGCTCCATCAATTTTCAGGTCAGGTTCAGCTTTACCTCCTAGAAGGTCTGTCAGTGAAGTGAAACAGAGCACTACAACTCATGAAGATGGTTTGACAAAAGGACTGGACTGAAGAAAGTTGAACAATATATGCACGGCCACATTCCTGGTAGATTATTTTGTAATGTCAATGCCACATTTTTACTGTCTACCTGGCGATGACTGCAACAAAAGATTAAATTATTGCTGCCGTGATACCTTTCCAGAGTTGTAAAATCCTGCCTGATAGAATTATAAACCTTGGTGGAGTGTTTTGGCTTCCAATAAGTCTTTAAACTCATAGATGTACTCAAACTTCTTGGATCACATTTCATTGTCTCACCAATACCTGAAACAACATATTCCCACCAACGCAGCCCTTTGCGTTGTAACGCTTGCCTGCTCTCTGTCTGAACGCCTGCTTAAAAGGGTAGAAAGAATTTGGCCCATGACTTGCAGGGCTTAGACTAATGTGCAGTGTAGGAAAGGACTAGGGAAAATACACGAGACAAAGCTTGGGAAGAGGGCTGCGACTAGGACTGATTTGGGTCGAGAGTAGGCACTGAGGGAAGGTGGGGGCTGAGACTGAGGGTAAGATTAAGACTGGGGCTGGGGCTGGTGAATTAAGGCCCCCAGCCTCAGGGTGCTATTACACATCTATAATGAGAAACGGAGAAGAGGGGGGCTTGTCTTTGCACCTCGGAACACCTTAGATTAAATATGCACAATTCCCATGCAAAATGGGCCAGGAACAGCCGGGACCAGCGTTGCTGTCTAATCCCCTGTGCTGGAGTTGTTTCAGCCAGGGTTAACAGGCTCATCAGTCAACACAGGCTGCTTAGCACAGGACATCAAGGCCATTTGCAGGTTTAAGTGTTTGTGATTGCTTCCCTTTCCAGATCCCACCGCCACCGCAACCCCCCACAAATGCTCCCTGTGCTGGCTAGTGAGAATATGAGCCTGCAAATAAGACACACAGACATGCATATATATCAACCATCTAATAGCATAGGTAAAGGTGTGGCTTTCACATCAACATCATGCTGCTTACCAAGTGACCAAAACAAAGTATACACACACTCCAACGACTATATTCCCACACACACAGCGACACGTACTTTTCACGCATACACACCCTGTAACACCAAAAGACACTTTCATCACAGATAGATAATCTCATAATTACAGTAATTATAAAAGAAGAGTAAAACAATAGACTAGGATCCTGAGGAGAAACATAACATTTAAGATGTAAGAGGAACCAGGCAACAGAAGAAAAATCAAAACATCTTCTACCTGCTATTAGAAATTGTATTCTTTTGCTTTTTTGACGGCAAACACACATGTAAGTCTATGTATGCTGTCTGCTGCATCCTCTGTGTCCGTCTACACCGTAGCTTCATCACATTGCATTTGCATTTCACAGCCAGGGCTGACTTCTATCACCAACACACTGCTGTATGAGAGGGCTGTCATGTTCCTCAAGTATGTCTGTGTGTGTGTGTGTGTGTGTGTGTGTGTGTGTGTGTGTGTGTGTGTGTGTGTGTGTGTGTGTGTGTATTGTGCATTCAGCTATTTGATAGCATGCACACACACCCACAACAAATAGTTTGCGAGAAAATGGGTGGGGGGGCAGAAAGAAAAGTTGCAGCTAGGTACTGCAGATGAAGAGGACAGAGAAAAAGAGAACAAAACAAGACAGCAAGGGGAAGAAAGAGTGATGGCAGGAGATAGAGATAGAGATAGGCAGTGATTACACCACACTACATACAGTATGGTTCAGTGGAGCATATCTGCACAGGGACAGGCGGTCCATTAAAAGCACAGACATCCTTATCCTGCTTGTCTGCCTGCTTTCTCTTACATCCATGTATACATGGAGATGAAACTATGTAAATAAACCTGGAAGCAATCTCTGATCTTGACTTTGAATAACCATGATGACAATGCATTTTATACAGTAGGTATCTTTAATTTCTTGTCCGGCTGAAACTAATGCTAACTATACAATTAATTTACATATGGAATGTTGGAGAAATCGTGTACTCGTGCTAGATGCATTTAGACTGACACCAGCACTCGCAAATGAAATGCATCACTACTAAAGCTTTATCTTTTCTTTCTCACTCTTTATTATGGTACATCTAATCTGCATCATTTTCTGCTGAATTGTAGTACTTGAGTCTCCCTTACCTCATGCTATAATTCAAAGATTGTAAAATTTTATTCTACTTGTCTAGCACTACTAGTTATAGCTAGTTATAGTCTTAATGTTAATATTAACAGCAACACTAATGTCAATTAGAGTAAAAGCCATTACTCGAAAAT
This sequence comes from Enoplosus armatus, assembly GCF_043641665.1. Classification (NCBI taxonomy): domain Eukaryota; kingdom Metazoa; phylum Chordata; class Actinopteri; order Centrarchiformes; family Enoplosidae; genus Enoplosus; species Enoplosus armatus. The sequence continues at coordinate 19,473,704 of NC_092180.1, read as the reverse complement.
TACTTTAGAAAAACAAAAGCACACATGAACCTTTAACCTATAGATTTGGTGTGAAAAGGTCTTGATTTACTGAATGCAACCTTCAGGCCTAAGAAACAAATCTTAACCTACTGCTGAATCCTACTCAAGGCAGAAGTTGTGAATATTTTTATTAATAAATTGCCAACACCATTTTTATTTATTAGTTTTAAACAGGAGCTTGACACAAATTCATACGATTAAGTTAAGAAATTGGCCTGAAATGACCCGAGTTAATCTGGTCAAGTCGGGTCCAACAGCTTTGAACATAAATAATAAAGTCTAATGTCATTCATTCTCCTATGTCACACCAAAATATGATTTCTAATCATTTAATTGAGACTGTCCATTTAATATCATGCTGTATGCACTAGGCCCTCATCGTTACTCTGTATGCAGGCCTCGCAGTGCAAAATGCCACCGTAATGGAAGCGAAGTGTTGGGTTAATTGATAAATTGGAGGTCCTGAGTAGGAAGGAGTGTGGCAGGGGGAATGTTTTACGGCTGTGCAAATGAAGGGGCTGCAGAGTTTTACACACGCCGTAAAATGGTTATGGAGAATTAGCGTTCTTTCTTTCTCACCGCAGTAACCTGGACACTAATGCAGCAGAGCTGGAGAGATGGATGGACATGATAACATAGGAAATACATACACTGACAGACACACATAAAAGGTGGACGCATATGAGTTCATGCATTTGCTGCCCCTGCCCCACCTAATTCCATTGTCTCTACTTGTGGCCTATTTCAGTTTAGGTATTAATTGCTAATGAATACTGTTCCCATTAAAAAGACCCATCATACATCAGTTGTATGCATCATAGTGATACATTATGGCTGAGGCCATTAAGACTGAGCCAGCATGTGTGTGTATGTGTGTAGACACACTTTTCCTGTCCCTGTTGCCTGAAGCTTTGCAACCACAATGCAATGATGACAATAATAAAGCTACAGCATTGTAGCTGGGAGGAGACTATGGTGTGTGTCTCTGTGGGGGTAAGAGGGGGTGTGCGCTTGAGTGTGTGTTGTGGCGAGAGGCAGTAACGAGGGCGACATTAAAGTATATGTGTGTGGTGAGCTATCGGCAATGGTCTGTGTACAGGCATGTATTCAGTTGTGTGCATGCAATTGTATATGTCTATGTGCATGTGTTCAGGAAAGCAGGGGTGGCTGTGCAAATGTGTGTTCTGGTGTGTGTATCAGTCTGTGTTGGTTCTGATCAGACGCTAGCTTTTGAAAGTTGTGACAGGTGTCAGTCTAATGCGAGGGGAAGGAAAGGCTTGGAGCGCAGACAGACACAGACGTGACCACTCAATGTAGTGTACTTGATTAGCACGTAGCCTCCTAATTAGCTATCCTCAATGGTTACAGGCAGTACCGCTGGTGACATGGCTAATAACACAACCACAAAATTAGCATGGACAGAGAGGGCTTTCCCATATTTGCATTTGAAATGAGTCATTGCTGGTGCAGAAGCTAAAAAACCTTTGAGTATTGTATCTTACGATAGACATTAAAGTGCTGGCCGTATTAAACTTTCTAACTTGAAGAGGTTTAGGCACTGTTCTCTCACAAAACCTAGCCTTTCATGGCCTTTCTTTACAACAAGTAATTCACATTCTTGCCATCTTTCAGTGAGAAGTATGAGTACCTTAATACAGCACCGTCCTTTTAGCCATTCAATAGCATTTCAAACAGTAACATAATGGTATTGTAACAAATGGCAGAGGGTGTACACAATCAGCTTGAGCAAGAGAACAACAGTATCCTCTTTCTTAAAGATCACAGTAGTTCCAGTGTTTCCTCATACAATGGCCAATGGTAAAATGTCATCTGTTTTCATCTTTTGTACTCGCTATACTCTCACATATAAACCTGTGTTTGCTGAGCCCCACTCAACACATGTTCAACATTTTTTAACATGCTTGACCCATTCATATGATACTTCTGTCATAGGTTAATCTCTGGTTGTCAAGGTTGTCCATTCTGCAGTTGAAGTTCAGTACACATTACTGTTGAATCATAGAAATACACAGACTTACAACAAATTACATTAAATCAATACCAAATTAAGAGACGTTTCTCTCTCTCTTCTCACATATTTGCGCTCTCTTACTTACCCACTCTCTCGCTTTCTCTCAATTAGTGTGAGACCTGCATTATGTTGGCATTGTGAATGAATAAAGCACGGAGCTGCAGAAGAAGGTCTGAGGTCTATGAAGCTAATATTTAGTGGGGAACCTGGGAAGTCAAGGCAAGGGCACATAGGAGCTGGAGAAAGGGCAACCATTACACAGCCCCCTTGGCCTAAGCCGGGGCCATTAAGCTCCTGGAGAGGTGGGTACTGGCATCTATGTGATTATGTGTTGATCTGTGTGTGTCCTGACAGGCTGGGCCACATTTGCATTGATAGATTTTCTTACTGTGACACAGATGGCTAAGGTAAATAAAGGTCCAGGAGTTATGTGCTATTTCTAGGGCTTGGTTTGGACTGGGGATGCTGTGTGCACACTGCCAAAAGCTGTGATGGTCAAGCTAGAGAGCCGTGGTCGGGAACTAGGAAAAAACAGGGCTATGTTAATGATGAGGCTTCAGGCTGTGTAGGGCTGAAGCAAGGCTTAAGGTGATGATTACAAGCAGGGCTAGGTAATGTGGCAGAGGCTGGGTGAGAGGGCTGTGGCTAGGGTTTGAAAATAATTAGGAGCATGGCTGGATAACATAGCTAGATAATGTGACTGGGGGGAGGCTGGCTGGGCACGGTATGAAGATGATGAGTACCAGGGTTGAGCTGTCCACTCCATTGGCCCTCTGAGCTGTGACAAGAAGCTCTGCTGGCTGCTGCTGTTGCTCGGGGTGATGCCAACGATAGGACTAATGCACTAATTACCACAGAGCGAGAGAAAAGAGAGAGAGTAAATAGAGGTAGAGAGATGCAGAAAGATGAAGCATCAGACAGAGACGAGAAGGGGAAAATCTGAGGTCTGACAAGCTCTGAGTGACAGCAGTATGACACGACTGGGCTGAGAGCAGGCGCCGCTATCTTCATCATCTTCTTCAATAACATCATACACAGCAGCAGCAGCAGCAGTGTTATCACAGAGACAAGGGAGGTCAAGTTTAGCCATCATGTATGAACGTGTGTCTAGATGGTGTGTGTGTGTGTGTGTGTGTGTGTGTGTGTGTGCGTGTGTGTGTGTATGTGTGCGGGTGTCACCATGCATGCATGTATTTATGTGTGCAAGTGTGTATGCGTTAGATATTGTTTAGGTAAGTGGCAAGTAGGAAGCTGTCATTTTGCAGCATCCATCAGAGAGACAGTTAGATGATAGGGAATAGCTATGTGCAAACACAGCCACTCACACACACACACACACACACGCATACGCACTTACTTACACAAAATTTAACTTAACTTACTGCTTATTGTGTTGCCCCTTTTGACCACTAGTGGTGATGTAGAATGTTTCGGTAAGTAGATATCAATATTGTTTGTATCTCAGGCCCTACCAACAAGCACATGGGATGACGTGATGACATAAAACAGTATATTAACATATCAATCATAATACTGTCTAGCTTTAACATATCACAAACCATAGTTATTTTTGTTGTTGTTTGTTTTCTTACAAATAGGGTTTAGCAAAATGAGTAAAAAAATCTGCGTGTAGGATTTCTAATTTGAATGGTGAGCTAAATTATCCCTGATGGCTTTAATTTTGGTGGCATCAGCGAAAACCTTCATTTGCCACACATGCTCAAACACAAAGACCCTACAAGCTTTCCATCAATACTGTATTTTACAAACGCAGCATGGATGCAAAACTGATCTTACTCCCCCGGCCCCCATTGTCAGCTGCAGGAGACCCCATTCACCGCCCACTCACTCCCCATACTTATTTATCTCCACTTCCTGGGGCCACGTTAGTTCATTCCTGTCGCTGCTCTCTCCTTCTTCCCTTGCTCCTCTCTCTCTCTCTTGTTTCACTCCTCGTTTCCGGGCAATTGGGTCTGGGTGCTGGTGGTGGTGGTGGTGGTGGGGGAGGTTGGGGTGGAGCTGCTGGGAACTTTGTGTGTGTGCGCTCGTATGTGTGTGTGTGTGTGTGTGTGTGTGTGTGTGTGTGTGTGTGTGTGCTGGGAAGTGAGCTAATAAAGGACGGTGATCCATGAAAGGCCTTGAGCAAAGACACAGTCAATTACCTAATGCCTGGACCAGACCGCAGGGCCTACACACACACATTCTCTCTAACAGACTCACACACACACACCCATGCATGCACCTCATTTACGTATACATGGAGAGGGGGCAGTGGAGGGCATAACTGGGAATTGTGTGTATGTGTGTGGGTGGGTGTGCATATGCGTGTGATGGAGAGCGGCGATTTATTAAATTGCTGTCACTTTTGACAAATTTGTGCAACTCAAGTTGAAAGGGTTAGGCTGCACTGCTTTGCTCTGTTTTTCCTCTTTTCTTTTAGAGGAGAATAATACCTTTCAGACCCAGGCAACGACAGGATAAAGCCGTGGCTGCCATCAGTTTGCATGGCCAAGCTGCAGACTTGGGTTTAACACGGGTCTGACATTGATTGACTTTGATGTGAAAGGGTGAACACGGGTTTCTATAATAGCCGTATGATCACTATAAAATTATTATAGGATTACTATAAACCTATAGCAGATACTAGTTGTTCCTTCCCTTTCAACCATAACTTTGATCTTCTCAATCTCAGAGACTTTTGACCCTTGATTGTACAGTTTAGGTTGTTGCAAAAATATTGCAGCAACCTCTTTAAATGGAGTGAAACACAATAACTCTGTTAGGGTTACAACGTTGACCATATGTGACAGCAATCTCAAATAAATGGCTCATATGCAGGTTTACCACATCGTCATTATCCTGTTTAATACTACACCGGCCTTGTGTGTTAAAGTGATTTAAGTGTGGGTTTTCCATATTGATGGATTCTGTGAGTGTGGGGCCCAGGCAGAAAAAGGAAGCATTCATCAGCTATGCATCTCTGCACAGCACAATGGCTAGGTGGGTGTGAGGTCTCCAACGATGACTTAATCTAGGTACATAACAGGCATACCCAATAACTAAAAGTATAATAATAATAATAATAATAATAATAATAATAATAATGTTTGTGTTTGTAGGTTTCAACCTACCTCCTCATGGAGTCCATGTGTAATCTACTATCTGAAGCTCTTGGCGTAGGCTGGCTGAGTAAAGGAATAGCTGCTGTGGTTCAGATGGTGGAGCATACTTCCTGTTCCCCTGGTTGGTGAATGGCAAAAAACAACAAAACGTCATATGTCATTAAGGTTACAGTTCAGCTCAGGTTAGTCTTTACTAAAACATCAAACAGTAATTAGGTTGAGCACGAATTTATAATGCAGAAAAATGTAAAAAACACAAAATACACTGACAAGACACAGGGGGAAGTCACAGATAAGAAAGGTCCTTAAAAATGTCTATTTAGTCATTTGATTGCAGTGGGACAAAAGACTGAAGAAAGATGGAGTGGCAAAAAAACTGGGTGGTCTTTTATACTGTAGTCAAGGAAATGATTATTATGTGAGACAGATCAAACAGGGGGTTAATAACAGTACTTTACACTCACACAACTGAGAAGATAAGCCTGTGAGTGGTAGGACACATACACATGCACGATTCCTAATTAAAACTGATACAAGCCTTTAAAATAAAGCAGGGAGAGACTGTTTATAATAAACCCTGTCTGAAGCAGTCTTAAAATAATCTCCTGGCATACACCCATTAGTTTTCATAATAAGGATGTGTCCATTTGCTACTTAATGTTGCATGAATTTGCATGTGACTGTGTTCAGTGCATCTAACATACATGTGTCCACTCTTGTATGCGTTCACAAGCATGTATTCCTTGGTGTATACGAAAGAAAAAAATGACATAATTAAGGAAAACCTTTTACGTGTTTATGTGTGTGTGATTGTATATGAGATTGCCTTTGTGGTCTAATTGTGTGTATTTTGTGTTTATCGTTCTCACAGTGTGCCACTGTGGAGTCTTACGTACTTGTGTTGTCGTAGCTGATTCTGGGCCTCCTCCAGGTGTGTGTAAGAGGTCTGCAGACGCAACATCAGGTCAGGACAATGCACGCGCTGCTCCCACACTTCCCCCGGTTCTCTGAGCAGACCCTGGAATAACAACACACACACACACACACACACACACACACACACACACACACACACACACACACACACACACACACACACACACACACACACACACACACACACACACACACACACACACACACACACACAAGAATCAGATAATGATCACTGTATCTTTCTGTTTCAGACCCCTGCCTCTTTCTTTCTCTGATCCCTCTCCCACAGGTAGTGATGGCTTACTGCTAAAACCAGAGGCCAATCCTCTTCATCTCTCCCCCTGTGACACAGAGACCGAGAGAGAGAGAGAAAGAGTGAAGACGTTATGAAATTATATCAGGAGATAGAAAGAGGAGGGAGAGCAAAACCAAGTATGCCAGAGTAAAAGTGAGGGACACAGAGAGAGGGGAGAGGAGGCACAAAGAGTGAGCAAGAAGGCGAAAAGAGAGGAAAAACATACACACTCAGCTGCACATCTACTATATTGTCTGATTAACCTCAGAGACACTTGGGGTTTAATGAGGCTTTATCTTCCCCTACTCCCAATAATAATAATATCCTTTATTCTAATATAATTTTTTCTTCCACATTTAATGCTTTCCTTTCATTCATCATTTCTTTAGGATTTGTTTCATGTGCCCAGGCAACATCATCACAGCACTGAAGCCATAGAAAAAAAAACCTTAATAAAATAACAAAATTTCACTGTGACTGACATTTAAGTTTGTCATCAATGTGTGACACCAATATCATTGGACAAAGAAAAAGTTATTTAACTAAATTAAATAAAATGAAAATGACAACACAAGGAATACGTCACCCACTACAACAGTATATCTTTTTTATGTGTTGTTAACCGTTTTTGACAAGATTTAAGTTCTTTAGAACACGCATAAGCTATATCAGACTGTGGCTACACAGACAATGTAAAAACAGGTCAAATTCATTGTTGCTTTTGGTCTTTTCTGATGATTTGTTTATAAATAAAGATAAAGATAACTTCAATTCCTTCTTGAAGTGCTTGAAATGCAGTTGCATAAAATATACAGTATATTCTGTTTTCTCTATAACTTTATTCATCCAATTGTTTTTTGGGACCAAATCTCACAAACAAGTCAGTTAAACTTTAAACAGCTGTCCGTCAATTTTATTCCTTGAACATCTTCTTGACATTGTAGCTCCTACCCTGGAGTGATGGGTTTCTGATGTCTACTGACATATCAAAGTTGAAAAGACAAAGAAAAGTCGTTTTCAGTGACATGTTTTTGTGACGTTCCCTGTCTAACCTCACTTTCCCCCTGACATCCCCTTGAGACACACCCTTGTACAAAAGGCATTGGACACATTTGAAACATATTCAATACAATGGTTACTGCCTTAACAAATAAATGCAAAAGTGATCTCACTGAAAAATAAATGTAAACTGTTTGCATTTATTTTACAAATATTTGTAATTTCCAAAAGCAGCAGCAAGCGGAGGACGTAGCATATAGTGTTACAGATATGCAATTTTCAAATCTCAACACCCTGTGGTGTTTATTCATTCTAGTTTTGATGATCTAGAGGGACAATTAGGTTAATGGTTCATTAATCATGGTTGAGTAATCATGTTACTTTACACAATATGCAAAATATGTGGAAAAAAATCTGTTTGTGGTGAATAGCAGGAATGCTGTTTTCACTATCTATTAGCACTTTTAGTATGAAATGTTAACAATCCTACATGCAAAGACATTTTTCAGTTACAGATATTAAACAAATATCGAAACTTTTATGTGTGAAGAAGAATAACAAAGTGCAACCTCTAAGCATTACTATGTTACTTGTGGAAGTGTATACTCTCTTTTGTGTAGTAGAGTAGTGTGTAAACTTTGTCCAGCGCAGATTAAATTAAATGTTGTTGCTTTGTTTGAGGTGACCTTCAGTTGTTGTTTGGTGTTAAAAAGAAGAGGGAGGATGAGGGGGGAGAGATAGAGGGAGGGGACGGCGACCCTGTCCTTGCTCCTATCGCCACGGGATCAGTGGCCTGGCCTGACCACTTCCACAGCCAGCACCTCAACCTTATCCATCACCACTAGATAGTTATCGCACCAGGGAGGGAGGGGCTGTGGGGTGTGGGGGTGAGTGCAAAAGAAAGAAAGGGGGACTTCCTGCACTAATCACACACACAGAGAAACACAGGGAGACAGAGACAGAGAAAGACAGACGTGTATAAATATAGATAAATAATCTTTCTTCTCCATGTCAGCACCAAGAGACTTTCCTGACACCATTAATGAACTCACCCTAACTACAGTCAGCTGGAGACATGTCTATGTGTGTCTATGTGTGTGTGTGTGTGTGTGTGTGTGTGTGTGTGTGTGTGTGCAGCTAATAAAATGAGACAGATCCACGCCTCATTTCTGCTCACTTATGTTTTACATTACTAGAAACTAATAATAGGGAAAGCACTTTGCCATAAAGAGCTACAGAGCGTAAATAACACAAATGGTGAAAGAGCTCCTCATCAAATCATCAACATACACACACATATGCATGCCCACTATCACATACATAAACACATGCACAAATGCACAGCTAGACTATGAAACATTTGTAAGATAAATTCTCAGTCGACAACAACTGAGAGGACTCTTCAATCAGCTGCAGTTCAACTGTTGCATTGCTTTAAAGCTTCATTCATAAATAGTTTTGATATTAACACTGAATTAATAGGCTTTTTTCTGCCTATTTACTCTTCAGATTTTAGTTTCTTTCAGGTGCATTCAGCTCACAGGTTTGGTTTTTCCCATTCTTGTTGAATCTCAAAAGCACCAATGTATATTTTACGTATTTGAACTAACTTCCAACAGGTAGCAAGAAAGAAAACTCCTATGGGATGGCCAAGTTGCCGTGTCTGCTGAATGTGTAAGAATGTATAATGTTATTAGCCATAATAACTTGATTTAAAAAATGACTGAGGTGAAAAGTTGGTAATGCAGCTTTAATATGGTAACATGGAGGTCCCTAAAGATACAAAATTACATAGTTCCCACTTTTTCTTAAATCTATCTCTCTGATGCATAGTATTCATTGTATATTCTCTTTCAGTGGCCCAATACATTGCAAAAAACTAATGTTATAATACAATAAACTTCCAGACCACAAATTTAAGTAAAATGTCAAACTAGAGTCTTAAGTTTGGTCATGTAGAAGACAAAATATGTAAATTCCACATCAAAGCAAATTTACAAATAAATTCTTGTGTGCCTGTCACAGCATAGATCATACTGGTTGGACAAGCTACAGTGAATTGATGAGTTGCGCTCATATATACACACACTGTGGTACACAAACCTTTGACAGTAACAAGCAGTCATACAGTCAGACACACAGTACTCGCTGAAATACAGACACTAAGCGGCTCTGTGCTGTAGCCCCCAAGAGAGCTGTCTGCCATGTTTTAATGATGTCATTCTTCTTTAAAAGGAGTTTTAAAGGATCTCTGCTTTCATCAAGAACCATCTCCAGTGGGACAAGAAGGGGGTGTTGGGGGGCTCTAATAATTAGTATGACACTTTGTAAAACTAATACTCTCTTTCACCTCTTGTGCATACTCTATTACTTTCTTTTTTCTCATTCTTCCCTTTTATAGTCTGTGTCACATTCTCTTTTATATTGTTGCACTCTGTTTCTCTGTCTCCACCTGTTTATGTCTGTCATGGTCCCAGCATTTACCATCTCACCTGTTGTTTCTTGCTGGCAATGGGGGGCAGTATGGGCCTGGAGGAGTACCAGGTTCTAGTGGTTTTAATCCATGGAGATCCAAGAGTCCCAGGGAAACTGGGGGCTGTTGGGCCAGGCATGCCCAAGAGACAAGCCCTACCCCTGGGGGCCAGCCTGGTGGGGGCCTGGTACTTGACCTGCCTCAGCAGTTGTTCCATCTCATGGGGGGCCGGCCTGAATGGAGAGTTGAAAACCCCTGGGCACTAAAGAAAGAGAGAGAGAGAAGGAGAAAGGTTAACTCTATATTATAGAGAAAGTGAGAGACTGAGAGACACAGTATCAGTAAGAGCAATGTGATATGATTAGATGCATATGTGTATTTCTGACTGGCTATGAGGATATTATTCTTCTATCTAGATTTTAACAGTGTAGTATCAAGGAATATCAGGGAAAAGATAGAGAGGGTTGAGGGGATGACATGCAACAGAGGTCCACATCCAGATTAAAACCAAGGATGTTGCAGTTAGATTATTATTATTAGTTGGATTATACTTTGTTGAGGCACCAGAATGTCCTGGATGTTTTACTCCCCAAACGCTATAATGTATTAAAATCCATTTGGAGTTTGGCCATCTCCTGGGACAGCTTAAAATGAAACTAACAACTGTTCGTCATTTAAACTATTATGGGCAATATTTTGAGGTAATATATATGTCAGTTTTTAATCAACGTTTTCATACACTTTTTCATCAGAGTTTTGTCTTTTATTATCGTAAAAGTATTATATACCGATATATACCGATTAACCCTAAACTTGGTGAAATTCACCATTCTGTGTCCCTGCTGACAACAGTTGTTTATCTTCACTGCCTAAAATGCATATACCATGGCTCTTGGCCAACCACAGGCTTTTGCCAGGTTAAATATTTGGCTGGAGCAGTTCAGTGTGTGCACTTCAAACAGAAAGATAACATAAATTGACCACAGGGACAACCTAGCTTCATCTTTTTTCCACTGTAGCATTATACAAGACTAGTTGTTCACTAAAACAACATATGCACAAACACACACATACAAAACTTTGCTTTCCCTTTTCTGAAGTGGGGTAGAGATTTGCCACAGACGGCCTCAGTAATAATTATTCAAATCACAATGATCCTTTTGCCTGTGTGTTAATTACCAGACCAAAGCTTTGAGTTGGAGGACTCTGTATCTACTCTATATGCTAATAACACTGCTTGCTATTTAGGCCACTCTAAAAGACTGGGACAACGGAGAGAGAGGAGAGAGAAAGGGCATGAGTGGGAAATTGCTCCAACTATATCGACCCAAACCTCACTCTTTTTAAAATAACATATTAACAGACTGGTTAATTCTAAATGTTTCATTATTAGACCATGAGTACTTTTGATGTAAGTGTCAAGTGTTTCAGAACGAGTTGAGAGAAATTAATTAAACTTCACTGACCCTGATTTCTGTAAGCATGGGTTGTAGACACAACTGGATAACAGCAGACTTTTAACTGATGGGTCTTTATCTTGGTGCAGTTTTTTGTTCCAGCACAAAGCTGACAGTAGAGCTAATGCATTATTTTCGTTGTGTCAAAATGGGTGGACCACCTCTTAAAACTACAGCCATTTTCATGACTCATGACAGATCACACCCACATACTAACATGGTATTTTGTGCAAACATCAGTTAAGAACGACCATCAACAGTGATCCACGACTTAAAACAAACGTGGCCCCTTCCCTTCCTAACCCCCTACTCCTGGCACCCTTGCTTAGACCACACCCATCTTTGAACTCGGGATTGTACTTGCCTTCTTGTCTTCTAAAATAACTTCTGTGTTTACTCAAGAATAAATTTGGCTTTAAAAATGGGACATTGTATGTCCTTGAAAGAATATTTTGGGTACTGTATATTTGTGCCTTGCCACTCTCTAATGGTTCTCCAGAGAACCATTACTGAAGCTTGCACCAACTCCACGTGCTGATACTGTATTCCTCCTACGAATGCATTACTGCACTACTACAGCAGCATTGCACACTCATTTATACTCTCATTTAAGAGCTTCTAATAAAGGCCCTGAACCTTTAAATATAACACAACAACAAATTGGCAAACTAGCAAACATTTTTAAACTAGAACATAAATATAGTACATGACTATAACTAAGTATATTAGAGTGTGTTGACTGAATAAAATGTACCCTAAAAATAGTTTATACAATACACTTCGCACTTGGCAACATCTTTTAAATATGAAGAACACTAAGTGAATCCTCATTATCAGGATTTTCTGTGTATTTAATGACATTTCTTTAGTGCTCAGTATCAGTGTATAATATGCATTAGGGATGAGTGTATACACCTAACTCAACACAGAAGGCTGGGGACACACACACCACACAAACACATACACAAATGTAATCCTTGCCACTCCTAAAAACACACGCACAAATACACACACATGCAAGCCCAAAAGTACCAACCTAGCTACGGGAAGAGCAATGATGTTGACCCCAGGAACACACCATCTCTGTCTCTGTCATAGGGACTTGGGGCCTTTTGGTAAGCTGTGTGTTTGCGTAGGTGTGTGTGTGTGTGTGTGTGTGGGCTGGGGTCCGAGAAGTGAGGAAGGATGAACTGTGTGGGAGAGCCATCTATTCACTGCTGACAAGGTCAGAGCTACGAAGGGAAAGAGTCCCCTGCCATATGCAGAGAAAGAGAGAGAGCGATATATAGAGAGAAAGAGATGGACAGAGGGCGGGGAAGAGCACACAAACTTTTCTTCTTGCTTTCTTTCCTTCTTGCTTATTCAGAACATATCCAATATAATTTATAAAATGATAAAAACAATGAACATATGGGTATACAGTCAATCCAAAGCATTTGGAGAGTCAAACATAATCTGACAAAATGCAAACTCTTCTGCACTCCAGTTTACACCAGCTTCCTAACAAAATTTCCGGAAGTTGTGCGTGGATGTGAGCGTCTTAGCTGAATATGGGGTATTTGCAGGAAGTAGGCAGTAAGCCAGATGATGACGATGCTGGTCGCACAGGCATGAAGGAGAGAGGGAGAGTGAGAAAGAAAGAGAGAGGAGTGGTGGTGCTGAATCAACAGTGACCAGTGTGCTTTGTCTTCATTATGATCCCAGTGGGGAGTCACAAAGATGCGTGGATGCCACACACATACACACACACGTACATGCACACCTGTGCCAGGGGAAGCACTAAAATACTCCACTCAGCACATCAGAAGAGCCATGAGGACACATACTTACTCATGTGTGTGCACACACACACCTCAACTCCACACAGCCCACCTGTGTTAACGAAAGAAGGAAAGAAACAAGATCTCCTTTTTTTTCTCTGTAGCCTGTTTCTGAAGGAACTCCCTATCATTAACTCTTATCTCATTGCATATGTGAGTCCCTGCATCTTTAGATGTGCATGTGTTTCTTAGTACAAAGTTTCTAGTGAGTCGTGATGTTGCCTATATATTCTCTAGGACATACATTCCCAACAGACACCAGATAACGACAAATTTGCTGTAAGTGTGGGTTCACAGTGTGTTATCTGATGTGGCTTCACATTCATGCTTGCAACCTTAGTTAAGTTCATATTCCACTTTGGGATTATGAAGTGACATTTCTAACTTGAGTACTATAATAACTTTTATAACTATATTAACTACAGCTATCAGAGGGAAATTGTTTTATTTCAGATCAGATGAAGATGAAATTAGGCAGGCCACAAGTTGATTCTCAGTTCAGTGCTGTTCACCTGGGTGGTCAGACCAAGACAGATATTTTGTAAATATATCTATATAATTATGTAGACACAGTTCAAGAAGACGCATGACGTCATTTGCACCACTGAGTTTAAAGGATCATCAGCTGATCTCCCAAAGTACCACCCACAACCCACTTTACATGACAGACCACATTCATCTCACTGCTATCACTACAAGTAACTGCTTTTCACTGGACAGTGGTTGCTGCTAGGCTGCGAGCTGAAAATATAATCATGTTGATGCTACTGTTTTGACAGTCATTCGTACATGTGCTGATGCAAGGTCCTGTTATATGGTGCTGATTTCTGTTATAGCTTGAGGATTGGCTTTTTTTTACATGCTCAATATCACAATATGACTTTTTTCTGACTGAATATAAAAGTTGCTTTGAATGGAGCCAACAAGTCAAATGTATTGAAATGTAGAATATTTTTATGCAGCTGTTAAGAAGGAATTGCAATTTAATGTCAGCCTCATAGTCCTTTCTATGTCCAATGTGTGAGATTGTGTGTGTGTGTGTGTGTGTGTGTGTGTGTGTGTGTGTGTGTGTGTGTGTGTGTGTGTGTGTTTATATTCCTGTAGACTAACCTGCTTTGTACTGAGGAGGTGGTGTAACCGGTGAGCTTGGTAGACCTTGGCTGTCTGCTCTTTCACCATCTCCAGACAGACTCTCTCTCTCTTCTGGAGTTCCTCGAGTTCATCCAGCTCCCTCCTACAGGGCAGACACCATACACAAATATTTTTGCAATTTAAATTCCAAATTTCCATTTAATTAATTTACACTATAGGTATTTAATAGAGCAATAGTTCATCATACTCATACACTCTAATGTTTTGATTCTAGACCAAATGACGCTGTTAATTTACGCATTATCTGGAAATTCAGCTGATCTTATATCTTAACACTATTTAAATGAAAGACTTATGCACTATGTAAACTTTACGCAAGTACAGTCGTGCACGTGTTAGTGTGTATTTAGAACACAGTCCTCGGCCGCAAAGTTGGCAGTTCCCTGGAGCGTCCTTCAGATGGATAAAAAAAACGCCTAATGATAAGAGAGAGACTGGGACAGACATGGAAAGACAGAGGAGCTGTGGGAGAAAAACAAGAGAATGAGACTGCTCGGACGGAAAAAAGGAAAGTGAGAGCGCAAGGGGCTCTAAGTGGGAGGATGATGGATATATTTCATCACCGCAGCCAGGACTGTCTGTGACATCTGTTAAGCGAAGCTGGCTAAATGGGATGCATTAAAAGCCCATACACTGCAATTTCATTCTGCAATCACACAGCCTTATTGTTACAAGGAGGTAATAATTTAAAAAGGGAATTGGAAACAATTACTAAAACACACATGCCATGGTACTGTGAAAATACACACACATTCACACGGCTAAGAGTAAAGCCGTAGCTCATCGACAATCCTTCGTCTCTTTTCTTATCCCTCCTTTTTTCTCCTCTTCTTCTCTACTGCTTCTTTCTCCATCCAACTTCTGTTTTCAATTACAAGCCTCCACAGAGGAATCAGAATATTCATAGTGTGTCTGTAATGTGAGGTTAACACATTCTGCGGCTACTGACATTTAAAAAGAAATCACAACACCGTTCCTGTTACCTTTGCATTCTCATTCCCTCCTCAGCACCAGATTAAATTACAAAATAAATGAAATATGCAGAGGACTGTGTGTGTGTGTGTGTGTGTGTGTGTGTGTGTGGTGAGAATGAGCGCAAGTCTAAATGTGTGTGTGTGTGTTTATGTAATATTAAGCACAGTAATTTAACTGTATATGAATGTGTGGCTGTCTATATGAGTGTGTGTGAGTGTGTGTGTGTGTGTGTGTGTGTGTGTGTGTGTAAATATAGAGGTTGCTTGGCCCCTATTTGTCCACCAGGCTAACAGGGATATTACCTATTAAAGTATAATATAAAGTTTTGGTTTATTGTGGGACAGTCTGGTTCACAAACCAATTGGTAAGTGTGTGTTTACAGTATGTGTGTGTATTTCTGTTCGCTCATGCATTAATACCACCTTAAAGAATTGACTGGAAATGTTTCCGTGGGTTCTCATATGTCTGTGTGTATTTGAGCTGAGTGTTTAAGTGTGACTGTATCACTGTGTGTGTGTGTGTGTGTGTGTGTGTGTGTGTGTGTGTGTGTGTGTGTGTGTGTGTGTGTGTGTGTGTGCGTGTGTGCGTGTATCAGCAATATGTATGTGTGTATCAATGTTTATACTATGTGTTCACACACTTTTGCTTGTATGTGTCTCCATATGTGTATGTGTGTATGTGTGTGTGTATGTGTGTGTGAGTATGTCAGGCTGAATGGGTGACCTTTGCTTCCCTGCCCCCAGCCCCAGTGTTATTAATTGCTGTGTAGTGGACAAAAGCCAAACAGATTTGTAACGGCTGAAGGCACCTCGATCTGTGTCGACCCAACCAGCCGCCACAACATACAACCCTCATTAGCCCTGTTCGGCACGCAGCACGTGCCCTATGTGTGAGTGTATGTGTGTGTGTTTGAGTGAAAGTGAAAGTGAAAGGAAAAGAAAGAAAGAAAGAAAGAAAGAAAGAAAGAAAGAGTGTGGTAAAACATCAGCATGTAATTCTCTTATATGTATTGTCATATCTAGTTTATTAGCCTGCGTTGATGAATTGGCTGGAATCATCTTGGTTGAAATACCTGTACTTCTGTATATGAAAAAAGTGTATAGAGACAAAAATACTAACTTTTGGTAATTTATATATATATATATATCTATTTGGAGCACATACTATAAGTGGAAAGCAATATGTAAATTTGAGTCTATGTACATAATCATTAGAAATATTATTTAAAGAAAAAACACATATTCCTGCTTCCACTGCCACCCATTAACACGTCTCTGCTGTTTAAAAAAAAAAAAAGTTTCTCCACGACAATCAATGCTATTTTTTTAGCTTAACAGCTAATATGAGGCTTCAGCATTCTGAGTTAGAAGAATCAAGTGGTTAGCTTCCAAAGTTAGTCTTTTAGAACATATTTTTTACATTTATATCGCATTACAAAGTGATCTCTTCATTGCCAGTATGGACAGGAGGAATGATTACAGCAAGCAAAACCTGTTTCAATGTACATAAGGGCACCTGATTATTGTTTTAAGACCAACCCATCCTTTAATGTTTTGTGGTTACTGGAAAAGATATTTGGAGCTGATATAATTTTACATGACAGTTATGTTAAAATGTCTCCTAACTGCATTATCTTGTCCGTATATTACATTATATATTCATTTGTTACTTGAAATGTTTCATCATGGTATACGTGACATTTGATCTATAGATAACAGCTAAAGTTATTTTTGCACAGTATAGCATTATTTTATTAATGATGATTATTTGATGCTTATAATGTGCTTAGCATGCCATATAATGCAGTGTGAGCACTCTGACTAAACTTATAACTGCTATACATTTGATGGCTGCTGCACTGTTCGACAACCTAATCAAGCATACTTTAACAACTTTCAAATAATTGAAACTCTGACTGACATTTTCACCCTGGACTGTTAACTTATTTAAATGGCTAATATTGTACAACTAAATTTCTCACTTCGCCCTCAATTATTTACTCCACGGTTCACAACGGGGCGTGAAGGGCTGATGGGATATCAAAGAGTGAGGCAGTGTGGGACAGCAGGCCACACCTGCGGTCGTCCAGGCCAGCACCAGAGCAGTTAATTGGCCAGGTTCTAAATATTTAATGGAGGCTTGAGCTGATTGGCTGTTTTAATTGCTCCAATTGAATGATTCAATAGCTGGCAAGGAGAGGGTAGTCAGCCAGTCAATTTAGACAGTGACCGGCTCAATGTATTGAACCTTCAACACCCTCATAACACAACCTTTCCATTTAAGTGACTGATTGATTGATTAACTAATTCACTAAAGTAGTAAAATTGATGCCATGAAAAGGTATGGAAGCAAACAGTGATGCCAGTGTTGAAATAAGATCCAATCAATATTCAAAAAGGGAAAACATTTACAACTTCATACATTTTACACACTTTTCTCCATTGTTTTACTTTCAAAAGTTTTCCCTAAGGAGACAGGGAGAGCACAGCACTCAGATAATATTTTAACACACACACACACACACACACACACACACACACACACACACACACACACACACACACACACACACACACACACACACACACACACTATATACAAATCCAATCAGATTGAAGGAGTGAACTTGTCTCCACCCAAACTGGATCAGAAAGAAAGAGCAGCAAAAGACAGACTGATGCATAGAAGCGGAGAGTGATCGCAGGGCAGGCATGCAGGCAGGCCCGCACTCTCTCCACCATAGCAGCTCTCCTTTCATGAATGTCCTTGACAGGGACACAAGAGAGGGAGGAATGAAGAAGGCTGGAGTAAAGAGAGACAGGAAAAAAGTAAAGAGAGGAAGAGAGACAGCATAGCACCAGAAAAGAATAATAAAATAAAAAAAAACACTAGTGCCGCTCAGCCTAGCAAAACCAAGTCCATAAATTCTCGCTTGTTCTCTTTAGGATAAGTTAAAAGATTTTGCCATGTCGTTGCAACATCACAGGGAGAATTATTTATCTGATTATGGCAGTAATAATTACCCAGCTGTTTATTGCAGATAGAGGAATAATTCATGCAGTCAACAGGCCGTGTTGGTGGCGGCAGCGATGACACCAGCACATTTAGTAAATATGCAAAGCGGGCTTGCTCCGCTTTCCTAATTGCCCCCATCGTCCCACTGCATGCCCTTATTAAAGCCCAGGAACTTTAAGTGTCTCCCTGACAAAGTGATAAATTGTTGGGGTATCAAGGAAAACTGTGGCAGAGTGGGGACTGCGCCGGGGTCCTGACTTCATTAGGCTATGCAGAAGGAGAGGAAGGATGAATGAGGATGGACACTGAAGCCCAGTAAACCGGTGGCAGAGAGAGAGGGAGAGAAAGATATAGAGCAAAATAGATTAAGAAAGAGAAGGAGAAAGAGAGAGGCAGAGATTGAGGTAGGGAGGCGGAGTGAGGGCAGAGGATAGAAGAGGGTAGTGTAAGTAGCGTGTATTAGCTGGATGCTGTACCTAATGAAATGACACAGATGGTTTCGTGCAAGGGAGATCTGTCATGAAAGAGAGAGAGACTGAAACAGAGAGTCAGAGAGAGAGAGAGAGAGGTTCGGCAGTCTATGTATTACTCCTATATCATTACCATGCGCAGCCGATCAGCCTGCACTAAATGGGGACCATTAGTCCAACTTTGAATAATTTATGCAGCGGGTTGGACAGACAGACTTACAAGAGGGAGGGAGCAGGTGGATTAAAAAGCGGACCTTTGCAGGGTGAGTGATCAGGCAGCGTGCGATCCGAGGGCTCAGCGGCTAACAGAGAAAGGATATTTTAAATAAATGCCGGCACGGCGTTAATTGATCGTGACCCCGGTAGCACTAAATAAACATGTGATTAACTGGAGAGAAAGTGACCTCAACACCCCGAACCACTGTGAAGGAGGGGCTGTGTATGTGTGTGTGTGTGTATGTACGAGGAGACTGGGGATGTCACACAGCTGATAATGAAACAGTAAAACCAAACCAGTAAAATGGCATCACATCTTGATCTCCTTAAATTTAGTTTTACACTTCTTTACTTCCACATATCTCTGATCTAGTCTAACTCTACTCTTTGTAATTAAAACTGACTGTAAAGCGCAACATCTCAGCTTTCAGAAACCGTTGGAATTTTTCCGATAGTGCAAACCGTGACGTAATTATGGTAATCCAAAGTACGCTTGCGCAAACGTGTCTCCTACGACACGCTCTGTGTTAAAAGGTTAATTGTTATAAAGGTGAAAAGAGATTGGAAAGATATGTGTGATAGTATAGTAATATTTAATACATTGTTTGTTTAGACAGGGTCCAACAAACTGCAAAATACAAAAGTTACTGTAAAGAGCAGTCCAGTCTGAGATAGTTTAAGATAAACATTAGTTGCTTAGTTTACTAATTTTCATATTACAAGTCATCACAAACTTTGGTCTAATTACGTATTACAAATATATTTTTGCTATGACTGTAAATACTCAATCTAAGTACTTTTTAGTCAGGTTTGATAAATAATAGCAGTATATGCAATATATTTCTATAGTGGCTAAGATGGTTTCCTATTTTAGGCAAGGCATAGGCATCTTTCGTCACTGGTTTAGTGTCACTAAGTTGCATGTAAGCGTGTGTCTTCGTGTGGTATAATACTAAAGTGGAAACACTTCCTTAATGGACTTTAACAGCCTAGTTCCCCTTACCTCTAAAAGGGGCAAGGAGTGTGGAGGAAAGGTGGAACGCTGGTGGGGAAGTGAGGGGGGAAGTCAGTGATCCAAGGAGCACTTTAACAAATTTACATTTAATTTTAGCAGAAGCCTAAAGATATTTTCCGGTAAAATATATTAGCAACATTAAAAATGTGACTATTAGCTAAACGTGATGGTTTTTTTTGTCAAAAATAAAAGATGGCGTATCTCTAGCAGAAAGCCCTGGAGCGCAGGATGTTTTATTAATGCACGAGCTGCGGTTCAAATCAGAGGCTAATTTTTAATTTCTTCACATCGTTCACTTCTCTCTCTCTCAGCCTCGAGCGCTTCAGAGGACTTCTCTCTCCCTCTCTTCTTTCCTCTCTATCTCTGTGTCTCTCTGTCTCTTTCATTCCTTCACCTTTCTTTTCCTCTTCCCCTGTCCCTGTTCTCTTCCTCTGAGGTAACAACTATGCAAGTACAGACTTTACCAACACACCTCTCTCTCTCTCTCTCTCTCTCTCACTCTCTCACTCTCACACTCTCACACTCTCACACTCTCACACTCTCTCACACACACACACACACACACACACACACACACACACACACACACACACACACACACACACACACACACACACACACACACACACACACACACACACACACACACACGAGGGAGATGGGACAAGAGAAGTAGTGAAGTATTGTATTCAACAATTTCCCTTCCTTTCAAAATTGTACAACTCCTTACTTGTATGGCTACCCATACAAAAAAATTAAAGTAAAGGAGGAACAGCATTCATTGAATTGCAGTGATGTCAAACTGTCTGCTCTATTGAGCCTCATATACAGTACCATTTGTTTTGGGGGGGTTTTTACCTGACAAGTTCATTTTTCCTGGAAAGTCCTTCCAGATAGCTCTTGCGTGCGTAGTAATTATGAATATACTTCCTCATAAAGAATCCTCTCCATCTCCGCTGGATCTGTGAGGGATTAAAGCATGGCAGAAGTTTTCTTCAACAACTTGACAACAACTTGGGGAAGTGTGGGAATTGGGAAATCTGGTAGTGTGGCAACTTTGATGCTTAATTATCAACAAATATGAAAGAAATTATTAGTTTCACGTGGCAATTATTACATTGACTAATACTAAATAGGGTTGCTCTTCACAGACGGTAAAATAAAGCATTATGGCAAGTCATGGAGATGTTACAGTTTTTTCAGGTTTTAATAATAATAATATAAATAATAATTTATTGATTGTTTTGCTCTTCCAACATACAATATAAAAAAAAATTACCAGCATAATACTGTCACAGAGACAAAGACATCATTATGTGTCTTCTCATTGTATTTGCTGTCTTCCCAGTGCTTCTTCTCATTACTTGGAGGACACATTAAACATAAAAAATAATACAGATGATGGTATTAACATATATGAGAGAACACTTTTAAATGTATGACAATGCATGCAGTTTTTTCCCCCCTGTAGTGATGGAGGGACACTCCAAGGGGGGGACTAACAGCTGTCACAGCTCCATACGTTTAACTGTATCAGTCCACATTGATTGTGGAGGCTGCAGATTAGCTAGCACACACACACCCACACACACACCAGTGGACCATTTTAAAGCAAGGGGGCGGATGTCCTTCAGACTAATTAGGAGATTAAAACAATGGCAGGTAAAAGAATAATCACACTATGAGAAGAGGGAAGAGGAGAGAAGAGGAGAAGTGGAGGATGGGGAAAAACAACAAAGAGCAAAATGAGAATTAGCATTGATCTGCCAGTCAATAGATAATTTTAAATAAAGTAATTGCCGCCTCCCGAGTTCTTGCTGACCTTTGTTGACTAGTGAAATCGATGCTGTTGAATCTAATACAAATCTGAGGTGCGGCATGTAAACACTGGTTTCTATTACGGCCCTAATACATTATCCTCTGTTAGCTACCACACCGTGATAAAGACAACAGGAGGGGAGAGAAAAAAGAAGAGGATCACAAGGGGATTCTGAGATGATTGTTTCTCCCTTTGTGTCTCCCTTTTTCTCTATATCTACACATTGAATATTTCTTTGGTAAAAGGTAGTCTGTGAGTACAGATGTCCTTCACTCATGCATTTTGGCACAGGCTCGCTCTCTCTATCTCATACATATGAACAAACACTATTGCTTCATTCTGTCCAGAAGGCCAATGTATCAGAGGAGATTCTGATCTTGTGTAATATTTTGCGGGATATAAGCAATCTAAGACCTCCTAACATACTGTACCTTTAAGCCTAGCATTCATAGTAAAAAATAAAAAATATATATGTTTTCATCTTTCAACAGGTGGCATCATAAAAAAGGATAGGTCCAAATCCAGGTACTAGATATGTTTTGACAATACTTTTTGTAATTCATAACTATTTCTAACCTTTTGAAGTTACACTTGATCAATCCACTTGGAGAAATTTGCCCCATGATATCTCTTTAGGAGCATTGTGCAGTACACAGGGCAGCGCTCAGGGACCAGCTCCAATTTTGAGGCCAAAGCCCTGGTCAAGGGCAGTGGCAGGAGTGGTCCTGATATCTTCATGTAAGTCTTTTGTGGTGTGAGAAAGTAGAGCACCCAGAGAAAACCCAGACAAGCACACAGAATAAAATGCACACCCTGCACAGAAAAGCCTCATTTGGCCCTTGTGGGGTTCAAACCCAGTACCTTCTTGAATTCCTAATCACTGAATCACTTTGCTGCCCTATTCACATACATTTCATTTTCCATTAAAATTCCTATTGCTTCCTTTAGGAAACTGTGGTTATTTTATACGAGTAATAAAGGCCTCTTTTCTCTAACTTCAGAAGCTTCTGCTCTGCTCTTCATGGTGACATCACCCCTAACCTTTCGCCCCATGACCTAAAACAGCTGGGTCAAACACAACTACTGGATCTACATCTCTCCTATTATGTGACATTTATTGAAACAACGGGGTGGTCGGCTTTATTTGTTTGGGTTTCTATTAAGTGTAAAACTTGAAGCCATCAATTTCCAGGCTTTTCCACCAATATGAAAATATTGCAACCATCTCTGTCCGCCTGAACCGCGACACACCCTCTTCAATAAAAACGAGTGGATTTTTTTGTTGGCCAATAAAACCCTTTAATGGTTAAGGCAGAATGACACTGTTAGACAAAAGAGTAGGCTATATGGAATTGTAAAAATATAAGGTTTCTGTGCAATATCCTTGTGTAAAAGTGCCAAAGCATCAGTCACAGCCACGGTGGTATGATTTATGAGTTGAACAGTAGTAGCTGCTGAGTGAACATTTGATGGGCATGAGCACTGAGGAAAAATAAAAAAACAAAAAATAAATGTTGCTAAAACTGAGATACAAGCCAGATATTGATATAATTCAGACTAACTAGCTTTTGAAATAGCAAAATAGCATAATACATTTTTCTTCTTTTGTGTATTATACCTGATTCTAATAGGCCTAAATGATGGTTAAAATTGAATTGTACAGGAATGTCAACATGATGCCACGTGTTAAAAAGTAAGAAAAAAAGAGTGCATGTGAGATTAAAAAAGTTGTTATGATGGACAATTTTTGCAATGAAGTGGTGTGATGAAGTGCTCACAGGCGGCTTATTCATAGGGCCTCCCATTTACAGCACACACAGAGAAACAGAGTGTCCCCCCACCACGACACTCGATTTGCTAAAACAAGACACTGTGGTGATATTTACCCTGACCGCCATCTCCTCGTAGAAATTCATCTTCATGATAAAATATGCCGCCTGTGAACACAAAGGAAAAGATGGCGTTACATCTTGTCTCCCAGCCCTCTGATCTGTCCACAGCAGGCGTCAAAGATAAAGAGCTCTTTATACATAATACATTGCACAGAGAAAGCACAGATAGGGCCACTGTAGAGGGGAGGGAAGGGGGCAGAAAAGGAGAGAGGGAAAGCAAGAGAGACAAGAGGAACAAGAGAAAAAGTCAGGGGAATGGAGCGGGAGAGGGAGAGAGGAAAGAGAGAGAGAGAGAGAGAGAGAGTGGTTAGTGGGACTTTGTATCAAGGGGAGGACGGTACTCTCTTAATACACCAACGCAGACAAGGGCCAAGAAAATCTATGGTAGTCAAGCAGCGAGCTAATGGAGATGTATGACGGCCAAACGCTCTCCTCTGGATTTCATAATCAATGACAGCACTGCCAGAAGTGACAAACAAAAGGCCAGAGAATATTCAGTGGCGCACTCGACGAGCCGTCGCTCACCAAACGTGCCAGCCAACCACTGGGGGCACATTTCAGGAGCAAACCGGAGAGTCCGCCATAAAAGGGATTCATATCTCAACACGTCTTTTTTAATAACGACAGGAAAGAGAGGGAGGAGAGGAAGGGGAAACGAAGACAAAGACTTGAAAGGAGGTTGTAAATTCAGCTTGATGTTTTGAGATGAGGCTTTGTGCACGTCACATTACACATGATAAGGTCCGCAAGAGTGAGAGAGAAAAAGACAGACAGAGAGAGAGAGAGGAGGAGAAGAATAGAATCTCTCGGGGCTAATTCAAAATAGTGCACTGTGGGAATTTTGAGTGATTCAAATTAGTGCTCGTCTGTTTCCAAATGAGACCAAACAGCCTCTTTTTAGCCCATATGTGTGTTATGACACATCCTTCATCGTTTATTTCAACACCCCTCAACCCCCCCCCCCCTTTCCATTTCTTGAACGCCTCCCAAACGGCGGCTGGCAGTTATGCTTTAGCAAACAGTCAATTTACAGGCATGATAAATAGCTTGTTGTGATACGTTTACAAAACTCAATCCAGGGGAAAATTATACGTGAGAGCGCTGGGTATTGGATCCGGTATCAACAATCTGTTCAATTAAGAAGCAGTTGGAGGCAATATGCTGAAAATGGGGCCTTGTTTTACTAAAGCACACACATGCACACATACACGCACACACCATACACACAAACTACTCTACTCTTTCCTTCTCTCTATTCTTCTGCACACTCTTCTCTATACATCCCGGGAGTTGCTATATAGATGGAATTCCTTATCATATTGCATCATATTTCCTAAGTGCTAATTTCCCAATGTGTAATGACTGAATTATATCTCTTAAGGTCAGATGCAGGGACTTAGGAATATAGCAATTGAATTCTAATGCAGGCTATCATAACATAATCAATATATCTATAGCCGTTCCAGGCGCTGGCTTACCTTCACCATTTGTCTGAAACGTGCCCTTGCTGTGAAGCCCCGCCATATCTTCTGTATAATGATTGCCTTCTTGTGCAGATGGCTGTAAAAAAAAAAATACATTTTTGAAAGAGGATTGGATGTGTATGTTTTAGTAGTGGAAATGAAGGAAAACACTGAAAAAAAATATTCAGGTAAACATAGAAGGAAAAATACATTGTGCATTTCTTTGTTTGTCTGTTTATACCCAGAAGTTCTGTAATTGAGTACAAAAAACCTTAACCTAAATAGCAAGAAAATTAAAACCTTCTAGAAATATGAGGGAGCTGCAAATAAAAATACCAAAAGCTAAAACAATTGCATTCCTGTTTGTAAATCAATTTAATCAATTAAATCACAAAATCCCTCAAAGCACTGCTGCTATAATAAACTGTGATCTGATCTTTGTTTTCTGCATGGAAAATGTTAGATTGTGAAGGTTCAATTAAAAGGTCAGGGAAACATTATGCTTAACAAACACACACCCTCACAGACACACACACACACACACACACACAGAACATTTCTGCTCCTCCAGGCTTTTCGATCATGTCTGATGAGCCTTTCACCCCCTTTAGTCGGCAGCACACATTTGTATTCATCTTCAAACATACTCTAAATGCAAGTCCACTGCGATTCTCTGCCTCCAACGAGGCCATCAATTTCCAAAAGGCCATTCATATGCCCAGAAAATCAATGCTTATAGTGGGGATAGCACAACCCCGGAGTTGCACTTAGGCAGCTAAAATTGTTGCTAATTATCCACTTAACGCATTGATCAATTAACTAAAGTAATCTGAATTAACCTACTGTCTGGAAGTTTGTCTGCTGACCCTGCAGAATGGTGCTGGGGTCACAGTATAGGAACAAGCACAGAGACAGAGACATTCATTTCTCTGTGTGTGAAAGGAGCACAGAGTGCAAGCGACATTTATTCCTCGAGGCCATTTGCAAAG
This sequence comes from Enoplosus armatus, assembly GCF_043641665.1. Lineage (NCBI taxonomy): Eukaryota > Metazoa > Chordata > Actinopteri > Centrarchiformes > Enoplosidae > Enoplosus > Enoplosus armatus. Next base: position 19,447,543 of record NC_092180.1, on the reverse strand, counting down.
CTCTAGAAGTGGGATAATTATGAGAGTGAGCTAGTATAAGGGCTTCCCTTGAAATTAACTCTTAGAATACTGCCTGAATGTTTTCCAACCCCTGAAGGGAAAAGCAAACCTCAAATTGGTTTATAAAATATTAAGGCTTGTATTCTTTTTTGCCTATGGCATAGGAGTACGTTCATATGCCATAGGCAAAGGAGGCTATTTTTCTGGTTTACATACTGGACTAACACACACTTACCACACATACACATTATACCTGAGATAAGCCCGCACCTTGCAGGCTCTGAACCAGCTCTGAATCCGGGTAGCGGCCTGATTTTCCTTCTGTCTGTTCTCCTCAGCTTGGCTAAGGTACACAGATACATAAAAAAAATCAGTGTACTGTAGCTTCATTATCTCACTGTGGCGTTGCATATCAACGTCCATTACTATGCCATACAAACAATACTAGTGTCTGTACTTGCAAGTACACAGCCAGACTTTGCTGTGGGTCCCACGTCTTGTTTGATCTGCATGTGCTTCAGAGTTTCATTACATTCGTCATGGCACCACTGACGATGCTTAAAAGTTAATTTACATTTTTTAACCCCAAATTACATATATAACGTTAAAAATCTCTGTCTACATTAACACAACCGTTGTTTGTGACGGCTGTTTGCTGGTAAGTATAGCGTCAAAACAATGATAGCTACAAACATCACACGGTAATTAGCCAGGTTAGCTAACGAAAGCTTGACGCCAGCGTTTGTTGACGTCTCGGGTAACGTTAGCTAGCTAATTTGTGTAATGGTTTGGGTTTGACTGCAAATCGCTTAACAACAGCCACAATGGTGTTTCATATCTGAATAAAACGTACTCATATAACTATACGATACATACCTGTTTCTGTAGAAGTATTCCTCTTGGAAGTCTTCAACTTCACTTTTTATTTTCAGCAGCTCCGCCATGTCTACTCAGGCGAGAGTTTACCTGTTGTCTTGACAACACAGCTATTTCCTATTTCCCAAGGTGGTGGAGATGCGTTCAAAGCATCTAGAAAGTAGGACTTTTCTCCCCGACAAAACGAATAATGCTTACTTCATTGTACCTTTCGCAACTAAAGATATAACTATACTCCCCCTGTTGACGTAAATGTCTTAGATTGTCACTGAGGTTAAAGGCACCTGCTTAGTTTATGTAACCACTCAGCATGGAGTGCTAATTTGTAAAGTGTTTTTGTTTGTTTGTTTTATCTTATTTTTTATTTATAAGATAGCTGTCAATTTCTCTGTATTTTCTTTTGATAATCTCTTGAGCCCCTGAGTGTTTCAACATAAAGCACCTCTATTTTACCCTTTAGACATTTCATTTTTATCGAAATGGATAATCCTGTTGAAAGTGCCATATCTTAATTTATTTGATGCCATTAAAAGTTTACATTAACAGGTAGGCCATTCTTAAGCAGTGGGACAGCATACTGTGTATTGTAATATTTTTTTTAGCACAGAAAATATTTTTACAAAAATCCTTAGTCAACATTTACACTTGGTAGTCTCAGAAAAAGTAAAGAAAGACTTTGGTGTCCTTACTAGTTCAGATGTACTTAATGAAATGCAATCCATCTTGTTTATTTCTTCCTCTGCTTCTTCCTCCACATTACTGAAGATTATAAATACAGTGTAAATAATATAAGAATGGGAGAAAATCCCAGAAAAGACATTTTAAAAATCCCTGGTCTCTGGATGCAGATTGTGGATCTGAGTATTGATCTGCCAGCTGCCTCTCTTTTTCCATCCATCCCTTCATCCATTCCCCTCCTTTCCTGACGTTATCACCCTTCATCATACAGTTATCAGTTTATTTCTTCCCACTCTTCTTTCCTTATTCCCCCTCCTCGTCACTCCTCAACTCCTATTCAGCCATATTCACCTGTCAAAATGATCACCTCAGCAGGGTGCGTGTGTGTGTGTATTTGTGTCTGCACTTGTGTATCTGTGCGAGGAAAGATATCTGTCTGGCCAATGGTCAGAGGAAAAGCCTGTCTGTATTATAAATTACTCCTTAGAGAAAAGTGAAAATGAATGAGTGTGTGTGTGTGTATCCATCTCCACACTCTTTCATGTCTGTGCACTGGCATTCCTGCTTCTCTGTGAGCCAGGCAGTGAGCTTGGTTAAGTATCTTTTTCTGTCTCTCTGTCTTTCTCTCAGGCCAATTTGCTGTCTGAGGGCCACCACAGTGGTGAGGAGCAGTAGGCAGACGTCCTAGGTAGAGTTATGGCTGGAGGGGCGAACTCATGGTGGCTCAGCCCATCCATCGAGCGGCGGCAGGAGGGCGGCCACCCTGGTAATTACCAGAGAAATGTTGTTGTGACAAGACAGTATGAACAGCGTATGTGAGTGAGAGAGACAGAGAGGTTTTTAGGGAAGTGCTGTTTTTGACAAGACTGTAAGGATGGCTGGAAGCCATTCGTCCTGCCACAACACTGATTAGGTGTCACCAGGAGTGTATCTGTGAGAGAACGACACAAAAAGGGGAATGAGAGCACTTCATAAAAAGACATGCTGTTTACACACTGTCTAATGACCCACTTCTAGACCCAGCCAGACCATCCTCTTCTCCATGTCCCTTTACTCTTGTAACACACTCTTCCATCAAGTTCCTCCTCTTTCATTTTTGGATATCTCCCCTTTCGTGTCTCTTCTTCTGTACTTACCTGCTCTCTCCACTTCCCTGCTTTCCTTTTTCTTTCCCCATTCTCTCTCCCTTCTCAATCACAACATTTTTGTTGCTCAGTGAAGCAGCCATTCCTTATCCAGGATTACCCATGTATACCCTCTCTCTCCCTCTCTTTCTCTCTCCGTCTCTCGCTCCATCTCTCCGTACGGGGCATGTCATTTAACATGCCTCCAGTCACCTCTCACAGTCAGGAAGCTCATCCAACCAGTCATTCTCAATGCCCATTGTTCCTAAATGAGGGCCATATGCGCTGTGGCCAGCACTGGTCATAAAGACACACACACCACACACACACACACACACACACACACACACACACACACACACACACATCAGTGCTGATACCAGTGTCTATGGGTGAATGTGTGTGTGTGTGAGACTGTCACACATTGCTCTGCACAGTGCGTGTGTATGAATCATTATTGTGTGTGTCAGTGTATGAGTGATTATGTGTGAGTGTCTATGCATGTGGGCTTGTCTGTGTGTGTGTCTGTCTGTGCATGTGTATTCCTGCAGCCACAGTAGGGTGTGGCGGGTGGAATGTGTGTTTCTCTGCAGGACCAGTTCGGCCATTATTATTAAACATCTGTCCGCAGCACATTAATTCCCCTACTCTGACGCATCCCTCTCTGCCCAGGGATCACTTAATTGAAATCCATAATGACTCTTTCTTCTCCTCTCTCCCACACTGAGCAAAGTGAAGCTGGGAAATATATTTTAGACAAAAAAGGAGGTTTTTATCAGCCATTGTCAAATCATTCCATCACATATTGTCAAATTCTTTAACAGCCTGAAACACTTTTAAGGAAACACACAACATATTGATTTTGTGTAAAACAAATAAATTATGGTGACTGTATTTCTGAAACATTTCACTAGTAAACCAATTTAATGTGTTCAATTGTGTGGATTTGTTGGTCTATTAGTCCCTAAACAGTTTAATTAAAATAAGGAAATTATATAGAAAATAACAAAACAAAGCAAATCATTGTTACAATATTAGCTGGCTCTCTATGTCTTGTGTTGTTGCACTTGCTTGATGTTTGGCTGTGTTAGCAAAGTGTCGACTCGCTAGTTTTTGATTATAAGCCAAGTCAACCCACTAAATCCAAATCCTTCAGCTTGTCAACAAATGCACATGTACAGATGCACATGATGGTGAATTGCACTCCTATAACTAAGGGGGCACCAATTTGCACAAACAAATTCCAGCATAATGTTGCTTTAAGACACGGATGAATACAAAAGAGGGCAGTTTGTTTCTCCAGAATGAGTTTAATGTTTAATAAACTACTGACATTGCTTTCATCAAAGATTCATTTCATCTTATTGAATCTTCTGTACTTTAATTTGGGATATTTTCACTCCAGGAATTATTTTCCCAGTTTTTGTCATTAAGGCAGTTAAAATTCTTCATCACACACAGGGCGAATTCCAAAAAGTGATTAAAGCATTTCCAGCTGACGTCATCTGTGTGACACTAAAATGTTAGTGAAAGAAATAGGTTGCCCTCGAAAGCTCACCTAGGGCCTAAAAACGGCCCGAGGTTCGCCCTCAGAACTATGCAAATTGCTCCTTCATATTTTCCACCTGGGGCTGCTGTTACTTTTTACAGTGGCAATGCTTTTAAACCAATTTGAAGCCATCTCTTTTCCCCCTCTCCATCCCTCCCCTCCCTCCAACATTTCCTCATTCCCCATCCTAATATCCTGCTAATGGATAAAAACTATGATTGTGCCGGTAGAGGAGAAATATCATACCTTTATTAGCTCACCTATACCCACAGAGAGAGAGAGAGAGAGAGAGAGAGAGAGAGAGAGAGAGAAGTAATGAATTGAGCATTGTGTAAAATAGTTTAATGCAGGGGTGGTTCATCATTATTTGTGGCGGATTGCGTGCAGACAGGGGTGATCCATTAGTGTGGTCGTTTCCATCTGTGTATGCGTGTCTCACTGTGTGTGTGTTTGTGAGTGTGTGTATGTCCCACCCAGAAGGACATTCGCTGCTGCCGGCCCCACTGTCACAATGAGAGATTCATCACCACACACACACACACACACGCGCGTGCGGGCTACAGTACACATGTGGCATTATTGTTCCATCATTACTCCTCTCATTCTTCTTTTCAACAATTTGTCATTTTGCTGTCTGTGTTGACACACACACGCACACACACACACACAGATTCATATGGCAGCGTGTTTTCTGTGTGTTTCAAGTCCAGAATTACAAACATCAAATTGGATTCGAAAAAATGTAAATGTAATGATGCCAAAATAGAAATCATTATTTAATGAAATGTTAACAATTTAAAACTTTTATTGTAGTTGGGTTGCGACTAAATTATTCAAATGTCTATTAGCCTTCTGATACAATTCTTATGATATAATTGTATATACTGCAAGGTGAGTCAGACTTCTTAACTATGTTTACGGGAATTAATACCAGTGACAAAAACCGTAGTGCAGCAGCGGCTCAAATTCAAGTTTAATTCAGTCACATCTCTCCATCCACTGTTTGATTTTATAAGATAGTCCAATATTTTCTTTCTAACCACAACCTTGCTTTTAGCAGTATTTTCAAAATCTCCAAACCTTCCCTCACAAATTGTGTGACTGTTATCCAACGCAACCCGCAGCTAGCCACACTTATGATATCTTCTCCTGTTTTTAGCATGCTCTTCCCTCAAACTGCACTTATAAGCTGGTGTGCAAGTTTGCTAAATATCATGAGTACAGTTGCAGTATGCGTCAGAAACAAACGCTTAGTAAATGTGGGTGCAAGAGTTTCTCATAAGTTTCTCATATTTGGCAGCATTTTTTCATTATATCTGTGTATTCATTGCACTTTTTATAGACAGGAGGGTGAAAAGAGAACAGAACAGAAATCAAAGAAGAGAGCAAAGCGAGCAAAGATAAGGAGAGACATTTTTAGTTGCATGATTGCCACATCTGATGGCCATTCCTTTACCCCCACACATCCACACCCACAATCACGTTCTCCTTTTTAGAGAAAAACCCTCAGTAGTTTAATGGAATGTAGATTTTTTTTTTCCGGGGACTCAATATTGGAGAGGGAAAATAAATCATCCAGTGCATACTCTGATCATGGCAGGGTGTGGGCATGCATCTAAGGATTCTCCGTCTTCTCCCTCTCTGTAGCACTTCACCACTTACACTTCACTTGTTCTTTTCATCTGCCCCTACCCATTCACTATTACGCTCATCTCTCTTGTTCTGATTCACATCTGTCTTTTGCTTGCTCTGTCTGGTTTGTATTGCTTACTAGCTTTATCTTTGTCTGGCAGGGCTTTTTAACTTTTGCACATGACTGTCTCTCTCTGTTTCTTTGACATTAACCTCCTTCTCATCTTTTTTTCTTTCTCTTTCTGTCTCTGTGACCAAGCACACGTCACATGATCTCCACACACCTGAGAAATTCCATGTGGAAACTGTAGGATCACCAAGCTCTCCAGATACCCTAACAATAAAAAATACAAGCCACTGAAATCAATCAACTGCTCTGATCTCTTTTTGTTCTGCCATTCCTCGGGTACAGCTTTGCACATATCTCCAAAGCACCCAGTTGTTTTTGTTGCAATTATGAACACACACACACTCTGTTGCTTCTGTATAACAAAGTATAACAAACCGTTAACATGCCTGTGTGTGCATGTATATATGTCCTGTCACCCCAGGAGCTAGTCTATTTCTCTTTGCTCCCAGCTAATTGGTTGGACCGTGAGAGAGACAGGCTGGAGAGGTGGCCAGACCTGACAGTGAGTGTGTGAGCGTGTGTGTGTGTGTGTGTGTGTGTGCGCGTGTGTGTCAGATGTCCTCTGGCATGCCTCAGAGAGCTAATCATAACCACACTGCAGAGATTAATGAAGTCAAGAGCAATCAGCCCTGTCACACACAAACAGGGACACACACATGCCCACAAACTCACACACATGCACACACACACACACAGGAATGTATAGTGGTTCTGGCTCAGATACATTGGACCTTGTTTAGTTGAGGCAGTGACATGTGGAGTGACTGAATGATTAATTGAATCTCTTCTTGTGTGAACATCTGTACCTACATATGTTACTATTGTCAAAGTTCCTTTTTTCATGCCCGCTTAACTCGTGCTCTGCCCCTCTGGAGACTTTAAATTCCTGTAGAATTAATGCATATTATACTGTATGGGGAAAGGCAGAGGACTTCTACCATGTCTACAGTATACAGCTGCTGGACAGATGCAGGGTTATGGAACTTCTGATGCAGTATGAAAGACTGATGTCCACGTTTGCTATCAAACCAGTATACATCTAATTGATCTAATACCTTCCCGGAGGCATGATAGATGGAGGATGGGGTACCTCTAAAGAACGTTTTAGAGAGCTGTGATACCTTCAATGCCAGTTTAAAGCCTCTCTGTTGACAAGCATCATTCTCTTTACTTGAGCAAGGAACTGAGTGGTTGATTTACCAATAATTTTTGGTTCCATTAATGAGTTAAATAGCAGTGGTGGTGCCAACATGCATGTAAAGATGGAAAGGGAAGCCACAACCTCAGTGCGGACATGTCTCCTAATTACCACTTCAGTGTATCTATCTTCCTCCTCCCAGACTAATACCAAAACCACTCTCAACAGCCATTAAAGCCATCATCCTGGTGAATGGTGAAAGCTTTGTTATTGTTTCCTGTGAGTGAGCGGGACAAAAAGGGGAGAGAAGCTAGCAGTGGTTCACCAGTGGGACATTTTAACCTTTCTGCCTGCTGGCACTGCTTTATCTACTGGGCTGGACCTCCCTTCCAAACAAGATCAGTCAGGGGACTGGTCAACACCAAAAAGTTGAGAATGAAGCATCAGTATAACAACCACAAGCTATGCCAGCCATGTTAACCACCTCACATAATTTTTAAGTCTGGGCCTCAGGCAGGTGGTAATGGCAATGGACTTATCTAGCTGGGGGCCCACCTGCCTTTGGGCCATGAGGTTCCCCAGACACTGAAACTCCCCCCCTGCCCAATTACACACTTTTTAGGGGTTGGCCATGAGTCCCTGCCTTGGGGACTCCAGGACCACAGCCACCATCTGCAGACCCTGCTCCTAACAATGATGACATCATCTGTGTAGGCTGCAGAAACACCTTATGGAAAAGTTGTTTTTCCAGGGACTTCCACAGACAGGTCCATGCAGGCATGTCCTTCAGACCATCAGTATTCTGTGTCCCCTCAACTGGCCACGACTACAACCGGATTCACTTTCTTTTGGGGGTTACCGGAGCATAAAGGGAGGTGCGCACCCTAATAGGATATTAAACCACACCCCACAGCCACAACAACCATCATCCCTATGGATGGATGGAGCTTTTTTCTTCCTGAATTATCTTGTAATTGCTTGGCTCTTAGCTGACCAGAGAAAGAGAGAGAGAAAGAGAGAGAGAGAGAGAGAGAGAGAGAGAGAGAGAGAGGGAGAGAGAGAGAGAGAAAAGAAGAGAAAAGGAGGGGGCAAAAAGTACATTACATTCCTCTGTTTTAGAGCACGGGGCTTTCAGCTCCTCATAAAGACCTTGACCTTTGGCCCCTATGGGCCTCTGTGCATGATTCATGGGCTACAGAGGCCCCTGATCCCATTTATCTGTTTTTGGTGTGTGTGGGTGTGGGTGTGGCGTTTGCACATGTGAGAGTGTACATTATATGTTTGCTCTTAAGTGAGCATCTAATGTTTGTATGTGTATACTGTGTGTATGCTCGGATAGAGCCATTTTCAGTTGTGCAATGTGTGGCTGTACGTTTTCACATGGCCATGACCAAACAAATAAACTTGCCCAGTGTCCGGCACACATATTCAATTCAATTCAAACTTTGCCTCAGACTCACAAGAGGGTCCATAGGGTCCAAAGATTCAGTATCTAACTTTTCATACCAGACATAAACATCAAAAACACATATAATCCAAGAGTTGTAATCCTTGAATGTCGGATGTGTCATATGAATGATGCCATGTGAGTGTGCCTGATAATCAGTAAAATAACCCTCTTTGGCAGTTTAATGCTGGAGCTTTTCCAATGTGTTTATCCTACGAGACAGTGTATAGTTAACTTTGGTGGTCACATTATGCTTGCTTTTAAACAGTTTGTACTTGACTTAGGCCATGCTTCTGAATGTGAAGTACTTTCTGGTTGCCAGTGACCACACTATAACACGCATCAACACACTTGCATTTGTGGTTCACTGTGTGTGTCCAAAGAACTTTGACTGGGTTTGGCCTTTGGCCATTATTCCCACTGATAGATTTGTTTTTCCACTCCCATTTACCACTAACTGATTGCTATTATTGGACTATTACTTTAAAATGTTTTTGTAAAGTATGCTGTATAAATGTAAAGGTAGTCTACTGGATCACTCCAAATAACATAACTAAATCATTACTATTATTATTATTTTTCAATTTGTTTTGCTGGTAAAAAGGTTACGAAATAAAAAGAAACTTTCCTCCACAACATTTATTTACAGTAAATTCCTTTAACGCAGTACTCCAACTTTTAAATTGTATTCCTATATTTTCTTCAACTACAGAAAACTCTAATAGTGAACATAATGTAATCAGATTACTGTAATATAGTTATATAGTCCATTACCCTCTCACTCTGCCCACTCACATACAAAAGCCTTATTCATCACAGAACCAATCTAACTTTCAAATCAACAGAAATCAGCACTGGCCACAGGTGACTGGCCTGGCCAAATAGCCTTTTATTACGCGTGTGTGTGTGTTGGCCTGTGTCTTTTGTTGTGGATTAGAAGATTTAGATTGAGGGCAGGGGTGTCCAACACTGAAGGTCCCATGATTGCACTTTGCAAAGTAGCCTACATTTCTTATTTTTGTTCAAATATGACTTCAGCAGTAGCAGATAATGACAGACTTGTAGACAGATATGCAAATAAAATGGAGAAAGGCATGCAAACCAACCCACGACAGTAGTAAGACACAAAGAAAGACGTGGATATAGCTTTAAATAGACAGTGACGGTGAAGGAGAGAAAAACAGCAAAAACTAAAAAAACCTCAAGAGACCAAGACAAAGACAGCTAAACCATGAGCTAGACAGAGCAGAAACCAAGCAGTTGGTACTAAGGCAAACAGTACATCATTTACAGGCATTACCATACCAACTGATAGCAGAGTGAATGTGTAAACCTGATGATGATGGGCTTGTCTCTTCACATGTCAGAGGCAGCAGCAAAGGTCACTGAGCACTGAGGAAGTATGAGGCTTTTAGGGAGGAGGAAAACACTGAATACTCCTAATCCCCCGTTTATTTGCCGCATGGATGGTTAAAAGCTACTCTCAGCCTCATAAAATTAAAACCAAGCGTGCACCGAGCTGTGGAGAAGAGGCATGGATATAGAAAGATAGCGGGAGAGAAAGGGAAGAGAAAAGGACTTAGATGATGAGGTGAGAAAGATAGTGAGATGGAGAGAGAGAAAGAGAGAGAGGGAGGTGGAGAAAGTGTGAAAGAATAAAGGGGAATTGCGAAGCGGTGATGTGCAGCTCCAAAACATTCTTTAGCAGAATGAGCTGTCACCTGTACCTCCTTTTCCCGGCGATCTATGGTTCACACCGGCTGCCTTTGATTAATACATCCTACCTAAATCATCGAAAGTTCCCCTTTCCCTCTTACCCATAAAATGCAATACACAACACAAATCAGCCCCTTAAACAGCGAAGCCTGATAACAATCGGAAAATAATGCATCTTACCTGGGCCATCCCGATAAATTGTTCCTTATAACACCCTCCCTTAAACCAAAATCAATTCATCCGCCTCCAATTTTTATTAAAATCCCCAGTAATAAATCTTCCCCCAATGTTTGTTCATCTGTTTTTTGATACATTTATATCACTTTCAGTTCTGCTCCAGTGTTTCCCCTGCCTCTACAGCGTAAAATGGGAAAATCTATTTGGGGCCAATAGAATAGTTAAAGGGGTGTTATGGGTGCCTGTTCTTGTGGTGAAAATGGGTGTCAATTTGTGTGTGCGTTTGTGTGTGTGTTGTGTGTAAATGGAATCGATAAATGTGGCAGTGTGGTGAGTAGAAAGCACCCTTCCCCTTGCCGTTCTGATTAACCCACCCCACTGAAAACCTGACAGCAATACAACAATATTAGAGTTGTGTGTGTGCGTGTGTGTGTGTGTGTGTGTGTGTGTGTGTGTGTGTGTGAGTGTGTATATGTCCCAAGTCCATTTGAAATCACCTTTGTCTCTTCATAAAACCTTCAGGGTACATACACAGCCATGTTTACAGGTATGGTATGTGGTTGCTGTTTGTGTACAGTGTTGAGCTTATCTACACGTACACTGTCTGTGTATGTGTGTGTGTGTGTGTGTGTGTGATAAAGTAGTAGGCTACTCACCATTTTAAGTAGCAGCACCCATCTTCTTCATGTTTTTACTGGCAGTGCTCCTCAATGCAGCACTGTGAAGACATAAAAAATAAAAAGAGAAATTACAAGTTTCTAAACTACAGCTGCTGAGTTAACACAGTAAAGAACAACTCACATTGTGTTCATTCACACACAAAGAAAAAGAAGCTGATTAAAAGTGCAGGAAGTAGTGCACTGAAAGGAAGTTTTTTTTTTTTTTTTACATTTATGGGTGTAGCAACAGCAGGAGCATCAATAAAATAATACAGATAATACTTAAAATATATGACAGTGACATTTTATTTATTTGATTTAACATGCAGCTTTGAGCCATTGTTCTCTACTTGACCCAGATTCAGAGCAGTGTGATAGAATTACAATGCAATAGGCTTCATTGTCCTGCATGTTGTCTAATCTGAATGAATCTGTTTTGAAATCGATTAACAAGAGCAGACAGAAACTGAAGGCTAACTTTATCTCACTTATCATGGTGACACTGTTATTTCATGTCGCTGAGCCTTGACTTAGTAACTGTCAAAGATCAATGGATTTGAAAGGAGGAACACAGGACTTTATCATCTGTTGACCTCTTGGTACCAGTGGTGGAAGAAGTACTCTCTTACTCAAGTGAAAGTACCAATACATTCATATAAAAGTCCTGCAATAGTACTTGTTCTGCAGAAAACAGACAGATATATTATTGTATATGACATTTATTGAAAGTACTTTACAGTTACTTAAAAGTTCTGCTTCACAAATCTGCTTTCCTTTTTGGACTTTCTTCTAATCTTTGCTGTCTTTGCTTTTTTTGTGAAATATTGAATAATTTACCTCTTTGGGCCTTGAAGAATTGTTTAAATGAAACCATCTGAGAAGTTTGGAGGGCAAATGTCTCTTTGGTGGAACTACTAACAACTCATAGACATCTGAAACATGACAAAGGGCCCCAACCAGACACTGTTTTAATGTAGAGGGTCATTTTATAAACTTATCATCTAATGTTTTACGTACAATGTTAATCTGAAAAGTAACTAGTAAATATACCTGTCAGATAAATGTAGTGGAGTAAAAAGTAATATTTTCCTCTGAAATGTACTGAAGACCATTACAGGTATGAAGTAGGATAAAATGGAAATACTCAAGAATAGTACAATTACATGTTGTATTTCCTTAGAATGAAAAATGTAAAATAAATAAAGTTTTGCCTCCTTGTTCACTGTCCGGCTAGTACTAAATCTTGTCTATATTTATTTTATCAAGTTCTAATCACAATTTATCTGTTTGTGGCAGGGTAATGATTGACGATGTAAGAACTCAGACAGCAGAATACAATAGGAATACAATACAATAAGCCTCATCGCCCTGCATTGTCTCATTTGTTGGGTGATCAATGAATGCTTTGCAGAGTGCTGGATCAGTCAGTGCTGAGAAATGGAGAGATGTGCCGTGATTTATTCTAGGTGTTAAAAAATAATTTGTTTGGATTGATTAACGTTAATTAATTATGCTAATTGAGCAGGATGAAAACAGATGTCGAAAATGCCCTCCTACTCATCCTTCGGTAAAACTGGCCCTTTAATTACAGATGCTATTGGTTTATCTAAAAATAACTCATAATACATGCAATACAAGTGTTTGCACACATTACACACATGGACACAGACACATGCACCCTCACCAGCATGCATGCTAACATGTTCACACTGACACAAACAGAGTACAGGACACATGGAAACTTTAGATTTGATTTGATTATCTTTGATAAGATCATACTCTTACTATGAAAAAACAAACACTGAACTTAGAGTGAGTCTCACTTTCTAATGTGGCGATTTATCGTTTTTCTGTGATGTTACTGAATCAGTGGTTATCCTACATGATTGTGGTCCATTGCACTTTGGAGGTGATATTCTAAATCTGTTTTTGGGATGAAAGCAACATGTCGACTGTGCCAATTTTCACTGGATTGTCTTACTTTTCTAAAAACCTAAACCATCGTTATAATTTCAAAGATCATATAATCAGTTATTTAAGCATTTTATTGAATGTTTTTTCCACCCAAAGTAACTCTGTCAAGATATGTGTAGGTGCCTGACCACTGCAACAAAATAATTCTGTTTGTTTGTTTGTTTGTTTGTTTACGGGATGTGGTTTTCTGGGCCTGTGCACAGACATTTTTATAGTATACTTCTTGACTTTGCAGCATGCATGCATCCAACTCTGTGTGTGTATACCTGTGTAAAACCGCCAGTGATAGGGAGGCTCACATTGTAGTCATGAATATCATCACCTGATTTCTACGCAACATTGGAAAGTTTTGCATTTCAACGGTATTTAGAAATTAGCTATCTAGAGTAGCTAATGTTCAGCTCAAATATAGATATGCTGCTGTGAGATTAAATTTTTTAGTAAAGGAGTTGAAGAAATGATAAACGTGTATGTGTGTGTGTGTGTGTGTGTGTGTGTGTGTGTGTGTGTGCACATGTATGTGTGAGAGTATGTGTAAGTATCTGTGAGCTCAGATGGGGCAAGAGGCTGCGCTGAGCCTCATGGATTTGCTGCTAAAGTTTGAACAGTTTTAAATTAAAATGTATTGCCCATTCTCAATGTATTGATCTCAGACCCAGCTGTGTCAATACGCCGCCCCGGCTATTTTTCCAATAACTTATAAAGATCTGCCAGCCAGGCATAAATTCATTACATAGCTCTGAGTTTATATTCTCTCTCTTTTTTTCTCCCTTTCTCACCTATCTCTTTTTTCTCCCCTACTCTTTTCGCTGTCTCTCTTTTCACCATTCCTCTCGCCTCTTACATTTTCTTCACTGTTTTCCTCTTCTTTTCCTCATTACAGACCTTCCCCTGTTTAAATGTTTACTCAGGAGGCTGTTTTTGCTGCTGTTTCAGGTGTGATGGTTGTCAATCACCAGCACTCCCTGCTGGGTTTACATAGAAAAAGGTCAGTCCAAAAGGACTCCACCCAACACTTGATGACCCAAGGTGACAGTGCTCATTGCTGTTTGATGTATTTTAAAGGAAGGGGTGTCCTATTGTTCTGTGGTATGTTAAAATCACCGTCATGTACATTTACACTGTGTCCTAGGTTTAAGTAACTTTTAAACTCTATTTATTTTTCCATTTTCTATTTGTTATTTTTGCAGCATGTAAAGACATTGAGAGATTTTTTGCCAAAGTAAGAAATACACCAAGAGCTTATATCACTTCATGAATAAGCTGAAACCATTGTGTTATTTGTCATTGTATAAAAGTGAAATTCAATCAAAAAAGTTATTTTTCACTGTACAAACATAAAAAGATCATTTGAAGTAATTGCTCCCCTAACTTTTTACTAACTCTTCTTTTCTCTTGCCAGTCTCCTTCAGCCAAGATTACATTTCCTCTCGTCCCACTCTCCTCTTCCCTTCCTTCCATCAAGATCTCTTCACTTGCACTTTTTCCTCCCTTTTCTCTCCTGTTCTTGCCATTCTTCTGCTCCACTCTTCCGTACTTTCCTATTCCTTTTTTGTACTTCTCTTCTCTCATCTCTTACCACCTCTTCTCCTCTCCTCCCTCCTCCTCCCTCTACTCTTTCCATCTCTCTCTCTAATCTCCCTCTACCTCCCCTCATTGTCAATACCTATCTAATTCCACTTTAGCACCAGTAATTGGCTGATGGATAGAAGCTATGGATTGGCCTCTTCCTGATGACTGCATGACATTTTTCCCCCTCCCCTACAACTGGTAATACTAATAGAATTCCAAATCCGCGGCACTGGGATCCTGTCATGAGTAGGTCAACCGCTGTGTCAAGGTCCTATTGGAAAGCCGGCATCCAACATCTTAATTTAGACTTAGCCTTTTTTCTCTCTATCTCTCTCTGCCTGGCTGGATGATCACTGTGTACTCCTGTGTCTCTGTTTCTGTACCTGCTATGCACCTCTGTTATGCCCTCTGTTCATCTTTGTGTGTCTCATTAACTGGCCATGCAATTGTTTTTGGTCAGTAAGGAAACCTGTCACTTAGCATAAGCTAGCTCATGACAATTCATGCTAAAAGTTTGTGTTTCATTTTTTTAAGTTGTAACATTTAAAAAGTTTGCTTAACAATTGGATGGAAACACAGGATCTGTTTGTAAGCCTGTCATAACCAAAATGCTTAATATTCAGTACTTAACTTTGTGGTTTTCATTCAGTTCAGTGAGTGAAATTCACTTTAATCCACTTGGCCAACATGTCTGTGTGGGGATCCAGCTGTGCTCTCCTCCTTATCCCCTTGTGCTCCTCTATTTTTCCCCTCCCTGGTGTTTCTCGTCAGTTCTTTGTCTGTGTCTGTGTGTGTGTGTGTGTGTGTATGTGTGTGTGATTGTTTGTCTTTTCACCATCCACTAATCAAGACCTGTAATACTTAAACCCCAGCTCTTCACTCCAGTCTTCACCAGATCGTTCAGTTCCTCAAGTGGTCCACTGCCTTCCGTGCATTCAGTCTGTCTCTCCGAGTCACCTCCAGTCCTGCTATTCTGTGTGCCATGCTGCCGTCTCCACCAGCTCAACCAGTCCTTGACACGCTGCTGCCTCTGTCAGCCCAGCCAGCCTTCACTGACGTTGCGGTCTTCGCCAGCCCCGCCATCACCTCATCTAACAATTCTAACCTTGTTCCATAGATCTCTGTTTTTGAACATTCAACCAGCCTGTCTCCAAAAGTCCAAGCAAGTCCAAAAAAAGTCAAGAATACTGCACTTACTGAGATATTGATATCTCAACTTCTGGCAGAGTCGACCTGTGGATAGTGTGAGTGTGTGTGTGTGTGTGTGTGTGTGTGTGTGTATGTGTTTGGCAATTGAAGCGTTTGACTGATGTTTTTTATTTGATGTTTTGCTGTCTCTTCTTAGTCGTACCCTGCTGGTGTCTTTGTTCAAACATATACAGGCATACCTTTGTGAGTGTGTATGGGCTACTGTGTGTTTGTGTGCACATGTGTGTGTGTGCATATATCAAGGCATATATACTTTGGCAGCACAGCTCATTTATATCTGTCTATAGACTTTGAATTGAATTTCTAATCAATGAAGAGGACATCTTGTTCCCCCTCTCTCTCTCCTGTCTCTCTGGACTATGAACTTCAGCAGCTGCCAACAAACACAGAAAGTTTATTGGATTAAATACCTCTGGGCATGAGGAACCTTTGTGCTGTTTCCATCTATCTATCTATCTATCTATCTATCTATCTATCTATCTATCTATCTATCTATCTATCTATCTATCTTCCTCTTTTTTAATTCTAGATCCAATTACAATTACGTTTGTGCACTATAGCAGCCTATGTGTGCTTGCATGAGTGCATGCGTGTGTGCATGTGTTATAGTGATGAATTGGGGAAAAAGAGGTTGACTAAATCGTGTTGTCATGCTAATTCAGTCAGCTGACTGCATAATGCAATGCATCAGGGAGAGGACTGAACTTGACCCTGTTAAACCTGACCTTGGCCTCCCGCTTTCTCTTTCCCCTCTCTCTCACATATGTTGGTGCAGGGGTCGGCAAATTAAGCCAATAAATCTGTTTTGTGTGTTTGGAGCTTCTAGGGTAACGCAGTGAGTTTCACAGTATAAAAAAGGTATAACAAATCTCTACAGCACAACTGCCACACATACAGCAACATTTAGCATTATAGTATATATTGTTTCTTTTTTATTTTGTTGCCAAAATCCTATTCACTGTTGCACTTCAGCATTTAAAGATAGTCTGAACAGCTATTAAATACTTTGTTTCTGAAGCTCTACTGCCCAGTTGAACAACGTTTTCTATACACAGTAAGTAGGTTTAGTTTGATGATTGGTTGACTGATTTTGTTGACTTGGCATTTTGTTTTTTACATGTCTTTAGCTGCTCCTTTGGCTGACGTGTTAAATGAAGCACGTCAATGGTCTGCCATTTAGTCAACAGTAATGCCAGTATTTGCAGTGCAGGAACTGATTCTGTTAATTCACTGAAAAAAGAACACATTTGGTGTTTGATTTGGTTGAAGGTCTCTTCAGGTTCAAAAAGGTGCCAGAAGTTTCTGCAGAGATTTATAAGATGATTTCTTACTTGGGAGTATGGTAATTCTTTTGCTTCACATATAATCTCAACTCCACATACTGTACAGCCAAGATCACTCTGTGGTTCTTACAATTTTTGCTTTGTGTTATATTTTTATTTTGATCCAGAGAAAGTGATAATAGTCCATCCAGTTCATTACACTAATTAGACTTTACTTGTCTAACACATGAGATTATGTTTTTATCAGGAGTGAAGAGTCACACACACCTCTCTGCCTTTGACCTTCAGTTCTGCAAAAAAGACTGTGATTGGAAAAACAAATGACCCTGTTGAATATCTTATACTTTAGATAAAAGCTCCTTCATGTATGAAAAACCAAATGAAATGATAAATAACTTAAAAAATAATAAAACTTGAAAAATACCCCAGCAACAAATGGTTTGAATCAGCTATTCACCTGAAGTCAAGAGTAACATTTGTTTATTTTAGCTCGGTGTTAGAAGGTGAGGTTACAAGTCTGTGTGGAATGTCCCTTTAAATTATTCAAAGCCCAATCAGGTGTCTTTTTCTCCTCTGATCTAAAGATGGGTATCAGAGGTCATTCATTCTCCCTTCCAGGGTCACCTTTCCCACTTTTCCTTTTAGCACTGACACTCTCACGCACATCCTCTCCCTATCTCTTTCACTAATGTTATATAGGACGCTGCCATGGTCACATGCGGGTACATACTATGTGCATGCACGCAGACATTAAGAAACAAAGCGGCAGTGTGCATATACGCACATGCATAGACACTCTCCCCAGACCTACAGACACACACACACTCATACATTGAACAGGCCATGCTGGCTCCCCTGCAGTGAGCTCTATTGTGTGTGTCAGGACATTGTTCATTCTCCTTCTGTGTTTCCATGTATCTGAATACCTCCTGACCTTCTCGTAGACTGCAAGGATGTGAAGCATTATTGCTCTTCATGCAACTTGCTTTTGTGTGGTATCAACAATAGGTGACAAAGGTAGATGGCAGACTGTGGAGAGGCAGAATGGAGGACAGGGAGGAGGTAAGGATACTGTTTGGATTTACCTTGGTCTTTTAACTTTGCACCTTTCTCCCTTTTACATAATAGTGTTGAATAAAACCAGTAACAAATGCACCATACATTATGACGTGTTGTGTGTATGAGTAGTCTATTTATATATATATATATATATATATATATATATATATATATATATAAATTAATAAAATGAAGGATAGGATAAGGGCATTAGGGTAGCATAGTAATAACTTTCTTTGTTATATGTGCATACTTTTGCATTACACAAGTGATGGCTGGCTTGTGTGTGAGATCCTACGTACTGTATGTGTGTCTGTGTATGCGCGCTCACCGCTGGGGGCTTGTTGTCAGAGCTTCTCTCGACTGGCCAATTAATTATGATGGCCTACTTATGATGTGTAATGGGATGATTTATTAGTAAACACGCAAACAGAGCACAGTCAGGTAGCAGTGCTGCATTCTGAGGTCTGGGATCACATACTGGGGCAAGATCACAAGCCACCTCTGGCTGTGTCCTGCTGGATCGGAGGGAAGATTACGGCACACTGGAGGAGCCGTGCATCTTCAAAAAGTCCAGTTTGCAGCCTCTAACTGATCTATAGGCTGTTAGCTCTTCATACACACTTTTTCTCTTTATCTTTTCAGTCTGGGAAAGTCAAGTGAGCATGTTGCTCTTATCAAGAAAAGCCCTGCCTCCCATACAGTACGCTCACATGCACTCAAAAAGACAGTTATTCAGAGGAATCAGGCTATGCAGGTATTTGGAGAGCACATGTCAGTCAGGATATTATACCTATGAACCATGACTTACTCATTTTGAGTGTCTCTGTGTCAATGCCTTGCTGATGGGCACAATGGCTGTAATTTCTGACCATTATCTCTGTAACTACACCGGTCCGGTGGAAGAACGGCCACGCATCATACAGATGTCTTTTGAAGATTTATTTCTCTCTCTCACTCGACAGCAGACACCGTGAAAACTACAAAAACAAAGACAAAGTTTCAAACATAGGTACATCTATAGAACGCGTTTACTTTGGGGCCGTATCGTTTACTCGTCCTCTGCATCCATGTTAGATCCTTGCCCATAATGCTATAGCTGTGCCCTTCAAAATAAAACACATTTTTCTCACTTTGCTCACTTAAAGAGCACTACATTTCAACATTTACATTACAGTATGAGCTCTCATGAATTTATAACATATACATACATATACACATACATATATTGCAATAAACAACTCAATGAACCATGTCTCTAAGACAGTTACAATCTCCACCCACACTAACTCAACAGTTATAGGTCTGCCTCTCTAACTTCAAAGCCACCTTCACTCTTTACTTTACTCTTTATGTAACTCACAGTTACAATGAAAGTTACCCTCCTCCGCCTTGTTCTACCTCACCCTCCCTTTTCTCCACCATCATCCTGTTTATCTGTTTAGTTTAAAGTATCATTAGATACATGTTTGGGTGTACTTATATAGAGAATTAGTCCTCTCTCTCTCTCTTGCAGGCACTGTCCTTTCTTCGGCTGTCGTATGAAAAATACATTTTCACCCTGAAGTGTGTGTGTGTGTGTGTGTGTGTGTGCAGCCAGCACATACACACGAACGTGTTTCAGAGTGTGTTTGCACAGTAAGTGTGTGTGTGGGTAGGTATAGGTGCAGCAGGTCTGTCCTGGTAGCGAGGAGAGCTATTTTTTTCCTTGGCTAGATGTCTGACTAGCTGGGTGGGTGTCCTATTTCTGGATGACACACACACACACACACACACACAAAACCCCGTGCCCCCTCTACCATACATTGTGGGACATAATTTATTATGGCTCTGTAACATATGGACTTTTCATCACTCAATGGCAACAAAGTCTCTCCTCTCAGTGTTACAGCATATTGTCTCTCTCCCTCCTCTTTCTCATTTGTTTTCCCTCATCTCGGTCTCTCTTTTTTTATTTGAGCTTTTCTCTTCCCTGTTTCTATTTCTTATTCTTTCTTTTTCTGTGTCATGGGTCTCATTTCACCACTTGTTCTCTGTTTAATTTGCTCTTAAGTGGCAAAACATACCTCCTCCCTCACTCTCCTTTTCCCCCTCTCTTTGTCTCTTAAGACTGCTGTTCTTCTTAAGGCCATTTTATTTATTTACATTGATCCTGACCTTTTCACCTCCTTTTTTTGTTTGCCTTTTATTTTAATGATCTAGGAATTGAAGCATTGTCTGTATGTGTGTGTGTGTGTGTGTGTGTGTGTGTGTGTGTGTGTGTGTGTGTGTGTGTGTGTGTTTGTATGAGAGAGAAACTTTTCTGCTGTGATTATTAGTGTTGATAGTGTGTATGTTTCTGATATGTACTGACTGCCTAATAATTTGACGCGGACTGATGTGTGTTTGTGTGTGTTTGACACCTCATCGTCATGCAACGACCATGTCGCCATGGTGATTATAATAAAACACTTGCTAAGTGCATAAAGGCTGGGATCGTTACAGTTTTATTAGCAAACACACACACGCACACAACCCCATCATGAGATGTGTGTTACACATTATATATTAACCCACCACACACACACACACACACACACACAGTGCAAATGTCCCCATTTTAGATTTATCATGCAGTCCTCTAGAAATTCTATAAAGAGCAAAGGTGGTGATTACGATGTTGACCAATGTTGATTTTTCCAGAATAAGTCTATTTATCACTGAGCCAGCTGTGCTGTTGGTATGTGACTAAGAGTGTGGGTGGTGTGTGTGTCTGTGTGTCTTTGTATGTATGTGTGTGTGCTGTTAGGCTGAAGGGTGTAAGAGATTACAGTGAAGACAAAACTCATGATTATGTACAGACATTATGTACAACATCTACATCTCAAGCATTATAATATATGTTATATATGTAAGATAAATGTTGACATTGTCAACTGCAATATACCCAGAGTGTATTATGGGACTACTTTATTATTTTAGTAAAAATACAATAAATCTTACCTTTGTGAAGCTTTTTTGAGGCGTTAATTTGTGTAGTTGAAGTATGTTGTATTGTAAGGTAATTCTAAACATTTTTATGCTAAAATTAGATGGACAAAATATTCAATGTAATGCAATTCAGTGCAGCCTCAAAACTTACCAAAGAAATCACTCAACACACAAACAACTAAAGCTGTCTCCAGAAAAAAATGTACATTTTAAGTTGCAGTTCATCTTTACAAACATTTAAAATCTCACTGCATTACATCATACAGTCAGTTTACAGTTTGTTTAGTTTTTCTGGACACTTACTCCACGGGTGGCTGTGGATCAGGAGGAAGAGTGGGTCATCCATTAATCCCGGGGCTGGTGATTCTATACTATGCCAGTGCCTTGCATGGCAGCTTTGCCACCATCGGTGTGTGAGTGTGTGTTAATGAGTGAATCTGAGGCAACACTGTAAAGCACTTTTTCCGTTAAGGTAGAAAAACGTCCATTTACTGTACTGTAGGTTTCATACAGTATGTAGTGATGTAAGTTTAGAATGAGAAAACTGCATTCATATATATATAATCACATTTCTAAATGAAACATCACTCAAATAAAGTTGTCACATGACAAGACTTGTCTGTTTTGCCTTTTGTTGTATTTATATCATCTACTTTCCCATCCCTGTGGGTTTTCTATTCTATTCTGTTCTATTCTGTTTTATTCTATTCTGTTCTATTCTTAACCACCGTGCTGGCACTTTCTCTGTAACTATTGATGCTACTTTGTCCTAGTGATGAAGCAAGCAGGCCGTTGTTGGGTCGATGTGTGTCATTGTTATATTGATGTGAGGACAGACCCCTGGGGCCTGCAGCCTTCTACTCCCCTGAAAGCAATAAATCTATGGCCTACTGTTCCCTGTACTGTACCCAGCATAGCGCCTCTCTCAAACACACACACACACACACATTCAGTATCCTGTGTACAAAAGCAGACATACAAAAAAGTAACTTTGTGGCATTCTGTTCTACACGGCAAGCAGCCTAATCTCACACATAAAGAGGGTATTTGCATTTTAAATTTGAGTCATCCATGCATTACGCCTTTTTTTGCCGTGTATGTGCGTGGGTGTTTGCGGTTAAGCAGTCCTGTGTTCAGTTTCTATGAATCATTTTTAATTCCCTTCAGTCAGCCAGTAGAGGCCACTCACAGCATTCAGTACAGACAGACAGCACACACACACATGAACACACACACACACACACACACACACACACACACACATACACACACAGACGACAGCTGTCCATTACAAAGCAAGGGAGAGGTTGGGCAAGTGAAAGCGCAGGAGGCGGCAGTAGAAAGAGAGGACGAGAGATGTCAGGAATGGGAGAGAGAAAAAG
This sequence comes from Enoplosus armatus, assembly GCF_043641665.1. NCBI lineage: Eukaryota > Metazoa > Chordata > Actinopteri > Centrarchiformes > Enoplosidae > Enoplosus > Enoplosus armatus. The sequence goes on along the minus strand of NC_092180.1, from coordinate 19,424,968 downwards.
AAGCCAAAATATTTTAAATAAAAAGGGATAAAAAAGAGAGAAGGGTGAAGTGAAAAGAGTGAGAATGATTGGCATGTAGAAAGAGAGTTAGAGACAGGGCTGATGATGATGTGTCGTATTTTGTTTGTTGCTGTTTATTCCTATCAACTCAGCTTTACCCACAATCACAGCTTTTGACTGAGGCAGAGAGAGAAATTGGTGAGAAATTGGAATTGACACTCATTCAGTTTTCCCTGTGAGGAGTGAACGGGGGAGTTTAGTTTCCCGCCGTCACTGTAATAACACACAACACTGTTGTTGTTGTTGTTGCACATTCACACTTCTGTGTTATGTTTATATATATGTATTTTCTCCTTTACTTTATGGCTGTTTCTGTGTCTGTTACTGGCTGCAGGTGAAGGAAATAGTAAGAGAGATTGATAAGCAGAGGAGGAACGAACGACCTGGAAAGAGAGAAGAGAGTAAAAGAGTAAGAAGAGAGAGAAATGAATGGAAAAATGTGTGTGAACATATACAAACTCTCAAACCACATTCTCAACAATGTGCACATGTAACGCAACTACCTCAGTGTTTTAACCCACTGAACTGTGGGCTGTGCCTCTTTTATGTTTCTCTTTTTATTAATCAATGTTCATAACACAATTTTAAAAAGGGGAATATTTTTTCCTTTCCCTCTTAATCACGGTTTCATTTAAAAACAGCATTAAATATTGTAATAGACAATAAGATAATACTGAACATTGTATAAAATATGAAATACAGTACCATCACTGTGAGATATGAAAGAATGAAAACTGGCACAAATTAAAGAATGAATATACATTTTCATTAATCCATCTGAAGAATGTAATTAAGTGTTCAAAGATAAATAAATTGTTAAACGTCTCACATTTATTTTTTTGGTGGGCTGACACACGTTTGCCCTCAGTGTGTTGGAGTCAGCGCATACCACTGATGAAGAACTTAACTGGGAGCTAAGGGGTGTGTGTGTGTGTGTGTGTGTGTGTGTGTGTGTGTGTGTAATCTGGGGGTTTAAGGGGGAAGTCGCAGAGGATAGTTAATGAAATCATCTTAATCCTACTAGCTGCTCGCCTCTCTCCCAGAAGAGAAATCTTTATTTCTGTGTCCTCCTTTCCCCTTTTCCTCTGTATCCTTCTTCCTCTCTTTCTTTGCTTTTCCTCGTCTTTTTTTGCTCTCCACAATCATCTCTCCCTCTCTCCCTCTCCTCCTCTCCTCCACAGTCACTAATTATTTCATCTCGAGCATGGAAAGGAGACGCCAAATCAATAAGTCTCCTCTGTGGAAGCAGAGGGGAGGAAGGATGGAGGGGGAGGAGAAGTTGAAGTTGCCAAAAGAGACAGTATAAATGCAGTCTTTATTGTCTTGATATTTACAATATGGAAAAAAGCCCTTTCATTTACTTTACAGCTTTAAAGCTAAAATCATCATTTAATTGATTTCATGGTAAATAGACATGACACTTTTACACTTTAATATTATTTCACTGTATTTTCCTTTTTATAACACCATGACAGCAGCAGTTCTGTGGTGACTATCCAAGAAACACGACTCTGATCGAGCTTCATAAGCTACAAAAGACAAATAAATGATCGCTTAGTCTGTAGGATCTCTGTGGGAAGAAGGCATCACATTTTCCCACATGTTACATTTTGTTTCACCTGTGGTCATATCACAGTTAGGATGGTTTAATGAATGATACAGTCGAAACCAACATTTCAGGCTAGAATGAGCCAGCATATGTGAATCAGTTGGCTTGGCAGCGACTACATAAGAGGAATAAAAATACAATGGGAAGAAGTGAAAAATGCACAGGAGTGTTTTAAACTGCAAGTTGACCTTCACGATGCAGAAAGGACACAGAAGTTTGAAGGATTACTGCTTCAATATTCTTTTGGTTATATTTCTTTCGGGGTGGGGGAGTGAGTGGAGATTCCTCGCTGTGACTAATGTGATGTTTGTCGAATCCAAACTTTCTCCTGCTGCCCCCCCCCCCCCCCCACCTCACACGGACAAGTTCTTTCTCTCTTTTCAGCCGTTGTTTTTCTTGATTCACTGTTTTTTGTGTTTTTTTTGTTTGTTTTTTTATTGTTTGTTTTGTTTGGCTGTTTTCTCCTGACCGGCCCACCTGCAGGTAAACAGACAATTGTATTCTTGTGACCAGCATCTGAGTGTGTGCGTGTGTGTTTGCATGTCTCCAGTTCATTGCTCCTCCCGGTCCAAATGTGGTTTGTGATATTATATTTGTGTTTGTGTGTGTGTGTGTGTGTGTGTGTGTGTGTGTGTGTGTGTGTGTGTGTGCCTGTGGAGGTGCTATCTGTGCTCAGATAAGACTGTAAACCAGATTAATCTGGCGTGGAAGAGCTTGTCAGCAGGACCACTGTGCGTGCATGTGCGTTTGTGTGTGTGTGTGGGTGCTGCTCTCCTCCCTCCATCTCAGCCAGCCCATCAGGTGAGCCATTGGTTCCTATATTGTCTGTATGTGTGTGTGTGTATACGTGTGTGTGTGTGAAGGAAATCAACAGAGAATGCTGTATAAGTGAATGAGTGTGTAGGGTCCAGCGCTAGATAATGTGATCACGGCTCCATGTAACACAGCATGACAACCGCTTGTGTGTTTGAGTGTGTCTGTGTGTTGGTGTGTGTGTGAAACACGCCATGACAACAGTGTCTCTCCATACCACTGTGGAGAGAATGGATTACTCTGCTCTCCGACTCGAAACGCCAACACACACACACACTCAGAAACACACTTTTCTCATCTCGCTACCTACTTCTGATAAACACACCTACATATGTCATATGTACTGTACGCAAACTGTACTGAGGACATTCATACAGATATAAGTATGCACATACACATTCTGAATACAACTGAATACAACTTGATGATAAAAATCATAAACTATCCATAAAGAAGTATAATTCAGGATGGCCGGCCCAGTCATGTACAATATTATTCTCTCACTCCTCTGTGTATGTGGTCTTCTGTGTAGATTTGTATTGGTTAACAGGAAACCCTTATTCTACTTAAAACTAAACTTGACATGCTGTAACATTCATATTGCCAGCACAGCAACAATAACGTTATATATCTGATATATAATAAAAAATATATTTTTCAAAATCATTGTTCAACGGTCATATTTTCATTGAGTAAAGGGTCTGTGATGCGAGATTGTGTTGTGAGATAAGATGCTGGATGCATCAAGCTCAGGTTTGTTCTCTGTAGAAACCCTAACTGAACAGATAAGTTTGAAGCAATTATGATATTTGTTTATAACCCCATCGTTACAACAAATGCGAAGGTTTCTGTGCCAAGATTTCATCCACGTTTCTCTGTAGTTCAGTATGAAATATATTTTGTGATACAAAGCCTGAAGTTATAAAATATGATCTGAACTAGAGAGGTTGTTTTCCCAAAGATGACACATGTTTACACTGTAGTCAGAAGTCTTTTCCGTCAGGAGTTAAGAAGGAAGTCGGGTGACGTTATTATGGAGCCACAAAGTCAGGGTGGATGGCCAGGTCCACAAAATGTCAGACTTGTTTGTTTGTTTGCCGTTTCCTTCCAACAGTCAGTTTTGTTTTGTTTTTAGCCTGAACAATGATCTGTCCCTAATCCTTACCAAGTAATTTTTGTTCCTAAACCTAACCGAACCTTAACCATAGCGGTGGCAGAAAACTGTTTTGGAAGATGCTGACAAAGGATGTCGTCCCGCTGATAAGAGCATCAGATCAGATTGTAGTTCTGGAGGGCAATCACAAACGATGTATTTTGTCCTTTAATCTGGAGGATTTGTTGGTATTAGAATGTAATAATAAAGTTATGTGGATCTGAACAATGTTTGGCCACTCAACATGTCTTTAAATAATGACTTTCCACTCAAAAGAAATGCAGTATAAGAAGTTAAGATTTATTCTAATTTACTGTAAACCAGGTAACTGATATAGGTCTTTCTGCATTCCTTCCTATCACATACACAGCCCCTCTATACATTCGCATTTCATCAGAGATGCTAGAGGCCACCTGCAGTGCAGCGTGAGACTCTGTGTCTTATTCAAGGGCATCGCCGGTGAGAACTTTAGAAGTGATACCAGCATCCTCCAGCTGCCAGCTCACAGCCAGAAAACACCCCTGTCTGTGGCGGGGATCAACCCAACATCCTTTAGGTTATTAGTCAGCCTCTACATCCAGGCCAACCTAGGGAGAGGTGGTGGGTGGTGAGTGGGTGGGTGTGGGATTGAAGCCAAATGTGTGTGTGTGTGTGTGTGGTTGAGTGGGTGGGGGTGTTGCTTCCCCAGTGTAAGGAGCACACTGCATCTTCCCCGACCACTCTCTGACAGGCCTACATACATCACCACCCCCAACACCTCTGTTTCTTTCTCCTCTCCCTCTTCATCATCCCTATTCCCTCTCTCCCTCCCTCCATCCATCCACCTCTCCTCCCACCCTCCCTCTCACCTGCTCCCATCTCTCATGAGTGCTGGTGTCTCTCTCAGCTGCCCACATCTCTCTCTTTTTCTCTCTTTCACCTGCTCGCAGCCCCCCCACGCCTCTCGCCAGGCCTCCCTGAGTATCATTTACATCGATGATGCCTCATCATTACCCCTGCCCTACTTTATCTATCACCCAGCAGCTCTGCCATAGGGCCTTTTCCTGTACTGTAGGCCTTATTCCTATAGTCTATCACAGTAGATCTGTAGAGTAGACTCTGTGAAAACAACTGACTGTTGTTTTCACAGAGTCAGTTTGAAGTTTGGCTTTGAGATTGATACCAGTTAAGTTTAATACAGAAAAGACCGGCAACATGATTTTTAAGTGGAGTATTCCTTTATTTTCTGCAAACCTCACCCAGACACCTCAAAGAAGTCCAGCATGATATTGGCATTGCTTCAAATGTATCATCAAATGCATCATGCTTCATTGTTTCATGGTTGCATGCCATGGGGTGTTTCAGATAAGCAATCTGATTGGTTAAAGACCTTTTCCAGTTGTCATTTCTATAAAGCACAGTTAGACTGGTTTAACTTACTGTCTGTTGGTTGAGAGTTTTTACATTTACTCCTCTACAAATTGGTGGTAATCTATTGTAAAGAAAAAAGACTCATGTGACAGATGTCTTTAGTTGATTAGGGTTAAAGTTGACATTTTAGGGCAATGAATAAAGGACAACTGTATTGTTAAAAAGGGTTAAAGCATCATGTCTGTCATGATTCAACCACAGAGCACGAGACAGGCTGAGCCTGTCAGACTCCTGGAGCCTGAACCTTGGATGCTCCAATGCACATATTCCTTATGTACCAATTGCTTTTATGAGGCCTGAAAGAGCAGAGCACAGTTGAGGTCATTTCAAGTTGGCAACATTTCCTCAGTGATGCGTAAATCCTTTGGATTAATTTATAATGAATGAATATAAGGCTGTGATGATGAGAGAGTAATACTGCCCTGCCAATGTATACTTGGACCTAATCCTCAAAGTATATATTCCATACAGTGACAGGTTTACAGTACGTTGTGCATTTAATGAGGGTAATTATGAAATATATGTTGGCAGCACATGTAAATGTAATCACTTACCAACAGTATATAAAGTGTATAACATCTGCAGTCTATATTTGTGTGGTATATACACTGTTATGTGTAGTGTGTAAGTATGTGTTTGCATCTTCGAGTATTAAGGTAAGAGATTTTCCATCTTATAAACTACAGGACTCTTGTATGGGGTCCATTACACAAATTGGTAATGCTTCATTTTACAGGTCTGTAAATTATTAATAATTTCCTAATAATTTTCTGGAAAGAACCATGTAATTTGGCACAATATCCTAGTTGTAACTGCGAGAGGCTTGAAGGAATAACACACCATCAGTCAGGGAAAAACCATCATACCTGGAGCTACTGCAAGTGCTCCCTGACGTATATTGACATACAAATTTCTCTTGGTGAGATTAGTAACATTATCTTGACCTTGGTATATTGATTTTTGCATCTTCTACTCTTATTAAAAGAGGAATGGGATGTCCAGCTTGTATCACTCAACAGCAAAGTGTACTCAGAGAAAGTTGCGGTGGCTCAGCAGGCCAAGGACCTCACCACTAAACTTGTTATGCATTATGTGTCTGGCTTATGACCTCTGCAAGATGTCATTCATTCACTTTTCTGTTAAGTTCAATTGTCTATTATTGCAGCAATGACCTGTATAAGAGAAAAATATGCATTGAATAAGCATCCTCGTTGTGCAAGCTACAGTACATGCTGTACTCACAGGTGCAGCAGTGGATTCAATTTCAGTATATGAACTTTATATCAGGTCATATTTCGCACATTTCTCATATTTCCTGTTATTCTCCACTGGGTTAAAAAAACATAATAATTGTAATATTAAAACAAAACAGATAGAAAATTCATCATCAATACATAAAAACACTGACAAATCATACTTACAAAGTCTTTTGAATCTTAATGATCTTAATGAAATGAAATGCCAGCATCAGAGAAAAGTAAAGTCAGACGTATGTGTGGAAAAGTTTCTAACAGACTCACTCTTCCTCCTGAATGTTTCTCTTCTCTCTGATTCTCTCTCCACTCTTACCTTTGCCCTCATATCTGCTTAAGCCATGAGAGATATCAGATCAGCCTGTGTGTGGATGGAGTGTGCAGGGCTCTCAGGGTTAAGTCCCTCACTGTTGCTTCGGTGCGCTAAACCAAAGGAATCACGCATGCAAGTGCAGTAGAGGAGGACTTAATAATATGAAAGAAAATTGATTTTCTGGAACGAGATTTCTCCTTTGATAAGGTATTAGCTGGGAGGGGAAAATGTTGTGAATCTTCATTAAGAGCCTCTGATATGCACTGGGATAATCGCAGGGAGAGGAGTACGAATGAAAAATGAACACAAAGGGAAAAAAGAAGAGAGTCATACATTAGGGACAGATAGAGAGTGAGAGAAAGAGCAGAGAAAGAGAATAACACCCCCACCCACGCACCCACACGTATGCACATACTCGAATCAGAGACTTAAGCAGGAGTAGGCCTCCCTTAATAAGAGTGAAAATTGATTTCTTTCCACTTCCATAAGATGAGATCTAAAGATGATGAAGGTGAGGATTGGGCTGCAGTTCATTATGGAAAATTAGACTACATTCAAGCCAGCCGTATATCCCTAATATATCTACCCTGGCTTTATCCAACACTTCTTCACACACGCTGAACAAACAGAGGGAGAAGTTAAGAGGGGGGCCGCAGACAGATGACGAGCGATGAGGAAAAGGAAGGGAAGCAAGGATGTGGTGTATAGCAGAGTAAAGCTGAGATAATGAGACAGGGAGAAAAGAAGAAAAAGCGACAGACAAGCAGAAGACAGAGATCGTGGAAATCAGGCGAAGGAAGACAGACGGACAACGAAAGTAAAGAAGCCAGTAAAAGTAAAGGAGATGAGAGAACAGTTTGCTAACAGGCTCTCTCCTACAGCAGTGAGTATTAGGCAGAGCTGAGGTGGGGATGAGAACAGAGTTAGAAGGGATAACAGGCAGACGGACTGACTGGGGAGAGGAGAATTGAATGGAGCCTAACCTCAGCTAATACCACTGACAGAAATTTATGACAGACCAGCAGAAAACTATAGATCAGCTGCAGGAAGGGATCCTTTTGTTGAGTCAGAAAAATTGCACCCACAAGACTAAACCGAGAGATGGACTGACAGAACGGAAAGTAATAGTTTGGAGCTGAAACTGAAGTGACATTTTACTCCAAGTTCAGTTCAGAAGACTAAAAGCACTCATCCACTGATCCAGAAGATGGGAAAATAACCCTAATTAACTGCAACAAGTGAGCAGATTTCTGTAGTTCTCTCATGACTGACTAAGTCATTTTTTGATTATATGAAGTGTGTCTACCTGATCCTGTTTGTGCATGGCTGTGTGTGTACACGCCTGTCATCATTATGAAATCTCTGAATGCAGCGTTCAGACTGTGATGTCTCTGTTTCCGCTCTGTGTGTGTGTGTGTGTGTGTCTCTCTCCCCCTCTCTGTTTCAGCCTGCGGGCTGTCTGTTAATGTGTGAAAGCAGAAGGTGGAAAAGATCAAACCCAACTGACCTGAGAATAGTACTGACACCTTCTCACTCTCCACCACACACGTCTGTCTGCATGCGTGTGTGTGTGTGTGTGAGCTCATTCGTGTGTGTACGCATGAGAGAGAGAGAGAGAGAGAGAGAGAGAGAGTAGAATACGGAAAGTAACCAGAAAGAAAACGTCACAAAAGAAAAAGAGAAATAAAGGAAACCAAGAAAAACGCAACTGAGAAATAGAAACTTTAGACAACAAAAAGAGAGACAGAATGACGAAGAGCATGACAGAGAATGACAGACAGAGAAACAGTGTGTGTGTGTGTGTGTGTGTGTGTGAGAGAGAGAGAGAGAGAGAGAGAGAGAGAGAGAGAGATGGGGGGGAAGGTGAGAGGTAGGGAGCATTTATTATGCCGATGCTTCATCTACAGATACAAATCACAGGCTGTTATCACGCTGAAGCAAACCCTGCTAGGACCCTACACTTGGATCCATCTCCACCATGACACACACACACACACACACCTGTACCTAGACACACACAGATGTGCGAGGTGTGTGTGTGTGCTCTCAGTGATAGGATTATAAATAGAGCCGTGGACAGACTCTGTGAAAGGTGAGAACATCCAGCGGGCATTATCAGGGACAGACCAGCAGGTTTCTGTGAGTGTTTGTGTGTATCAGTATTTGTTGCTTTTCTGTTCGTGTGTGAGTGTGTGTGTGTGTGTGTGTGTGTGTGTGTGTGTGTGTGTGTGTGTGTCTGTGTGTGTGTGCCAAGATCCATGTTATTGTTTGACTAAATTAATAAGACAGAGTGGAGGGAAAAACACACTTTCATGAATTGTTGATGCTGCAGTTATTTAAGCAGCACAATAAGAGCTGTCACTGCTAGATTTGAGTCAAGTTCTTAATTTGTGTTTGAGGGCAAAGATTGCTTTGACAAAAAGCCAAATTGAAGTTTCTTTTTTTACTTACTTTTACAGACCTGCAGCGAGCTGAAACTCTGACTGTACATGATATTTTGCAGTGTGTGATTTTTTATAAATGTTATGTGTATTACTCACTATAACATTGAGCTGAATTACTTTACTGTCAATTCAAGTCAACATACTTTTCAGCACCATGGACAGCGAACCTACTCTCACACAAAAGACAGCCATTCATTCACAAACAGAACTGGTTCAAGTCACATTATAGATGGACTCGAGTTAAAGTCGAGTAATTGTTCCTGCTGCCACAACTGCCATCTGAATAGTTTAGTGAATATAGAGTTTGAATGAAATCGGTGGAAATATAAATTGTGATACAGTGTCTCAGAAAAAAGTCACAGATTGGCTTTACAGCAGCGTACTGCCGGTATGATCATGGCTTTAAAGTTCATAATTGTATTATGTACTTAAGTACCGTAATCAAATATGGGAAATTAAGTCAAAGCCAAAACAACAAATTACAGCCAAATAAACAAATGGATATGATGGAAATCTTTTACAGATAATCAATCATAACAGCAGAAAACCATTTGAATGCCTGTTTAATAAAAGTGCATACAAATAGAAAATGATAATGAAACAAATTTTGACGAATGACATTACGATGCACAAAAGAAACATTGTATTATTTCTAGAATTAAAGCACATATCGAACTTTTTATTATGGGTGTGTATAAGCATGGTGTACTGTGGTGTACTGTGGTTTAATTTGCATGTGCAATTCCATCCCCTAAAGACGACCCCTAAACCTTCATCTTTGATCTTGACATTGTTGTTCAGGAGACATGTACTGTTGCTCTCCCAAGGAAGTTCTTCTCAAGTTTAAAGATAAATTACTACTTCATGTTATTTCATATGCACTGCAATTACAATTTCTCAACCAAGGCATTTTTATGGAAAGAAAACTTTACCTCTCTGCTTCAGTTTCACATTGGACAGTCCACATTCAAAAGTCTACATTATTGTAAGCCTGTTTCTACAATGAAGTTATGATTTTAACATATGCACAAGTTGTTTAGCTAAGAGAAAATCAATAAAACCTGATACTAAGCATTCGTTCATGTTTTTTGTAGAACACATTACAACATTCATGAATGAACTTCTTGTTTTGGAAAAGCAGATTTATTCTTTTGAAGGCCAAAACAATTGCCCTGCTTGACTGTGTTTAAGACCTGTGACAAACTGTTAGTTCCACAGTGCTAAAGCTATTAAAACACTCAGAAATCCAGCCTGATCAGTGACATTTGAGTAGCAGGACTCTTTTGTTCCTAGAATTTACTGTAACATAAATGTACAACAGAAAGGTGTCGAAGTCAAAGTCGATCCATTCACACACAGTAGAGCTATCTGAGTTACAGTCAAATGCATTATACATTGACTGCTGCTGAACCACCCACATGCCTGCTTCCCATTGCTAATGCCTTCATTTGTACTGCATATTATATGTCCTGTGTTAAAATGCTGTGACTTTGAAAATGCATTTAAAAGCTAAGGCACAGACTCAAGGTGATTCATCTAATCACTTACCATGTTCTTGGGTGGGTGTTACCACACACACTCACAAAGGCATATAATAACACACAAGTATTACACACAGAGGGACATGAGCATAGGAGACCACCATGCATGCACACACCTGGCTCCACACGCACTCACTAACACACACCCACACTCTCAGGAGTGCCCAGTAGAATAATAGAATACGTCTTCCCATCTATTCTACGTATTTATTATGAAACATAGGCCCTCAGTTTTGAAATCCAAAACAGCTTGACCTCTCCTCTACCTCCCCTTCTCCTAACCTCCCCTTCCACTTAACTAACTACCTATAGTATGTGGTTCCACCCACGACTCTCCCCACCACCACCACTGTCGGCCCTCCCCCTCTGGGTGAGAGCGTATAATTCAGTGTCTAATAAGGGTGGATATGCGACGCCTCACTTTGGGAAGAGGGGATAAGGACTTCACCCTGTCTGCATTCAAAGAGGTGACGCACACCAACTCTGCGCCCCACACTCGCTTGCTTTCCCTCCTCTTTTCTTTTACTCCCTTGCTGCAGTCGTTAACAGGCCACACTTTCCTGCTCTCGACCCCAGGCAAGTGTAAGGTTAAACACTTGAATTGAAGTCACAGAGACAGCATGGGGGATGGGAAGAGGTTTTTCTTCCATGGTCTTTGGGGTATAAATGCAATTTTTTTTACATTTTTTCTTTGAAATTTGCTGGTAGAAGAAAACAAGAAAAGCTTGAAACAGGGAAAAAGGAAACAATGAAAATAAAAACAGCTAAATAATTAAAAAGACATGATGACAATTAGAAAAAGGTAAGACTAAAGGAATTCAAATAAGTAAAAGATGTGAAGATGAGGAGATAGAACGAGAGACACAGTCCAAACACAAAAAAAAATGATTATGATTTTTTTCAAGGTTTGGTTAAGAAGACTCTTCTTCCCAATTCAAAAAGAGCATTTCTGGTGTTCTTTAGGACCCTCGCCGTCAACAGTTTTTGTTGATACTCCATTGGAGTAGAAGAGGTCAGGAGTACATTAGCTGAAATATATCTACTGTCAGAAAGAGAGAGAAAGAGAGAGAGATATAGAAGGAGAGAGAGACCCTAGCTGGCAGCAGTGCTGTCTTTTCACCCCTAATTCTTTCCACCTTGTTAGGCACTCTGCCGTGGGCCGGGCAAATATAAACACCCTGGCAGGAGAGAGAGAGAGGGAGGGAGAGGGGGAGAGGCAGTCAAAAGGGTGTGTAGGGATGGTAGAAGAGAGGGAAGGAGGAGAGACAAAACTATGCAAATAAAGGTATGAAGAGGCATAAAAGAAGCGGAAGAGAGGCAATTAATGTTATGTATATATGGTGAGAAAATGGTAAAAAGTAACAGGAGGAGGACAGCAGTCGTTTAAAGGCTGAATGTAGAGATGAGAGGGGGAAGAGAGGTTTGTATAGACTGTATTTGTTTTTCCTTTCCCATCATCTTTTCCGTCATTATTATTAAATAAACATTAAAGTTCACTTCCAATACATTAAAAAGCAGCTAAAATAAAGCTTAGTTTTACATAATATGGCTTGCGATTGCATCTTGCTCCGAGTTGTCTGTAAGCTTGAATGGTTTGTAACTGACAGAAAATATTAGCTACTACAATTTATTTTGGAGAAGGAACTATAGAAATCAGAGACACAGAAAGTGAAGGAAAGCTGTAAAGTTCCCACCAGGGTCAGTTCTCTTACCACACATTCATATTTAGATACAGAATGAAATCTACTTGGAAATGTATAGGTGTGTGGTCTGAAATCTGTGTATAGCTTATGAGAATGTGGTTGTTGGATTCTTATTAACATGAATTACCTTTCCTAACATGGAAAACTTTAATAAATTGTGGCACGTGTGTGTAGAGAGATATCCTAGATGCCTTTAATCGTTCTAACAAACCAAGAGAAAGAGACCTATACATGAACTCTAAGCTTGTAAAATATTTTGTTCTGTAACTGACTCTCTCTTTCTCCCTCTCCCTCTCTCATTCTCTTTCTGTGCCACCCGTTGTTGCCCCCTGGTCGTGTGCTGGTTGTCGTGCAGACTTTGGCAGTATCGCCGTGGCGACAGAGACAGGAGCAGATGTGACTCTGGTTGCCGGGCGTTTGGCAGGAGCACTCATCGTCACAGTGATGGAGATGCAGCTGGACGGCACATCATCTGTAGCTTTGCAAACAGAGGGGTGTGTACGTGTGTGTGTGTGTGTGTGTGTGTGTGTGTGTGTGTGTGTGTGTGTGAGTGTGGATGGTTGAGGGGGGGATTGGCATTGGGTGAACTCCCCTCACCCACCAGCAGACACACACACACACACACACACTCACACAGAGTGACCCCACGCGCCCTAGAGGGACTGCAAGTGCACAGCCAGTAACCAGACAAGACGGGGGGTGATATTTGTGTGTGTGTGTGCTAACCAGGCAGCAAAAAGTGCCGTCAAACATACAAGATGTCTTTTTCCTCCCTCTCTCCCTGTCTCTCTTCTTCATTTCTTGAGGTATTTTCTTCTATTATGGTCTCTCTGTCTGCTAAGTTGGAGACAAATGGCTGTTTGGGGGCTAAATGTTTGAACTTGAGCAAGGAGACCCAAATTGACACACTTAAGGAAAACTGAGTCCCGAGGATAGCAGAGAGACAGAGAGAGAGAGCGAGAGAGAGAGAGAGAGAGAGAGCAGAGAGATTACAGATGGAGGCATTACTCAAGACATCTGTAATGTGTACACACCACCAAAGAAAACAAACACAAGAACTGGCCAGCGGACATGAACTGCTGCTGTGCTCATCCCTCCATGCCATCTCTCCATTTTCCCCCACAAACCACTTTTTTCTGTCTCTGGCTGCAATTTCACTGCCACTCGTCCAAGTGTTTACCACAAACTTTTAGGAGTGCCAATAAATACACAGTGATGTAATTATCAAATGACACTTTAATGACATGAAATTAAATTGATATTTCATTTTAAGATCTGCATCAGAATTCTCAAAGGGTTTAAATGAAATGTTTTGTGGACAAAATATTTAATGTGAAACCCAAAAAAGGTTTGTACATTTGTGCTTGTATGTGTTAGTGTGTGTGTGTGTGTGTGTGTGTGTGTGTGTGTGTGTGTGTGCGTGTGCGTGTGCGTGTGTGTGCACGCCAAAGTGTTTCAGGGAAAGTATGAACGTCTCCTTACGACATACTTTGTGCTTGTGTCTATGTGTGTGCATGTGAGAGAAAACAAGATGTAAAACTATGCATGTGTGCAAACATGGAGTATGTGTTCTCCTTTTGCATATACTGTGTGTGTGTGTGTGTGTGTGTGTGTGTGTGTGTGTGTGTGTGTGTGTGTGTGTGTGTGTGTGTGTGTGTGTGTGTGTGCCTGTCAGGGGTGTGTACCACAGCGGTTTGGCAGTGGTCTGACATTTCCTGCTCTGACATCTTGTCTCAGTTCATCTCCCCTGCCAGTGGATGGACGGAAGCCCTGGAGGGACACACTGGCACCAGCGACGCAAACTTGTCTTTTCGTCAGCACCAGTGAAGAGCTCTCCAGTACATTAGTCACAGACACACACACAAATGCACACATACATAAGTTTTTTTCTCCATACTCCTCCTTTTTGATGTGAAATGACACAGTGACGGTGAAGTGCAGACTGTCGACTTTAATTTGTGGCTATTTAATGATGAATTAAATGAACAGCTAAAGAACTAAAGCAATTTCTTCCCACTTCAGTATGCTTACTTAATATTTAAAGAATTAAGTATTCGTCTTTTTATGTCCTCACGTCACTCATTTTACTTACATGAAACGTGAAACCTTACAGTTTAATGAACACTTTGAACAACTAAAACTGAATGTTACAAACTTCAGAAAAATTTACTTTCCAACTTTACAAGTATATATTTATTACAGAGATGTTGTAGTGGATTGCATTAGACTGTATTGAACTTGGTTCCCCACATATTATATATTATGCTATGGAGGACATTGTGGTTTAAACACTTGAGTACATTCATCAGTACATGAATGACTCGGGGCACCATATCAACCAATCGGCTACATAGTTGATTGTTGTGTCTCTCTTTGCTGAGAAGAGATGATGGAACAATCTGCTACAACTCAACTGCTCTACACGTGTTTCAATGTAAAAAAGATTACATACAAAGTGCAGCTGTCATTAGTTTTGAAGGTATAAAATTGTGGACAAATTGAAATTTTCAATTGAATATGGCATAAGATTTACACAGCAATGAATCCAATAGTTGTTGAGACATTTCTCTCAAAAACACAAATGTCAACCTCATGGCGGCACCAGATGAAAAGTCAGGGGATCACCAAAGTCATTAGGATTCATCACCTAGGCACATTGAATGAAGACAACATGTCATGGCAATCCATCAAATATTTGTTGAGATATTTCAGTCTGGACCGAAGTGGTGGACAAACCGATCAAATGATATTGTCAGCCCTTGAGCCACACCGCTAGTGTTGCCAGAAGATCAGCAATTTAGCAAAAGAACAAAGAGACTTTAATGATAAACAACACATTTTGACACAGATGGAAGTCACAACACCAGACAAGTTGTCAAAGTCCACAAGTAAAGTCTGAATCATGTGTTTTTACATCCAGTCGACTCTCAGCTGACTCTCAGACCAGTGCCATCTCTACCAGGCGTGCCATCTTCAGTTATCCCCCTCCTCTCCCAGGCTCTGCCGTCTCTACCTCTGTTTCCCCCATCTCCCGAGTCTCCTACAATCTTTACGAGGCTCAGGAGAGCTTTGACATTCCTAAATGAAAAGGCTCTCTTTGCAGCACTGCAACAGCTGACGATTTATGACAACGAGGCCTCGCTGGAATCTTAGCTGCTGTCAGCCAGCATAATGATGTTTTGATATAAAGATGATTGGTGGGGCTGCATGCACCGCACTGTGCATCAGGCCTGAGTGTGAGTGTGTATGCATCTTTGTGTGTGTGTGTGTGTGTGTGTGATTGGGTGATTTAAGGTGGACACTCACGCGTCGTTTACTTGTTGTTGTCTATTGTTTAGCTGTTTACTCCTTTGGTGGCTTTTTTTTATTTGCTTTTTTTTCAACTTGACATTTAGAGTCCCCTTCAACCGGGCTCCTCTCTCTCTCTCTCTCTCTCTCTCTCTCTCTGTCTCTCTGTCTCTCTCTCAGTATAGCTTTCCCGCCTTTGGTTCTCTGACTCCCTATCTTGCTAGCTTTCTAGCAAGCATTCTTTGTTTCTTTATCCATCACTCTATAGCTCTGTTTTGTTTTAGATCATCCACCTCTATCTCTGCCCTCATGCTCTTGTGGTTCGCCTCTCTTTTTGTCATCTCAGAACAGGTCATTTTTTAACTTTCTCTTCTTTTTCCTTCTTTTCTCTTTCTACTTTCCCTCCACACCACCCCAACACACATGCTCACCACACCTCCCCCACCCCCCGTCATAGGTGACAGGCGTATAGTTTGCTATAGTTTCTATTAGAGGACCATTGCATGCTTGAGGGCCCCCACAGATTGGTTACATTTTGTTCGGCAGGGCATTAGTGGGCCCCGTCGAAGGGCCCCATCATCATCAGTGTGTCTGCCATCTTCCGGCGGTGATCTATGATTCGCCCATCAGACGTACATAAATCAGAGCGCTAAAAGGATTTCTACTCTACCCCACAACCCCCCCTCCGGTTAAATTTATGCTGCCGTAAAAGAAAGGAAAATTAGTCATTGAGGAGCCCCCCCTCTGTCTTTCTCTATCTCTTTCTCCCTCTCTCCACGCGATGTGTAGCAGTAAAAAAAAAAAATAAAAAAAGAGGAAAGACAGGGCGAACAATCGCATGCGGCGCTCATCATCTTCTCCTCTCCTTCCTCCTCCCCCTCCTCTTCTCTCTAATATCATCATTATCAGAATCGTAAAGCGAAAAATAACACGCCAGAGAAAAAAAAAAGAGGTCAGGAGAGAAGGTTTTGAGAGGGGTGAGTGTATTCCCTCCAACCTCTAATCCGTCTTCTTTTCCCCTTCCTCTCTCCAATCATCTCTCTCACACACATTCAGACTACTTGAATATGAGAGGGGTTAATAATTAGTGCATGGTATCCAAGTTTGTGTGCTCATACATGGTTGTGTGTGTGTGTGTGTGTGTGTGTGTGTGTGTGCATGCGTACAAACATGTTTTGGGTTTTTTTGTGCAATGTGCATGTGCTTTGCGACTGTGTTTGCTGGTGTGTGTGTGTGTGTTTGTGTGTCTCCACTGTTGAATGCAAATCAGTGAGTTGCCCATGCAGAACGCCTTTCAAATCCCATCGCCGCTCCGCTCTGCCCTTCCACTCCCAGAATGCAGTGCAGCAAGGCAGACAGGTAAGGAGTACGGGCAGTGCGTTGTTGTGGGTGACTGGTTATGTTATTGGCCCACAATCTACTCATTAACTTCCTGCTTTCCTCTCTGTCTATCACCACTGTCGCTCGATGGGAGGTTTGTCTGTCTGTCACTATGTATTGTATGTAAATATGTCTGCCCGTCCATCAGTTCATCTGTCTCCGGATCTGCTCTTTTGATGTGGCTCTGAGGCTTCTCCCCCTGTTTCTCTTGTCTTCCTATCTCCAGCTTTGTATTAGTAATCTTAGCTTCTCCGCTGAGGCATATTCATAAGCCTTTGCATATTCTTCTGAGCTCTGTGCTTCATTACTGGTGTCACAGCTGCTCTGTCACACAGTTACTGGCCTCACATCCAAGAGGAAGAAAGTATAGAAAATGAACTGGATGAGAATGCAGTTTTCTTACAGATGCAGCTATTTCAAAATAGGTCCATGCCATATATTTGTAATGGGGTAGGTACAAAGTCATCAGCCTGTGATGTTATCTAAATCTAAGTGCCGTTAACTACAACTGTCCCAAAGCCTGCGCTCTATTAATTGAAGTGCCACACAAACACTACATTACCTGCTGACTACAAATGTTTTTGTTTTTTCTATATATATAATGGGGACATATTGGTGTTTCCTTTACATACATTGCCTTGAAAGCCCAAAAGACCCAATTTCCATGAACCTTTATAGGCTGCTGTACTGTATACTGTATCTTCTGAGCAGATGAGAGGCCACACCATAGGAAGAAAAAACAAGCAGTTAAGGAATGTAACTGAGTGTGTGAGTTCACCCAAACATCAATAGATCCACTGCAGGATCCAGATTGCTTAACAAGGTGCCAATTAGGCCTGCAGTCAGCTGGCTGGGTCAACACACACACCAATTGTCATTTCTAGTGCCAATTGCACGTGAATTACTTCTGTGTTTGTGCAGGAGGCTCTCTCTACAGTAAAAATGAGACAAACTGCAGAAAACATCTAAACAAGTAACTGACAATCATTCTCTAAATACTAGTGCAGTTAAAAGCCTTATTCTGTTTGTTTCCAAGCTACTGGCACTCTTTTTTTAACCTACACTGGGAAGAAGCAGAAAGATCTCACCCAAATGGCAGTTTTTTTAACAGGTTTTACAGGAGATGCAGAATATGTGACAGAACGACATATTAAGACTGACATGTTTTTTCCAGTGCAGTTTTTGAGTGACTCAGGTGAAGCTTAAGGTAGAGCAATAAAAGGGAAGAACATATGAATATCTGACTGTAGGCCTGTAGTTATTTTAATTATTTTCATTGAAAATAAAACGGTAATTCTCTTGGAATCAACTGGCTACACCGCTGCCACATCCATCCCCACACCCTGCCAAGTTAAATAAACTGAATACAATACTGCAAATCGATGGATAATAGCTGAATAATGGCTGATGATACGTGATCTTAAGTGACATTTTCATGCAGTCAATAATTTCTTACGTATCGTTTGGGGTAATCAATGATAATTTAGAGTGGCAAGGTGTCTTGTTGTGTTCACCAAGCACCGAATGACAGTTTGTCCTCTTTTATCCTCTCTCGTATTTCCTGCAACTCTTCACTGCATAACACCCACTCAGGAGGCCATCTACTAAAAACACCATTAAATAATCAATAATCTTTCACATCATGTGATGTGCTTTTAGATCATAATGTGTCACTGAAGATTGGTAGCGCACAGAAAGGGGATAGATTTTAATTAATTAGACAATTGACATAACAAGAAATTAAACCATTATCATATCAATTTGATTAATGTGGAAAGGCTACTATTAAACATTACCTGTCGATTAAACATCAAATATTGTTTTGTGACCATTATAGCAGGCAGTAGTCAAAGAAATACAGTCTCATTAAAATAAAAAATAGCGTATTGATTATACAGTAATTTCATCTGTTTGCATTAAGAGATTAAGTGATAGGTAATGTAACTTTGTTCACTGCCCTTCACTGAAGAACATATACTGAAAGAGTATTTCTTTCTATTGAAAAACCTTCTCATAGCTGTTCAGCTCGAGCCATTTTTCAACACGCCTCCTTTCCATATGTTGTTATTGTCATTATTATCATGTCTGCCTCAGTACAAAGGTACAGACTGTCAGCTTTTGTCACTGCGGCTGCACCTTTTAGGTGAGCGTGCGCGCGAGAGCAGTGTTAACTTATGTCAAGGCTCTTTGAATCAAGACAAGGAGAGCGAGGCGGGGAGAGGGGAAAGGCTTCTTCTCGACTACTTGTAGTAATCCTGTCTTTGTATGACGCTAATCATATGTAAATCCGCGTTGTAAAGTGATTTGGTTTTCCTCGTGTTTGAAATAATTACACAGGCTGCGCTTATGGAGGAAAACCTCTTCAGTTTCAATTGGTACATGGCTTTTGTGTTGTCACTGCAGAGGAGTATACTAGCTGGTGTCTTAATCCACCAGACCTGCTTGTTTACCAACAACAAGAGAATAATATCATTGTCATTGTCAGACACACTTATTTTTCATTTGACTCAATCAGGTTTGGGAAGGTTACTTTGAAGATGTAGTTCATTGCAGAATACTGATTACCTGCTTAATACCAGCTTATTTCAACTCCACTTTCTGATTACTTTTCCACTTACTTTAGAAATGCTCTTTAAACTGTACAATAAATGGACATTTATCTTAGAACATACTACTAACCAGGCATGAATACGTATACAGTTTACATAATATATGAGATGGTTCCTGACCCAACGAGCAGCAACTTCAGCTGTTGATGAGTCCAGTAACGCTGTATTTGTTAAACAAATAGAAGAATGTTAAGTTTTATTGCAGAAGCCATTAAACTTGGGCACAGCCAAATGCATGCCCTTGCAATTTGACAAAATGTACCTTTGTGGTGTTGGGTAATCCGTGTGTATTTCAACACTTTCTACCATTGTCATATTTGCATTTGTAGATTGTTTTTGTGTGTAAATTACTTTTTTTATGTGCTTGTGTTTTAAATACTCACTTGCCTTAAATAACCCTCTGAGGGACAAAGAAAATGTTTTGAATTGAATTTACTTGAACTGAATAAATTACCGTGAAACGTTTTTAAACCCTGTTTTAAAGTAAGTCAGTACGGCGATTAGAAATCATTTTAATAACAATTTTAATGACAAAAATAGGATAGGAACCCACAACAGTAAAAAGACCAATAAAAGGTAATATGTATGACTTACTTTCATGCATTGATTTACTTGCAGGTGTTATGTGCAAATTTAACTGTAATACTTATTTGACCATGGAGTGTAAGTACAGTATAAGGTAAGGCAAGGAAACCAACTGGTTGCTTTTCTTTACTGTGATGCTGCTGTAGTTTTAGATTTGTCTCACTTGCAACGCACATCACACTCACACTGTGTGGCTGCTGTAGCATGTGTGTGGGTGTGTTTGTTACTATGTGTTGTCGTCTTGCTTAGCCAACAGAGGGGGAAAGTTTTGTGCTTGAGTGTTAAAGAAATCCTGTCTACGGATGAGAGTATGTGTGTGTGTGTGTGTGTGTGTGTGTGTGTGTGTGTGTGTGTGTTGAGTGTCTCTCCAGACTGTGAATTGTTTCTGTGCGGGGACCATATTAGATGTAACACCCGTGGCCCAAAGCCAACAGGATTCTTTTACACCTTGCGATTAGAGAACCGACTGTGTGTGTGTGTGTGTGTGTGTGTGTGTGTGTGTGTCAGCGTAAATGTGTATGTACTGGTGTATTTATACAGGTTTGTGCAGAAGAAATTAGGCAGAGAGCGAGAAGAGCAATGGGAAGATAAAAGAGAAAGATGGAGTCAAAAAATATATAAGGAGGCAAATAAGGAGAAGTTATGAGGATAAGCAGACAACATACGAAAGAAGAAAAAAATGAAATGGGACAGCAAAAGAATAATATGAAGAAAATGAAGATGATGTAAAGAAAATTAAACCTAAAACAAAAACTAATGAAAGAAAAGAAGAGTAGAGAGAAAAACAAATAGAAGAATTCCTGAAGGGGTGTGAAGGAAGAAGAGGAGGAAAATGAAACAAGAAAAGAGACATGTCTGTCAGCAAGAAGAATAGGAAGCAAAATGATGAGAAGAGAACAGAAGTCAAAGAGAGGAGACGGTGAAGAAAATGAAAGACAAACTCATCAGCTGGCTGAATATCAACACATTTTGCCAGAAGAACATGAAAGAGAAAGAGAGGAAAAGAAAGAAAGTTGCTAAAATTGTTACGGTTTATCCAGGCAAGGACACATCTTGATAGCCACTTCTAAATCCTGCCCTATATACCTTCCCCTTTCCCTAGGACACACATACTGTACAATGGGACACACACACACACACACACACACACACACACACACACACACACACACACATAAGGGGAAGATGTTATAAAGAGGACAGTATAAAACAGAGGATACGGGATAGAGAGAGGGCACGAAGAGAAGGATGCAGAGATTGTGCATGGGGTTGTGTCAGGGTGTAGGAATGGCATGAGGGGGAAGCCAAGTTCATACACATTAACACACACACACACACACACACACACACACACACTCAGGGTGTGGTTTTTATTTACCTGTGAGAAAAAGGCTTATCTCACCCACAGCTGTGAGGCTAAAGAGAGGTCTGACCTCGCCTCCTCCCTCCTCCTTTTCTTCTCCTCCTCCCTTCTCCTCACCTGTGGCTTGAGTGTGCGTGTATGTGTGTGCGCTTGTATGAGTGTGTGTTTGCTTAGTAACACACCAAGGGCTCTAACCTGCGACCTGGAGCACATGGCACGTACAAATGATTCACAATCTTCTCTGTGTGGCGCTGTTGAAGGTTTTGTCTTTTATAACTTTGTTCAAGGAGAAAATATCTTCACTCCATAGACCATCGAACAATGGAGATGTTGTGATTGAAGACTGAACAATATTCTGTATTGGCTCTGTTGTGAGTCGGTGTATGTAACTAAACATAAATACAATAAAGCTAGTGCTATATGCATACACTCATACAGGACCTCCTTTTCATGCATAGGTCAAAAGGCAATTCACAAGGAAAAAAAAAAATACTTAAAGAATAAATACTTTCCTTATCCAGAACCCAAGCAGTTAACGTAACTAGCTCATAAAAAGTCAAAGTTTATATAATGACAATATTGCCACCAAGGAAGAGTTTGTAGTGAGTCATATCTTCACTCATATCTTCAACCTCTTGTTGACTGCAGGCCTTCTCTTTCAGCTGAATAAATTATTTAGCCAGTGTAAAAGCAGCAGGTCAGATATGTTGCAACTGAAAAGTGGAAAAAGACGGACGAGAAAAGAAAGCAAAGAACAATAAAAGAGACAAAGAAACAAAACAGATAATAGCTTCAGCAACGCAAGTGTTGAGTTCGGTCCACTCGGTCACTCTTCTCTGTCGCTCTTTATTCCCTTTCTTTCCTTTCATGTTTCTGTCTCTCTCTCTGTCTGACTGTAGGAGCAATTGTGTGGCCAGCAGTGACAGATGTGCTGTATCGCTGCTTCTCTGCATGAAAGAGGGAAAAAAAAAATCATGTCTTGTCCTCCACATGTCTGCTCTCTTTTTAGAGCTACTGAGGTCTTGGCCCCATTACACTGATTTACACACACGCTCTCCCTTTCTGTCTCTCTCTGTGCGTCTCTCCAAGTTAATAGCAGAATGCAGATGAGCACTTTTTCACAAGGAGCCGGCTGACTGTGCGAGGCATATATATGTGTGTGTATGTGTGTGTGTGCATGAGTCCTTCTGGCCGAGGGGATGAGAGGGTAGTGACAGGGGTCTTGACATGCTAAAGAGGCAGAGTAAATGGGTTTTTCTAAAGCAGTAGAGGAAATATCACCGTTTTATACCAGGCCAATTTATGTCCCCTTATCTCTTCCTCAAACATGTCACTTTAGCTACTGCTGAATGGTAATTACCACTCTCTCAACACTCAGTCACTCTCTAACACACACACACACACACACACTTAGAGAAACAGACACGTATTTAAGAACACATTCAAGTGCACACACGTAGGCCAGATGAATAAGTACACTCATGCACATTCTGGGTAGATAAATGTTGTCTATGTATATAACACACACATCACACACATATCTTTTGGGAGTACATAAACACACACACATAGTAGTCTTTCTGCAAAAGTACGTACAGACACACTATTACTGGGAGAAGAATTTGTACAGATTCTAATGTTTTAAAGTTTATTTGTGCATGCGTGTGTGTTTAAGACATGCTGTGAGGTCTGGGTCATGCATTTCAGATGGCCTCACCAATCCGTTAATCCACATAAATAGCCATTCATGACAGACACACACACACACACACACACACACACGGGATAAATAGCCATTTATGCTCATCTCATTCTAATTCTGATGGCCCTCCCTACCCCATAAACTGTCTCAGGAATTGGATCGCCCTAGGCAGATTATGATTATGGTTATCAAAAAATCACATCACAGATTGCCTCCGCGCTCTCTCTTCCTCTTTGTTTTTTTTCTCTGTCTCTCTCTGTGTCTGTTTGTGCTCTTGCAGAAACCTTTCGTGTCCCAAAAGTCAACTGCTGACTGCAGGAAACTACAATGCAATTACAATTACTTCTCTGAAGGTCTGAGCTTTAGTCTATTCTGCCTTTACGTGACAGTAGACGCATCTTCTTCCTCTTTCTCTCACTTTTCACACAGCAGATGAGTTAGTGTCGTCATTAGCAGCGGGCCAGGCCAAGTTGATACCGAACGCAGCTGATGCTGCGTGCATAAATAATGTCTTAATGAGGTTCTGCAAGCTGATTAGCCAGTAGTCATGCAGTACTCGACTGCCTGTGACACACTACAGCAGCCGCCTTGGCCATGTGTTTAGCATGTTTACTTGTTTTTTTTTCTGCTTGGATGCACCACAGATCTTGAATGGATGGAACGGCCATTCCCATTCAATCAATAATTTTGAGTGGTAATTAAGCACCGCTTCAGCAGCATTAACGTCAGGTACCCTGGAGTGTTTGGTGATGCTGCTTCAATTAACCTTTGATAAGGAAAAGACATATTTGATCACCATGTGTTTGTAGTTATGTGAGCTTTGCACATGTCGTAGAGTATAATGTGCATCTGTTAGTGTGTTACTACAGTTTGTTGGAGTGTGTGTGTGTATTTGTGACTGCATGTTAAACAACACAAACCAACCGTGTGCCCAAACACAAACGTTCTCTTCAGTATAGGCCTTTTTTGTAGAAGACATGTTGACATGTAGGAAAAGCACAGGTGTAAATAATACAATGAATGATGGCTGAATTCTATGTAGTGGGACACTTGTCAAAATGTCTGCTGTGAAAAAGGCTTATTACTTTTCAGAAGTTTAGTTTAGATACTCATTCATCTCATTGGTATAACTTTTACACAGTAACGTACAAGTGAAGTAATTTCATTGTAATTTTCAGGAATAATACAGCAAGTAATTAGTAATAGATTACCAAGTAATTCCCCCAAAGCTGACCAAAACCATCAGCAAATGGAAAGTTGGAAAAGTGTTGGATTCCAGATCAGTATTTTGTTCCATTGATTTTTATGTTGCCTGGCATTTAACTCCAGATCTTTCTGGATAAACAGTAACTCAGTCAATTTAACAAACGTGTTATTTTGCAGGAATAATCTCACACAGTGTCTTCACTCTGCAGTGATTCCTTCCTCACTTCCCACAACAACAAACCAAAGGGGGAAAAATTTTGATAAAATGATTTGGCCAGATTATTGAATATCAAACATCTTATTTGTTCAACTGGATGTACAGTATACAATGTCAAATCAACATTTCTGAATAGACAACCAGTCTCTATGTATTCATTCATATAAGAATTAAGTCATAGTAAAGAAGTAAAAATGGCTGTAACCTTTAATTTGTGTCAAGGCCTGCAACAGCTTGCTTTCTTCTGTTTGGACAAATTCTTCATTGATGTGTTAGCATGCCTCTATGTGTGTCAGTGTGTATTTGTGTCTGTGTGTGCCAGTGTGTTTGGATCTGTCTGTGCATAAGAATGCCTGGGTGTGTGTTGAATAGATTCTATGACTATGTGTGTGTGTGTGTGTGTGTGTGTGTGTAGTCGTGGCCCGTGGTAGTGTGTGCCCCTCCTGACCTTGAGAACAGAGCGCTGGGTTGTCAGTCTGAGAGCTATAGCTAATGCTAATGCAGAGAGAATAGCCCCATAAAGTGCAGCTCTCTCATCCACTGCGGTTTGAAGTCTTTCACTTACTGGGAGGAAGAGCTGTCCAATGTCTCTTTTTGTTTCATTCAATATCTTCCTCTCACTCTTTATTCCCTGTCTTCCTGTAACTTTGTTGAATGTCTCTTTTCTCTCTCACTCTCTGTCTTCTTCAGTTTCAATCCATGTCTCTGCGTAATCTCTCTTTTGTCTTTCCGTCAGTGTCTTTCTTTTGTTTCCTCTGTCTGTCCTCCCTTGACCCTGTTGAGTCTCTTCTCTTTCCTTCTCTGTTTTACTTTTTGAGCCTATCGTTCTATGAAATGTCTAATTTCCTTGTGTTCAACTATAGATATTTGAAATCCAATTTGCTTCGCTGCCTTGTGTCTGTACATGTATGCATGTATTTTTGCTATGAGCTTTTTCTGTCTACCTGCTCCTGTCCTTATAACTCGCCACATCATTAAATGTCTGTCTCTGTCCTACCAAGAAAAACCTTTAAATTTTACCCTGACCTCCTTCATTCTGTCTCTTCTTCTGCCATTTTCTCCCTCATTTCATTTACCTCTCCCTCTCTTCTAACAGCTTTATTGTCTGTCTTCTCTTCTCTGAGTGTGTTTTATTACACGCCATATTCTTTACAAACCGTCTCATTTCTGTCTCCCAAAAGTTAAGAGAAGGTAAAAAATTATTTCCGTGTTAGTCTGCCTGAAATATTTCAGTTCACTCTTTCCTCTTGTTCTTGAATTCTTCTCTGCTTCATTCTTTCTTTATTTGTCTCCGTCTCTGTGCGTCTCTTGTTTCTAAAGCTGTAATTGCTCTTTTCTGCTTTGTGTTATTGCCACTGGTCTTTCACACTGTTTGACACTAAGAGACACAATACAGTCCTCAGAATAGAAGAACTGTAGAATTAAACTACAGCTGTATATCCATTGAGTCTCGCACTGTGAGGAGGAGGAGAGAGACAGTAATAGAATATCAGGGAGGAAGAAAGAAAGAGAGAAAGATGCCATATTGTGAGTGGGTATGCCCAGCAATCCTGTTAGAGACAACGTCTATATTCTCATTCTGTTTGATTGTATTTTCAGAGCAGCCAGAGTGTCTTTCACTGAGAAACTCAAAATTTAATTTGGGCCCATTGTTTAGTCTGCTTCAAATCCACAATCCTTAATTGTATGAAATGTGCTAAAGCCGTGATCCGTGATTGTGCGAGCGAGTCAAATTATCTGGTCTGACCTGGCTTGGTTTTGTAACGGCTGAACTCCATCTACAGAAATAAAAAGAAGACTTGAAGCGCGAGTGTGTGTATCATTAAATGCAGCTATTATGGTGAGATAATACTATTGGCGCTCATGTGGCGTCTGCATATTGTGCATTGCGATGAGCCTGTAAGTCAGGCTCCTTGAAGTGCTGATAACTTTGAAGTGACATTGACCAGAATCTGTGTAAAACTCATGAAAGTGCCTGCTGGTTTTTGATATTCTATTCAATCTGATATCATTAATTCATTTGAATTATTGTTGTTTTCTGAAGGCAATTTACAGCATTTCTGCTGTGACAGATAGTGTTGAGTGGAGAGTGACGGGAAATATAGGGAGGACAGAGGGTGTGGCATGCACGTAAAAGCTGTGAGGCTCTCAAACTCATGATGTTCCAGTTTTATGGCATCTGTCTCCAGATCAAGGAAACTCTCACTGACACCTTTAACTTAAAAAAAGGAGAAACAATTGCTGAAGTGTTTTTGTCCACTAAATTTGATTATACTTTTATTGAAAACGTAGCCAATCTGGACCTTGTGCAGATGAATTCTGGAAGTATTAAAGTATTACAGTAGCCATTGTGGCTCGTTTTGATGTTATCACTGTATGCGACTGTGTATGCGTATGTGTGTTTATGTGTGTGTTTCTTGACGTGATGATAGTGGACAAAGTGCTGGGAGCTTGAGCTGTCAACCTGTCACACACTGACAGATATGCTGCTCGTACACCGTCCAGGCAACTCCACATGGATGCACACATTGCGTGTGTGTGTGTGTCTGTGCGTGTTGGTCATATGCAGTCCAGGCATCGCCAGAATACCTAGGCACGTACTTTATACCCAAACTCCTGTATGTGTGTCATAGTGAGAAAACACAGTGACAGATAAGGCCTTTGATATATCACTTTTTAAAATATTTTTTTTCTATTGCTTTTCCACTTTACATGACCTGATATATGACAATGACAGAAAATAGAGGAGCGAAAGAGAGGGAGAGCAGAAGAGAGAAGGTGAAACATGACAGAGGTCATGAAATTATGACCCAGAATGTTGAAAATATGTTTCAGATTGTAAAACAACTTTTCTGTCAGCCTGATATACCCAGAATATTTGCATTGACATCTTTCATTTATTTACATGTTTTGGGATTTGGTGGTCTGTTAGACACCACGGATTTAGCAAATCCATTTGGTACAAACACACACACTCACACACATACATGTCCCTGATCTCATGTATGTCCAGTAGGCTGACAACACGCTGGTTTCCCTTTGGCTGAACCCTCAGAGCTGAGCATTGTGGGTAGGGCCAGGATTACCAACCGTCAGGGAGTGTGAGAGTGTGTGTGTGTGCGCATGTGTTTTTATGTGTCTGCTTTCACAAAAAGCTTATTTTTGTCAGCGTTCGAGCAGCGTCTTTACATACAAACATCTCCTTGCATGAGAATGTTCATGTGTCCATTTTCTATTCCCAGTGACTATGAGAGTGTGTGCATTGAGGATGTGTGTGTTCGTGTATGATTTTCTGAGTATGTGTGTGTGTGTGTGTGTGTGTGTGCTGGCAGAACAGATGGCATCGGGCTGAGAGACCCAGTGTGAGGTGAGACATCTCCCACTGAACTCTTATGCACACACACACATTTGCAAAGATCCATCATTAATATCATTATCATAATACT
This sequence comes from Enoplosus armatus, assembly GCF_043641665.1. Lineage (NCBI taxonomy): Eukaryota > Metazoa > Chordata > Actinopteri > Centrarchiformes > Enoplosidae > Enoplosus > Enoplosus armatus. Next base: position 19,396,873 of record NC_092180.1, on the reverse strand, counting down.
CTCAGTGCGACGCAGCCTGTCTGTCACAAATATGATCACTTCTATCATTCTCACTGTTACACTGTAATTATTTAACTACCTTTGTGTAAGGAATCATGCGTGCCATCATTTGTACCTGCCACGGCATTGTAAAAATAATTTGTTATTATCATTCATAATTGCCCTTTTAGTATAATTAATCACTCACACAGCTTTCATTACAGTATTTTTATTTGAATAGTTGAAGGTGATTTGCCATCAGCCTGCCTGAAGAAATGATAAAGAACAAATGTAAAGAATTTATATGCACTTTTTTATTATATTATATTTGAGGTTTTTTATTCAGCATGCTTCAGTTTATAATGCAGCGTAAATTCAAAAAGAAGGCTTTTATGAAATATGATCTCTTCCTCACTGAAAGAGCCACAGGTCGTATAATTTTACCTTTAAACATAATAAAATGAACAATGCATTTCCATAAAAGCAAATCCCTATTCTAAAGCTCAGATAGTGGATAGTTCTGTATGATTTTATTGGCGACTTGAGTGACACCTTAACATTTTTACTTCCTGCTTCTTCATGTCGGTCAAGTTCTGACACATCACATACACACACACTCTTTTAATACTGTCACACTGCACCCATGTGAGATGCAACTCTATGACTAACTCCTGACTAACTCTATGACAAACCCCGTCTATTCCTTCCTCCCTGTCCTCCATACACCACGGCCTACTTCTGTAAAAGTAAGTTAAGCAAACAATTTCATTTAATCGTGATGGTGATGTTCTGTATGTTCTGAAGCTGAAGGCTGAGACAGCAAAGCTGATCATAATTTACTGTTCGACTGGCTGACTGACTAATTGTATAATTTAAAAGACTAGCAGGCTGGAAGGGTTGTTTTTGGGGTGACTGACTGGGCACCTGCCTCTGTAGCAAACTGACTGATTAACAGGGTGACTGACTGAAGTACATTCACAGTTGCATACATGCACACAAAGAAACACATTTTACTGCACACTTTTAATACAAATAAAAGGTGTTAAATATGTGATAGTTTAATACAGATGTGTGTGTGTGTGTTTCTGCGTAGAGAAAATTATTATTTACAGTGGAGATACGTAAACAGAAGTCCTTATTATTATTTAAAGAATAGCTACACATCACAGGAGTATCATTCATTAGACCTTAATAGCCTTGTTGGTTTCATCGTGTGTGTGTGTGTGTGTGTGTGTGTGTGTGTGTGTGTGTGTGTGTGTGTGTGTGTGTGTCTGTAATGGTGTTGTTTTCCTCATTTAGCTGGCTGGAGTCTTTAAATGATCCACTCAGCTCTCGCAGTTTAAATGGTAATTAAACAGTAGTTTCGCTGTCAACATGACACACGCACACAGTCACACACACACACACACACACACACACACACACACACACACACACACACACACACATATGCACACACACACAGCCCCTGCTGTTTGAATGGTAATTAAAGAGCCATTCCAGTATCAACATCTGGGCATACTTATAAAGAATGACATTAGATAACACACACACACACACACACACACACACACACACACACACACACACAGGATATTACAGTAGTCCTCTGTCATAGTTGTTCAGCACAGTGACAAATATATAATTTGTCCATACAAGTTCAAATTAATACACACACACATATACTGTATATACAGTATTCACATATACAGAAACACACACACACATATACACACATGGTTGAGGGCGGCTCCACTGGTGCTTATTAGAGAGGATTACCACACTGACATGTCTTCATTAATCACAGAATCAGACAGAAGGACACACACACACACACACACACACACACACACACACACACAGTGGAGGTGTGACTCAGGTGCCTGCCAGCCCTTGGGCCCCCTATGGAAAGCCTAGCTTCCCCCCTGTCTTTTTGTCGCTCCTCCCCTTTCCTCTCCATCTATCCCTCCATTCATCTCTCTCTTCCCTCCATGTGATCTTCATCCCTGCTGCAACGCAATCACATCATCTTCCTGTCTCTCGCTTCATCTCTCCTCCATTCTTCCGCTACTTTTCTCCCAACTTTTGCTACACCTGTGCTATATATCACATATCTCTTATTGTGGTGGTAATGCTCAGTCTAAATGCTTACCAAACATTTTCACATACTTCACAGACTCTCGATATTTCCAAAGTTGTATTTGGTGACCGAAACCTGCAAACGTGACTTTTGTTCTCCATAGTCTACAGTGTGTTCAGGGGATAAGGGATGTAAGAAGACATAAGAAGACTCACAGGCTTTGAATACTTTTTGCACCCAAAATACCATGAGAATGTATGACCAAGCACAGTAATAGCTTTTCATTGCAATATTTGCCATTTCAACATGGTGCCTGCTAAGGGTTAGCATTAAATGATTAAATTAAAGCCGGGTCTTTGTTGATAATCTAAATCTGCCATTTTGACACTGAAATTAGATTTTCATCTTGACTTAGGACATTTTAAGGCCTTTGGTTGTATTTGGTTACATTTAGCTTGTAGCCCCCAGAGAACAAGTGCCCCCACTATTAACTCATAACTTCCACTCTTTTAACCATCTATTCATTCAACATTATTCCACTCATTGTCTCTTAGCCTGCCACTCATTTCTCCTGTTATTTCAGACCCTGCCGTTCCCTCTTCCTCCAGCAGTTGTCCTCAGCTCTTCTTGCCATTCTCCAGTCACCTGATCTCCACCTGTTGCCCCTCAGTGCCCAATCAGCTCCCTCAGTCCATATACCGCTACATCATGCATTGCCTGCCTTTCTTTTCTTTTTCTTTCCACCAACCATAACACAGACTCACATACCGTTGTGCTGTCAAATGGATCAAAGTTTGAAGTATTTAGGCTGGTTACTTTGCTTCATGGTTAATAGTTCAAATCAATACTGTGATCATTTAGTGCCTAAAGTCTGCAACTGATTGCAAACCATTAAACAATTTGCAGACAAAAGTTACATGCAACACAATGCGACTACACGGCGCATGTCCAGTCCGCAGAGTGAGTTAACACACATTCAGTGACTCTGCTTCATTATTCATTCTCTGCTGCTCATCTACCTTAAAGGTTTCATGAAGAATTGATTATGATACATTTGTGAGTGTTCTTTGTGTGTGTGTGTGTGCAAATATGTGTGTATGTGTTGTGAACTGCATGCACTGCATATACAATGTGTTACCGTGCTGGTGTGTCTGTCTGTCTCCCCGCCTGTATACTTTTCTGCTGGGCATCCAGGGAACAATAAAGATAAAGCAGATGCCAGCAGATGCCCTGTTTAAAGATTATCAGCCTCTCTCTCCATACTGTTAACACTCACCAGGGACAGAACAACATTTAACACAACCCATTTACACAACACAACACATGGCAATGTGGCACTGAAAGACAAAGTAAAGCAAAGGGGGGCAGACTGTAACAGCCATTGGGGGGAGGGTAAAAGGGGAAGGATTGGGGGGGGGGGGGGGGGTAAATGGGTGAGAGAAAACAAAAACTAACAGATGAGTGATTGATGAGGCTGTAGGACGGGAAATTAGACAAACAGAAAGACGAAGCTCATTTTGAGAGAAAAGAGAGAAGGTGTTCAGTGTTTCTACTAAAATAAAATGTTAACAAAGCAAATGCTAAATGGCACACAGCCATGACCTGTGTCCATTACTGACAAGAACTCTTTATTCTCAAATTACTATGTCAGCTTGTTTTACTCTTTTTAGTCCCATGAACATGAAATTCAGGAAGTTTTGGGGAAAAGTGACTCCTATGGAATTGTAACTTTCAAACCTCTCAAGTATTGTTATGGAGTATCTGTCAGGATATTTCTCTATCCACATGACTTAAAGTCTCAGATTTCCCACAAAAATAAACATCACAGGAAATTGCAAACTAGCTAATATCACAATAACCTTTACTCCCCAAGACCAGCTTGCGTGTGCAGTAGCCACTCCCACGTATGTACACACACATGCACACTCATTCACAGACACATTTTATTTCTTTCAGCTCAACCCATCACGTTCACAAAAGATCAAAGTGTGTCTTTCTCTTCTGCTCTTTCTGCCTCTTTCTGTCTCTTTCTGTCTATGCCAGCTCCCTCAGAGAGCATAATTACCAGCACAGAACGATAACGCCATTTCCAGTCAGAATGAGACAATTCCCAGCGTAAGACTCATTTCATGCTTTGACAATTCCTCCAGGAATCATGGCACACAAAGAAGCAAAGACCACTTCAGGATTTGTTATATTCCTACTACGGTCTGAAAAAGAGTTCAGGACTCTTCTGTTTCGCTTCTTCTCCTTTCTTCTTCTTCTTTTCATTTCCATTCCTGTCTCCATATCACTGCCCTGACCTCCCTTTGTTACAGTCAACTTTCCATCCATCTGTCCATCCAGCCATATATTTTCTTCTTCTCTTCTAACATATTTGTTCTCATTTCCTTAAATCCTGTCTTTTCATCCATCCCTCTGTCTGTCTGCCACTTAACAGGTCATAAATCCCTAAAACAGTTTTTATCTGAGCTCCGTCCTCTGTTGTCTTCTTCCTCCATCTATCCGTCTGTGCATCCATCATCTGTTTGTCCTCCTGTCCTTCCATCCTGTTCCCTCTCTCTTAATCCATTCATTTTTTTTTATTTTGCCCTTCCATTGATCCATCCTTCCATCCATCCATCCGTCCATCTTCTAGTTTACAGGTCATAAATCTACAGAGCTGTTTTACCACAACGCCGTCCTCTCTGTCCCGACTCGGGCCACACCACGCCTGTGAGTATGCATCTATGAGTTTGTGTGCATAAACTTGTGCACTGTATTTGTGTATACATACGTTTATTGTGTGTCTCCCATAGAGGGGCCATGCTGTTGGGGGTATTCCATTCCCGCATGGTGCGTAGGACTTTATTTTGGGAATATTTCTATAAATCATTTTGTCATTTACACATGCAGCGGCATTCTGGACACCACTGATTTGGAGTGAGGGGGGCGTTTTATAAATAAACGTATAAGGAGTGGACCTGAGGTACACACACACGCAGTGTAAACACATAAATGTGCAACCACATAAACACACCCCACACACACACACACACACTCCCTCTATACTGTGACATGGCCATAACTCACCCCACGCTACCGGGTACTGTGAAATATGACAGCCCCACAGTGCTGAAGTGGGGAGTGCGTGTATGTGCGTGTGTGTGGGAGAGAGAGAGAGAAAGAGAGTGTGTGTGTGTGTTTACGGCATGCGATGACAAGAGTCCACCCCAATGTCCTTGTCCGTCTCTCAGTAAACTTTTCATTGGGTCAGACATTAGCATAGGCGGCTAACTATAACCCACATGATGGATGGAGCCACAACTCTATCTGTGATGTGACCCATGCACAGAGCCTCAATGGATAGAAAGGGCACTTCCTGGTGGATCATGCTAATGCCTCCGGTGCAGCTGGGATGGTCACAGTAGAATTTCAATAATGTTGTCAGTGAATCTGTCTGTGGAGACTGCACAATATTGCTGTCATCTCAAAAAACTTAAATTAAATGAGTAAAGGAGTTTAACTGAGACTAAAATAAACGATAAAATTAAAACAATTTAATCAAACTTTAAAAAGGAAAAATAATTCACAGCATTTTTAATGAATCTAGTGAAACTGGTACCAGTTTTTCAAAAAGTTATCAACTGTTCTTAAAAGTACTATTAAGTCTTCGAACCTTTACTGCATTAGGTGAATATTTTGCATCCAAACCCCTCAGTGAAAGTTTCCATTATACACTCTGTATTTGTTTTGTTGTACTTGTTTTGGGACTGTATATTTTAGACTCAGAATATGTCCTATGATCACAGTGTTGCACACACATTCTCCAATACCACTTATTTCATCCTTTTCTTACCAGTTGTTTCTGACCTTGATAGAATTTTTTTGAAAAGTTTGGAGAAAGAAGAATTCAAGAGTTAGAAAAGATAATTAGACTGGGCTTAAACAAGGTTATGTAATCATACTATGTCAGTGGATACATATTTTATACAAATATTTGTTCTTAAAAACTTAGAAGGCAAAGTAAATACTGAAAGCATACATGAAAAAAGATCATACCAACAGCAGACACAACAACAGACGAACAATAAAAATCCACCAGAAACATTGAATTGTATCATTTAGCACATAAATGCACCGCATGCACTCAGCTATGCAGAGCAAAGAGCAGAGCAGCCTCTGCATCTGTTGGGGTTGTTTTTCTTTTCCTTTTGACTCTGGCCTACTGTTGACCCCTGTTTGAGCTAAACTGTGCCGCATTGAATCATATCACTCATATTCACTATTACACGACCTTATGACACAAATTATTAAACTTATAAACCAATTTAAGCACCATTCATGTTCAAGTTTTTATCCCTAAAATAGAATAATTAGATGTGTGTGTGTGTGTGTGTGTGTGTGTGTGTGTGTGTGTGTGTGTGTGTGTGTTTGCATTGAAAAATCTAAACCTGAATGCATTCATGATGAACTACAGTTTTATGCATCTATGTGTCTTGTTCTTCCAAAGTGGGCCCAAAGTGTGGGGTCAGTGTGTGTGTGTTTGTTCTGCCTTCAGGCTGGTTGAACAGCATCTGAGCAGCTGATATCAGAGCCGTGCTTTCAGAGGGGATTTTTGGAGAGCAGAGAGCGTCTACCTTTGCCTGAAATGACAAGAAGGTCTGCAGGCGAGAGAAAGAGAGAGCGAGAGAGGATCAGACTGAGAGGAAGAGAAGGAGAGAGCCTGCAGTATGCTTCCTCTAATTAGGGTTTCATCCTTACAGATACGGAGGACAGTCATGCCTGTGGCGATTACCACACAAACACACACACACACACAACAACAAGAACACACAAACAGATACAGAGTTGCTAATGTAGTATTCATGTCTATTTGAGTATTTGCTTTAAGTCATAATCTGTAACTCTAAACAAGTAAACATTCTTTTTAATAGAGCACAATTTGGATCATGTTGTGCTTTTTGGAGCGCAACTTTTCTGAAAATGTGGTTTGATCATTTTCAAGCCCTCAACTCTTAAACCAGAAAGACACTTTACCTTCCTTACATCTCTTTCACTTTCCACCTGCCCAGTGCTGCATATCTCCAGCCATTCAATCATCCTCCCTACCACCTGCTGACTCCATCCGCTTCTATATGGCCATTGCCAATCACGGTCAGCCATGTTGTTAAGGGATTAGTGACGGCCCAATCGGACGGCCTCCTTCAGCTTCTATCCCCTCAACTCACCAGGGAACAAATAAGACACAAAGGCACACACACCCACATCACTAGGAAAACCACATAACAGCAGAAGTCCAAAACACTCTCTATGGGAGTGTGGGACACGCTGAGGGCTTAGCTCTGTGACAGGATGGAGGCCTGGTGTGTGTATGTGTAAGTTTGTGATGTTTGCATGTGCATCTCCTGTACATTTGCTTCAGTATCAGTGCAAATAATAAAATATATTCATGTGCATGTGTGTGTGTGTGTGTGTGTGTGTGTGTGTGTGTGTGTGTGTGTGTGTGTGTGTATTTATTTGATATATCCTAATGTGCGAGCCAGGTATAGGCGGGACATGATGGAGTTACAGATGATGGGGAGATGAAAAATGGATGATGACAACAATCATTTGAAATAAAATTGATGTCATGTCTTTTCACTGTAAGGAGGTTCCTATAACACCACCGCCACCCCCTCTGTGCGTATGTCTCTGTGTGCAAGAGTGATGTGTTTGTGTGTGTCAGAGTAGGTGTGTGTGTATGTTACATGGTGTACTAACATAATACAGCAATTTAACATCCCACTTTACTGCTGTCATACACAATCATGCAGGCTACAGAAGGTGCAGTGTAAAAGCATGTGACACACAGAGAGAGAGTGTGTGTGTGTGTGTGTGTGTGTGTGTGTGTGTGTGCAAATACACACCAAAATTACAACTGACTGTCTACATATAAAGCCATATAGATGTGAAAAATGGCGCCATGATAATACAGAAAAATTAACATACAGTATGCAAGCATGCACTCAAAAAATAAAATGTACATGCACGCACACAATAACATGATGACAGAGTACATAATTATCCAGTTATCAATGAGACCGCGTTTCCACCCTTCTCTGGACCACTGGAGTGTGTCATTACGTTTCCTCACAACCCCATCCGTCACATAGGCTCTCTCTCCCTCTCACACACACACACACACACATTTTATCATAGCCCATTACTGTTAAAAAGTCCAAAAAGACCCTGGACACAAACGATTATGATAAGTCCAACCATCTCCTCTCTTTACTACACTGATAACGCTGCACAAGTTTTGAGCAGCCACAACTAGTCTACAAGGGCAAATTGACCGGTGGTGTCCAAAAACATTTTCAATCCATTGGAAGATCAAAGGCCAACCTTTGCCTTAGAAAAACTGTATAACTTCTACTGGGCCTAAAACCTGCGCCTCGCAGACTTGCCTTGTCCTCTCGCCCCTCCATAACTGTGACATAATACGCTTGACTCCGAGGTCTATTATGTATGTTTATACCCCGAGTCTAAATAGTGGAACACTGGCTGACCGTGGCCATTCCTCTACAGTGGCAGCAAACTGAACACATGGACCTGCAGATAACTGTACTATATTCACATTCATTGAACAAGATTTTTTTAGGGCAGACAAACAGTAACGTTAAATGCAATAAACAGCATGAAATATCACATTAGAAAAGTTGTTTGGAAACGACAAAATTCAATGAAGCTTGCAAAAAAATGTTTTCAATTGAGGTGTTTTTTGCCTTTGTCGAAAAAGAGTTGATGTTCTAAATGGGATATCAAAACGCCGTAGCTGGAAGTTCTGATGAAGCGAACATTTAACTCACATGACTGTACAGCTGTTTCTGCTGAACCGCTGTTAAGAGTGTGGATGTTGGATGATCATATCTAAAGTGTTCACATGTGTATGTTGTGTCAAAGTGCGTGTGTATGTGTGTGTGTGTGTGTGTGTGTGTGTGTGTGTGTGTGTGTGTGTGACACAACTAATATCTCAGTTGCACTCAGTCATAAATTGCCGTGGTAACCCTGCACCAGTCTTGTGGTTGAATCCTGTCAGTCTGGTCTATTCTGGGACCGTGAACCTGCAGCCTCCTCCTGCTCCCTTTCTCTCTCACTTCTTTCTCTTTCTCTCTCTGTCGTGAAGTTTATCTCTTTTATGTCTTTCCATCTCTCTCTCTCTCTCTCTCTCTCTCTCTCTCTCTCTCTCTCTCTCTCTCTCTCTCTCTCTCTCTCCGGCTGTCTGTCCTCTGTCTCCTGTTCTCTGTCTGTCTCTCCCTGCCAGAAGATGAGGTGAGTATCTGTTGTCTTCTAAGTTGTGTATGTGCACTTGCACGTCTGTGGTCCATCCGGTAGTTTGGTGTACATTTCAGCCTTCAGTGACCCAGCGTGGCTAAAGGAGGCTTAGGTTGCTTTGATGGACAGAGGGAGACAGAAAGTGAGAGTGAGACAGAGAGAGAAAGAGGGAAGACAGTCAGAAAAGAGAAAAAAACTATTGTTCACACCGCCCATGCATTCTAATTTAATGCATCTGAGCGGTGGGTCCGATTAAACTCTCAGGGGCAAATTCACAAAGGATTCCGCAGCTTTTGCAGCTACTAAACCTGCACAAATAAGACAAAAAGAAACCTTGTAATTTTCAAAGCACCTACAAAAGATGAAATGTGTCCCTAACTGCACTGCCAAGCAAATGGCATCTCGGAGCTGCGGTGCTGTTTGCACACATTTAACTTAGGTAATATGCATATATTTGGCGCAAAATTGCACCCTTTCTATGCAAATGAGCCTCATTGCAAAAAGTCCAATTCACAAACACCAGCACTAATAGCCACACGCAGTTAGAGTGAAAATTATTAGCATCTTCAGAGAGTTAGTGGTAACTGAAGCGCATTTATAAGGGGTGTCACGCCCAGACTTTCCACTTTTCATGGCAGCATTGTTTGCCAGGCGTGCTCATGAGCGGATATTTCGAAGGAGAATATCACTTTTTGATTTAACTGAGACCAAAATCATTCGCAGATACGGGTTGCCAGGTCAAACAATTCTTGCTATCCTTGATGACATCAAGGATCGAAGTGGTTGAGGCATGCCTTGTATAGTCCCCCCAAGGCATGCCTCATCTCACTAGTCAGCACAGTGGGCTTTGTTTTGGCCCAAAGATGCAGGGCCATGGACAGCTCTGCTCAAACCCATTTATATTTTTAGAGGATGCGTTGACAGGATGCAATGACAGTTGTGTCATGAAAAGTAAATAAATAAAGCTCCCATACATGTCAGTTTTGAAAATGCGTGAGAAACCCCTCACAACTGACGCATTGGCCTCAAGCGCAGCAGCGATTCAACCCATGACCCCCATCATTTCACTGTGGCTGGCCTGCATTTGGGATCTCAAGACGGAGATGTTTCTGTTCAAGCCTGCCAGAGCACCGACTAGCTGACCTGAGCTACTGGCTATTGGCCTAAGTTCTTGACACATGGCTCTTAGTTCAGCTGTTAGACCCTTTAATTGGAAAGCATATTTTTTCTGTGCAACAACTTAGAGTAAACCCTCAAGGTTTTGTGAAGTTACTCAGCCCACAAAAACATGCTTCACTTAGCTGATCATTTTGGCTTGTTAGTTTTAAATTACTGCTTTCTTCTTTATGGGGAATCCTGAAATATTTCAGCTGTTTATTTCCTTACAGCCAATTTACATTTCAGAGCAACTAAAAATGTAAAAAAATAATTAGTTAAATCCTAATTGTGACCTGATTGTTTTCTTTGTGTAATTCATAGATAAATTCCTGAAGTGGACATAGTAAAAGTGATGTCAATCTGGTCCAGACATTTGCCGACTTCTGTTTCAGTGTTAATGCTTAATGTTTATGTTCGTGTGTGTGTGAACATGGTTCTTGTGTACATCCTTACAATGACTTGTGCCTCAGCAACCAATACCCTCAATAGCAATTACAGTCTCTAAAATCTAATACCCTCAGACAGGCTAGAGTACTCTGGCATTCCCCTTACTCACACACACACACACACACACACACACACACACACACACACACTTTTAAAATTAGCCCCCAGCTTCCAGCCTCTATACTTCACCCTCCTGTTCACATCCCCCTTTTCTTCTAATCCTGTGTCCATACCCGTTATCGCTGCTATTCAATAAACCTCAGAAACATGCACACACACACACACACACACACACACACACACACACACACACACAGTTTGTCTGACACCCCCTTTGGCGAGACACAGATGCCCTGCTCTGCTCTTTTCTCTCTTCTCCTCCCTCTTGCTATGTCTGATGTCTGTCTCTCACGTAGTGACAGGCAGAAATGCATCTTTATATCCTGTAGTGTATCGCTGGAGCGCTTCAATATGCAGGACTCAGTGGATGCTTGTTCCTGTGGTGCATCAAATGCCGTGACATTGTTTCAACGTTTTTTTACACATAATGATGTGAGACAGACTTCTGTCTGAATACATACAGTGTTTCACCAAAATTTACAAAATAAACGAATCATCTCCGAAGATTGTAGAGAAGAAATAGAGACAGAGGGAGTAAGTGAGCTACGGAGAACATGATATAGAAAAAAAACAAGATTGTCTGCTATTATGTGATGTGACAGTAGCCTTACAGACATATATGGGCCCACGACCTGTAGGGCCTGCAGACAGAGATTCATAGATCCAGGCCAGAGAGGCAGGCCAGCCAGCGGCCTCATCCCATGACGGAGCCCTCCTCACTGGGTTGACTGGCTGCCTGGTCTGGCCCCGAGACCCACCAGCCCTCACCTCTCTCTCTGCCACATAGGGGCTTAGAGGCGTGCACACACACACACACACACATACACACACATACACACACAGGGTAGGAGCCTAGTGGTGACCTGGCAGTGGAATCAGAGGGTGAGAACAGAATCTACCCAAACTGAACTGACCTCTAATTAGTGCTCTTGGCAAAGTGGCCCTTCCCAAACACACTCACACGTAGACCCACACGCATGAACACACACATATACAAACACACACACACACACATGCTTCAGGGTGTAATTTTGTTTGTGTGTGATGTGCACATAAATTGGCTGTGTGAACAGCCTGTACATTGCAGACCTTTTTTAAAAACATTACTGCAATGCATACAAATAATAACATTAATATTGATTTAAAAAAAATAAATGAATCAAGAAGTACTTGGATGAAGTGAAATTTGTTTTACATGTGTAAATGTTTTATTAATTAATTATCTTATGTTACTGTAGCTGATTGTTTTTATTTCCTAATGTGTTCTTTCTGATTCATTCGGCACTATTCCTCTTTCTCTGTTGATTGATCACATTGACCAATTCATGCTAGATGTTCAGTTTCGTGGTATCAACAAAATGCCCAATCACCGTCCTGCCCCTCCTCAAAACATCTTTTTCTATACATTTTTTTCAACATCAGACTGTATTCATTTGTTTCGACCCACAGTGTCACTGCTCTACTACACAGAACCTCCTTTCTCCTCCGCTCTCCTCCTTTCTCCCTCAATTTTCTTCTTGTTTTAGAGACACTATCTAATCTCTCCCAGGGACAGGACCTGTCTACACCGCTGAGGTCCTGGCCATGTTGTATATTCATTGAAAAAACAGAGCTTAAAAAAACAAAAGCAGTGTTTAGGGTGAAAACTTCAGATTGTTTATTGATTTTTATTTGTGTTGTTGAATAAGTCTGTCTGACCATGATGTCCCAGCGGGGGCTTTGCTTGGGGCATTGCATTAGACACACACATGCAGAGACAGATACACTAGAACATGTGCTTGGACGACCGTGAGAGCACATGTATATATAGACACACGCATCCAACGTTAATCTAAGAGATTTGCCAGAGACACTCAGATACATTATAAAATGCATCTTAAATGTTAAAATCCACCTCGACATTTTTGGTTTATGTCACAAAATCCAAATCCATTTTGAATTAGACTGCAACAACCACAAAATGTTAAAAAGTCAAGAGGGTTGAATACAATCTGAGGGCACTGTAGCACTCCAAACCACAATGGGCCTGATTCACAAATGTTTTGTCTCTTAAATAAAAATGGGGTTAGCGGTGACCTCAAGGTTAGAGATGTGATCTTGTGATACTGTTGTGATCCCTGGAGCAGCAGGAAGAATCTGGGCGTTTAAGTGAAAGAGCGGCACCGTTGAGGTTCCCTTTAGCAAGGCATTTAACCCCCAACTGCTCTACGGTGACCAACAGATCAAACTGGGGTTGTATTGTTCAGCTTTGAGGTGTACATCAGATTAATGGTGTTGTGAAACAAGTGGTGAATCATCTTTCCTCTGAATTTTTTACAATAAAAAATGTAAAACACTGTAATAATGTAATTGTTAATAATCTTTAAAGTCACAATTCGACTGTGAGATTACAACAGCTGTCCTGTATCCAGCGATGGAGGCAAAAAGAAAACAAAATGATAGAGCGTAATTAGAAAATCCAATAAAACGCTCCAAGGAGGGAACGACAGAATGTGAACATTTGGATTTCCTTCAAGTCATTCATCTGCATCTCATAACAGACTGAGTGTGCTGGCCGGCTAATGACGGCGACAGATGCTTAATGCCTTCTTCACAATACTGACGCCATAAAACACAAGGCAAACAGGCGTCACCCTAAAGCGCTGTCTGTCAAGCCATCACCTTAACTACACTGGCAACAGCACAATGAGCGGAGGGCGGGAGAGAACGGTACTGAATGTGCGCGAAAGCGAGAGACAGAGGGGGGGAGAACAACCTGGGTGGATAAAGAGAGAAAGATTAATTGACACTCAGAGAATGAGAAAGACAGAATGAAAGTGTGTATATGTGGGCAGACAGAGAGAGAGAGCTGGCAGATAAATGAGCAGCCTCTTAGGTAAATGGCAGGGAGTATTGCTGTCTGTCTGTCATCCTGATTAAAGGTACCACCAATACACAGTACTGTGGCTGACACACACACACACAAACACAGAGTGATACCCAGTATACCATTTAGTTTGAACAAAAAATATGTATCAGATCCCTGTCTTTACACCTTGCTATATGTTGTAAATGTTCCTCACTACAGATTGTCTGCACAAAACACTGAACCCTTTTAATTTGCCAGCTGTTACACTTCCTGTCCAGTCCTTTCACTATGTTGAGTAGCATCTCACCAATACAGTCGTGCAACATCCACACTACTTAAATTTAGGGTGGAGGACACGTTTAGACCGTGAACCACCATTGAGCCCTAAAACACAATATACAATGACTCAAATATGCTGTCAATGGCAGACAATTATTAGGCTTTTTTTATATTTATGATTTACAAAACACTTAAGTTCCTGTCCATGCGTACTGTATTGATCAGTCTATTTGTCCAGTAAGGAAACTGCTACAGTAACTTATAGTACAATAAAATATGTTTTTATATTATTACTATCTGTTGCCTATATATCTGGTGTCAACGATTCGAGATTAGAATATATATTTTGCCTCAGGTGTTAGATGAAATATGTTGGATGAGATGTCACTCACCTTGGCAGGGTTGCAAAGGTTGAACTCTTTCCTGGCGTCTTCCTTCCGCGCTTGCATCTGAACTCCAACTCGGTGTTATAAGCTTGGTAACAAAGCCACTCGTCCACACATATACACAGAAGTCAGTCGTCAGTGATGATGTGACTGACTGAACGAGGTCAGGTGGATCTTATCATCATGTACTCCTGGAACGTCTGTTCGATGGAGCCTCCAGGAACCAGGCCCAGAGACAGGTTGGTGAACTCCTCCTGTTTCGTTGAATGGGCCCCATATACATCAAATACAGCCACAGCACCCCAACTGGACCAGACCAGGGCTGTTTCCAGACCAAATTATTAAGGGGTTCAAGTGAGGCAACATGAACATTTGCGAACCTGCCCTGACAGACTACGTGTGTGATGAGGAACTGTGTCGTCCTACCTCTTGTATGTCCTGGTCTTCTCCATCCTGAACACCAGGTGTTCTTCACCTGGGCAGGTGTAACTTTTGCCCATGCTGGCTGCGATCTCCTGCAACAGAGGGGACAGGCTCCTCATCTGGTCCAGGACCGTGCTCAGGAACTCAAGAGCGTCCTGAAGACACAGAAACAAACAGAGGAGCTTATACACAGAGCAGAAACTATCAGGAGGAGGTGAAACAACAACGTAAAACCAGCTGACTCACTTTTGGCTTCTAGTCGCTGAACTTGGGAGCCCAGACAGAGACCTTAGTTTGTGAGTCTGTGAAGGTGTGGGCGTCCGTGATCTCGATCATTCGTCTGCAGAGGGTGAAAAAAAAGACACATTTATTTGTGTGTGTGCATGTGTGTGAGGCCGAGACAAAGATGGGCATGCGTAGCTGTGAATGATTACATGTTTGTGTGTGTGTGAATGGCCTGTTTGTTTACATGTGAGTCACATTTGTGCAGCTCTGTTGGTGTGTGTGTGTCACACATCTGTTGCTGTGTGCAGTAATTTGCGTTCTCAGCTTGGCGCCCTAGTAATTATTCAGACGCTACCTTTTGCTCCGACATTAAAAGCCTTCATCTGGCGGACATGAAACGGCAGAGAACCCGATAAGGCTTCAAACGCTGCCTGCCGTCCAAAGAGAAGCGGGAAAGGTGAAGAGATGCATGGCGGGATAGATGGGATTGTTTTTCTCTGGAGGTTTGCTTTCACATTGGTGTTATATCTTCTCTGCTCAAACTGCACCACAAAATGTGTGATCACTGGATTCTAGAGAGGAGGAAAATTTAATTAATATTCTGAACCAGCTTTTGGAATAAATCATATATGGTGCACTGTGGTATTTTGTTTAGATGCTTTACAGAAGATGCTGGTGGAGAGAGAATGAGAAAGATTTGTTATTGGAAAGATTAAAGTAGCAGGTTGCATGTGGAAAGTGTTCAAATTTAATCCCCACTGTTGTATTTGCATGCAGACTAATGTGTGTGTGTCATGTGATGTACACTGAAGGAGCGAGTCACATGTGGACAACAGCCTGCAACAGAAGTGAAAAGAACAGTCAAGAAATGGCAACTCTACTATAACAACTGCCCATTTAAGATGCTTTGTGCATCTTGTTACTGTGACCAATGATTGTTGGTCAGAAAGTAGCTCCAACACGCAACTGTTTCTAAACCAATGTCATGTTTTTCCCAGTGTCTACCGTCCATGTAAAATGTTGATCATCACTTGAATGAGTCACATTAGTCTAGTCTGGCCGTTTACATTGACTCAGATTAACTCACAATACTCAGTTCTGATTATTTTAGTTTCTTGCAAATATCATTAAGGAAGCCGATGTCAATTTATTTATTTTGTGACTACCACAGGGCCATAGTGCAGTTTGGTCTTTCTATACTGGCATTATAACTACCTTTGTATTAGTCCATTTAATTTCTCGTAAACTGAACTCAGGTTGGCCCCCACTGCACTTTAAAATCATGCCTGGAAACCCCTGTTCTCCTCTGACTTTTATGTCCGCATGATCAGTTAATGATCAGATAATGTGACAGTGTACATATTTACAGTATGAAGTATTTGTGCTGTCTTTGGGGAATTAGCGTTTTTTACGGCTTTTAGAAGATTTGGGTTTCGGGATTAATTTTGGGGGGGTTTTCACTTTTATTAAACAGCAGAGCCAGACAGGAAACGGGGAAGAGAGAGAGGGGTACGACATACAACAGATGTCGCCAGCGACGTTTTGGCCACATGGCATGCACCATAACCATTTGGCCACCAAGGCGCTCCGCTTCTTAGAAGATTTGTGGTTCTCTTTGGTGATCTATCTTGGAGTAAAGTCCCACCTGCTGGTGCTGCTGAGCACTTGGCCACAGAAAGGTTCATTTATGGTTTCCTCCTCTTGACACTCGGATCCTGTTGTCGGATGTTGTTAAAGGAGCATTTGCATTGATCACATTTAATTTGAAGAGTCAGACCACTCAGCGTAAGCCATTGGCATTTGTTGTTAAGATGCCATCGACCTTAATTATGCTAGAAAATACACATTACCTTGAAATACATTAATGTTGCTTGAATCTCTGACATGGATCATGTATGTTTTGGGGGTTTTTTTGCTCAAGTGCTAAGTTTGGTAGTAAGTTTGGCTTCCAAATACTGAACTGAATCCAGGTCAATTTGACATCTTCTGCAGAGGCCTATTGTAGTGGGAAAATACAAGACACCTATCAGTTGGACTGAGTAACTGCGTTTGAAATCTATTTGCCTTACCTAAACAAACTGAAAAGAATAAAAACTTTTTTTTAAAGATTTGAAAAATGTAATATTTGATATGAATAAAAGCCACTCTGTGACACACTGAGTAATACAGGCACGTTACACACAATTAAAATTAACTCTCTGTGGTACCAAAATGATTGTTAAAAAATATTAAAACCCCATGTGCTCTCTGATATGGTTTTAGCACAAAGAGGGTACACTGTGGGGAATCCATATATTGGCTTCCCCCGACTAAAAAAAAATAAAGAAAACTAAACTGAAAATCCACACACGTTGTTTCTCAAGGGACTATGGTCTGTGTTCCCTCTATTTTTTTCTTGTTATCGTCACCGAAACAAGTCAGTTTGCACATCCATATTCATCATTTGCCTCCACATGAATATTAATTCAGCCTTAAAGAAGAGCACAGAGAAAAAAAAGCAAGACAATGAATGAGGGGAAAGAAAATATGACAGAGTATGTGCGATGTCGAATTCATGTCAGTTTCAAAGCCCCTGTGTCTCCATTGTTGAGGCTGACTTGTACCAACATGCTAATCAGCCTCTCACTGTACCCTGTTCTGGCTAATTGTCGACAAATTATCTCAACTCCAGAATAATGTATGCATGGCCTTCCACTGGTACATACAGACAAGCCAGTCAACTCAACTGCTTCTGTTTTCAACAAGCAGCTCAATGGCACCATTTAAATATAGACTTGAGTGTTGTGCACATTAATATGCACACTTGACTCACGCTGTCTCATTTCCTCTCTGTCTCGTTTCTTTTCTTTTGCTCCTTGTTTTTCTCTGTTTGTAGTTGGTTACCGCACATTTTTCCGCTCAGTTTGTTTCTTTGTTATAGTCTTTCACTCATCTCTCCCACTTTGGCTGCCCCTCTTAGTGTCTCATAGTTGGCTAATGTCGCTGGCTCATTTTTTTTAATTGAGTTCCGTTGTAAGTAAAGGCTAATATTATTATCATTTCCTGACCGACAGTTAAATTAGAAGTAGCTTAATTACACCCCGATTGTCTTCAGTGATTGAATTTCAGTTTAACCCTCTGGGAACCCACAAGAGGAAACTGCTCAGTTGGGAAATTCATTCTCTCATTTAAACTGAAAACCAGAGTGTGATGCAGAATAGAATTTGAGTCAAACATTTATGCGATGAAGCACACTTGGTTTACAAAATAATGCTGCGTGAACAACTGCTTTATTTGTAACCTGCAAAGTGCCCAATGGGAATTCTGACTGAAGAATCCTAACAAGAGTCAAGGCAACCTACCAGATGACTCTTTTGGACTCTAATTCACAATGACATGGCTGAGTGCAATCTGAATGTTGAGCATTTCCTGTGGGACAGCTAAAGGAATTTTCCTTAAGATCATTACATTAGAAGGGGATTCTACAAGGGTCAAGGAAGGTAAATGAAGCATGCATTTCTTCTGCGTCTCATGACAGTTAATCTCTCGCAACAACCTAAGAAAAACTAAGAATTAAATGACGGAATCAAGTATTGACCAAACTGTATTACAGCACAGGAAAAACATATGAAATCTTATTGAGGGTGGCATTTCCTTTTAACTGCAGCATCTTCTCTCCACCTCCACACACAAGCCCACACTATAGTTATTACATAAGATGATAATGCATATTACTTAATAATAAATCAATAAATTATAATCTGTGCTCACAGTGAGATGTCATAACTTTCCTTCTCTCATCTCCTTAGCTGCAAGAAATTTTGCATATTGCACCCGACTGTCCACAGTGTAATGGTCAGCAAGAATAAACATAAAATTTATGACCTCATCAATTATGCAATCACATTCCTGTGATAGTGTGTCACATATATAGTACACTGTGTGTGTGTGTGTGTGTGTGTGTGTGTGTGTGTGTGTGTGTGTGCATGCGTGTATGTCTGTATGCATGAGGTAGAAGACAAAACGAGGATAGAAGACAGCCATAACAATGAACATATTACAAGGGTATGATATATTTCATCTATACTTTCTGTGAGTGAGGGGACTAGAAAATGTCATACATGTAGAATATTTGTCAGCACGAGAGGAGTGTTCAGACCTCTACAAACTTCAGTTTTGGGGGATTTTGTGCGTCACCATAGACCAGCCTATTTATATCTTTGCCAAATTTGTGTGTGTTCATTTGTTTAAGTGTGTGCCATCTGGAAACTGATCCGGGCTTGCCAGTGGTTTACTAAGCTAAAATACACTGTCCCTTGGCTGCCTCACACATACATATGCACACACGACTTAATTTGTGAGGGCTTCCCTTTAGTTTATAATTCCTTAGTATTTGCACATTTTTAAATGAAAACAATCACTTTGTGTCTTGAGAACAGCGACTTTAGACATCAGGATCTGATGCAGACTTTCATTTTAGCCACAACGATTGACACGTTTTTAAGTTTTATATACAAAATCAGCAAGGCTGATAAGAAAAAAATACCTAAGTAACGCAATGGACCAAATTGTCCAATTTAATGTACTAATGGGAACGTACTTAAATGTTTGTGTGACTTGCTCCTTTATGATTGGATAAATTAAAATTAACAACAAACATTTACATAAAATGTAACTTCATACTCATGTTGGCAGATCAATGGGGCCTTTCCATGTAGTGCTCCCTGATGGAAGTGTCTGCCTCATCCCCATATCACAATACTTGTCACATGTTATCAATAGATTCATAACAGAATGGTGGTATCTAATAAATATGCCATGGTGGGTGCGACAAATCAGCTCCTGCCTCAGATTTATGCCCTTAATAACTCCATTTGGCATAATGCTGACACCTGCTCCGCCAGACAAAATGGAACTAAATATTTCAATCAGTGCCAAAGCACGAAGAACTCTTTCCTTTCCCCTTGTTTCATCTTTGACTTTCCTACAGTGCCACTAACAGCCCCTCTCCTCGTGCCCTTTACTAGACTTAAGTATCAGTATCTTTCCCTCTGAGTGTCTCTTTCTCTTGCCCTCTTTTTTTAGAGTGGAAATCATCTGGCAGATCTCTTTTAGGTATTAGTTTATGGGCCATGACATGAGCTATGAATGAGAAACAACGAGAAAGACCGGAGAACATTAATCATGGAGCAACATATGGTAATAGACGGTTATCAATTCTCTCACACTCTGTGATTAAGGGAGGGAGAGGTGGAAGGGAAACGGGTGTGGAGAGAGGCAAGAAAGGAAAGACAAGAGATGGAATAAAAGAAGGAGAGGAACATAAAGTTAAAGGAAATGAGAGACAGAGGGAAGGTGGATAGAAGAAGGAGAGTGGGATGGAGGGAAAGGGACAAAAGAAAGGGAAAAAAGCTTAAACCAAACTTTAGTTTAGCAAATCCTCATAAAAAAACGAATTTACTTAATGTGTGACATTTTTACATCCTCCTTTCACCATGTTACATCTCCCAGCTGAGAGCATTGTGTCTAAAATGAAAACAGGACAAAATGAAACCTTGGTGGCGAGCAAGACTCCTAGTATCCAAATGATATCAAATACAAAAATACAGCTACTGTGGCTCTTTGGAAACCCTGAAAATGATCTCTCTAAAAGGAAGGTAACAAATCCGTCAGCCGACAAACAAATCAGCTTAGTTGAACTTTCTCTCTGCCAAAACGTGCAAAAGTCTTTTGAAGATGAGCAGTCCTCAGTCCTGTCTGAACAGCTCTCATAAATAACAGATGTGGACAGAGACAACAGCTCAGTGTGGTTGTCCTCTCATGCATCGCTACTGCAAATGTGTTTATAGATGATCAGTTGCCAACTTCAGCTTAACGGTCTTTAAACCAGCTCAAACCACCATAGATGACTTTATACTCACTTATACGCACTCCCACCCCTTTTTACCACACGATATTTACAACAAGTTTTGTGCAGTGGACCAATGCATTGTTGATAGAACAGTTTTGTCCTGCAAAATATACAAAACTGGTAAGACAAAGCAGGCCTTCTTAGCTGTCGGTCTACTGCAGTGTAATATCTGCTGATCAGAAAGTGAATTTAAATGTGTTTTGTTTGTGGTTTACGACGTTACTTGTCCATCTGAAACAACATGTCAATCTACTTTAAGGTTTTAATATGGATTGAATGAAATTTATCAAAAGTAACATGTGATATGTTTCATTTTTCACTCAGAATGCTTCGGTCAAAAGGAATTAGATATACTTTTTGCAGGTTTCCTTTGACTTCAAGTTCTTGTTAATTGTCAGCCAATGAAAAATGGCTTAACACTAATGTGTAAACAAGATAAGAGGGTAACCTGACTTTACACCCCACTGCATCCCTGCTTGGAGAGCTGGAGGCCTCCTGCCTGCCTCCTCCTGAGCGTTTTGGTGGAGATTTATAGACGATCCACCCTGCTCTCATCACCATGCGGCTGAATTATCTCATCGGTCGCATTAATCCGCCGATTACATTTGATTTAATTTTCATAATAATTAAAGTGAACCATCACTAAAATTAAAAGCATTCAGGAGGTTTGTGTGTGTGTGTGTGTGTGTGTGTGTGTGGAGGGGGGGGGGGGGGGGGGGGGGGGCTGGATGGAGGCCGCATGCGCTCACAGATGAAAGGGCTGCTGTTGTGGTAATTGCGCAGCCAGAGACTCTTCTCTCTCTCTCTTTCCCTCTGTCTATTTGTTTCTCTATGTGTCTCTCCCTCTCCCCCACCTCTCTCTCTCTCTCCACCTGCTCCAGGAATCCCGATGAAGTGATTAGTTTGATAGGTGCGAAATGGAAAGAAGGAAGGGGAGGAGTGGACAAAAATGATTAAATTAGCATATCACAAACGCCTCACACACTGCCACCCCTGGAAAAACAAAATCCCACATCACCTAAGGCCTGCCGCAGTGCTGAAGAGCCTGGGACCTGTGAGTGTGTTTGAAACCCCACACGGCAGGATTAAAAAACCCAAAGCCTGAGCTGGAGACAAAGTAGGAGTAAAGCCTCCTGGTGCTGGGAGACGGCGTGTGTGATATCTGCATTAGGTGGCAGCAAAGATACAGTTCTCCCCTTCCTAGCCTACAGTGTCTTTCTCCATGCTGAGCGTATGACTCTGTGTGTGTGTGTGTGTGTGTGTGTGTGTGTGTAAGAGAGAGAGAGAGAAACATAGAGAGAGGCTTATTGTTTTAATCATAGGTACCTCAGTTAGGACATGGAAACAGTAAAAATACAGTCTAACGCAAAAATAAAAACAAACCTAAACTGATACATGCTTTATTAAGAAAAACAACAGCTTTGAGTTATCCATTGTCACTAAAGATGTTTGATTTTCAGCAAAATATCATTGTTAATGCTCACTCTTGTTACCAATTTTCATTGAAAAATATCAACAACAAAAAGAAATACACTCTTGTAAAGTTGAATAATGAGCCAAATGTGTATGGCAGCAATCTATCAATTTGGATGATTTCATTCAAAGCCATGAAACTACTACTGCTCTTCATCACCTGATTAGCACTAGAAAACCATATCGGCTCTAATATTTTTTCCCAGTGGCAAGATGGCTTAACAGCACTGTTCCCAGAACGAAACCTTGGGGTAACCCACAAGTTATGTTGTTGTCAGCTGATAATATCTAAACTGTTCCCCCTGTTCAGAGTCGCGGAGGCCTGCCAACCTCTCCCAGCATGCTACCAATTTTAACCATGTTCCAAAGAAGATTTTACCTTTGTTCCCAATTGTTATGGTCTTTGGAGTGGGTACAATTTACTCATTTCACCAAGTGGAACCTTTCCTGTCCCCTTTCTCTATAAACAAAGTGGTTGTTTTTTTTTCCCAAATGGATGCATCATTAGGTTGAGTAACATTACCATGTGTGGCTTTAAGGTGCTTGTTTGGTAACAATATGCTACTCATTGCTAACCAATTAGTTAGCCTTTTCACACCATTGGAGCACATTAACTGACAGCTGACTTTCTGTAATTATTTATACTTCCTCACCACATCTCTTATGTTGGTTCTTACAAGTAGCCCACCAGTCTCTGATGTAGAGCCTTCCAGGGAAGAACAGAAACAACTAATGCATTATTTAAAATTACAGATGGGGCGCTGTGCTTGAACCCCCCACTAGGTAAGGACATTGTATATTGGATATATTCTAAATAAGAGTCGTTAAAACTTACTTAGTGCAATGCAGAAATGGTATTTCTCTGACAAGTCGGAAAATTTGCCAATTCTGCATCCAATCCAGTAATCACAGCCAGAATCCCACCGACAGGGCAACAGAAAACCCTGCGCACAATGAGCTAATGAAATCAAACATGCCGTGCGGTTTTGCATGTTAATGCTGGCAGTGTGTGTCGATAGCGTTTAAAGATGTCAGCAGGTGGATAGCGAGATGGATGGCCCTCTGCCTGCCTTTCACTTCCCACCCCAAGGAAGTTAAACAGCATCTGCCTTAAATAGAAAACTTCAATATCTATTTAGAAGGAGGGGGGGGGAGAGTGCCAGGGAAAGATGGAAAGGGAGGAATGGATGCGAGAGAGAGTTAGAGAAAGAGAGATAGAGAGGGAGGAAGAAAAGAAAGAATTGAAACAAGGCAATAAGTCCCTGACCTCAAGTGCATATTGCGACACATTGACGCCGTTGTCATTTGTTAATCAATAGAAGTGCTATGCAGGCTATACATTTAATGGCATGAGATTGGCAAACCTGTAACAAAATTAAGGGAAGACTAAGACCACAGCCTGTTTTTCTGTTCAGTCAATTTACAACCTCAATGACTTCAACAGCGCTGAGGGAAACATGACTTTGAGTCTCACCTGCTACATCAAAACCTTGTAACTTAAGGTTGGCTTTAGCTTTTATTCCTCCAAATTTAAACTTCCTTCATGCACTGAGCAAATTTCAAATCTTACATGATGTGATCTATAAATATCCCTTGTGCTTGGAGAAATTTTCCAGTGCAGACACAAGTCACTCAGAGCTTACAACTTGTGTATTTGACACTGGAGCACTCTTAAGATGAAAGGAAATTAGTCTGCATTGAATGACAACTGGAACAGATAAGAAGAGCGTTGCGCTACGTTAGTGTGAATCTGAAAACATGAGGAACATTTCCGTTCCGCTGATTTTCTTGCAGTAATTCTCTGTATTCATTAGCCTAAAAACACATGAAGTAATTGCTGTCATTTAAAGCACTTAATGCTTAGTGCATATCATTTTTAAAAAGATCTTACAATTACTATTACCAGTTATATTTAAGACAGATGCACCACAGTAAAGTTCAGTGTGAGGAAAATGTCTGTTTGTGTGTGTGTGTGTGTGTGTGTGTGTTTCATTGTGTAGCCTTCTCTCATTATGCTCCATCTTCATTAATAACAGCTATGCTTTTTAATTTCTTTGCAGGGCCTAAATTAAATGTGTCATCATTTAAAATAGATAGTGTAGGTCTCACATGTCCTCTCTCTCTCTGTCTGTTTTTATCACGCACACACACAAACAGAGAGGCGCTTTGGGATAATTTACAGGATAAATAAAGCATTGCTTCAATTAGTCTTAAGTCAAATAAATTAGTCATGAATTCAATCAGCTCGATTTTATGGGGTTGAGATTCATGATGCTGATCGCTGTAGAAATATATTCTCCAACTACATTATATTAGTACCAGGGAGTAAAGATAATAGGATGCATGGTAATCACTGTTATGACAGCATGTCCAGGCAAACCCAAGAAAAACCTCTACAAGTACATTCTCTAAACAAATGCATCAGTGATAAACTGTGTGAACATGTGTGTGAAATGTGAGTGAACTACTTCATTTTTACAAAGTCCACACATCAGCAGGTAGAATAAAAAATGTCATATGATGACGATGACACAAGAAAGTTTATGCATATGCTGTACTTGTGAATTGATGACTCAAATGATTCAAAATCATTTGCATCACCCTCCAATTAGGAGAAATAAAAACTTGATCGCAAAAACATTTTCTATTGCTAATTACCTTATAGAAACAGTAAACTGTAGCAGAATAGATTAGAATAGAGTTTATAAGTGGATACATTAACTCATTATTCCAATTTCCAGTCTAAAGTTAAATATCTTTACAATAATTTTATGTTCTAAATATATTTTGGTGTAATTGGTTAGTTCTCTACCCAGAAAAGGCTTACGAACAGAACAAATATTAATGTCACAATAACCACAGGCTCATGGGACATCTTTGATTTGTGATGATTCCTAAAGGAAACTCGGTAAACGTGTATCCTGCTGAAGAAACCCAAAATGGTCTTGCAATATGTGGACAGGAGAAGCTGCACCACCTGAGCCATAGTTTCCTCAGGTTTTATGATAAACACAGTAAAAGACACAAACACTAGTCAGACAGACTGTATGTAAACCCAAGAAGAAAACAGTCTAGTCTGCTGCACAACATTAAATTAAATGTGTGTGTGCGTGTGTTGAGTCCATACTAAAGTGTCACGCTGGGGGACAGATAAGAGGCCAGGAGCGCTTGAGGAGGAATGAACAAACTTCACACTGATCTCCCAGCTCCTCTCATCTGTGTGTGTTTGTTTCACAATACCAGTGTCTTCTGTACCTGAGCTGCCACCACTCTGCCCCTTTTTCTTCTCTCGCTCTTTTATTCTTTCTCCCTGTGCGGGTGCAGTCATCTTTCTCTGAGAGCATGGCAGGGCGCGATCACTTTGTCCTCTTGTTCATTGCCGTTTCTGTCCTCTGTTTTTTGCACTGTGCTCTCTCTCTCTCTCTCTCTCTCTCTCTCTCTCTCTCTCTCTCTCTCTCTCTCTCTCTCTCTCTCTTCCTATTGTTGGCCGTTGTTCTCCTCCCTCCACCTCGTTTCTCCCTCACCCTCTTGCTCTCTCACTCCCGTTCTGTTCCCCCAGTGCTCGTTCTGTCTCATGGGCCCTGACCTCCCGTCGTGACCCCACAGAGCCGCGGTGACTTTGGTACACAGTACAGCCTAGTTGGTAGAAGTCAGTGCAGAGGCTACAGATATGAGCTGCAAACTTTTTCCCTCTAGTCAGCATAAAAGTATGTGTGTGTGAATAGATCCTGTTGCATGCAAGTCCTCCATCTCTCTCTCTCTCTCTCTCTCTCTCTCTCTCTCTCTCTCTCTGTGTGTGTGTGTGTACGTGGTGGATCCTGTTGCATAGTAGTCCTCTATCAGTGTCTGCCTCCTGATCTGATTGATTGTTCTGGGTAAATTAGGACTGGGCGCTGGTGATGGGGACAGGAGTGAGTTACACCCTTCACCCCTGTCCTTGCCCTCCACCCTCTCCTCCTCTGTGTCCCTGCTTTTATCATCTTCCTCCATGTCCTCGTCCTTTCCTTCACCTGTTCTGTCTCCTGCATTTTCTATTTCTCATCTCCTCCCTTTTCTTTGTTTTCCTCCTCTACCTCGTCACAATTCTTGCATTGTTGCGTCAAATGTCACGTGGCCTCCTCTCCAGCCATCATTGTCACTCGCATTTTTCCCTTTACCCATTTAAGGATATAATGTACAGTGCAATCTGACTGGGAAATGTATATTCTTTGTATTAAAAATGCTATTAGTTGAATTTCTGCCATAAAAGTTGAACTTAAAATGGTGTCAGTGGGAAAGATCTTTACTCACCTTTACTTTATCTCTGAAGAAATAAAAGCATACAGGCACCCACATGGATCATACACAAATGCCTGTGTTATCCAGTGAGGAAAATCTGACATTTGTTATAGGCTTCCTTAATAGATTGCCGATTTCTGACATGTTCTTTTCTGATCTGTGAAAATATCTGAAAAACTTTTCACGTTTTCTCCACAAAAAAAAGTTCAGTTATGTAGTTACATTTGTCTTTAATTACATACTGCTCCTTCTCCCTTATTCCAGAATCGATTCATATGCAAATATTGTTTAATCCATGTGGCCTACTTCACTGAAAACTTTATACATTCTCAGTATATCAAGTTTCCCCACCATACTCTTATACGTTCCATATTGGACCACAATTGGCTCCAAACTAGTTATGATGTTCTGCTTGAACGTTCACGCCCAAAACTCAGATTTAAAGTGAGCACAGAGAAACTTTCCTCCTCCAGCAGATGTGAAACATCCTTCTAGTATCCAACTCTGCACATACACACACATACATCACTCAGCATGGTGAAACTCAAACGTCCCAGTCCAGGAACAAGAATTAAACACATACTTTACAACAGTGGTTCATGCAGGTGCATTTTCACTATTGTATATGTTTTCCTCTGCTTTTTGATTGATATGCTATATATAAGGTAACAGGAAACAGCCTCAGACTCCACCCTGATGAAGGCAAGACAGCCAAAAACATCTGGCGAATAAAGCTGCAGAAGAGTTGTGAGACAGGTTTTAATTTTGATGGACAATGTCTGAATAAAACTGTGTGGTGGTCCCTCTGTAACTAAAAGTAGCCTGATTGATCCCATGTGTGTTAAGCCACAGCTGATGTAGTGTATTTCAATAGCAGATCAATTTCTGCCTCTTTATTAGTGCATTAGTAGCATGGCTTTTCTTTGGCCCCGGAGGGAGAGACAGTTCTGAACAAAATGAGACTCATGACTTTCTCAGTCTGAAGTGAGGTTAACATTTCCTCTTGTTATGCTTTGGGAAACAGGTAGACAAACAACACAAGTGTGACTGTCATGAGATTGCTACATCAACTTTGCATGATAGAAAGGCCACGCTCCTGATTTTATTTTTAAAAAGACAGAACAGTGAAACAGCTGCAGGACAAAACATATAAATAATTAATAGTCAGAGCATGACCAATTTGTGGATCTTTCATTGTTTTTTCAACAAAAAAAAAACATTATAGATTATTTTAATGTAGTAGATCATCAATTCATCACATTCACTTATACACATAAATGCACATGCACTTACACCAAATTACTGGCTGTAGTATACTACCCTATAATACCATAGACTCAACACACAACAAAAACTGAACATTTTGTTTTGAGGCCGTACTTTAGTGTTGTTAACCATGTGCATTGACATACTTCTGGGATGTATTGGAAATAATTTATGGAAAGTTTCACATTCTCAAATTGCTTCAATGTATAGTACGTGTTGAGCCACATATTGTTTACATTAAGGAACATTATTTTACTCGGTCCATGTGCTGGTTTAAAACTATGAAACTTCTTAATCTTATTTAACTGAGCTACGTCTTGTTCCTCCTCCTCTCCTCTAGTTGTTACTCTTAAACTGCTGAATTGGTAACATTGTCAAAAAAGCTGCTAGCAAATGTGGTAGCGAAACTGGACCCCCCTCCTCCATAAATAGATGTTTGTTTCTGCTCTCGGTGTTTGTTTGTGTTGCCTCTTTCTGGATCGGGCCTGCAGGGACCATTTTTCAGAAAAGACAGCAAGGCTTTGGGGAATACTTAGACTTCCTCTTTTCTCCCCTCCCCTCCAGTTCTCCCCTCTCGTCTTGTTAAGACATCTCTCTTCTCTTCTCTTCTCTTCTCTTCTCTTCTCTTCTTTCATCAGTTTTACCTAATCATATACTTTTTGTCCCTTTTACATCCTATCCCCTGATTTTCCAGGACAAAATGTACTGTATATTATATATTTTTGTTCAGCCTGACAACCCACATTTCATTTTTAATATTCAAGTTGTTAATTTTTACATGTCACAGACACAACATGCAGTTTAAACAGATGTGATGTCAGTTTCTGTTTGTTCTCGTCTCCCAATTTTCTCCCTCTTCCTACCAAAATGATTTGTGATTCTGTCCATCTGTCTGTTTTTCTTTTTGCAAGGCCAAAACATATGATGCTTCTACAGCTGCTGCTGCTGCTTTACAGTAAAGCTGTTTGCGTTTCCTGCAGTAGGACTCTGGCTGAATGTCTGCAGAACGCTGGTGTCCTGGAGTGGCACATCAGTTTGGTCAGTTCGCCCAGCGCTCCTTCCTCTCCTCTTTCTCCCTCCCTTCCTCTTTCTCTCGCTTCCTCGTTCTCATACTACCCGGCACTTGAAAAAAAGAGAGAAGCCCTGCTTCATGGCTTAGAGAATGAGCTCTGCCTCTCAGCTGCAGACCGAGAGAAGAGAGGAGAGGAGAGAGAAGGGGAGAGAGGGAAAAGGGAGGAATAAAGAGGAGAACAGAAAGGCAGCGACACACTTGCATCTGTTGTGGCAGCGTCCTGCAACCGAGAAGCAAATGAGAGAGTGGGAGAGAGACAGAGAGAGTATGCCAGAGTGAGAGAAGAGAGAGAAAGAGAGGAGATGTCAGACAGCCGTGTCCTTGAGAACTGCACCACAACTCTTTGAAGAGGGCCGGGAGACGGTGTGAGTAACGTGCATCTCAGCGGGACATGTGTGTTTTCTGTGTGGGGTGTGTGTGTGTGTCTGTATATGTGTTCCGTGGTTGTACATGTGCAGTACTGTTTGTGTGTGTGTGTGTGTGTGTGTGTGTGTGTGTGTGTGTGTGTGTGTGTGTGTGTGTGTGTGTGTGTGTATGTGTGTGTGTAACCTGCTGCTTGCACGCTGACCTGCCAAGCTTACAGTGGAGAAGGTTTGGCTGCCGATCTTCTCTGCTATTGTCTGCCTGCCTAAGTGTTGCTGACAGGGGATTATGGCAAATACAAAACGCCGTATGGACCAAAGAAACACAGTGCCAAACTTCATAGACACACGCATGCATGCATGAAGCTCCATGTTGAGAGCTCTGTTGGACTGCACTCATTTGTGTGTGTGTGTGTGTGTGTGTGTCCATGCCAGCATCCATATGTATCTGGGTTTAACTGTTCTTTTTGAGGGGTAATAGTAAATGAAATGTATACTTTCTTTGAAAGTGTCTCTTGTATTTTCTAACACTAGTGCATCGTAGTTCTGAAACCACCTGTAACTATGCAGAAAAAGTTCATGGTGAGTTAACATTAAAATCTGTACTCTGACCTAGGGAATCACTACAACCCAAAAGTACTATTTAAGGAAGGTTAAATACGGTAAGACTTTATAGACAAGCAGCCTGCAAAATTAAGCATTCACTCAGTATCCTGATATTGTCTACCTGCCAAACTCATTTGAATTCAGCTACTGTACCTGAGGTGGGCTTGTGGTTTGAGGGATGTATGTTCAAACCCTGTGAGATCTTGGGATCAGAGCCAAGCAGTGTGACCCATTGAACTATTTGTAACTAATCATAGGCCACAAGCCACACAGCATGCCATGGAGCCCAGTTGGGTTACACTCATCAAAATATAATGAGAGTCAACATGTCACTCATGTTTCCGAAGGCGTTCTCGAGATGAATGTCATTACTGAGGACGTGTGCCATTTTATTGCATTAAGTGTCAAATGGTTGACATCATGCGGTTGGCAGGCAGGTAAAATGCTCTCTCCTATCACATTTAGCAGTGAAGTGCAACCAGTGGAAATGCATCTAATATTCTAGGTAGGCTACCATGACACCCTAATCTAAAAATGCCCTGGTTGCATCATGTCTTATGAAGCGATGGTGGATATCATATGTCCAGTTTCATCTACTGTGTTTGATCATTTGTAGGGAGACAAGTGTGACAGAGATCATACTCTCCAGGATATATTTAGAAATTAAATTATAGCATACTAAGTGCATAGATAGCATACCAAAGGATGCATATCATTTCTCTTTCTTGCAGCTCCATTTATGAAAGGCATATCACAGGACTCATGTTTCCAATCAACATCAGTGTAGTATCGTAAATTACATCGAATATTTTAACTTCTTGTACCTTTAAAGGGAACCCTTGTAGGATTATATATATATATATATACACACACACAGAATATTACTATCAAATGAACTGTGATAACCATCAATGTTAAACTTGACAGCCCTCATGAGCTGCTGTACGCCAGCATAAAAAACATTTTTTCTGTCTGTTGTTATTAGAGCTTCATTTACCAGTTTAGTACTACAGCATGTAGTATATTATGTAATATACTTCACACTGTAAGTAATATAAATACTATCCTGAAGGCATGTATTTGAAACACTACACTGAATGTTTGAGTGGTATACATTTGCTCTCCATACATGTTCCACATTAACAGTGGCACTAGAGCACAGTACTGTACGGTATGTCTCTGTCCATTGCAGTAAGAATATAAAGTAACTATTGTTACATTATATAGTAGTCCGGAAACAACCTGCTGTTATGCACGTGCATCTAAATCTCAATCATATGGCAAAGTATAAGAAAATAATTGACAAGCATGCTTTGGTTTATGAAAGTCTCTCTTACATTAGTCGTCACAGGTAACTGCAATTTAAGCTAGGCTATACTGTAAATAGGTTAGCAGCCTGAAATTCATTCCACAAAGTAATATGTTTTGTGAATGCTTTAAAAACATCTTAGAGGAAATTCATTCATTTTTTAAGTAAAATTGTATGTTGTATCACTGTACAGGGTAAATATATGTTCAGCAGGATTTATATCATAACTAATGCTCTTTGCATCAATGCGCTGAGAGGAGTAACAGGCAGAGCTGATGTTGTCCACAGTATATATATTTAGACTTAAGAAACTGTCCCCAGGGTGAGCATGTAAGTGTGCAGTATGTAGTGAGATTGTGTGAGTGTGTGTGAGCATGGTGTGCAAATGTCTGGCTGTGCATGTGCGCACAGTGTGTTTGTGTGTGGTGCAATGTGTTTTAGGCTGTTCCAGCCAACCAATTGAGGTCAGCCGCTCAATAATTAAAGCGTGTCACTGGTTACTGCACAAGCTGGGTCGGCCAATCAGAGAGACTGATGTCAGATCCCGAGTGAAAGAGAGTCGGAGTGACTGTTCAAAGAAAGAGAGAATAGGAGGATAAGGAGAGACAGAGCCTGGGACTGAGAGGAAGAGAGATGCAAAGTTTAAAGATTGAAAGTATGATGTTTTCCATCATCAGATCTACACTCTGAACTGAAATGCTGCTGGTCAGTCTTGTACTGTGTCCGGCTATGTGTGTCCCATTTTTTTTCACTTGTTGCAGTATAAATCTGACAAGAGTTTCCCAGCTACAATAATTTTTCGTCTAACCTTATTACAGTATCTGAGGACTGAGCACACCTTACAGCAGTTACCTGAGTTGAAGAACATCAGGTAAGATGAGCAGTGCTATCAACTCATAATTATAAACTGCTTTTCTGGTTAAATAACCAAGAAAGAAACAAGTTGCAATACGCTGACAATAGCCTTCTACATCTCGTTGGTAGATTAATTTATAAGCTTTTTTAATTTACAAGTAGTAGGAACAAATCGTGTTTAGATCAAAATATTCTTCATTTATTGATTCCTTTTCATCCATTTTTAATATTTCAGGTCTAACAGTGACTTGAATTTGTACTATTCTTAAATGTGATAGCAATATAATATCTTAGTATATGTTCAAAAAAGGACATTAAGGAAATTTGTAAGCATGCATTTTATGTTATTGTTCTCGTCTAAGTGTGTTAAATATTAGGATGTTATAAATGATAACTGGCTTGTAATTTGTCATTATTTGACAAATAATGCATTTATATTTGCACTGATTTATTTGTCTTTGTGTGCTATGTTAGCTAGCATTTTGAGGTTAAGCATCGGCACAGTGGTTAGCACCTAGGGGACAACTGGGGCCTTTCTTTTGTGGAATGTGTACGATCTCTCTGTGTTTGCATTGGTTTCCTCTTAAATATGTAACACACCTGTCACTGACCTCAGAAGTGGAGGTGGTCTCTGAGCATTGCAACATGCGCACTTCCAACTGCTCCTGAGTATGGGTTCTGTGCAGAACATGAATATCCCCAGAGGGATCATTGATGTGTAACTTCATTATTTTGTATTACTGAGAACCACCTGCTGGACTTCCTAGTCTACCTAACTTGGACATTGCAATGGCACTGAGGGGCACTGTCCTTAACAAGACCTGCTGTGTTAGTAAACATCCACAGTGATGGAGTTCCCTTGAACAAGACATCAGAAAACTGACCAGGTGTATCTAATGCCGATGAAAGGACAGAATCATAAGTTTACTTGCCATTCTTTCGGCTCGCTTCAGGCAGTAAACTCACCAGTCATTTACATGTTGGCTAATAAATCATTGCTAGATGGACCCTGAGCACAGCCAGCTAATCACACCAGTGGCTCAGTTTTATATGATACAGGTTTTATCGGAGCCTCACTCCAAGGCTTCGAGGTGCTGATTCTGCAGCTTTTTGTGGTGTGGATTTGGGAACTGGTCGACAAACTCACAGCCGTTCCCACCAGCAGGAATATCTACTGTCAGTGGGAAGCCAATGACACATTTTATTAATCTCACTCTTAATGTGTACCTGTTTGTTTGGCTGTGTAACTATTTGTGGTTGGGTCCTGGTTGCTGAGTCTTTAAACCGATGCATTTTGAGCCGTGAGTTATACCCCTCAGTTTTGTCTGCTATGGGTCACCCATCTTAGTGTTGTGTAGTCAATGTACAGAATTTGTAAAATTTGCCTGTCTGTCTGAGGTTACTTTAGTTACATTTTTGGTAATCTGATTACTGTATACCATTACCCTCAAGCGTTGGGTATCGTCTGGAGGATGTAATCTGATCATAGACGCGAGCCTGATGTGAGCTTCTATTTATCTGGAAGCCTTTCTGGGTGATGTGAGTTCCTATTAATACTCTATGCAGCGGTTGCTGCCTGCCAGCCTGCTTGTATACACACACATACACACACACACACATACAGATTGGTAACCAGAGACTTGAGGCTTCTGAAATACTATAGACTGCAGTCCACTTCAGGCCCTGATGATGTCATTAGGTACAGCATATCATTAGTGACATCACTGCAAACAGGAAATGAATTTGTGTAAACCATGTACAAAGAGTATCAAGAGGGTAACTACGTTGTCTTTTTTTTTCTTTTTTCTTTTCATTAGACAAGCGCTCTTTTCTACCAGGAGATCCACTGATATTTAAAACACAGTTTTACTCCCAAAAAGGACAGAGGCATTGTTGCGGTTTCAAGCTTTCGGTATACCTGCTCCTGATGATGGAAGTACAACCAAAGTCATGAAACTGCAACAATGCATCTGGCCTTTCTCTGCTCTCTACTATACGTTACATGTCTGACTTTGTCTTTTATTTGTGATTTATTTTCTTCCTTCTTACTCTCAATGTATTTGCTTGGATGATTGTGCTTATTTTGCTATCCGTATGAAACCTTATGAAAAAATTAACATAACTGTAGGTCAATGTACTCGTCCACTGTCCACTTGGATCCCTCTTGCCATCCTTAGCATCCTTAGCTCCTTCCTCCCCTCAACCTTTTGTTTCAAGTTGTTGAGTCTGTCCACTGGTGTCTCTCTGTTCTCTATAAGCCTTCTGTATTTACTGCTAATCCTTTTTATGCTTCTCCCAGCCAGAAGCCCCAGTGAGATCCTGTAGATTTAGCCAGAGGTTGATCTCATGATTAGTATTCAGCTGTCAGAAGACGTCAGTCAACTTTTGGAGGCCTCTCTCAATCCGCACCATCATTTCCCCATTAAATTCTCAATGTATACCTCTGCAATGTAGTGTGTGTGCATGTGTGTGTATGCGTGTGTGTGTGTGTGTGTGTGTGTGTGTGTGTGTGTGTCACATCAGGATGTATGTAGCCGCATGGTCCTGAAGAGAGAGCCCTGTGTGCATTAATGTAGATACATATCCACCCTCCTCCTGATTTCCCAGGAAGTCGCCCTCCATCATCTTAAATGACATGAAAAGAGCTGGAGACAGATATATGCATGAATTAATTGGCTTGAATAGGAGTATTTAGAAGCTTAATCCATGGGGATTAACGCAAGCATCCCTCTCCGGATTTAAGCTTCTGTGCGTTCTCAGCAGAGGATTGTTTCATTTCCCTCCCTCCTCCTCCTCCTCCTCCTCCTCCTCCTCCTCACATGCCACCACCTTTAGTTCTTAGTCAGTGAGCCTCTAAAAAGCTGTCAAGTGTAGGATTAGCTATGTAGAATACCACTAGATAGCTAATTGCCCTAATAACCTTTAAAAAAATATAATGATGATTTTATGTTTTAACTCCTGCTGGCTCGCTCTTGTTTAGTTGTGCCTTTCTGCTTACTACACAAAGACGCCACTGTTGTTACAGGATTAGTGCAACCACTAGATAGATAATAGTCATTATAATCTCTAAGAACAGCGACATATTGCAATGCTTTGTACAGTATTATGCTTGGTTAGCACCCCTGTCTACACCTGAGTGTGTATTTGGTAACGACTAAGCCCTTAACTGGCTGTTAAATCCAGAATGAGATGCACAGTATTAACTGGTAGATAAAGGCGGGGTTATGCTTAAAACAAACAAGTTTTACAACGTGTTGTTCCACCATGTCTGAAGGCAAAAGTGTTTATACCTGTTCCGAACAGCCACACTCAAAAGCCTACTGTCATAAAGAGGTGATTATTCAAATCAGCACACCCTTTCGGACAGGCTCTCGTCAAAGGCATTCATGGTGTTGCACTCCTTTGGATGTCCGAGAAGTTATTGTGCGAAGAATGAAAATAGAGCGCTTGAAACCCTGCTTACTTCTCACCTCCGCACACCTGGCCAATCACTGCTCGAAGTGTACGTGAATGTTAGATTGTCGGTTTAAAAATGTTACAGAAGTTGTCCAATTCCAACATCACAAAGGTGTGATGGAAGGGGGTTTCACACGCTGTTTGGCAGACACTACAGTTTGGCGTTAGGCTCACAAGCGACAGATTAAAATAGCTCAAGGATGGGTGTCTTTCATTAGATGCTATTAAAACTTTGGAAAATACAGATGCAGAATCACAGAGGATATTATACAATTGTTTTCGCAAGCTGAGTACAGTTCATCGAGAGTAATTTGAACTTCGTGTGTAAGATTTGTGCAGTGCTCCTTTAATTGTTTTTGCTTCAGCTGCATTGTGTTTCCTTTTCTCTGTACTTTCCTTCTGCCTCTCCTCCCCCCTCACCCTCCCCTTTTCTCCCCACCTGTCTCTCTCTCTCTCTCTCTCTCTCTCTCTCTCTCTCTCTCTCTCTCTCTCTCTCTCTCTCCCTCACCACCCACTACTACTCCTCTCTCCTTTTCCTCTCATCTTTTTCCATATAATGCTCCTCTAACCTCTTTTTGTATTTCTCCTTCGGCCTCTTCCCTCCTTCATTTATAGGCTTCGCACTGCGAGTCTTTGAGATACTGAGCAGATCAATGCCTATAGATTGGCTCATTGGAAGCCATTAGTTATGGGTTTTTATAAAGCTAGTCATTATTGTGCTTAATCTTGCAGAAAATTAAATTTAGAGTTGTGTACAGTGTTTTGGTTAAAAGTTGTTGATTTTTTTTCCCCCCTCACTCACTTACCAGCTGCTATTTTTCTCGCCTTTTTTGCATTTATTACTGTGTGTGTGTGTGTGTGTGTGTGTGTAAGTGCTTAAGCCACAAAAAAATTAATGACAACCTGCTGAAATTACACATACACATATACACACAGAAGTGCATTAGTGTCACTGTTAATAAACCATCATGCATCCTGGTCATGCCAAAAAACCCTTCAAGAAAACTGCCCATACAACAACATGGCTTGGCCACAGTACTGCACACGTACAGCAGTTTTTTTTCCTCAGTGTTGGCAAATTTCTCTATTGTCAGAGCCTCTGTATTCATCAGCTTTAATAACTTAAAAGTGATGGTGATGTTGTTTTTCCCCCTGCCACCTTTGCTTTTGTTTTTCAAGGAGCATTGAGACTCAGTCCGATCCATCCTTAATTTTCAGAATTGGTCATGAACTCTTGGACACTGCACTCGCTCTTCTCTCCCTGTGCTTTTTTTTTCTCTGCCCTTTCAGACTTACCCCCACCCCATTACCTTTTTGCCTCTACATGTTTACCTCATCTCCCAATTGCGCAGCCCCCAACCCATGACCATAGATGTGAATGCATCAAAGCTACATCTGGGACAAAACACTTTGTTTATTGTGCCTTGTCCTGTCAAATAAACGAATGAAATGGAAATAAATAAGTTTTCTTTCAGCCTCCTTCTTTTCACCTTTTGCTTTGGGTCTCTCCTTGTCGCTCCCAAAACTCCCTTTTCCCTCACTTTTCTCCTCCCCTCTCTCTTCCCTTTTTCCATCTCTTCATCCCATTCTTTTAACCCTCTCCTTCTTGCCTCCCATCACGCTGCCCCTCAGTGTTTCCCTCATTATCCCTGTTCCAATTCTCCCACCCCTCTCTTTTACTCTATTTAACCCCTCCTTCACTTTCTCCCCATTCTTTTTCTTCTATCCTCAACATCCCTCCTGTCTGCCCTCTTGTCACTCTTTCCCCATCCTTAGTCTCCTTGTCTTGCCATCCCGAATCCCTCTTTGCTCCCCCACACCCACATCCTCTCTAACTAAACAATAGATGCCTTGAGCTCTGAAAGATCACTTCCCATCCCACCCCAGCACCATCAACACCACCTACCCTCCTCCTCTCCCACCCCATGATGATATGCAGAGTAGGGCAGCAGCCTCCTTTTGTTTAGCTTAGCGCAAATGAAAATTGCTAATCAATTTTTACCCCCTCTTATTTCATGGCGTGTAGTTCCTGCCCCTCCCCTGCCAGCTGTCATTGTGTGGTTGTGGCGCAGGGCTGAAAGCTTCATTAGCAGGAGGACAGCATGTTTTGCCCCTCAGCACTGTATTCATGGAATTACTAAAGATAGATAGGACATTGCCTGGTGTTACTCATGGAATTAACGCAAATAGATACCAACCCTGCTGTCTCAAGATCATCTTTTTTGTCAAAAGCATGGCACAGAATTTTGATCATGGTTTAATGATTATAATCAATGATTTTTGAGGCATCACATAAACTCAGGAGTGAAGTTTAGTGAAGCTCTTTTTTGCTCCCTATCCATGTTCTTTATAACTTTAGCAACAGCGACCATAACTAAACAGCCCAATATTCAAGAATGCTGGTGGTCCCTGTTCATCCATTTCTATCCTGTGGCTATGATACTGCATCACACTAGCAGATTAGTTCAAGGAACTCACACCTCATATACAGCCCCACGTAACTATGTGCATGTTTTACTTTATGCGTACTGTGTGTTCTTACTTGAGCAGCATCAAAGTCAATTTTGTATTGCCTGATTCTGAAAATATCAGACTTAAAAAATCAACCTGTAATATACAGTGCATCCTAGGTGCTATCTTTTGATTAACCTTGTGTTAAGACTGAGCGTGATATGTCAGCAGCATGTAAGAGACTCACATGAGACCTCCACTTGACTGTCCACACTGGCTTCATTTCAGATTTTTAAAATGTTAAATCAAGCAAATCATGAGCAGCCAAACATCCTTAACTTCTCTTTTTCTTTAACTCTATCATTCCCTCTCTCTCTCTCATTCTCTCCCTTGCTCTCCCTCTGTGTTTCACTCGCCCTCTGTGCTGCCTACTGAATCCTTTTATTCAAAAGTACTGAACTATGGAGCAGCAAAAATGTAAAAATATCGAGAAAATGAAAGCCTTTCTATTCTGCACGAAGAGCAGAGCCTTGCCCAGCAGAAATTGCTAGTGTGTGTGTATCCTTGCTTTACACAAACTATGTAGCCACACTGGGGACACATCCAGTCATGAAATGGGCCTCCACTGAAGTTTATTTTCTTTTAGTTTTCCCCAGGATGGTGATTGGCAACATCTATACAGTTAGACAAAGGTGACCTTGTTTTCCTAGTGGAATATGTAAATCCCTGTAGGACCAAAAGGAGCTAAACTTAATGTGAGGGTCACTCTGTGGCAAGAGGCAAGATGTGCTCATTTTCTTCGTAACAACTTATTGGCTAATCAGCCAATGTTTGCAAAACATGGTCTAAAACACAGTCCAAAACAATATATCACACTCTGAAAGGAACACTGTCTGCCCTGTTTCCAATGGCAGCTTTGGTTCTCACGTGGCTGGTCAGGACTCTCCACTCTATTACTAAACTGTCAACATATTGTGGTAGGAAAAAATATCAGAGGAAAATAATGTTTTATTTATTTGTTTTTATTTATATGTATATTCAACCAGTAAGCGGTGTGTGTGTGTGTGTGTGTGTGTGTGTGTATGTGTGTGTGTGTGTGTGTGTGTGTGTGTGAATGGGTGAATGAGAGGCAAATTGTAAAGCCCATTGGATAAAAGCGCTATATAAATGCAGGAGCTGCTATAAACAGTCCCTTTTATCTTGGCTGAAGTCCTAACACAGTGACACTCATAACATAAAGTCTAACATCATCCAGTCTGTTTGAATTTCCATGTAAATACACTCATTATTAGCACTTAAAGAGAAATCGCACACTCACACATGTTTTTTGAGTTGTAAACTAAATGATATGACTCTACTGTGATCGGGTAATGGAGCCACAAGGTCCCACCCATACACCCGCATGACCCAATAGCGAGCACACCACAGTCAATCACAGCTGTCAATCATGTCTCACCCCCCTTTTTATAGCATCAAATAACTAATTAAAACCAAACCTATCAGGAAAAATGAACAGTTGAACAAATATCAGCGTGATAAGAACGTGAACTTTGATATTTTAGTTTGGCCCATGTCCCATCCACTAACATGGAAGGGGCGGGGTTTATGACCTATACTGCAGCCAGCCACTAGGGGGCGATCGAGATGTTTTGGCTTCACTTTTGAGGAGTTGTCATGTCGTCCATATTTATATATAGTTTATGCCCCTGACCGACACACTATGTAGCCACAAGGCCACACCTCCAACAGTTGTTGCTCCCTCACTTTTTTTAATATGCTGGGAGAGAGGGTTCTTGCAGAATTTGAGGGTGTAGTTACACTTTGATTATTTAAAGGGAGCCATGACAAAAAATGTTGCTTCTTGGCCGGTTGAGACCAAGCGCTTCCAGCAGAGCTGACGTTTGCCTCCTCAGCTTTAGAGTGGGTAAGCTAGGTGCAGCTAATGCAGGCATAAAGTGCACAGGTGAGAGGTCACAGGATGGCCAGTGGTAATGGGATGGAATAAGAAAGAGAGGTGGGGGGGGGTTCTCTCTTGTGCTTCACAGTTGATACTGATCTGATACAGCCCTCCTCTCCTCCCTCTTTCTCCCTGTACTCATCCACCAGACCACCTGCCTTTTGATGAAAACGGAAATGGAAGGAAAAGAGAGTACAGCAAACTGTCTAACCCTTCATACTCAGAGGTGTGTGTGTGTTTGTTTGTTTGTTTGTGTGTGTGTTCTGCCCTACTTTAAGCTGTTTGTCTGTTTGAAAATGATAATCACAGGCTCTTCTCTCTACTGTGAGAAACAGTTACCACCCCTCTGTGGGAGAATATTTTCCACAGCCACCTACGGCCAACCTCAGATCAACTTTAACCAACATGTAACTTCAGAACATTCTCTCGCATGCAACCCCAGATCAAGTAAAAGGAGGGGTTTTGGAATCTGGGTCTTCCTGTTGTAAGTTCGCAACTTAAGTGTCATCATCACCAATTGGGAAGATTGACAAAACTAACAGAGCAAGACTCAAATGCCATTTTGGCATTAAGCTGGCAATCTTATTTTGAGAGGTTTGAAATCAGATTCTTGACCTTTGACCTTACCAGACAACTTGTTTATCCTCCAGCTTACCGTTTTACCGAAGCTGGTTTCCAAAGCAAAGCATTTTTGAAGAGTGTAGTCTTGACACAAGGATCTACAGCAGCCTTGTTTTCTGAATCCTTGTCAGTCTGTTTCTTCTGCTCTCTGCTCTATAGCAACAACAGTGTGTCTGAGGCCATGATGAAGGAAATAACTTTTTTATTGGCTAGGAATCGAACCCCTGTCAACAGGCTTGTCGCACCATCATCAATGCATTTCATTTAGAAGACGTTTCTCATAAAACATTTCTCACCACACATCCTATTGACCTGAGAATTGTGGTAGTGTGATTTCTTTGTCACGGGTCAAAAAGTTTCATACATTTTGAAAAGTAATTTTAAAAAATTAGGAATGTACAGATTTTCAAGCTCTTATTCTTCCTCAGCATTTTAGGTTGAGGTCACTGACTCATCACAGCAAATGTAACTACTTTTATTTGAATACATATACATACATATACACTGTATACATATTTTCATTGGCTATGAGGCACACATTACATCTTTCTTTGTCTATCCTCTTTCCTTTTGATCCATCACTATGATCTTTGCCACAACCTCAATTTTTCTCTAATGACTCTCTCTCTCCCCCCTTTTCCGCCACCATCTTGTTCTTGACCCTAAGTGTGAGTGTCAGGATTTTCCTGTCTCTGCTTGTTGATCATAGTTTTTCCATCTCCTTCTATTAATAGTCCAAGGATCTGTTTGTCACCCCCACTTTACGGTGTCTAGTTTCCTCTTGAGTACTATTAATAACACCAGTGAATATAAATACACATATATACAGATATACACGTATATAAATACATTGAAACCTTCAATCTGGTGATAAGAAGACGTGACTCCCTTAATTCAATCAGACTCCCTTTTAAATGTCTCTTGGTCACGGGGACCAAAGTGGCTGTCTGATGTGTGCTTGTACTGTGTGTGTGTGTGTGTGTGCATGTAGCAGTGTGTACATGGTACACTTGTGGCTTTTCTGCTTCGATGAGTATCATGTACCAGCTATAGTATTTTCATTGAAACCAGATCTTACCTACCAATCACATGCATTAACACATAAGTACCTGTCAAGTACACATCTGACAAAGAACATAAATAGGTAGAATGGGCATTAAGTAATTGAGGTCAACGAGCCTGAATGACAATTTGCCAATTTGCAATGTTCATCAAGTGCCTACTTTAACTCTACAAGTCACACTCACAGGAGACAGTAGGACGATACTAACGAGGATCTGGCCTTTTTCCATTAACTTTTACACTACACAAACAGCTGTTTCCATAAGTGGTAATGGTGTAGGGTCTGTGTAGTTAAATAAATGAATATTCAAACTATTTATTTTTAAGTTAAAATCATTTCATGCGTTTCTTTTTTCTGATCATAGATGTAAAATACTTTTACTGGATGGGAGCAGAGGGCAGTAGCAAGGACCACAGCTTTATGTTAGTGGAGATGAAGGGTTTTTTAATTGTTAATTTTCAACTGTGGACTTTTATATACAATATTATCCTTGCTTAGCTACTGCTGTAACATATGATACTTCTATAATGAAGATGAGTTACACATTTCTGGTATGTATTGTGAAAATAAGAAAGACTCAAACTCAAATAAGGTATTTTATTACTCAGGCTCTTGTGTTTTGTCTAATGTAAAGCTACTACTATATAGGTGGCTTTTAGTTCTTGTATAGCTATCTAAATATCATTAGAAAACCATGAAAATAAAATTGTTACATCAAAAAGATGGCTTTTATGATGATGGATACTTGTAAGGTGTGTTTTACTATATTAATATGCAGAGCACAACAATCCTGTCTGTGAATCAGGGCTTTATTTCAATCAGTGGCAAACAGGACCAATACACAGATTTTGTAAAAAGACAGTTGGTCCCACTTTCACTGTCACCAAGGATTACCCTCTAGTATGTAGAATGTGCATCATGTTGCCTGCCTACTAATCGGTGAAGTAAAATTAAACATGTTGACCTCCCCAAGTTGCCCTCCAACAAACTGTATCCAAGTCATAGACAGGAGTCAGTGAAAGACCAGAGAAGAGTCAAGGAGGCCATTCACATGTAGCAACAAAGACCATCTTTGAACAAAGTCAGGGGTTACAATATCCTCCCCATACGACCACCTGTTGTTACATGATTGACATCCCATTCCTAAGACATGGTTGGAAGCTAAACAGCTTTGTTTATACATCGTGTGCATAAAACCAAATCGACCACAGCTTACCGGTAATGTGAGGGCAGCTGTCGTACACAGTTTTCTCCCCCTCTCTCTGTCTGGCGTGTCTTGTGTCTGTCTAGC
Source organism: Enoplosus armatus (assembly GCF_043641665.1). Lineage (NCBI taxonomy): Eukaryota > Metazoa > Chordata > Actinopteri > Centrarchiformes > Enoplosidae > Enoplosus > Enoplosus armatus. The sequence goes on along the minus strand of NC_092180.1, from coordinate 19,353,682 downwards.
ATGCAGTGGACTTGGACCATTTACCAACTAAATTAACTTGTGTTTTGCTGTTTGCCAATGTGCACTTTTTGGCACCAACAAAGTCCCCTGACAGTGTAGAACACAATAGTTTATAGAGAAAGAGAGAAAGGTAATGAAAACCAAAGAGGTTTAAACGTAGATACAAGGAAAGAATAGAGAAAGTAAATCACTGTTGTTTTTTGTTTACAGACAGGCCATTCAGCTGCATATCACCATTCTCACACTCAGCATCTCTCTCCCAGTGTGTGTGTGTGTGTGTGGGTGTGTGTGTGCAGGGTTGTGAGCATTGGCGAGTGAGAGTGAGTGTGTGAGGGTTATTTGTGTGCGTGTGTATGTTTGTGTGAGAGCGTATTTCAGTGTGTTTTGAGGCTAGTGGAAAAGCAGGAAGAGTTGCTAATCCGCGTGGCTGGCCGAGCAGAAAGGCCATTCATATTTATAGCTGACTGAATCACATTCTGTCATACAGATGTCCAATAGTGAGACCAGGAACAGGAATAACTCCAGAACAAGATAGAAATATGGATCTAAAGGAAAACTCAGACCAGAGCCATATTTATAGCCTGCTGAGTCACCCTTTGATACAGATGACACCATGACTGAAAAGAAGAAAAACCCTACAATTAGACCTAAATGATGATCTGCTGAGTCACTCAGCCATCCAATCCCTCTAGAAATGGGTAGCAACCATAGACTGAGAGTGACGTTTTGGTGGACTTCATTACAGCCAGAATTTACTTAAAGCAAACATTGTACACAGCCAATGGCACTTAGAGAAACTGCAGCTTAAACTAGTTTTCACATTGGCCATGGTGGTTGTTGATATATAAAAACATGAGTTATGGTGGACACATTCAGTCCGATGTTCTCTAAATGAATGAGAAGGCTGTGTTTATTGACACAGTGCCGTTGACAGTCGCTACCCAGCCTCAGAAAGGTAAAGGGATATTTTTAACCTAACCCTGCATCACAGTCATTCAGAGGTACGACAGGAATAACTAGAACTGGACAGCAATAGAGGGTCTAAAAGTGAACTGAGGCTGTGAATGGTTATTTATGGTGTCCTGGGTCACATTCTGTCATACGCGTCTATGCTGAACCGTCAGAAATCCTGGAAAAAAAGAAAGAAATATAAGTTAAAAGGTAAAGAAAACTCGTATACACACCTTTATGACCTTTTTATAGAAGGATTTTAGAGGCAAATCTCACATTTGATTGTTAATTAAGTAAGTGTGTGTGTGTGTGTGTGTGTGTGTTCGTGTGCATGCGCACCCCTCTGCCATAGTATTAGTCAGATGAGGTATTTTTGGAGCACAGACTGTTCTCTCTCAGTGTGACTCCAGTCGGCATGCCATTTCCATGAATCATATCACTGACCGAGATACGCCATTGTTTATGCACATACTCACAAAGAGATATACAAATACACACAAACATAAAAAAAAATACTTACAGACTCACAAATCACTTTACACACATAGATGCACAGACACACAATGTATAGGTAGACATACAGACGTCTGAGGATCCAGACAGATGTTCAGAGAAGGGTTCATTCAGACAGCAGTAGAAGTAGCACCAGCAGTGTTGTACAACAGCGGTGATGTGTGCTAATCATAGACTGTATAAAAGAAGTGGACGTAGCCACTGTGACGTCAACCATTTGTGTGTGGACTACCATTTTGAAGCCTTGAGTTTGGCATTTTGGCCGTCGCCATCTTGGTTTTTTGGAGCCAGAAGTGACCATATTTGGACAAGAGAGTGGAGCTGGGGATCTGAGCACCCGAGGACACTGTACACATGTATGTCCCGTTATACTGGCAACCTGACTGCTCCTGGCTCCTGGCTACGCCATGCGAAGTAGATGCTAAGTATGCAAAGTGAGCTTGTACAGCTTACTCCTCAGAGTGTCTTTTAGTACAACAAGACATTTTTATGCGACCAAAATAAAAGTCAGTCAGAATTAACTTTCATTAACTGACAACACACAGGAGAATGAAGTATGAAAGAGAAGAAATATAAATAATGTTGTAATGATCAAACTAATTAGACAGTGTACTAAAGACAGCATTGTGTGAAAAGTTAGTTTTTCAGCAAAGGACCACAGAATATAGATATGTAAAAGAAGATCCCTTAATACTGTAATAGTATGGAAACAGTAAAAGAGCATCACAAACAGCTACTCATTTGATCTGTCATTATATCTAATTTGGACAAGAAATGTATGCATTGTACACCTTTGTAAGTTTGCATGTGCAGTACACATGTTTAAGTTTGTGTATGTGTGGGCCCACCTATGTATACGTATTCTGCAGGTTTCAATTTGCATATTTTGTGTTTTAGTGTGTGTGAGCTAGATCTATGGTGCAAAGTCCTAGTTTCAAAGCTGTCATTAATTAGCTGGAAGAGACCACCAACTGATGGAAAAAGAAGGTCCAGGGGAATACTTTATACACACCTACACACACACACACACACACACACACACACACACCAGCACTAATACCACTTCCACAAATAGATATCAATCAAGCAACAAAAAGGTCATATTATTGGTTCATAAAATATTTGACTGATGTCATTTACATTATTAAATAGTGTAAATGGGTCAATAAAGAGCCAAGCTGAGCGGTTAAATAGGACTAAATGCAGTAACAATACCCTCGAGGAACGATAAAGACGGAGATTCAATCTCTGTTTTATCTTACCATGTTTGTCAAAGTTAATTCATGTTATTGTTGGTAATGCAGTTACATGCTGGAATAAAAGCCAGTAAGCCGCAGAGACTGGTTAAGACTGGATATTTATCACATCGTATTTGACAAATGCGATTTACATCAATAGATGGCAGTAAGTCAAGCGTTTCAAGAGGATAACTCCTAACAATACTCCGGAGAAAGAGGCATATATTGAATCAGTTTGTATCTATCTGTCAGCTGCGTTGGTGGGGCCTCTAGAGAGAAGGAAATACACATTCACACGTAAGCAGTTGCACTTGCAATACATACAGAAAGCGCACACAAACAGACCAATGTAGACATATACATGCAACATACAGTATACACACACCCTCAGACAAGACCCACACACTGTCTCTGCAGTTATTGTCCAGATCTACAATTATTTCATGTATACAGTGTGTGTGTGTGTGTGTGTGTGTGTGTGTTTTTGTGTGTGTGTGTCCCCACCTCCTCTCTCCCTTGAGTACTCTCACCTCCTCAACCCGTCTCAACCTTTCCACCTTTGCACATTCCCCTCCTGACTGAAACTAGGGCTTCCTCTTCTTTCTTTTCCCCTCTTTCTCCCATTGTCTGCCTGCTCTTGTTCTCTCCACTTCTTTTTGTTAGATATATATATTCTCTTTCTCCGTCTGTATTGAGAACCCCCCCCCCCCCCCCCCGCCCCCCCTCACAGCACCCCCAGTGACCCTGTCCATGACCACTGACCCCAGGGGTAAATGCAAGGTCCCACCTCACCAGGAAATAAAGACATTAGCTTCCTCCCGCTGTCTGACCCCGCTCACCTCCCTCGTCTTCCCTCGCCCCTTCTTCCACATCCCTCTCCCTAAATCCCCTTTGTACCACCTCCTGTTCTGGTTTCTTTTTCCTCCCTTCAGCCACCTCTCTCAACATTGCTTTCTCACTGTCTTCTTCTTTTACTCCCATCATATTCTGCTTTTTTTTTTTTCACTAAATCGTTTTGTTTTTATTTCATTTTCAACAGAAAACACACACCTCATTCAGGAAAAGTAAAGTGTTTAGCTTAAAATCTTTAAAAAGTTGCTGTTAAAATGTAAATTTGGCCACAACTAAAATAAATGATGCACATGAATGGAAGACAGACCAATGTTGTAGAGATGTTTTTGAGATATAATGTTCAGTCTTATTTTATATGCAGCATGAAATGTAAAAATGTGTGGATATACTGTAATGTGTTTTAAAATATGTTGGCTTAGCTCATAATGACCATTAAAAATCTAAGCAGCCTAAAATGAATGTATTATCCACTATAGAGAAAGCATTCATTATATATTGACCCATCTATGCATCAATTTTCAAGTTGCTTATCCTGGAAAGAGTCACAATGGCAGAATGACTTAAGTAAATTGAATAAACTGATAAATAATTAGGTTCTTGTGTCATACCCTGACTATGGGAGTCTCTCACACACTTCCTTTCTCTGCTTCTTGTCAATGACTCTATTGGCATGACTCATGCTTGATACAGTGTTGCTAAATCAGGATAAAAATCCAGTATGCAGCATATACAGGGAGAAACAGGACGTTATATCAACCTTTGGATGAGTATGTTTTTCTCTCTGTTGTTGTCTGAGGATCTTTCTCATTGTAAAACTGGATTGTTGGTTTTCCCCTGAGAGACACCGTGTCTGCTCCATATCCCTCCCTTTTTTCAGCACTCTTTCTGCTCAAATCATATTCAGACTTCTCTGCATTTTTTCTTGTCTTACTGAAGAGCTGAAGAATGGGTTTATCATCATCTTCTTTACTAGCAGATGCTTTGATTGGCTAATGGTCTCGGGTATTATAATTGTTAATGTTATGTCTAGTCAAAATCGTTAATGCAAAGATTTATCTGTCTCCAAAATATTATGACAAGAGAGATTAGAGCCTCAGTTTTTTTTTACTTCTAACTTGAGGAACAACTTGTTCATGTCTCAAAATCTAGACTGAACTGTCCAAGATAATACGGGTAACATATTAAAATTCTTTTTAAAAATGGATCTCTGCTTTGGAAAGAAGGGCAGAATATTCCTCTGAAATACACATTGAAAAGAAATGGCGTTTGCATACAGTTGTGAGGCGGATTGTCTTTTGTGTGTGTGCAGTTGGGGGTACATACTTCCTGTATCTGCATGTGTATCAGCTACTATGGTTCTGTGCTTCTTTGCATGTGTGTCTGCATCATTAGTGCGTTGGTTTTTCATCCACAGAGTGAAAAAGAAAAGTGTTCCCATGAGATGACTCTTCTTCTCTCCTTCACTCCCCTGAGAGGAAGAAAACATTTGTCTAGTGCAGTTGTTCACAGCACTAACACAAGTCAGGCATGTCACCTGCGTGTAGCGCTTTGCTTTATGCATATTCATAACTTTTTTCCCATCTCAGGATATGGAGCACAAACACAGACTGAAAACAGCATACATACCTCGACTCTTTTTTTTTCACTTCTACTCCACTCTACTCTAAATCCCGTTCACTTCCCTTTAAGATGTTTGTTTGAACTTCACAGAAACAAGGAAGTATTTACTTTTGCTACTGCAGGAAAGAAAGTAAATGCTGGGCGGGTGAGTGAAAAAGGGAAAAATATAGTGAAGCAAAATAGAAGTTGTTATTTTCATTTTTTATTGCTAGAGTGGTTACAGCCTATAGTTTAAACAATGACCAAAGCAGTGTTATAGCTTAATGTAGTGAGAGTCAGAGCATCAGAAAGTGCATAGGCCTACACCTTCTCACTAAAACACATCTCCCACTCGCAAGTGCATAAACTGGGGTAGTTTATTTCTGCCCCCCCTCAGTCATATCTTTTTATGCAGCTAGTAATGCTCTGGCCACTTTGCCCTTGGCCTATTGTCTTTCTAAAGCTCAAAACAGTATCACTGTGCCTTGTGCTTTCTGGCAGCTATAAAATCCAAATTTCTCATTTAAAATTTTTCTTCAGCAAAAGCTGCAGCTTGTGGTGCAGCATATATGTCTTTCTCCTAGGCAGGATAAAGATAAAATGCCCAGAAGACATGTCCGCTGAAATAGATCATAGTCCAACATATCCATGCTCCGGCAATTTCATGAGGATGAGCTGTGTCAAGAGAGCCTGGTAATGGACACGTTCATAGGCTTGTTCAGAGGTGGGCAAAAATACAAACAGTAGGCTAAACCAAAAAGCAGTAAAACATCTAAAATGGCAATGTTTATGCAAACCTTAACTTTTAAATAATTAATTTAAAAGCAAAGTCTTTCAATGACTCAGCATTGACATGTAGACCTTCTATAGACTGTAGCTCAGATGCATAATAAAAAAAAAAAAAGTTTTAGTATACCAACTGGAAATATTACGTACAATGGAGACCTGTTCATAATTTTAAATTATAACCTATCCATATCCAAGGTAAGTAGAAAAATGAAATCAATTCCACTAGTTCAAATAAAAATATTAAACATTGTCTTCGTCAAGTTAGGGTTAGGGTTACAGTTACTGTATTTTGATTGTATTGTTGGTTCCACATTAAAACAGTGTCTTCAAATGAGTGAAACAGCGCCCCTGTGGACTGTGAGGTGAAAGAGGATATTGCGTTGTTAAGTGGCCATCACGTACGGAGGAAAGTCCAGGTGGAGCTGGCATCGTTTGATTAAAACAATAGTGCCGTCATACCTCTGTGGCGTTTACGGTAGGGGGAAGAAACATGTGAAGGGATGCCAGTAAAGCAACGTCGTAGTTAGCAAAGTTAATACGTTTTTCAGTGTAGTGCCAGCTAGCGTTACCTTGGTGTCCAAAACTTCTTAGCTAGCAGCGATGGAAGGCGGATACCAGGAGGTGGTAAGTCAAACGCAACCTTACTTAACTCATCATCTTGCCATAATTTACTTTTTCGGTGTGCGGTTTTTATTTTAAAGCACTTTGCTGAACTTTGTTTACGATTGATTATTATTTGTATTACTCGTGGCAACATGAATGTAGCTGTTTCTGTTTTGTAAAGTGAGTCAGAGCTGCTGAGGTTTGTTGTTGCATGCTGTCCACACAGACACTGAGCACCATGGACAGGGCCTGCCGGGACCTTTACCTCTGTGTGGTTTGTAGTCTGGTAGTTTCTTGTTGGACTTTGTTCATCCTAGCTTTTAAGTTGTGCTGCAACTAGGCAATTGGCTTTAATGAGTCCCTATAAGGAATATGATATGTAGGCTATTTAGTAGGAGTTTTCTCATGGTGTGTAAGTCATGTCATTGATACATGCATTGATATGTTTGATGTGGACAAAATGCCACCTGGCAATGACTGTTGTATGCTTTGTTATGCTCCTCTGCTGATTTGTACAAAGTAACGTAGTTGGTAGGAAGCTGTGTAATACTGTTGCCTAGTTAAGAGGGACTTGTAAGTAATGTATCTATATGATGTAAAACTTTGTGCCTTTTTCAAGGGATCTGTCTCACATTACATCCTCACATTTTTCACACCACACCACTGCCTGTTTATTCAAGCACCCAAATATTATTTACTGTATAACCCCATTTGCCCTTAGTAAGAGTAGGCATGAGTACAGTAAAACTACTGGGGGAAAATCCACTGCCCATAGGATCACATCACAGGCCAATAGGAAGCCTTCGGAAAGCACACACCAACACACATGCGCTCACAGCCTGTATATAAAGTATATATGTATTGTGTGTGTATGAGAGACAGAGAGAGAGATGGGGTATGGTGAGGTCAGGTTCGCGGGAGTGTTTTTTTCTAGCTGTGTGTTTGATTCAGTTTGGTTTACAACAGATGGGCCTACTGTGACCCACAGGCAAATACATGTAGCCCCCTACCCACACACACACAAACACTCACACACACACACACACACACACACACACACACACACATACATAATAACTGCTACATTTTCAGGTGCCAGGCATATGACAATAAAGATCCCAGTCTTAGCGCTCTGGTTAACAGTAAGCAGTTGGATAGGATGGAAGGATACATAATAAAAAGACAGACATGTACCTTCATTGAGTAAAGACAGATAACAGCTAATACAATAATTTGAGGCCAGTAAACTGGCACAAGCAGCTGATACCAATCCAGTGCATTGTTACTCAGGTGATAAATGGACTCTTCTGGTAGCACAGTAGCCTACTTTACTATTGCACTTGTTTGTTCTTAATGTGAGAGGCAAAAAAATATCTCCTCTTTTATATTGATAGAGCAAAGTTGAACTGAGACTCAGTAATGGAGGGCCCAAAAAGCATATTTTACTTGCTTTCGCGAAAAGATACTGAGGCGTTAGAGTGCAGTTTTGCCAGTTTAACACCATTTAAGTAGAGGCCCTGGTCTTTACTCCAGAGACGTGGAAGGAGATCGGAGTGTGTGTCATGTTGAGGCAATTTGTGTGGACTGCAGACACACACCGATAGTCCATGGTCCCACAGGGGAAAACACAGTTCACACAGTCACCATGACGATTAACACCAAGGGTCAACACGGGTCAACTGAGTAGGAGGAGAAAGCTTGTAAGGGGGAACGAAATGAAGATGGGAGTTAAAAGTGAAGAGTGAATTTTAGGAGAGGAAGTGAGCAAAGGGTGGGAAAACAGTAAGATGGATGGAGTAAGAGGGGAAAATGGGACAGGGAGAGAGGACAGGGTCATGGTAAGGAGAGGGAGAAAGAAGAGAGGACATGAAGATGGAATAGAAGAGGGTGAAAAAGAGGAGGGAGGAAGAAGAGAGAGGATAGGGAGGAGGAGAAAGGGAGAAGGAGAAAGGGATATTTGAGTGGAGAGGAAAAGGAGGAAGACAAGGGAAAGAAAGGGGTTAGATAAAAGATAAGAATGAGAAGAGGATAGTGGCGGAAAGAAGTTAGCAAGGAGAAGAATAAGGAGAGAAGAGGAAAGAGGGTGGAAAATGTGTGTTAAGTGGATGAGGGGGAGAAGAGAAGCAACACAAAGTGGAAAAACAACCACAAACTACAGCCAGTATTCGTCACAGTTACAGCTTTGAGAAATACAGGTCTTTCAATGAATCAAAGTTTCATAGACATTAATTTGATAATCAACATCTTCATTTGTTTTATTGTATCTATTATTTCATCCAGCTATGGACCAGTAAGTTTCAGCCATCAGGAATTTAATGACGTACATAATGTATAATGAGGAAGACTGTCTAATTTTTTTTGCTGTAGTTTATATTACTTCTAATAAGTGTCAGGAGCACTCGTATAAACATACAGTTAGGCCCAGAAATATTTGGACAGTGACACAATCTTCATGATTTGGGCTCTGCAAGCCACCACATTGGATTTGAAATGAAACAACTAAGATGCAATTGAAGTGAAGACTTTCAGGTTTAATTCAAGGGGTTGAACAAAAATATCCTATGAAACATTTAGGAATTGTAACCATTTTTATACAAAGTCTCCTCATTTCAGGGGCTCAAAAGTAATTGGACAAATTAACATTACCATAAGTAAAATGTCCATTTTTAATACCGTGTTGAGAATCCTTTGCAGGCAATGACTGCCTGAAGTCTGGAACCCATGGACATCACCAAACGCTGGGTTTCCTCCTTTGTGATGCTTTGCCAGGCCTTTACTGCAGCTGTCTTCAGTTGTTGCTTGTTTGTGGGTCTTTCTGCCTTAAGTTTTGTCTTGAGCAAGTGAAATGCATGCTCGATCGGGTTGAGATCTGGTGATTGACTCGGCCATTGCAGAATATTCCACTTCTTTGCCTTAAAAAACTCCTGGGTTGCTTTCGCAGTATGTTTTGGGTCATTGTCCATCTGTACTGTGAAGCACCGTCCAATCAACTTTGCTGCATTTGGCTGAATCTGAGCAGAAAGCATATCCCTATACACTTCAGAATTCATCCGGCTGCTTCTGTCTTCTGTCACATCATCAATAAACACTAGTGACCCAGTGCCATTGGAAGCCATGCATGCCCATGCCATCACACTGCCTCCACCATGTTTTACAGAAGATGTGGTGTGCTTTGGATCATGATCTGTTCCAATTCTTCTCCATACTTTCTTCTTCCCATCATTCTGGTACAGGTTGATCTTAGTCTCATCTGTCCAAAGAATGCTGTTCCAGAACTGGGCTGGCTTCTTCAGATATTTTTTGGCAAAGTCTAATCTGGCCTTTCTATTTTTGAGGCTGATTAATGGTTTGCACCTTGTGGTGTATTTACTCTCATTAAGTCTTCTCTTTATGGTAGACTTAGATACTGATACACTACTTCCTGGAGAGTGTTCTTCACTTGGGTGGATGTTGTGAAGGGGTTTTTCTTCACCATGGAAAGGATCCTGCGATCATCCACCACCGTTGTCTTCTGTGGACATCCAGGCCTTTTTGAGTTCTCAAGCTCACCAGTGCGCTCTTTTTTTCTCAGAATGTACCAAACTGTTGATTTGGCCACTCCTAACATTTCTGCCATCTCTCTGATGGATTTCTTCTTTTTTTTCAGCCTAAGGATGGTCTGTTTCACTTCCATTGAGAGCTCCTTTGACCTCATGTCGTGGGTTCACAGCAACAGCTTCCAAATGCAAATGCCACACCTGGAATCAACTCCAGACCTTTTAACTGCTTAATTGATGACAGGTTAACGAGGGACGAGCCCATGCAGCCTTCTGAGTCAATTGTCCAATTACTTTTGGTCCCTTGAAAAAGAGGCGGCTACATATTAAAGAGCTGTAATTCCCAAACCCTTCCTCCAATTTGGATGTGAATACTCTCAAATTACAGCTGAGAGTCTGCACTTTAAGCCCATATTGATTATATAACTGTATACTGAATATGTTTTCGCAAACAGCTAAAATAACAAAACTTGTGTCACTGTCCAAATATTTCTGGGCCTAACTGTATAGATGAATGACAAATTAGATGGTAAACCAATAGAAATTGTCTTAATAAGGTTTTTGATGATGGTGGAGGAAAGCTTTGCCTGTGTTCCTTTATATAGAGGTATTGAAGCTGGGAATTAAACGCTGGAAAAAGTCCTCATAGTTGCTTTAAAGCTTTTAAAGGGATCAGTCATAGTCACAACTGTGTCCCATTTCAGTTCTTGGCCCAAATAGTTTAACAAACCATAATTTAGTTTGATTTCTACAACTGTACTTTTCAGTTTTTATTCATAATGTGAACATTCAAGGGACGAAAAAGGATCTTACCTCTCTGTTTTGCAATTTTGCTCTTGCACTCCCACTCGCACACCCACTGCTCTCTTTCTTGCTGTCTTCCTCTCTGAGTGCTTGTCTTCTCTTTTCTTTCATCTGCACTGCCCTGTCTGCCCTCAGCTGCAAACCTCTGCTTATTAGAGAAAGAGAGAGAAACAGAGACTGATGGAGAGTGGAGGCGAAAAGATAGAACGAGGGAGAATGGAAAGAAATAGAAAGCAAATTTTGCTTGTCAGGATTTCTGTGTGTGTGTGTGTGTGTGTGTATGTGTGTGTGTACGAGACTGAGAGGAAGAGAGAGAGATTTTTGCTTATCGGACAGGAAGTGGATCTCTTACAATAGCATTCTGACGTTTCCCCTTCTCTAATGTGGAAAACTGTTAAGATTCCTATTCCAGATACCATGCGCGCACACACACATACACACACACACACACACACACACACACACGTCACAACGGTGCAGATAAGATGCAGCTGCTGTGTTGTAGACAGAATCACTGAGTCAGCCATATGTATTCACAAACTTAAGACAATCGCTAATTCACACTAACACAAAAGCGCACACAGACACACAAACATACACAATTCTACATGAGGCTTACATACCTCACATACAGTTTCATATTTGCTATGCAGCTGACGCTCCAAATACAGTTGTACACACACAAAACACAAGAGAGAGGGAATAAACAGAAAGGTATAGAGATGGTAGAAAGGATGAGACAGAGAAAGAAAGAAGAAAATTCTGTGTCGAAACAGGCAAGACAGTGCTAAAGAAATAGAAAATGAAATGAGATGGCACTAGGTTTGGGCGATATGTTAAAACATGTGTGTGTGCGGCACACACTTCATCTTGGAACTGAATGATCACCAGGACTGTCACTTTTTCAAAAAATAAAGTTAGATTAAATTACTATGTAATGTGTTCAAATTGTAATTGTGTGTAAAATGCGCCCACGTAGCATAATCCTAATCTACATTATTTGAGAAGTGAGATTAGATTTGAGAAGTGAGACAAGCAGCTGTTTCCATTTCAAAATGTTCTTTAAACGATATGCTTGATGGTACTGAACATTGAAACTCTTGACTCACTTGGATAATCTAATGATACAATAGTTGTACGCCACTAGTTTGAATTATTTCAACGTTGTTTCCTATAAATCATGTTTTGTCTGTCATTTTGGCATTGTGGCTGGCTCTAATGACTACAGTACCCATGAGCCTCTGCGAAAAAGCCAGTCAGAGGCAGGAATCAGAGTGGTGGTGAATTCAAAATGCTTCGTTGTTGAATACAGAACAAAAGTTGCTGTATTAATCCAAAGTTGACTCATAACGTAAAAGTAAACTGATTTAAGATGCAGATTGTATCATGAGATGTATGCATCCTGAGGATATGTTGTTTGAGGTCCCTCATCCCCCATAATTTAATTAGAAATCAATAACATGACTTTGACTGCTGACTGATTTTATAGATGCGAAACAGCAGTCTTCAACAGCAGGCTTCAAAATCCCTGCCTCAGCAAATCACGAGCACTCAACTAAGCCGTGGAAGTCTAATAAATTACACAATAAATAGACGAAAAGACAGAATTCATGAATTTGCCTCTCTGAGGCTTCTGTATAATGGTAATCATAATAAAATATATAAAATAAGGATTGACAGGGAGTGTGGCATCCAGATGGTGTAACAGAAAGATAGAGCTATGATGCAAGAGTAAAGTTGTGTCAGAGAAAAGGAGGAAAGGTGAGACAGAAAGGCTGACAGCTTGACAGTCAGACAGAGAGGTAGACAGGGGGAGAATACCCAGCAAAATATTGCTCTGACTCACATTTTCCATCTCAGTAAACCCGGAATGATCCCTCTCTAGTCCAGAGCTGGTAAAATGTTTACGTGGTGTGTTTGTGTGTGTCTCCGTGTCTGAGAGAGAAGCAGATAAAGAGTAAAACAGGTGGAAATGAAGCTGGTTAAAGGGGTGTTTTGTGTGGGTGCCTATCCAACAGTGGACCTGGGCGTCATTACACATTCACCATCAGTGGACTGGAGAACATTTTGGAGGTCCACTGTTGGCCATGCTTTAAATCAGGCTTAAATCATGTCTAAGACCCTCTGGTGAATTCATTTTAGCCAAGAGGTAACTGCAGGTGTGTGAGTGTTAAAGTTCATACTCAGCACTGCCTCTGCAGGCTGGAGGGGGGACTTAAGACTCACCAACACATTGTTTTCTCCTCCACAGTGTGAATGGCTTGCAGCCCCAGACAGGCTTTCAGACTACAAGGGAGCTATTTAACAGGTTACATACTGAAGGAACCAGTCTCCTTAAACATGATATTTTATTATCTTTTTGTAAAAAAATACAAAGGCTCAACTTTTGTGGATCTACTTTAAATATTGTCACTGTAATAAAATGAAGGGCTACAGCAGAGGAATATCTTAAAAGGGGGATAATTTAAAATCTAAAACAAACAAAAAAAACAATCAGGATGAAGGCAGTAAGATTATTTCTTTTCATTTAAATTAATCACTTTTAAATTTCCAGTCCCAAAAACCACCCCTGACCTGTTAAAGTTTTGCCGCATGCCATCGTAGTCCTGCCGTGGGTCCAGCCCAGACAGCTGAGGCAGGGAGGCTGCGCCAGCACCCCCCAGTCCAAATTCATTCTTGCCATTAGCTTAACGGTCCTTCAGGGCTGCTACAACAAGCTAACTGTTGCGTTCATGAATGCAAGGAGCTAGCTACTGCTTGATTTAACAAAAGGGAAATGTAAATCTGAAAAAAATGGCTGATTAGGGGGGATGTCCACTGTTGGAGCATCATTTTACGTGTTTTGGCCAATAACAGTTTAGCATGAAAAAAAAGAAGTACATTAAATTCATATAAGAGATCCTGCCCTAAGGAGGACAGCAGGAGCCCGTCCTCCTCTGCCCCCCACCACCACTTCACACAGACTGCTTGTCCCTTCCTTCCCTGCAGGTGTCGCTGTTGAAGCATTTTAATCAGAATTTTAACAATGGATTGTAAATTATTTTGTAAATGATACTGAAATGCGGTAATGTTTGTTTCAACCAATTACTCTTTTTTATATTTTGATCCTCCTCTCAAAAATAGAGGAGGAGCAACCTCCTCCTATGATATTTTTAAAATAAAAGTCCCAAATGGTTATAGGAGCTTAACAGGGGCCTCTTGAGGGTGCCAGATTTTCAAAATAAAACTCCCCAGATGGAAACAAGAGCTTACTGGGGGAGGGGGGCACTGCATTAGGCTGGATTTTCAAAATATAGGCCCCAAAAGGTAACAGTCGCTTACAGCATGCTACATGGGTGATGTCTTTCAAAGTAAAAATCTCAATGCCTTTTTTTCTTGACAAACAAACGCAACTCAACTCCTTCCAGTCCACGGCAGTGCTTATAAGGCTTAGACCTCAGCTTTTGGTTTACCCTTATCCCAACTAAGACGCTTAAATGACACCTCAACGCCTTCTCCGTACTCTTAAGCTCATTGAAGTCTGTACACTTTAACTCTCATTTCAACACCTTTCATTGTTTACAATTTTACCCAGTATATCCCTTTCCTACTGTTACAGCTCTTCATAGCACTTCAGCTGCTCCTTCATACAAAGTTAAGCCAGCAATGCATGTTTGCCACCCAGCTGTTCATCAAGCAATACAGGCATCAGCTTTTCAGCAGCCAGCAAACCCAATTCCTCAGAAATTGCATTCTCTAGTTCTCCTTGGTTTTCCAAACATGAATTTTACTTTAATGTAATTTATAACAGTTGGGTTTTCTTTTATTCTTGTTGATTGTATAGCAAAAAAAACATAAATCAATTTAATAAATGATTACTTTAAAATGATAAATCCTTTTAACATTAAATCAGAGGTCTGAATTGACAAGAATAATTTACCTAGAATAGCCCAGCTTGAATTCAGTGGTGTTCCCCTTTACCCGTGATGAAAGAGAGATCAGATTTTTATATGTACCACAGTGGGGTCGACTATTGTCTGACTGATGAACAAACAGTTGGGCCATCCCCTAATCCCAGTTGGAGTTTACACACACACACACACACACACACACACACACAGTAAAATCCCACTGTGTGTGTGAACAAACAGAGGATGAAAGGCAAGACAGCGAGGGGAAGAGCACATATAAAGAGCTGCTGTTTTATTAATGAACCTGGAAACAGGCTTGGGATTCTCAGGATCTGTTTGTGTGTGTCTGTCTGTGTGTGTGTATGTGTGTGTGTGTGTGTGTGTGTGTGTGTGTATTTGGCTATACACCCACACAACAGCTGAAACCGGGGTGGGTGCCTGGACTGTACTGACACACACACACACACGCACACACACACAGTCTCTAATAAATTCACTCTAATTCATTCTCTCTTTTCTCTGGGGAAGAGCCAGCAGTTTGCCTGATCCAAGGAAGCTTCACGTTACCTTCACTAAATAATTGATGCTCTCTCTCTCTCTGAGTTGCACTCACTTGCTCTCTCTTTCTGCTCTCTGTGTATCTGTCTGTTTCTCTTTTTCTTTCTGTCTGGTTCATTTTTTCTGTCTGTCTTTTTTGTCCATCTCTATTTCTGTGTTTCTTCCGTCTGTCTTTCCTCCTGTCTCTCTCCTGTGTCTCATTGTGTATTGTCTCTACATTTCATGGAAGCACACATTCACACACACCTATGAAAATGTTGGTACATTTTAAGCCCCTATGTATTTTTATGTGTGTTTGTGTGTGAGAAAGAGAGACAGAGGGAGACTGAGAGGTTTTCAGGGTAATACATCTTCTCGCATCCAATTGTCTCCCTCGAGAATTGAAACCACAGAAAAGTGTCTTCATGTAGATGCACAGTGTGCGTGAAAATTATTTTGTGTACAGGCGTGTGTGCCTCTGTGTCTGTGTGTCTGTATTTCCGTCTGTGTGTATGTGCAGGGACCTTCTTCCCCCACTACCGCAGGGATCTGACCCCACTAACCAGGGGTTAAGTGCTCCTTCTCTCTTTCTCCAACATTCATCTTGTCCTTTCTCTCTCTCTTATTCTGACGTGCTATTCCCATTTCTATATTGCCTACCATTGCATTTCTCTCTCTCATTTTCTGTGTCTCTGCTGAGGGTTGTCCACTGGAATCCAGATGCTTTCCACTGTGAATATGGAAGACATAATGATTTTAATTCAGATTTATGGGATCATGGCTGTGTATTTGTCTCTAAAACATCATTATTTTTTAAGAATTGAAGAAAAGAAGAAATTGAAGAAAAGAGGGAGAGAAGAACTGTTTCCTTTTGCAAGTGTCTGTTACAAAGCATACTGTCTCCAAGATTCAACACATGAACATATACTTTTATCATTGCCTCAAGCTCCTTCCCTTTGCATTACATGGGTCCCTAGTTGCTAAGTAAGAGGTCAAAGCGGTGGCATGTACTGTATGTGGTCAGTCCTTGTATGTTTGTGTCTGACCAACCCGCTCTGTGGGATTCAAGCATCATGTATTTGCAGGTTATTTTTTATATTTTAAGTTGTCAGGATTTAATCAAAGGTCTTGCAAGCATAGTTTAATGTCTACTGATGGTACTGAGGAAGTTTTAACACTTCTAATTAGAAATTAAACATTTTCTACAACATTTGTTAAATTTAGATGCCATTTTCATGTGTATGCTTTTCTGTCTTTATCGTATTTTTAGCCCAAGAGTCCTAGTAATGACAATAAATAGGTGCTAAAGGGACTATAAGTCTGAAGTGGTCTTCCAATTAATACATTTTTGTGTCTTTAAAATGCAGCATGCAAACAATTATATAACAAACTGGCATAGCATGTAAAGAAATAAATAGCATTATTAAGATAGCATGACATTGTTCTTGCACCACAACATATTTCTGTGAAAATAGAAGTATGTTGTGGTGCAATAACTGTATTGTCAGAAAGAAACAAATTACCTGCTTCTGTCTCCTCAACTCCTCCTCAACAAATTGACTGGATTTTACTGTATATGATATTTTGTAGAATCAAATATGTGCTGTTGCAAGCACTAAAGTGAAATCCAAAGCAGCACTCTGTACTGTACCACCATTTCTGTGTGTGTGTGTGTGTGTGTGTGTGTGTGTGTGTGTGTGTGTGTGTGTGTGTGTGTCTGAGCATGTTTTTGTGCTGGTTGGTTCTTCGCTGAGAGACTGAGAGAGTCAAGAGTCCCTAATCCTTGCCATCAGAGACTTCTCAACACACACATACACGCACGAACACACACGCATTCACACACATTCTTATCAGCTTGCCCAGTGAACCATTATGATGTGAGTTTGTATGTGTGAGTGTGTGTGTGTGTGTGCTGATGAGGGGATACCAGTCCTCCCATGACAGAGGTAATCCTGTTCAGTGGCAGGTCTGGATATCCCAACTGGTGTGTGTGTGTTTGTGTGTGTCTCTGTGTGTATCCCATAGCAGCGGGTCATAGAGCCCAAATCTACTGTCTGCTTGTCTTCCTGCCACTCTGTCTGTTAGTCTGTCTGTAAGCCAGTTTGCCTGCTCAACTGTCTGTGTCCCATTGTGCTCACTTCTGTCCATCAGTACCACTAAGTCAACTGAAACATAAACTTGAATCCTGAAGCTGGAATAAGCAATATTTTTACTATCACATTAATTAAATGTCTTCTGGTCATGTGAAAGGACTCCTATTGTGCAGATCCTACTGAGAATGAACATACAAGGGAATCAGTTTAGCAACCATATTACTTTTTCACTGTAGATTGTGGTCTTCCAAAGCAACATTGAACATTAGTTTATTTTAACCATGAAGGCGATCTCTCCCGAACCTTAACCAAGTGATTTCAGTTGCCTTAATGCAGCCATACCAGTGTTTCCCACAGGATTGTGCGAGAGGGCATGCTCCCCTGGAGGAAATGTTATTTGTTATTATTTGTTATTTGCAATTATTTGTTAAATGAGTCAATCTGGTGCACTTTGAGAGCAAAGGTTTGGAGGCAAAGGAGGCTAGATTGAGGAAGAACCTTGTGCTCTTCTAAACAATTTGCACACATGAACCTATTTTACATCCATAAAAACCATATATCCTGTAATTCGGCAGCTGGTTGGTGAATGAACCATTCTGATCTAACCGAGAGTGTATGTCTGTAATGAAATGTGAATGATTGTGTTGCCATGTTTTTAGATGTTTATGTATGTGCTACACGTGTCTATGTTTGGAGGCAAATTGTAATTTTGTGTGTGTGTGCACGTAGGCATGTAGTCGATTGAACATGTTTTCATGTTTTATAAGCAAGTGTGCTTACTTACATATTGACATGGTTTGGGATGGTACTGTGTGTATGTTTAGCCGTGCTTTCTCTTGTGTTTTGGGAGCATTACAGTGTCTGTTTTCAGGACACCAGCGGGGGGTTAATGGAACGGCTTTGTTGGTTTAAAGGAATTACCAGCCTCCTTCGCCAAAATCAACTCATAATCTGCTTTACTGGCACCACTAGGCTCACTGCCACACCACTGACAGTACCTACCAACACACACACACACACACACACACACCAGTGGTGATCAGCCAAACACCACTACAAGATGCTAAGTCTCTTGTGAAAACTGACTGAATGAAAAGAGAGAGTGAGAAAAAGACAGAGAGAAGATAAATACCAGTAAAACAATAAGAAAGGGAGAGAGGTATGAGGTGAAGAGACAGAGAGAGAGAGAGAGAGAGAGAGAGAGAGAGAGAGGAGGGCAACAATGGAGGAGTGGGGGTGAGACGCAGGGAGAGAGGGAGTGATGAGATGCTGCAGGGTTATCAGTGATTAACAGTTCCACCCTATAGAACATTGGGTTGGACTTCAAAGAAAGAGCTGCTTTTTGTTTCCAGGCCTTGAGTGTAACCCTGTTAGGAATGTAGTGTTTATATTCACACACACACACGCTCCAAGTGTAACAGTGAGAGACAGAGGGAAGCACGCAAGGGAAGATGGGAGAGATTGAAACAAGGAGGAGGGTGAGGATGAGAGTCAAGAGAAACTGACAGAGGGCAAGATATGGAGGAATGAGGAGAGGAAGATTGAAAGCAGAACAGTGGAAATGAAAGAGAGCAAAACCTTCAAAAGGAACTCATTTTATTGATTGTATCGCAGTGTTTTTGTATTGTATAGCAGTTTTAGTAATGTTAGTGTGTATGTTAGAAGACCAATACAAGTGTTCTGCATCAACCTACTGTGTTTTGCGGTGCTTAGCTTGTCATTCATTTAGCTAGTGTTTTGTTCTTCAGTTGAAGAATGACCCAGCAAACAACTTGGCTTTATGTTAGGATAAACACCAAGCTGTTGTATTTGAAACTACACTTATGCCCCATGTACAACATGAGTCATCGGATTAACAGAGACAGGAAGTCATTCATTCCAGTGGATGGTGAATGAAGGACGGTAGCCGACTAGTGCCACCTTGCAGCTGTTTGATCTGATGAAACTTGACTACAAATGGAAGTACTAAGTGGACAATGGGAGCCTTGTCGTAAAAATAATTTATTTGTAAACAATTAGTGAACAAAAACTTCTTTTCCACAGTCAAATGTTTTCTTATCGTTTATGGCTCCTGATCACATAAATACTTGACATTCACGATTGTTGAACCTTTTCACAAATCATGAGAACCAAACTTTTCAATCCAAACTTTTCAATCCAAACGTCGCATTTTAGTCACAATAACTGTTTTAGGCTTTCCTCTATGCTGTTTGTTGTTCCGCGATGACGGCAAGACATTTTATTCATGGTTCTGACTAATTTGAAAGGCTGGGATGATATGCTTATCTCCCCATTCGATACCATCATGATACGTGGGTGACGATTCGATATGTATTGCGATTCTTAAGTATTATGATTCTACAAGTATTGTGATTCGATATTACTATTTATTGCGATTTTTTTTGTTTGCTTTTTTAAACAATAAACCATGGGAAAAAGTTGAGTCATACACTTCTAGAGACAGTATATCATATTGATTGATTACAGTTATATATTTGATATATTGTAGCAGCAGTAAGCTGCTACAGGTCGTTTGGCTAACTCCACGTTTAGCTCTGGATGGTGTTGAGCAAGATGGGCACTCATGTTGGTCATATTACCACAATACAATACCTGTCTACGACAGAATTTGCATACAGGTTTAGTCAGTATCTGGTTCTGCAGTTCCTGGATTTAAAAAGTGATGGTGCAGGTCGTATCCCCGCGGATCTTGGGCCTGTTTTTCATGAAACAGATATGACAAAATACATTTTGCCATCTGCTGGATAAAAGTGGTAACTTCTTTCCACCTAGTCCAATACACATAGACAAAAATGAAGCAATTCAATTTGAATTACATCGATTCAGGAATCAAAAAGTCGATAAACAAAAATCTTTAAAAAAATAATCATGATACTTAAGTGAACCAAAAGTTTTTCCCACCCCTACTAACTGACGCATTTTATACTTTGTAACATACCGTAATATGCTCATAAAATCAAAGGAGGGAAAAAACACTTTTTATCCAGTTACTCAATCAATAGAATAAAATCTAGATCATCAGCGGAGCCTTGACAAAGAAAGACATGGACTTTATTTATCTTGTTTAGAATACAGTCTTCACCAGTTGCAACAAGTGGATGGATTTTGCTTGTCGTCAAAAGGCCCGCACAAATAAACATAACCATAAAAGTGAACACATTACCATTCATGCACACACATTGTCTCCTCTTACACACATACACACACAGCAGTAAAATGCTCCGTCAAAGTACAAAAGTGGAGCGAGAGAGGGAGATAGAGAGAGAGAGAAAGGGAGAGGTCTGAGATCTGAGAGGAGAGGAGACGAGAACAATGGCTTTAAGTCTTGACAAACACTTAGCCGAGGCCTTCAGACTAACACTTTGGAGCAGACATGTCTGCCTGCATACCAATAGCAAACAGTGTCACTCCCCATCTAACTCAGAGGCTTTTGATGTTCTATTCACAGAGATAGAGAGAAGGGAGGTGAAGGAGGGGATGTAGGTAGAGTGAGTGCAGTGAAGGGGATAGGGGAGAATATGAAGAAATGAAAAAAAGAAAGGAAAAAAAGGAGAGAAGGAAGGAATGAAGTTGGCTGAATGAGAATAAGTAAGACCTTTTAATTTCTTCAACAAACTGTAGCATTGCTGTCTGACCTTTTTCATTTTCTCTCCTTTTCCCTCTGCTTTTCTCCCTCTCTGTCTCACCCTCTCTCTTTTCCCAACAATATCTAGATCACAGCAGTAAGAATAAGTGACACAGAAGAAGAAGAAGAAGAAGAAGAAGGACACATAATGGATCCCTGTCCATAACGTCATGGTACATAATTTGCAGGTGTGTGTGTGTGTATGTTGGAGCCGTCATTGGTGCAGATGCAGTGCATGTTCAACCACTGGATGAAACAATTCTGTATATACTCTGATATAATCTGTTTTAAGTCACTTTTCAGTTGATTTTTTGTGTTGCTGCATTACTTTTCTTTGACACAGTGGTAACACTGTCCTATGATAACCTTTTATCCCTTTACATTTCCTACCAGCTATGGCAAACACCAGCTTGCTTTATGATTTTTAAAGGGCTAATATACACTCAGTTACACCTAGCTAAAACGAATGCAGTCTAATATAGCCGTCCTGGAATAATTCTTCCTTGCACACAGTTATAATGTTTAGTTTTTGTTGAAACTGTTTTAGAGAGGTGTTGATTCAACTGTGTGGTCATTTTGAAGGCTGTAGTTTGTGGTGTGAATTGTATTTTTATTATTTAACCTGCACTCATTGATATAAATGGGATGGGCAACCCAAACTACATCTAGGTGTACCTAATAAACTGGCAACTGAGTGTATTTTAAATGGAGTTTGATGTGTTCACATAACAGCAGTGACATACAAACAATCAACAGACATGTACACATACATGTATACCATTACCAACCACATCTCTTATCTGCCAAAGTGCACAGGCACTGCCAGGCACAAACAGACACACATACACGCACACACAACCTCCTCTGCAAGTTGATAAGTGTGTTAGGAGGTAGGGAGAAATTATTAATTATCAGGCTAATGGGCACCAGGCTGAGTTCTGCTTCATTAAGCTCTAACTGTTTGTGTGTTTTTGTTTGTGTGTCAGAGGGCGGGGGGGGGGGGGGGGGGGGGGGGGGGTCTCTGAGTAATACACAAAGATGGGTGCACATAAATTCGCATACACCCATACAGGGGGGTTTGTTTGCCTACCCAACACATATTCACTCATGCACACATACGAGCATGAAAATAGACATTTTATTAGAACTTGGCACCATTTTCTTTTCATAGTCAGATTCTTGCACTTGCATTGCTTACATTTGCTAATGCTGAACATAATTTCTATAGAAAAATAGCCTTTTCAATATGGAGAGAAGGAACCTCAATCTTTTAAATTTTGGGAAGGCTTTTCTCAGTCGCGCTCAGTGTCATCAACCACCAATTTAACCTGCAGTACATCAGTGAAGTGTACCACTTGTCTATGTACAGTAAAGTACATGTGTTTTGTGCAGTTGTAGTAGTACTGTGTTTGTGCCCTGTGTTGAATGGTGATGCAGTTTGCTTCCACTCTATCCCTTGCAGGGTTGTGCTGGCTACAGTATGATAAGTAAAACCAGCGTTGACGTTAATCTGTCTCACTCCCACTAGGAAAGACAGATAAGGGGGAGAGAGAGGCAGAGGGAGGGTGAGAGAGTGGAGGGAGTCAAAGAGTAAAAGTTTCATTGTTGTAATTATTTGGATTCAGATTGAGCACTAACATAATTTGAATTTACAAAATGAGAAAAACAAATGCATACTTTTGTTTTTTACGAATTTAAAGAGTATTGTTTGGTATTTTGGCTTTAAAGGACAGTTCAGTAAAGGAGAAGAGAAAAGGAGGGGGGGGGGCAAGCATCAAAGGTCTCCGGTGGGATTCAAATCAGGGAAACTGAAATTACATGGTATACTTCTGAGACCTTTGGGCCACCAGTGCCTGTTTTGTATATATTTGAAAGTATTTCATGCAGCATGTAAGTATATGAGCTTAGAACAATGCACAATGTAATGAGCAGTGACAGTTTCCGTTGAAAATAAGAGCAAAAGAAGTCTGAAATAGAGCAAACTCAGTCAACTCTCCAAGTTAACAATCTACTGTCAATCCACATCTGACTGCCAAAATAAAGGAAACAAATGTTGCTACACCTACCATAGGAGGAGGACAGGATTTGAGTCAATTTCCCTCTCCTGCCGCCATAGTTTTGCTGAATTTTTTTCTGAATCTTATCAGATTGGAATTGAGTTTGAATATAAAGGCCTGAGTCGAACTTCCTGTAGCGACAGTGTACATGACAGCATATGGCTATTTGTGATTTTTTGTGTGTGTGTGTGGACATGTGTGTTTCCCTATAAATAGCGCTGATGGTAACATAAGCAGGGGCCCGGGCTCAGTGGTTTTTCCCATTGATTAGCTGGCTGGCTAATGCACAATCATCCCCACCACTCGTGCACACACACAAACTACTGCACTGCACTAATGAGAGTTAAGACCCCCTAGGAACAACCAACCGCCACTTTACCCCTGAGAGAGACAAGGGGTGTGAGGGAGAGAGAGTGAAAAATACGTAAAAAGGAGAGGTGGACTAAGTCAGAAAAAGAGAGCATGTAGAGAAAAATAAGGAGATAGACACGAGGAAGGGTGAGAGCATGATAATATAAGTAATAGCAAATACTAATAGAGATAAATGCAGTCCTGCCTACATTTTTGTGTGAATGTGTGTGTGTATGTGGTTAAGATACCCCTGAGGGGTGTCCTCTTGCTGTCGATGTGTGTACCCCTGTGTCTGGGTGTATGTGTGTGCTAGAATTACCCAGAATGCTTTAGCGATTGACTGGCTGGCTAATGGCGGTCTCTGTTTTCCTCTGATGGTCATTGACTAGGCTTTCTCATCAATACCTGTTTTTACAGCTATTCTAGAGCTGTATGTGTGTGTGTGTGTGTGTGTGTGTGTGTGTGTGTGTGTGTGTGTGTGTGTGTGTGTGTGTGGTTGTGGTTGTGCTTCTTCACCCTTTACTACAAAAGAACTTCTTTCATCATTTCTTTCACACATCTCTTGATGTATCATGTTAATTTTAAGATGTCATCTTACACAGACAAGTTGTTAAGTTTACATTCGGACTGCAATGTGATTTTACTGTGATATTTACTATGATAAGCTGTTTTGAGAGGCGTTGTTGGGATTTGATTATAACATAATTGCAGATACTAGATTTGAGTAACAGGGTGTCTTGGTTAGCAGAGGGGGGTAAGCGCTGCTGATGAATTACTGCAAAGCGAATCGATGAATCAATCATCTTATGAGCTGATCAGCCAGATTCAGTTAGAAGGCATTGTTGAAAATTGTGCAAGAAGTCATTTTATTAATACTTAGCCTGTGACCTCTCATCTCCTCTTCCCATGCCTTCTCTTCATTCATTCCTCTACACTTCTTCATCAGCTTACTCCTCTCTCTTCATCATCTTGGCTCTGTTTGGTTTCATGCCTCTCCTCTCCCTTCCTCTCTTAGCTCCCCTACCTGTCTCTTTTCCTCTCATTTCTCTTCTGTTCTTCCTCTGTTGTTCTCCTGCCGTTCTCCCCTCAGTTTGGAAAGGATTTGGTCTCACAGACACTCAGCAAGACTATCACCACTCCACCCAGGAGACCACTCATCTCTCCCTCCAACCCCTCCAACCCCCACAAACCACCCCCACCTTCCCCCCTCCATCCATCCATCTATCCATCCATCGATTGCCACTATTCCTGGACTCCTGTTATCCCACTCCTGGTCCAGCTCGGGTTTCCCTTCCCTTCCCACCACTCAGCTGTGTGTGTGTGTGTGTGTGTGTGTGTGTGTGTGTGTGTGTGTGTGTGTGTGTGTGTGTGTGTGTGTGTGTGTGTGTGTGTGCTAACCTCGGTATTTCTCCCTGTGTTTTTGAGTGTCACATTTGATTAATTATCAAATCTGCTCCTGCATGATAATCACAATAAGACAGACATTCATTTTCTTTCACTATTAATGTGAGAACAAGACAAAAATGTACTAAAATCAATATGTGATCACTTTTTATCTACTCAAAATACATGATTGCAGCACTTGAAACACACACACACACAAAAGTGTACTTTCCACTAAATGTGACTCAATTCCATGCTCATTAGTAGCAACAGTGCTCTTGCTGCCTAGTCACCTCTAAATGGCCTAAGTGGCCCAAGTATTGATAATCTATAAGAAATGGTCAATTCTATGAGAAAAGCTGACTTAATCAATGGCCTGATTACTAAGAGGGAAGCTCTTTGCTCATTCATTCATTCACTAACTTAATCATTCATATCATTAATATAGAATCTTTTTAAAGGATGCTTTTTGAAAGTATTTTTATGCCTTTTATTAGAGAGACAGAGAGGGGGGAGAGGGATGGGGGGCACAACATACAACATACGTACAGGGTCAGCGGTCAGCGTCTTAACCCCATGCCACCACTGCTAAACAGACACACATGCACGCACGCACGCACGCACGCACACACACACACACACACACAAGAGGCATATGGTATATAGTCTATTTGCAGAGAGACACATCTATTCTGCCTCTTTCACTCTCTCTCTTCTTCATATTGGGGCTATAAATGAGGAGTTGCTTCCAGTTGTCAGGCGTCATGTTGATAAATTCTGAATAGAGATGCATAAATCAGTAAGCACACTACACGATGACAGTCTGTTTAACTGGCTCAAGATCTCTCCTCTCCTCTCCTCTTCCTCTCTGCAGCCACAGGAGTGAACAGACAGCTGTGCGGCAGAGGAGAGGTGGATCGTGCCTCTGTGTGTGTGGACACTAACTGTCATTGCAAGGTTTGATGTCGCTGGGTCTAATTGTCTTTCATGTGAACACAAGAGAGAGGTGTTTGGCAAGCACAGGGTAAAGAGAGAGAGCGAGAGAGAGAGAGGACACAGAGGAAGAAGAGGATTGAGAGGGTACAGTATAGTGAGGGTGAGGGGAAAAGAGGAAGCTTTGAAAGAGAAAACATGGGTAAAAGAATGAGTTGTCAGGTGGGGCAAGGTAATGTCCCTCTCCTTCATTATTCTTTTTAAAAATAGCAAAAGACATGCTGTGAGGGACATTTAGTTTTTTTCCGGATTCACCTCATTCCTCTCTCCTGCATGTCAGCCCTCCATGTGTAGATTTGAGTAGTGTTTAGGGCTCTTTATTATTATTACAGTGGAGTAACTCTTTGCAATGCCACTCTGACCTTAAGTCTCACCCTAACCTGTGCCTGTCTCTTGATAACACACCTGAAATAACACACATTTCTCTTAAAAGAAGCGAGGAGCAGCCACAATGTCCTCGCTTTGGAGGATTTACCTCCTTAATAGAAAGATGAGGGAAATAGTCTGTCCTAGACACAGCAGTTCTAGCTCTAAGCTGTGTGTCTTCCTCCCTGTATGTTCCTTTGCTGCCCGCCTGGCTCTTAAACGCGTGTCGCAACTTACCTCGGTAAGGGGAATTTGTTTAAAAAGCCTGGTAATTGATGTGGGGCTGAGAACTAAGAGAGAGACTGCCGCAGGTGATTAATGCACACAGAATGTGTGCAGCATTTTTAACTGGGCCTCTTAAATGACCATAGAGAAAGAGAGACAAAAAGAGCTTCCCCTGTTGCTCTCATTTTACCTGTGTGTGTGTGTGTGTGTGTGTATTGTGTGCAAACTACCTCACTGTAGCTTTTAAAGTAGGTGACAGCTTTATAAAACACTTATAATTTAGCTATAATAAACATGCAAGCTTGCAAAGACACACAAACATTAGGATATTTGCTGTTTTTTGTTTTTTTATGAAAATGTGAGAAATAATAAAAAAGGTTTTGAATTGTTCGTGCTAGAAGAAGATGTCCGGTGTATCTTATGTGGAATTCAACCCTGAGATGCAGTGTAACTATCTATCGTATATCAGAAAGAGGTCTGAAGATAGTTGTGATTTATCTTAAGCCCTTTGCATCACTAATACAAAATCAAATATTATTCAGGGAATAGTTCAAGAAAGCATGGGTGGTTCAGAAGGAAATGTGATGTGATTAATGTCATGAGTTATATTTTAGCCCACAATGTGGTGTATATAGGACAAAAAGTACATTAATTCACAAAATGTAAAAACTAACAAAAAGGGCATTAATGTTCTGAATATTCTGTCATTGGACCAAGTCCTCTGCGCCTGTATTAGTGTCCATGTCTTTGCTCGAGCAGTAGATTGAATGCACTTCCACATACCTCTATGGAAATGAAGTGACACACACACACATACACACGGTGGGACAATCAGGTCATTCCAAGGTAAAAGGACTTAGATATAGTGAAATATTCATATTTTAGCGGTACAGTGTGTGTGTGTGTGTGTGTGTGTGTGTGTGTGTGTGTGTGTGTGTGTGTGTGTGTGTGTGTCAAGCTCATGACTGCTACAAGCAGTTCTCTTTAATTGAGGTCCTGACGCCTCAAGCAAAATGCTTAGGAGAAAGATAAAACCTGCACAGTGGTGGGTAAACACACACACACACACACACACTAACACAATGCTGACCTTAAAAACTAAATAAATAAAAGTTGGTTATCTGGCAGCCAGTACTGATACAGTATGATGCACGTTGCTCGCTGACCAATGCCAGTGAATGAATACATTAATGTGTTAGTTATTAATTGCATTTTGCATGTCTTACCAGGGTGAGGACAATGTAACCCGCTGGTTTCAGGGTCTGTATGTTGTAAAACCTACTATTTTTCCCCTGGCGTCCTCCAGAAAACATTTCTATTAGAATAAAAACACATTGTCACATTTAAAAGGACAACATTAAGCACTTATACTCAGGCGAAACCCAGCTAATGACGAAGCAGTGCTTGTTTTACTGAATTTGGCATGGCAGTATTTTGCACCTACTTGACATTTCCGTTGAATTTCTTCTGTAATTGGACAGCTCACTTCATTGCATTATGAAACGTGACTCACTTGGCTCTAATCATCTACAGGCCACCGTAGCTCACAGGTCAGGAGGGGTGGAGGGTTTGGGCCCTGCCAGTGTAGTTGCATTTGGCTGTCTACGAATCTCAACAGAGGTCATAGATTGCTTAAAAGACTCTGAATGTATTATCAGTGCTTATCCTACCTGTTTGTGTGTGTGTGTGTGTGTGTGTGTGTGTGTGTGTGTGCACTTGACATACAGTAGATAAGCCCACCTCACTAAAAGCACAAGCCTGGTGGCATTTTCTCTATATCAGAATTATAGATATTAAATGTTTGACTAAAGATATTATAACACACATTTGTACCTCATACACATGCCCCTGTGCCAATGCTCTCTCTAACATACACAACTCTTTGTGTGTGCATGAGATCTGTGGATAATGGCTGCTAAAAGCCTTTAAAAAAACATCTATTCTTCTCTTCAGAGATCTAAATATTGGCCTTCACTAAATGGTTTATTGAAGATAATGTGTCTCCCTATTTAACACTTTGACTGGTTGCACTGATAGCAAGTGCATGAGGCAGGGCTAAAGGTCTGGTGTGTCAGTGTGTATGCTTGTTTGCCTGTTACAATATGTATGTATGTCTGTGGTCATATGTGCATTTTTGAATATGTGTGTGTATGTTTGTATGTGTTTCTCTTTTTTTATGTGTCCTGGATATGTGTGCCTGTTTGTTTGTGTGTGTGTGTGTGTGTTTTTTGTGTGTGTGTGTGTGTGTGTGTGTGTGTGTGTAATGATTAGTTTGTGCTATTATAAGCAAAAAGTAGATAGGCTTTAGATAGTGTATCTGTAATTTACAGTGTTTGTGGTTTCCTGTGTTCTCTGCCCTTTAGCAGCTCTGATAACGGGTTTTCACTACAGCCAGGTGTCTGAACCTTATCAAGATCTCTCTCTCTCTCTGCCTCTCTCAAAAGCTAATGGATTACACAAGTACATCTGCGAAGGCACACATTAACATGTATACTCCCTGCATGCAGATTGAAGCTAAATACTGTAATTTATTCTTAGCACTTTGCAGAAGCAGCACCTTAACATGTGCTATATAAAAAATGTGTATTAAATTAGCCATACTGACCTCCCATATCCTGCACACCTCCTTAGACCTGAAGAGATCATGCAAGGCCAAACGGTGTTGCTGCTTCTCTTGAGTCTTAAATACTTCACCCCCTTCTTTCCCTTTTTGCTTTGTTTGTTAATGTCTTCCTTTCCACTCTTCCTCCATTACAATCTCTCCACGTGACCCTTGCACTTTATTCTCCACTCTGTCACCTAAAGTACATAATTTCTCCCTCTGCTCCCTCTTTCCTTTCTTGTTATTCCCCAACTTGTCCCAGCTTTTGTGTTACAGATTCGTTACCACATGTATTCAGAAGTGTTGCAATAATTTGTGAGGCCAATTAAGAAGTATTGTCGTGTTCTGGTCTCAGCAACAAAACGAGAGCACCAAGGATGGAGAGAGAGAGAGGTGTTCCCCTCCCTCCCTTTCCACCCACCTTCTAATCCCTTAAAAGCACTTACGAGATTGGCGCTGCCCGCCTGCCTCTGCCTGCTCGGCTACCCGTTGGTTGCCACAGCAGCTGATTGGAGGAATCGAGGCTCCTAATTGGATCATGAGGGTGTGATGCAGGCAACTGTAGCCACATTATGGGAAGCTGACTTTGTGCAGTGTAACCCTGCCAGGATGACCCCTTCCCTGTGTATGCAGGTGTGTGTGTGTGTGTGTGTGTGTGTGTGTGTGTGTGTGTGTGTGTGTGTGTGTGTGTGTGTGTGTGTGTGTGTATGTATGTGCAGACTGACCTCAATGTGACTAAGAGCCTCTGCTCATCAAGGCGGCTGGCTGAGGCTGCAGGAGAGGATAGATTGATGAAGAGAGGAAAAGGAGGAGAAAATTGAGTAAAAATAAAAGGAGAAAAGAGAGGGAAAGCGGAAAAGAGGAGATTGAGATATTAGCACAGTATTAAGGGCACTGCGCTTCAATTTTCCTTTTTTTTACAAATTTTTCCTTCCTTTGTGACAGTAGGGGGTAAGGTAGGATTGATGACATGATGCAGTGAATTAATCCCCCTGAACTTTGTGCCTGTGCTCTGTGTGTGTGTGTGTGTGTGTGTGTGCGCGCGTGTTGGTGTCTTTCACTTTGGTGCAAAGTGACTGTGTTGTCCGTAACGGTGTAAATTGATAGCGTCACTGCTCTTTGCCGCATTACGGGGATCGTGGAGCTGTACATTCAGTTTCCTAACTGCACTCTATATCACACCATCATGCACACCTGATCCCACAGACCTGAATGATACACCAGCAAGGACTATTTCTAAGCATTTGTACCTGAAACCTTGTTGGTGTTACACACACACACAAACTCTTCTTCTGTATACTGTATATGAAGTGCATTCATTCCATTTTAAATCACTGTTGAAGAATGTTTGCTTTATTGAATATTTTTAGCAGGTAGCTTTGTATCAAGTTTAATACTGAGGTTTGATGTCTGTTTCTTTGCCAACCATACTGAAAAGTGACATGCCACTTAAATCCTTGGAGCGCTTTAATTCTTACAATTCTCTGTAAACATTTTACAGCTTGGCCAAAAACTTTTGTCCCATTCACACTTTTTTACAAAAACCAAATCTTTAACATTTTCTGCATGGTAAAGGAAGTGTTATCAGTTAAAAAAACAACAATTTAAAGTCCCATTAAGTGTATTTTGAAACATTTTTTATATGAAGTTAAATTACCCACATCTACCTATTATTTTATCCGCAATAAAAGGAATCACATCTTGTTATCATGTTATTGTGTCCTGATTCAGCCTTCTTTGACAACCCATCCTCTTTTTGATTTGCTTTTGCTGCAAAGTGCTGCAAAGGCATACAGTATCCAGCCTGCTGGCAATTAGTTCTAAGCAACTTCAGATGACACAAATAGAGAGTAGGTTTTGTGTAGTCGTGCTTGTTCTCTAATGTGAAGGTTAATGGCAATTAGTAAAACAAAACTCTGGGACAGATTTCCCAACGGTTGACAAAATCCTGTTGCAGGAATAGTTGGGCTGGTGTGTTGCAACACTGCATGTCTTTCCTCTGTCAGTGTGGTAGCTTTGACTCAAATACCCAGCTCATTGTAGCGCAACAGGGAATGTCCCAGTGAATATCTGTGTGTGTGTGTGTGTGTGAGAGAGAGAGTGTGTGTGTGGGCATGTATAGATGTGGGTGTTCAAGTGAGTGTGTATTTGTGAGTGTGTCTGACCATGTTGTGAGTATTTGCATATGTGTACAATCATTTGTGTACGTGTTGGTTTCTGTGAGTTAGTATGTGTGTGTGTGTGTGTGTGTGTGTGTGTGTGTGTGTGTGTGTGTGTGTTTGTAAGACTGCGTGTGTGTGTGGTGTGTCAGTGAAGTGCGGCGGTACAGCAGGGGCGTCTGATCCCTCCACCTTTTAAGAACATCAGAGGGTGTGAAAAGCACTGATTGCCCTAACCGCTCTCATTGGGACTCAAACTCCCGGCTTAGTTGTGCTTGAGCGAGTTTGGAGAGACAAGAAAGGGGGAGAGAGAGAGAGAGAGAGAGAGAGAGTGTGTGTGTGTGTGTGTGTGTGTGTGTGTGTGTGTGTGTGTGTGTGTGTGTGTGTGTGTGTGTGTGTGTGTGTGTGTGTGTATGAGGGTGTGAGGGAGAGAGTTAAAGGGGAACAGGGGATAGATGGGGGGGCTGGAGAGAGAGGGCGGGAGTGAATTAGTTTGGAGGAGTGATGGAGAAGGAGAGAGGAAATCAGGGTTAGCAAGGGAAAGCGTGAGTAAACAAGCAGATTTGGAGTCGGAGGGACATGGTAAGAGAACGAGGGATTGGAGGAGAGGGAGACGGCTGAAAGAAGACAGGGAAGAGGAAAGAAACAAGGGAAGTAGTGAGGGAGCATTCAAGTTAGGGAAGTCATGAGCAGGAAAGTTTTGGAGAGATAGAAGACAGACAGCTGGTTATCTTCTTTAAATGTTTTTGTGTTCAAACTGCTTATTAAGATCACTAACCTTTAAATTAACCTAATGGATCCATTAGGTGCTGATTTAAACAGAAAGCAAAACCCTTCCGACAATGTTCTGTCTCCATGATGGAAAAAAGTGTAGGGATTAAGTAAGCAGAGTGTCAGGCAAGACAGCTGTGAGATAATTCTGCCTGTTTCGTTTTACCTCACAGTCAAATGTGTAGAGGGGAGACCCTTTCAAATGTCAGTTTGATGACTAAGGTCAAGTCTCGGGTTGGAAAGCCGGGTAAAGTGTCTTTGGGGAAGGCAGTAATTCCCTGCAGGCTCCGGGATTGTTACTTTGTGCTTGAACCTGCGCTGTGTTACAGAGTGTGAATATATGAGTTAAGAGCCATACTTTGTGACCTACAACCCTTAATGAAACAATGAGATTATTCTTGAAGAATGTTTTTAATGTAAAATCTAGAAACAAAAGGAAAAATTCACTGTAATGAAGAAGTGAGTATTCAGTGTAAAGAGACTGGTTCCCAGTTTGTTTTTGTGCTGTGTTTTGAGAAGGACTTGACAATCACACATTTAAAAATGAGAGAAGAAACATATATTAATAAAATGTTGCACATTTTTATTTCTTGTAAGGTCTTGTTGGATAACAGTGACCCTGTATGTCAGAGATCCTAGTTGTACTGTAGATATTTTAGTAGATATGTTGATAAAAGTGACCTTTTTCTAATCATATCTCTTGCAGGTTATGTACATGTTTCAGTTCTCTCTCTCTCTGTTCTCACTCGCATTAAAGAAAGCTCTGAAGTTAAGATTTCCTTTTCGTGTGCAGATTACACACTAGTGTATAAAAGAGTGTGTGTGTGTGTGTGTGTGTTAGTGTGCTCAATGTCATCTAGGGGTTAAACGCAGTGTAAACTGTGTAGAGCAGGGTGAAGCACAAGACCTGCTGACTGATAGCCACTGACATTCAACACATTAAACCCTACACACTATCTACACGTGGTAAAAGTGCTGTTTATTCTCCTCAGCCAGCTGCATAAAGATACAAGCAGCAAGCCTTTACCATAACTGAAATTTATATTTCAGTGACCTTCACAAGAAAAGCATACAGTGGAGGGAACGTGAGAAATAAAAATCATACAACAATTCAGAGGGAAAAACGTAAATTTCCATTTACACATCAGCAGGTTTTCACTAATTATTGTAATGAGGATTCATGAAGAGACATTTGGTAACCAATAATATGGCATTTGTGGGTCTTATTTATGATTATCTTAAGAATAAAAATTTGAGAGCAATAAAGGAAAGTGTTTCTGCAGATCTCTGAAAAACATGCAGCTGTACAACAGTTAATAGAAGGATGGATGAAACAGAAAGAAGGACGTAAGGATGAACAACTGACAAATTAGATGTTACTTGTGTCAAACCCATAAAACCCATAATACCTTTAAGGATGGCAGATTTAAAAACACAAAGGGCAAATAGAAACGAGTTGAAAACAGAAAAGAAAGGAACAATGGAGAGAAGAGACTGAGGAGTCTCTCTCTCTCACACACACACACACACACACATTAAGACAAAAACATGTACTTGCACAAAGCTCATACACACTAAAACACACACAGCATGGCCCAGTAGATTTATATGGGGCAATGGGGTCTTGGGGTCAGATATCCGGGGGTAACCAGAGGCCTGACCTCCTGGTTTGTTTGGGAGTTCTGGGGCACATATACACACACACACACACACACACACACACACAATTTAACACACATGCTGTATGCGCTGGATGGAAACCTTTAACTGTAACTGGAGTTGTTTTAATTACTGAAACCTGCATGAAATAAATGTCAGTGGTAGATGATGTAAACCTTTCATAAGTAAATGTTAAAAAAAATCAAAAAGACAACAATATTTGGGGTTAGATGGTCCCATGAAAGACACAAGTACACGCACGCACACACACACACACACACACACATATCAGGGTGGGGGTCAGGTGTGGGGTTAGGCTGTGAGGGTCTCTAATAGGTTCCCCTGACACATGAGGTGTCAACACTGGAGACAGAGATGTCATCACACACACACACATCGGCGCACACAACACACACATACTCATGCACTCACCCACTTAAAAACACACACAGCCACACATATCGTGTCCCTGTGTCCAGATATAAATTCATGCAGTATATAGACACAAAAACAAAGTGGCAACATTAAACAAAAACTGAAATGCATTACATTAAACAGAAGCCCACAATTACACACAGGAAGTGTGTGCTCAGTCACCACAGTACACACATGTATAAACACACGTCTTATTAGAATAACCTGTTTTAGTTCAAGTGTTTTCATTCTTCAGTTTCTCATATTTTACACTGTCGCCCTGCTTGTTTCATCCTCTACATAATAACAGGACAACTCATCTCTTAGAAACTGCAGTGTGTGTGTTTTAGCGTCTGTGTTTGTGTATCTTCAGCTTCTCTTTGGCCGTGAATGTGTGTGTTGTTATATTTAGGTGTGTGTATCTCAGTATTTTTAAAATAAGTATGTTTTCAGTATGTGTAAGAGAGTGCATGTGAGAGCATTTGAATGGATATGTCCAATGTTCATGTGTTTCTGCGCATGTCTGTGTGTGTGTGTGTGTGTGTGTGTGTCTGTGTGCACATGTGCGTGTGTCGTTATGGATTGCCAGGTTGTGGACTTGACAGGATCATAATTACGAGCAGTGATGAAATCTACCAAGTGTTTTCTCCCTGCATGGCTGCCTGTGTGTGTGTGTGTGTAATATTTGTCATCTGTGGCAGCACGCTCCCTGTTAGCACACAGTAGCCATGATCACACCTCCATCTTCCACTAATAGGACCACGACAGACGGATGGAGAGCAAAGGAAGATGGATAGATAGACGGGTGGATGAAAGAATATATAAACTCAGCAGGTACACGCAGAAAAAAATGAAGAAATATTTCCATCTTTCTGATATAAAATTTCCCCATAGGATTTCCCCACAGAGAAACTCTTTCTCTTTAGTTGGTGTTCCTCTGATAATGTATTGCAGTGAGTGAGTGAGATGTCGTAAGTGTGTGTCAGACACGCACCCGTTCACCACATAAAGGCTTTTTCCCTCCCTTCATTGGTTTGTGATCCAACCCAACCTGCCACTGTAGTCAAATCAGAGAGAGAGAGGGGGAGAGAAGAAGAAGAAGAGGAGGATGGAGAGAAAGGGAGGAGGGTCTGGAGGGGTTAGGAGGGAAGTGGAGGGGG
Organism: Enoplosus armatus; assembly: GCF_043641665.1. Taxonomy (NCBI): domain Eukaryota; kingdom Metazoa; phylum Chordata; class Actinopteri; order Centrarchiformes; family Enoplosidae; genus Enoplosus; species Enoplosus armatus. The sequence goes on along the minus strand of NC_092180.1, from coordinate 19,318,491 downwards.
GGAGAAGATGGAGGAAAGATGAGAGGAGTCAACAGAGAGGGGGTGAGTGAGAGAAAGAGAGAGAGAGACGGGAGGCGCTCAATTTGCCATCACGGGTGCAACGGGGCAGAAAGTATCCAAGAAAGAGGATGAGTGTGTGCGTGTGTGTGTGAGACAGAGACGGTGAGTGAATGTTTATGCATTTGTGTGTGTGTGTGTGTGTGTGTGTTTGTGTGTGTGTGTGTGTGTGTGTGTGTGTGCGGGTGTGCGTGTGTGTCTAACAAGGGAGAAAAGACAACTCATTTGAATGTCAGATACGGGGAAGCGTGGCGTGCAGGGAGGGAGGGATGAGGCGAGGAGGGATGAGAAGAATGAATATGGATTACTGGGATGAAGATTCTATTATTTTCTGCCCGTTTCTCTGATCTCTTTGTCGCAATGCTATAGGCCTCTGTGTGTGTGTGTGTGTGTGTGTGTGTGTGTGTGTGTGTGTGTGTGTGTGTGTGTGTGTGTGTGTGTGTGTGTGTGTGTGTGTGTGTGTGTGTGTTAAAGTATGATAGAGAAAGTACAAGTCTGCGACAGAGAGAGAACGTATTTGCTTATTTGATGTCTGTATGTGTTTGTTTGTAACAGTGCTTGTGTGTTTGACAACATGTGCACAGCCAAGATTCATTTGACAAGAATGACGATGAGAGCATCTGTTTGAGTGTATATATATATATTGTGTGTGTGTGTCTGTGCTTGCTTGAGAGAGTGTTTAAGTTTGGATGAATAATAGACCGGAAACCATGAAGTGAAGTGCTTTTTCTAGCTTGGTGAAAGAACAACAGTATTTTCCACTTTTGCCTTTTAACATACACACACATTATATATGTACTGTACCCACACTCACACATGCGCACACACAAACTCTCTCTGTATACACACACTGACACGCACATGGCAGCACTTAACTCAGCCAGCTATTGATTTTCTAATTATAAAGTGATGTGATGTCAAAATGTAGCATTAGAAAAAGTCCATAAAACAGCAAAACCTAAACGTTGACTTATTTTGTTATTTGTAATGAACATACAGTGTATACAGTGGTATAGCATAGAATCAATGCGTCAATGGGCACAAGAACAACTCAACCCATACTACTCAGATCAAAAGGTGGTATAAAGGTAGTATAGGTGTATAAGGTATCCCTCTGACTTCATCTTTACATAAAAAAAAATCATGCAATATGGCCAACAGTTCTTGAACAGAAAGAAAGAAAGAAAGTCTATACACATCTAAATTTGTATTGATCTTCATCTTTTGGTCACTCTTTCCCTCTCTTCCTTTTTATGTTCCATCATAACATGTTTTTCTTAACCTCCCTCTTCACCATCTTTCCTCTGATGCATATTGCTCCTCCTCCCCCACTCTCCACACATTATCAATCTCTTTCTCTTTCTCTCTCTCTCCCTCCCTCTCTCTCTCTCTCTCTCTCTCTCTCTCTCTCTCTCTCTCTCTCTCTCTCTCTCTCTCTCTCTACGGTTGAGTGGTGAGCAGACAGAGGGAGAGAGAGAGAGAGATGTGAGTCTCGGCCAATTTGTCCTGACACATAGAGATGCTCAGGTGGGAGAGAGGTGTCAAACAACTAACAAAGAGAGAGAGAGCGAGAGATGGGTTTGTAGGAAGGGGGAGAGAGAGGATATAAGAAAGAGGGAAGGCAAGAACAGAAAGGTAGAGATTGGTAGAGGTAGAGAGATGTAGAGGAAAGTGTACGTATAGTGCTACACTGTAAGGAAGTTGTGTCTGTTAAAATTATGGTCCTGATCCAAATGTGACGACCAATTCGAAGGGACAGTCAGACTAGGTTCAACGTAGACACAAGGATAATTAGACCCAATACAAAACGCAGTCAACATGGACAGACCCAAGAAAGACACAGAGAAAAGGTCAAAAGGAGTTGCAGGTCATGCCATTTTTCCTGCACGTCACTGTTCATGCACTTCGTTTGCCTCATAAACACATTTTTCTTTTGCAATTTTTATTAAGCACCACATGATCACAGCTGATAGCGAGCCACTTAAAGCAACTCAGGTATTTCAGATATTGACACATACTCAAGTCAAGTCAAATATATTTTATTTATATCGTCCAAAATCAAAGAAGTTTTGCCTCAAATGGCTTTATCCCTATGACACTGCAACTGCAGTACAAATGCATTAAATAATAAAATTCAACATAATAAAGAGAGGGTGAAAAGTGAATGAAGAGGGGTGAGAGAATGAGTGAAAGTGGAGAGAAAGAGAGTGATTTTCTATCAGAGAGGAGAGAGAGAGAGAGGCAGCGATGGTTCCTGGGGCGTCCCCCTGTGATAGTGGCATGTTCCCCTTGTGTCGCAACAAGAGAGAGAGTGGGATCGACAGAGAGAGAGATGTCTAATCTTAGAGGGTAAGGGAGCGTGGACTCCCCAGGGCTTGTCGTGCTCAGCACCTTGTTAACCAGACATCTCTCTTTCCATCTCTATTTCCATCTCTCTTTCCAGCTTGCCCATTCTCTCTCTCTCTCTCTCTCTCTCTCTCCACCTCTTTCTAGCTCTCTGTCCCTCTTTTTGTTAGACAGGCAGGAAGAATCAGGCATCTTGCCACTATTGTCATTCTCACCTTTCCAACTCCTCCATCTTTTTCTCCACCATAATTCATCTCTATCTATCTATCTAGGTCTAATTCTATTCTATTGTTTCATTCGCTTGACAAACAGTTTGTGTATGTGCGTGTTACGGAAGTGTGCTGTGTGTGTGTGTGTGTGTGTTTTCCTGTTGACAGTGCATTGTCAGGTTAAGGAAACTCCTGTCTCTGGTTAATGGAACATCAGCCAAGGTTAACACAGACTGGCAGCTAAAGTCCGAGCACACAGAGACACACACACACACACACACACACACACACAGACACCGTAGCAGGGTAGCTGCCAGTCTCAAAATCTCTGGAGCAAGTCACAGCAAGTTGCTGTTTATACAGCAACCATAATAACAATAGTTTATTGTTGTCTCCGGATCTTACAGGTAAATACAGGAGTATTACAGAAAGCCCCATGGAATGCATACAGTTTCACACAAAAAGCAGACTGATTTATTTTGCAATCTTATAGTTGCTTATCTGTTAATTAATTTGTTACTACAGACACTAGAGTGGTTTGGATTTGGATTGGATTGTATTTAACATTGCCAAAGTACTCCACAGTTAACAGAATAAACTCTTGGGGGGCTCTGGTGCATGTGGTACGATGTGAAGTGCGTAATCTGGAAGAGGGGCTGTTTTATAGAAGATTTATCACGCTCAAACACTGTGATCTGAGTTTAGAAAAACACATTTAAGAATATATTTAGAATTTACAGAAATCATTTATTAGAACTTGGAGATTTGAACTTGACTCAAAATATGAAGTTTCTGTAATACAACTCCAGTTTCATCTTCTGTTACTTTCCTTTCTTCAAGGTGTTTTCCATCTGTAGTCACTTTTAGCCCGTGTATTAGTTGTTCATGTGCAGCTTTCATAAAAGCTTCACTGCATGTGTGGGGCGGCTGTGCCCCAGCAGGTTGTGCGGGTCATCCATTAATCTTACGGTTTGAGGTTCAATACCTGGCCCCTCCTGCCCACTGTTCTTGAGCAAGACACTGAACCTCAATTGCTTTGGATGCAGCATTTACCATGAGACATGGACTATGAGCTGTGTCAGAATTTTATATTTTAATATAAGGGGCTGGATCCTCAGAAAGAACCAAGGGCCTGTATGAGCGCTTGTCACCTCAGAGAGTCTAGACTCACAGAGACCAAACCCATTTCTGAATCTAGGTACAATGTCCCAACAAATCGGTCTCTCAAAAACATAATTCATTCTAAAAACGTTTGATAAATGACGTCCAATGAGTGGGGCTCATGAACAATTCGTGACGACAGAGTTCCAGGCTAAGGCATCTGTGTGGGACTACAGGATATTATGCTGCTTAGTGCTGAGCTTTGAGGTTTCAGGATGCTGTAAAACAATGTGAGAAGCACTTTCTACTCGTTCAGACACTGCCGTAATGAGAAAATACTCTTAATCCAGCTCACACATACACACACACAGACACGCGCAGAGGCGTATTTCTGCTGCCGAGTGGTTTCTTGGTGAAAGCATATTGCGAGAGAAGCAGTTTAAGGAGTGGCAATTATAGTTTTGGACAACGTCATTGATTTAAACTCCTGATTAGAGGAAAGGTGACAGAGGTGGTACACACAATGGTGAGTGTTGGGGTGGGGTGAGGATGGGGGAATGGCACACACGCATGTATGTACACACACACACAAACACACACAGCCTTACTCTCTCCATCAGTCATGGGAATGCCTTAGAATGGCAAGGGTCCCCCCCATTTCTGCTTTCTTGTTTCTCACTCTCTCTTTCACTCTCTCTCTTTTTCTCGACACACCTGACTGAAATATTGATGTCTCCCAAGCGCTGCTGTTCATGCCTAAGTGGTTGTTTTTGTTTCAAAGAACGGGTGACTGTTTCACACATACACACACACACACACACACACACATACACACACACACACGCACACACACACACACACACAGTACAGACATAGAAAGAGGAGGCACATGCACGCTTGGCTTCCTTGATTGCATTATGCTTATATACAGGTTTTATATGCCTAAATGGTTTTCTTTGAACAGTAGCACCTTCATGAACACAGCAGCACAAATATGATACCTGACCAATCTTAAATAGGCCTGCTCTCATAAGTCTAAATGTATCCATTCATTGTTCATTCAACATTTTATGATAATCATCATTTAAGAAAACAAAGTTCAGGATTCACCTTTACTTTGCAAGAACATGCTGTTTCAAAGGCAAATGTATCATTATTGAATGTTAACACAGGTTTATTTTTTATGGCCAGTTAATTCTCAAATGGAGGCAGAGGGAATTCTCTTATTTTGGAAATCTAGACAGAAAAGTTCTACTTTGGAAAGTCACCTTAAGGATGTTATTCATTGTTTTGTCATTTCAGCACATAAACTCAACTACTCGCAACAAGTCGCCCAACCAACACAGCAAAATAGGTCAGTTGACTTTCCCACATTGAGCAAGAGCATTTTCTGATTTGGCATCCTTATTAGCAGGAGTACATTGTTTGTTGTTTGCCTGTTACAGAAAGTATTGATATGACTTTTTGAGCACCGCTCTCAGGTGCTGGACAGCCCAGCCATCCACCCTGACCTCTTCCTTTTTTGAATGTTTGCAGTGCCATAACAACACCAGGCCACTTCCACCTCTGCTTCTGAGATGACTAGAAAAACAATACGGTTGTTTCCTGTGAGGACAGTGTTATGATTGGTTGGCAGGATTGTTTCCGTAGGGAGCACCTTTCCAAAATATTAACATGCATACTTATATTGTTCCAGAATGTTAACGTGGTGAGATCTATTATTCTTGAATTTTATTTCAGTCCCAGTGGCATTCATCTCTCTGCACAACAGGAAAATGCATGCATGTGTACACACTCACACACTCGCTCAGAAATGCTGTTCTGTTCTGTGCTGCCTCTGTGTTACCGTTTAGCATATCCTATTAATATTAGATGAGAATCATTTGTATCTGAGCGCACCATTGACCTTAGTCTGCGGAGGCATGTAGAGTACATGTGTATGTGTGTGTCTGCACACTCAAGTCCCTGCTCTCGAAGTTGTAATAGTGGATGTAACGGTGAAAGCTGAAAAGTCCCTTTGATTTTTTTCTCTCCAAAATAAAAAAGACACAGCGAACAACCTCAATTCCATAATAATGATCATAATATAAATTTAAATTAAATTTTTTAAAGAAATGCTGTGGACATGCAAGTGCGTTACTGCCATCCAATACATATTTCATTTTATTTAAGAAAAAAAACGAAAGTAGTCCATCAACTAAGACAACATTTTGGTTTGTTTATGTAGGCTAGGCAGCTTCAGAAGAGCAATATGACTGCATCAGAAGTCAACTTGAATGTTCTGTTCATGATAGCTTCAAAGATTTGGTGTTATACGAGGTAGAAACCTGACTCTTACTTTTGCTAAGTAAAACACACATTTAGCTTTGCTGGCTGGGGAACAGATCTCATCATGACCTTCCTTCCTCTGTCATTAGCTATACAGGCCACCATACCTTTGCTGGTATGGGGCCACTTGCACTTGTCTCAGCTGGTTGGGTGAGGGTGGGTTGCAAAAAAAAAAGGGAAAGGATTTTAAGCAATTTGTACAATTTATTGTCCCACACACTAGATAAAACTGTCAGCTAAACACTTGGTAGTAAATGGAATTACCAGGTTACACCAGAATATACACTTTCTGACTGATACCACTTTCATTGAGAGCCTGATGAAGCCTGTGATATCTGCTGCGTTACGAGATTCATTTAGGCTGTAGTGTGTTAACTGCTTTCTGTGTGTGTGTGTGTGTGTGTGTGTGTGTGTGTGTGTGTGTGTGTGTGTGTGTGCGCGTGCGTGCGTGTGTGTTTGTGTGTATTCAGGCAAAGCTGGGGTCTACAAGCTGATGTCAGATTGTAATTGAGTAACTCTAGTTCGAATGCATCTCCATTAGCTCTCCCTATCAGTGTGAGCTCACTCTGAGCCTGCACAAGAGATACACAGCCTCTAATCCACCCAGTGTTGCTAACTGTCAAGGATTGGCAGGGTGACTCACAAAACCATCGTTCAACTGTGAGACTTGTGCTGTTTTTAAACATGTTGCTGTACAATACATGTTTGTGTTTTGATCCACTATGTAATACAGTATTTACGTCATGGCTTATGAAATGATTCATTACAAGCTACTGCTACAAGCTGGTAAACAACAGGAATCATACAAATTGGACAGCAATGAGAGTATTTTGTGCTTTGTTGCCTGTGTTAAAGATAACACTGTTGGTCTTTTGGCTTGTATTTTAGATACACGGTGCTGAACAGAGAGCTCCTGTAAAGTGTACTTTACTGCATCTATTAATTTGCTGCAATAGTATTTGTAGCTGCCATTGACGTGGTGTCCAGTGTCATAGTACTGTAGCTATTACTCAAATGTTGATTGTAAGAAGAAATCTCTCTCACTCTTGCTCTCTCACTCAATTACACATTGCTCTCTCTCTCTCTCTCTCTATGGTTGGTTGAATGGCAGACATTGACATGAGATCTCGGCTACTGTATTAACATGTGAGCAATATCTTGGAGTAGGGAATCTGCTTTCAATTAGTACTTTGGTCAGAGCATCGTGCAATATTCTTGGTATGTATGTTCTGGTGTTTACAGATCTGTGTGATACGGCATGTTAACTGTAGTTTGATGGTACATGTGTACATTTTCTCGAATGCCCAAGACAAATTCCTCCAAATACCGTACATTAGGAGTACCTGAAGTTTGACAGAGGTATTCTCACAGATAAAAGTGGGACTAAAATGTCCTTTTTTGAAAGGTATGATCCAAATGAGAGTGGGTCTCTATTTATAGATACTGTATGTGTTTTGCTGTGTGTGTCTGTGTGTGTGTGTCTGTGTGTGTGTGTGTGTGTGTGTGTGTGTGTGTGTGTGTTTCAGTGTGTCCTCTATGCCCCTGCATTGTTCCCCCCATTGTTTTTCTTCACAAAAAGTCATGGCCTGACAAGGTGCTGCACGCTGTAAAAATTATGCCTTGTTTATACGTATTTATTTCCCCTTGACAGTTTAATTATTTCTGGCCCCATTGGAGGAAACCACATAAAAAACTCCCCATGTTCATACAGATTCTAATTAGGAATGCTGGGAAATTAAAACAGAGTTGTTTCGAAATGCTGTCATTTTTCCAGGGCCTCATCGTGGAATTATGTCTCAATCAGCACAAGCGGAAATAATTACTTGTATACCTTCTAACTGCCAACATTTACCAAATGGCAAAGCAATTTACAGCCATCATGGCCCGAGAAGCAATCATTGGGCCAACTATAAATTCACAGGTCGACGGTTTGGAGAGCAACATTGGAAGGAAGGGTTATTGTGGAGAATTAGAGAGAGAGATAAAAAATAGAGGTCTTTCTCTCTACCTGTGAACTACCTCAGTCTCTGTGCCTTGTTTTCTCTTCCTCTTTCTCTTTTCTTCCACTTTAATCTCTCTCTTTCCTTCCTCTCACCGATCATTCTCACTGTTCAATTTACTGTCTTTCGTCTTCCCACTTTTGTCTGCATCTTTCAGCTTATTTCATAGTGAAAACACAGCACCAAGACACACACACATACACACACTTCTCAAATGGAGGCAGTGCGACGATTAAGTGATTATTTCCATACACACCATTAAACACACTCATTGCAGGCACAGACACAAAGGCCCAGATAAAAACATACATGAGCACAGACACTTAAACACCAGCACACATTGGCTTTAAAGTAATTACTCACACACGTCATTAGACACAGAGACAGATGAAGTGGAGTGTGTTTATGTTCTGTGTGTCTTGCAGTGTGGACTATTGCAGTCCCCTTTACTCTTTGGATGCAATAACATCATCCATCTAGTATAACAAATTAACTCATTTTCACCATCATACAGCACAGACAGTCGTATCGTAGCAAGAGGCAGAACAGCAGAATGATGAATATCAGCCTGAAGTTTGAATGAAGCTGTTCATATTGACGGCAACAGCTCAGAGAGTTCAGAGTGGGACTACACTAATCTACCACATAAATTCTGTTTCACCAAAATTTGGAAAATTGTACCTAGAGATCTGGGCTACCTATACTCTACTAGACCTGCAGAGAAAATGTGGAAAATTAATACTAATTGTGTCTGAATGAGGCTTTACATCCCTTTTTGGGTGGTAACTCATATCTGAAACCTTTCTGTCATATCAAATTCCTCCTCAACGATATCCACATTAGTAGCTCTGTTTCTTCAGCTGTGTGCACAGTTGAGTTTTTATTACTTATTACATCTCACCACTACAGTATTCATTGTCGGCTCTGCCCCCCCCCCCCCCCCTCCCTTCTGATCTACACAGAGACGTACCAAAGGTCGCGATTGTTTTGGCTGTGTTTTGGTTATTAGCCTAACTGTTATTTGGGGATCTACCCGATTGGCGAAGATTTGGAGTTGAGCATTTAGACGCTTTTGTCATCATGTTCTTCTCACGTAAAATTGGTGAGTGAATTTTGATGTTTGTGATTATCGTAGTTTCTAGGAGTGCTTTGAGAGTGTGGCTGTGGTTTGTCTTTGTGCTTTGGTGGTTGGATAACTATGCTGTTGTTGCTATGGACTCCCTCTAAATGGACAGTGAAATTCTTTACATATAGCCAATCAAATGGGTCAATTCTGAGCTGGATTTGCATGATGCAGTAACTGCCACCCTTTTATTAAAGGGCAACGGGGGGAATGTGACCAGTAGCTAGACAGTTGGTTGAGACACTTTGCAACACAACCCCAATTTGTCTCTGTAGCTACAAGCTAGTCTAGCATCGACACATGGCTTCTTTTACACTTGGGTTTGCTGAATAACAACATGTGTTAATGTGTGTGAGTAACCAGACTGATTATTTGATAATGAATATTGGCCAATATTCATTTACATAAACAGAACATTCATATTTGTAGAAAGATTCCTTAAATATGAACGTCAGCCAAGTCTTTATAGTGCTGAAAAAATGGCAATTTTAACATCTAAAGTTCAGTGACAACTGGGCAAACTCCATCTGCTGAGGAATATAGTTTGATATGATTGAAACCTCCAGAACAGCTACTAGACATTAGACATTTTAACTTTTTCTCTGGTCAACAAACTATGTAATGACAACACTGTTTCTAAACACTTAAATGTCTTGTTGCTTATCGGCCAACAGATACTAATATTGAGTTTATGTTTGTTGAAACTTTAATGAAGTATATTTAACTTTGACCTACTGGCAATTAAATTCATATTTGTAACCAACACACACAACTGGTACAAATTAAATATCCACGCTCACCAGTTTGAAACAATTGATGTTGAGGCTAGATTTCACATTTTGTTGTCCTTGAAAATAATTTTTTTTCTGTAGGCTTACCTTTCCCCTCAACCCTTTACTCCCCCCTCTTCTACCTTTTGCTGTTTTATCCCTTTTCCCCCTTCATCTCTTCTGTACGCACATTCCCTCTTACCGTCTTTATTAGTAGTGGAATTATTCACTTGGCTTGCACCTCAGTTTGAATAAATTGAGTGTTGAACTATTGGCGAGAGGGGAGTCTACGGCAGGCATACATTTGTGTCTGAGTATGCATGTGTGTTATGTGTGTTGTGTTAACAAAGAGGCAGCATTGAGAGACGACTAATCCCAGTGGAATAGCCCACTCATGTTCTGTTTGAGAGTGGCGTAATTAAAGGAGCACACCTCTTCGAAGTCACCTATTTCAATACAAAACACTGGTTTATACAGACGCACAGGAAGCGAGACACACACACACACTCATTGCTTTCTTACCCAAGCAAAACTCACTCTGTATATAATTACATCCCAGGTCTAATTTATCCCTGGGAAAATATCAAAACCTGAGGATGAAAAGGAGGGAAAGAGAGCACAGTGAGCTTTATAAGGTCTTTATAAGGTCAAGAGAAATTAAGAAAATAGTGCTGTGGTGATAAAATGATTGTTAGAGACCCAGACACACTTTGTATTTGTCTTTCTGTCTTTCCTTTTGTCTGTCTGTCCCCCTTCATTACATCCTTTCTTTATCAATACAGCAACTTTTCCACCACTGCCCAGTGTAAAAACTTCTCATAGTTTTTCTGTAAAAAATTTTTTTAACCAAACAAATTGAAGATGGGCTCAAAAACAGGTGGATGGATACAAACATTTGAACGTTGTGATGAAAGGGTGTATCTTTCAAAGGAAAGATTTTGTCTCCAGCGTGTTTGTTCATGAGACAGACAGATGTTTGGGTTTAGAATGGAAGCTGGACAGGGAGGACACTCAAGTGTTTCCGTACACGCAGTATTTGGCTGCAGCAGAGCACATGAACATTGACTGAATGGAAATGATGTGCACACACAGATAAACGACCACACATCTTCAGTGTTGACATCTATCATGTCTGCCCTGTCTGTCCACGTTTGATGAGGTTACACCCCAGTCCAGCCCAAAGCCTTTCCCTTTTTCCTGTCCCTGCTTGATGAGGTCACTCCTTTCACTCTTTGATGAGGTGCGGTCCAGCCAACCTTCAATCTGACCACTGACAGGATGGTGACCGCAACTGACCCAGTAGTGTAGCCAGAGGAAAGTTCATCCGATTTCCCTGGGCATTCCCTCTCTTTTATTTATATATATATACAGTATATATATATATATACAGTATATATATATATATATATATATATATGTATGGGAAATAATTGAAATATTGTCAGTATTTACGTTTTATTTCATATATACTCAACTTTTTACTTAAAAATTGATTTTGGGAGGTTGTGCATATGGGAGTTTTTGGCCCAAGCCCCAAACTGACCATGTCTGTGTGTGTGTATATTTTTATGTGAAATTATCTTCTATCCTCTTCATAATCAAATTGAACTTGATGCAAGTTGAATTAGATAACAGCTACATATATTAACTAAAATACCTTGGAAAATACATTTACCTGTAAACTTAGACAAGGATGCGTGAGGTGTATGTGTTGGTGCTTTTGTCTAGACATAAGACATAAGTCTAAATGCATTTAGAAGAGTTAAATGCTCCCTTTTTATAAACGCTAAGGTCACCTTCTCCATATGACTCTCTTTCTCACCCTCTTTTTGTCACCTTATTATACACATCTCTCTCTCGCTGTCTCTCTCTCTCTCTGTATAGTATCTGTCTGTATCTCTCTCTGTCGCACACACCTCTGTCTTCCTAGCTGTGAATCCTGCCTGACCTTTGTATGGAATAACAGGGCTGTCACATGGCTCTCTGTTCTAAAGAAATCACAACATACATCCTCTAAGATTATAAGCATGTGTGACTGTGACTGTGCATGTGAGTGTCAGGTCTGTCATCTATGTGGTTAAATAATGTATTTTTTAATCCATGTTTGCCTTTTTGAAACTGCCCACACAAATCTGTTACACTGCACTGTACTCAGTATGTCTTGGAATGAGATTTAATTGTTCATGCGTCAAGTTTTTGTGTGTTATGCATGTGTGTGTGTAACTTCCACATACACTGCTCCAAAGGTTACCCAGACAGAGTGTTGGTGACAGGCTCCAGAAAGCCCCCTAAACCCAGCAGCTTTTCCCAGCAGCTGGTGTTCTCTCCTTGGCCTTGATCACACTCACTGCCCCTTCCTTTCCCTGGAGGTGCCTGGGTGAACACACACACACACTTGTCCACACACACACGTACAGAATTAAGTAAGTGTAGTAACCAAAGCCATGACATCTCAAATCTTTATTGATTTATCTACCAACTTTTAATTTACCAGCATGTGACATGTGTGACGTTTAAGTATGTGTGTGTGTGTGTGTGTGTGTGTGTGTGTGTGTCACTCTCTGTGATTGTGGAAGATGAAACACTGAAAACCTCAATTTAGCTACAATGGCTATGCAGCGTGCTCATGTGTTGACTGAGCATATGCATATGTAAGCGAGCTATGTGTATGTCAGTATACAGTACCTTCACATGTGCAATGTGTGCTTGACCTACGATGTGTCTGTTTGTGTATGTGCACTCTTATCCTTGTGAGGACCAAATGTAAAGTCAGGACCTTTTTAGTTGGTACTTGGTTATTTCTGAACTGGGGATTTAGTCCGAGGTTTACAGTCACAATTAAGGTTATGAGTAAGTTTAGGTCAAGTATTAAGATAAGGCATTAGAATATGAGTTCCCTTCAAAGTCACTTTATGTAAACCTTAATTGCAACTATGAAAAACAAATTTCACAACCCAATTTGTATTGGTATTTTTTTCATTATTTCGTGATAATATTCGTGATAATTTACAATGTTGAATTTATATATTATTAATTTATTTCATTCATTAATTCACTTTTGCTGTGTTTTTATATTTGAATTCCTTATTGCTGCTAAATTATGTTACTTTCTGCTGCTGCAATGACCTGATTTAAGGGATCAATAAGGCTTCATCTGTAATAAAACTTGAAAATCTAGTCCTAATGTTGCAAAGCAACATACTTCGTAACACGAATGAACACACTCACTCACACACAGTCTGAAATGGACTGCAGTTAAAGTGTAGTGTTTTTCTGATAACACCTTGTGGCTGCAAAACCTCTCACTGCTATTATACCAATAGGACAGTTTGGTGACAGAGGTGCCTTTTCAGGGACTTTTCCCTCCCTGCCTTGAGATTCTTGCTACATATTTCTCTCTCTCTCTGTCTCTCTCTCACACACACACACACACACACTTGTTCTCTCTCTCTCTCCCTCTCCCCCTCACCCTCCCTCTTTTTCTGCTTTTTCTTGTTCTGGTTTCAGTGGGTATAGCTGGTTGGAGGGCCAGGCAGGGGGTCTGTGGTCAAATTGGCCGTTTCCACACTGTGTTCTGCTGTACCTGCTGACAGAGCTATCAGATAACTTACCTCCATCTCTCGCTCTCTCTCCCATCCCTGCTGGCAATGTAACTGTGTGTGTGTGTGTGTGTGTGTGTGTGTGTGTGTGTGTGTGTGTGAGAGAGAGAGAGAGAGGATTTGAGCTTCTTTCGTGTAGTTGGATGTTATATATGAATTTTTATTATTGGTATGATTTTTTAATTCATGATGATTAAATCTCACATGCTATGTAGACAAAAACACATACCCATGCACACACACGACTAGGAGGTCTCTGTGCTGCAGTTGGCTGTAGACTGACCAGAGTCCATAGCTCCCTCTGTTGGCTAGTAGTGAACTACAATCTCTCGCTCTCGCCCTCTCTCTGTGTCTCTTTTCTTTTACAAAGGCAAAGTTCAGAATTGTGTGCTTTGTGAAATTTCCAAATTGGTTCTTTTCAGTTTTGCTCCAGCTTTACTTTGTTGTCCAGTTTATACCATTAAAATATGACATGTTTGTGCCACCAGTATAATAATTTGATTTAACTTAACTATCGTTAAATGTCAATAGGACAAAACACTAAGTGCTATTTAATTATGAACACAAAAGTCATGTTTGTGTTCATCAGTACAGGAGCTGTTTGCAGCTGTAGCCTCAGTCTCGTGATGTGTTTATGACTGGCACACATGTCGATGGGTGGCCTGAGGTCAGCTGCTTAAGTGACCGCCTCTTGAATTTGTTAAAGACTGTTTTAACCAGCACACACACACCCTGAATGAACTTGCTGTGGCCTATCGAGTGGTGTGATTAATGTCAGTACGAGTTGCAATGGATAATTCTTCCACAGATGTCAACAGGCTGCCACCACAGGGTCAAAGCAGACACACACACACACAATCACAGACAAAAGACAAGAGTGAGAGATCAGCAGTGTACAATAGCCTTCACATAGTAACTTAACTGCAAAGACCGTGCAAACAAGCCCCCTTCACACACACATATAATTATTAATCACGATTGTATTCAACATTTTCACTCATCTGGGAAGGGTTTTTTGTTATTATAGTACACAGTGTTGTACAAATCATGGGAATGCCAGGGATCTGACACACACACACAGGCAGGGTATTTCCCTAGCTTTTACTGTAATAGCTTTGTGTTTAAGAGGTTTGTGTTGCAGCTGGGTTCGTCCAGCGAGAGAGGGAAGTGGCCTAAAGGGGTCACTGTCAACATACACACTGACCGAGAACCAATCAATAGTTGAGGGGGGGTGAGGGTCAGAGGGGGAAAAGAGGAGCGAGGCAGAAAGAGAAGGAGTTAAGGTTGTCTTAGGGTTCAACTAAATTTTTCAATGTTCAACTAATCACTGAAATTTTGTACAGTAGATCAGGAACATATGTGGACCATATGTGTGTTGACACATTTTAAAGAACACAGCTCTGTTTAGGATTCAGAGGACGTCAGTGTCTCACCATAATAATTCCTCACTATTTGCATGATAGACAAAAGCTTTTTAAAGCATCACTCATCCCACATATGCAGAGTGAAACCTGATCCTTAGATTTCATACTTGTGCTTTTTTAAAATCAAACAAATCCCTGCTTGTACAAAAACGATTGCCGGTGTCCTAAAAATCTCTTTCCAACTGCATAAATGCATAAATGACAGAATATGGAACTCTACTAAGAAAAGTGTCATCGAATATTTTCTAAACAGCTGCAAATTTATCTTTGTGCAAGTCAAATCATTGTTTCTTATAATGTTTTTGTTTTGTAACGCAGCCCTGAAATCTGTGAATTTATATTTGCATCTCTACTGCAACTCTAGACGTAATTTATAGTAATCATTTATATTTTCATATAAAATGAATTTCCTGCAAACAGATTTCATATTTTTCGATACATGTTATGTTGAGCAAAAGTGTGTTCCTGTATCTTAATCTTTCTACACAAATACAGAGATGGCAGTTGCTTGTGTTTGTATCTATTTGTGTGTGTGTGTGTGTGTGTGTGTGTGTGTGTGTGTGTGTGTGTGTGTGTGTGTGTGTGTGTGTGTGTGTGTGTGTGTGTGTTAGAGACAGAGGTTTTGGTAAAGGATTTGTTTGCCCAGTAGTGACGGCAGCATTGATTCACACTCATCTTTGTCGATGCTTATAAGCCCCTGGATACATCATAACTGTGTATGTGTAACCATGCTTGTGTACATGAACCTCACAGCATCTGTGTGTACATGTGTTTGTACACATGGACCTGTGTGCACATGGCAAATGTACGTATGTGTGTCAGTGAGTGCGTGTTCCTTGTCGTCTTTGTTGCTCCGAAAAATTATTTCCCATTTTGTGCATGTTTGTAAACTGATGTCTTTATGGCTGAAAAGACCCTTAAAAACAACTCAACTTTGTACTATGATGCGTTTCACTAAACCAAGTTTCAGTATACTTCATGTTTGCCTTGGTTGTGACATGACATACATGTATATTATACTATGTATATTTCCAGTGTACTTCAGTACTGCACATTCTCTGGGTCAGAATAATTAAGTAATAACTGTACTCACTGACATGTGTGGAATGTGACAGTGGACGAGAGAGCTGTTTGAGTTCTCCATGTAGCTCCACACAGATGCTTTATCAGCATTCAATGCCAATATCCACATCCTCTTCCTTTGTGCTGTCACTTCAAGAGAGAAAAAGGGTATTTTAGGGATAAATATATGGGTGTTCTACTGTTAACCGTTAAAGCTGATGTGTTTTTGACTCTGTGTTTAAACATGTTTGTGAATGTGTGTGAGAAAGAGAGAGAAAGAGAAAAAGAGGTTGTAGTTACTGTTGCACACACACATACACACACACGTACATCAAAGCAGAGATTGGTTTCAGGAAATGTTTTATTATCTGTTCTCTTCCAAAGCTGCTAATCACAACCACTCTCTTTCATCTTTGCATCCCCCCGTTTCCACCCCTCCGATTTCTTTCTCTCTATGTCCCTCTCTCCTCCACACTTCTCTCTTCCCCCTCCATCCTGTGTGCAGGGGTGTCTGAGCGTCGGAAAAGTCAGATGGAAAAGGGGAAAAATTGAAAGAATGAAAGGAAGAAAGAAAGAGTGTGTGCATCGTTGTGGCAGAGCAGATCTGAGTCTCCCTGTAGGTTTCCCGTTTCCCTTTTTAGAGAAAAGACCCTTCCCTCTCTCCTCACGTTCTCTTTCCTCTGTCTCCTCCTCTCTCTGAGACTGAGGAGCGGTGAGCTAATTCTCCTGGAGAATCCCTCTCGCACCGACAATACCCACGTTCCAAGTTGTTAGATATATTGGAAAAAAATGGGAATATACAGCCTGCTGGTGCCGAGATGGCAGGGAGCTCAACAAAACAGCGAGCAGCAGGGAAAACCCTGTCCCAATCATTCCCAAATCATTCCACAACAAAGGACAAGGGCCTTGGAATTGCCATAATCCCGTATTTTACTGCAGAGCTGTGATGGGCTCTGCTGTACTGTGTGTGTGTGTGTGTGTGTGTGTGTGTGTGTGTGTGTGTGTGTGTGTGTGTGTGTGTGTGTGTGTGTGTGTGTGTGTGTGTGTGTGAGTGAGTGAGTGTGTGTGTGTGTGTGTGTGTGTTTGCAGTGTGACACATTATTTAGGCTCAGGGTTTAGGGTCAAGCTTACACTTTGTCCTTTGATCGTGCAGTTCTCTGGATTTGATTAGGTCAATTTTGTGTTCTGCGAGAGAGCTGACACAAATCTGTCATTTCTACCTATAAAAAATGCCCCGAAACATGGCGTGACTCAAATGTTTAGCCTTTGCTTGGAAGGTTTTCATTTGAAAACTTAACTTTTAACTTAACGTTGTTTAAAAACAAAGAAAGACTATGTTTTTTGAAACATTTTATGCTGGAAATTTGGTTCCCAGTGCATGTACATGATGAGAGAAATAGAGACCAACGGAGTGAGACTTTTGAGAAAGACTTGTCAGAAAGACAGAAACAGAGCAGTTGGCTGATAAAGAGACAAAGAATGAAAGAAAGAAGGAGAGCGGGATGTCTTGCTTTAAATCTTTCCCTCACCTGTCTCTTTCTCCTCTTCGCTCCCTCCTTTCCTTCCTCCCTCCCGCTCCTTTCCCCTCTATCGCTCTTTGTCTGAACCCTCCCTCTCCACCTGCTCTTCTCTCTCTTTCTCCAGCTCTCCCTCCTTGTCTCCACCCCTCACTCCGCCCCTCCCCGCACCCATTGGTCAAGTATCCACCAATCACAGCAGAAGCGGGGCCGGAGGGACTGCATATGCAAAACGCTGCTTAATATTAATGAGCTGCTGTCGGGGCTTTAAGTCGTTGATTAGGACAGCGGCACAGCTTTCCGTCCCAACTGCCTGGCTGGCTGGCTGTGTGTGTACCTATAGCCCCCTCTCCCTGGCTCTCACATACACACACCGCGCACACGCTCCCTCACATCTATACACACACGCAGAGCCGATCAGCGCAGGCAGCGCAGAGCCTGGTAATTGTATTGCTCCCTCCAAGCGGAAGGAAGGACCGAGAGAGAGAGAAAGACCGGAGAAAGAAGAGGAGGAGAGAGAGGAGAGATATAAAAACTTTGATTTTTTTGAATTTTCTTGTTTTTTTTCCCTGGAGGAGGTTGACATGACAATGACCCGGTATCGCCGATGGATTCGGTAGGACACCCGTTATCCGAGTGTTTTTTAATGCACTCTGAACAAGAGTAGGTAAATTTTACCTTTTAATCTTATCCTTTCAGTCATCCTTCAACTTGTCATTGTCTTTCACTGTGAATGAGTAGGCTATGTGTGTGTGTGTGTGTGTGTGTGTGTGTGTGTGTGTGTGTGTGTTTGTGTGTGAGTATGTGCTGGTATGCAGCAGAGGTGGCCGGCACCATGTCAAGGTTGTTTCTGCTGTCAGGTAGCACGCGTTCTCTGTGTGTGTGTGTGTGTGTGTGTGTGTGTGTGTGTGTGTGTGTGTGTGTGTGTGTGTGTGTGTGTGTGTGTGTGTGTGTGTGTGTGTGTGTGTGTGTGTGTGTGTGTGTGTGTGGCTGCAGTATCCGGACAGCAGCTCTTACTCAGTGGGTAGAGAGCGGAATTTCTGTCGCTCCACCTGGGAGCGAGACATACACACACACACACACACACACACACACGCACACTCATTAATAACATAGAGACACAGTTTCTCCTTCACCTTCTCTGTTTTTAAGACATTGTTTTACTTTGAGTCAAATTGTTCTCAGGACAAAACACCAACTTAGTCAGGCTACGTCTACATGTGTTTATGTCTGTGCATGTGTTTTTGCTTGTGCACGTGTGTTTTTATGTGTGTGTTCGTCCAAGCAGAGAATCAGGGAAGTAACAGGGCATTGAGGTTACAGGAATAACGTGGAGAGACGGGAGGAAAAGGGCCCATAAGAGAGGAGGGAGGAGGAAAGGGGGAGAGCAGCGCTCTTAAATGCCAGAGGAGGTAGAATTTCAGACGGTCAACTCAGCGTGTGGCCCCGCACAGGAATTAGAGACAGTTACACACACACACACACACACACACAAGCGAGTGCCGCTGAGCTGCTCCTTTCGCCAACGATTTGCTCTTTTAGGTGTGTGTTGAAGACGTTGTTCAAAATGCAGATTAACTGATTGGCAGAACGGACAGCAGTGTGTGTGTGTGTGCATGTGTGTGTGTTATTGTGCACGTAACCTGCAGAGTGCGTTTTATGAAAATACACAATAGAGCAAACAAACTCATACATTAAAGTGTAGTAAATATACTAGTATACACGCACTTGTTTTTTTTTTCAAACATTGCAAAGTAAAAGGGATTTCTCAGAAGTGATGAGTGTAGTTCAGTGAGTGGACTGAGCTCTCTCTCTGCGTGTAGGAATGAATTCAACAAGGGCACTGTCAAATCTGCATCGCCATTAATTAACACCAGGATTTTATAGTAAATATGTATAGAAATAAAAAATATATATGTAGGTCAATTTTGTTCTAAGTGGTCATGGCTTTATAGTAAATAAATTAAAAGGAGTTGTTCTGAATCACAGCTTCAGTGAAAGTGTCTTTACGGTAGAAAGTCTGAGGTGGAGAACTGAAAGAACAAAGTCTGATGTACTGACGTGTTTCTCGTACATGACATTATTGGTATTTTGAAAGAAAACTGACATTTTTTGTGTGCTGCGAAGCTGTCTCACCTTTGTGTGTGTGTGTGTGTGTGTGTGTGTGTGTGTGTGTATTTTCCATGCAGAGACCCTCTCTCCTACACAGTATGTGGAATAGAGAGGAACATTTTAATTAAAAGGGCAGCTGGCAAAATATTACTATTACTGCTTTTTTACCACTGAACTTGTATTTCATCATTTGTAGAAACTGATTTTTGTTAGTTTGTTTCAGTTATTATTAGAATGCCTAAAGAGCACAATTTTATGTTTACCGAAACTCCTAAAGGGGTTTTTAATTATCATTTTTTGAATATGAGTACAGTGTCATAAATCAGGGATTTAGTGAGTCTGAGGTTTTGATCTGAACAAAGATTCTAATCTTTCACATTGAGCATGCTGATCTCCTTTTGTAAATCAAATGACTGGATGTCCAGAGCAAAGTCTGAATTCAGGACATTTTTAGCTGTGAGGACTCAACCCTGTGCACTGTATCTGAACAGAGTTGGTTTTTCAACTGCAAATCAGCGTGGTGTATTTTAAGAACCAACAACAATTCAGGTTTAAAAACATTAAACTCTGGGTTTTAATTGTGGATTAGACAAGATAAGGAAACACTTTTGACCAGGTTTTGGGTGAAGGAGTGTACAGCGTGAGAGCTGTTTAGAAATTAAGCACAAATTTATTGCCAGAAAAACACACTTTCATTCCTCACAGTTAGCAGAGGAATGTGCTGCTTTACCTGTACGTGTTTCTGCGGGTACAGTTAAGCTGGGACCGCTCTCACATATTTTAGAAAACCCTCTGGTCTAGTCTTTCATCTGTCCGTCTGTCTGCTCCTTCATCCATCCATTCATCCATCCACCGTTCTCTTTTCTCTGCTCAGGCTTCCCCTCCTTTGCTCTCAGGCACTGCTTTCCTACACTAATTAAAATATTAGGGATAATGATGATCATACCGATAATAATAATAATAATAATAATAACAACAAGTACCGCTTAAGCTGTTAACATAATTGCATTCCCCTCATGCCATCATATACATACTATTTGCATATCATTAAGATGTATTTCCTACAGTGACTTTAGTGAATTTGGTGGTTTTTGTCAGTGGGTGTGAAGGAGACGCATGGTGAGAATTGCACAGCGGCCGTTTATATCACTCAGTGTGAGAGACGAAGAGAAGCACAAGGCAGCATAAATGATTTCAGTCAGAATTATTTTCAATTGTGATTTTTTTGGTCTAATTTTTAATTACATTACATTACATTTATGATTGTGAGTAAAAATTTAAATTTCTGTTCGATCAAAAGAAGTCTGGATGAATCACAGTTTGGTGCTCTTGATGAAAATTTTAAATTCATCACATTAAATTCGTACATGCCAGAAATATATACACAAAATCATTTAGTTAAAGTGAGAATTATTTGCTATTTGAAGAGATTTAACGATTGATCGGGTGCACAGGAGAGCGCTCAATTTTCACCCTGCAAGTAGAGTGTTGCATCTTATTGTGTCAAGGCTGCAATGAAAGCAATTACAACAGACAAATTCCACCTTTCAGTTCATTTTTGGAGCAACACCTTGACCTTAGAGATTTCATCATGATTTGTTTGTTGAAACATATTTCAGGTAAATTAACTAAATCAAATCTCATTCTTGGAACTTGAAGGCCGGCCGAGCTGCTCACACTCAATTCAAAATATCAGCAAGTGCTAAGACTGTCTTTTAACTAAACCTTAAATAATGCAGCTTTGCAATAATGACCTAGTCGCTTAAAACAGGTAATGATAATGTGCCTTTGCTGTGGTTTAAAACTGTGGTGAAGGAAAGATCAACATCTATGGAATTAATGAGAATGAAAGGAAAATATTGCTTGCTTCCCGTCTAAGAAAATTAAGCACATTTATTACATTTTTCTCCGCTTTCCTTTTTCTTTTTGTCAGTCTCTCGAGCACTCTTTTTCTCAGGCCATGGGGGGGAGAGAGGGAGAGAGAGAGAGGGAGAGAGAGAGAGAGGTAAAGCTGACTGGAGGGAGGGACGGGGGGGACCAAAGAGAGATTGCGTAAATTAAAATCCTTTTAATCTCCTTATAAAATCATTTACTTAATTCATCTGTCAAAGCATGTCAATATGTGCCGCACTGATTTGTTGGCTGTGCGTGTCTGTGTGTGTGTGTGTGTGTGTGTGTGTGTGCATTTGCATCTGTTTGTTGTCATGCATGGGTTCGTGCCTGCCTGCCCACATTTTGTGTGTGTGTTTGTGACCTATTGGTGGCCTGTATGAGGAGGTGTTGTTCCTCGTTTTGTGTGTCTGTTTGCCTGTCCGTCTGTCCCTACGGCATTCGTTGTCTGTCAGATTCTGCATTGTCTAAGCTTGCACACACACACACACACACACACACACACACACACACACACACACACTCACGTATTCGGCGGCCTCTCTCTCATGTGAAGGGTCCGGGCATTCCAGTGGTAATTTAGTCCCGTAAAGACAGAGAGATGCAATGAGGGAGACAGACAGAGAGAGAGGTGGGAAGGGGGGGGGGGGGCTTGCTTTTGTCTGACACCAGCACTTAGGGGTCCGCTGGACACATGTACGCATGAACGCACACATGCATGCACACACACACGCACACACACAAACACACACACGTTTTTGGTGCATTTGCAGCTAAAAAAAGTAGCCTCATTGTGTCAAAAATGCAATTACACTTTCATACACGTACATTTGCATCCACACACACGTATGCACATATGGAGAACATGCCATCACACACACACACACACAAACACATTTGTATGGCCTTGATGATGTTCTCTGATTTATGCTCAATCCATCAGTGCAGTGTGTGTGTGTGTGTGTGTGTGTGTGTGTGTGTGTGTGTGTGTGTGAGTATGTCATGGGTCAGTGCAGGCCTGTATATGTTGAAAGAGCAGTAAGAGAGACTGTACCAGCTGTGACACACACACACACACACCCACACATTCACTGCAATTAGCCATTACACCACGCGGGCATTGAAGCTAAACGTGTGTGCGTGCGTGCGTGCGTGCGTGCGTGCGTGCGTGCGTGCGTGTGTGTGTGCGTGCGTGTGTGTGTGTGTGTGTGATTGAATGCCAAAACGCTGATTGAAAGAAGAGAGAGAGAGTGATATATAGTGAGAGACAACGCCGCTCATCTCTTCTCATCTCTTATCCTTCCTCCCCTTCCCTCTCTCCACGCTGCTCGTACTCTCATTCCTCATGTTCCGTCATCCATACATCAAAATGATCCATACATCAAAATGTGCATTCATTTATTATTACTATTATCACAATTTATCAAATCATTTATGCTCTGACTAAGAATTACTCTTCTGCTACGTACCGACTTTTCTGTCTTATTCAAGCCTACTTTTATGACGCTTCTGCTTTATGTAGCAGTGTAGGTTAGAGAGCTGCGGGAGAAAAAGGGGGAGTCTTCTTTGCCACTGTGCCAAAAAGTGTGCTGTATTTTCCTTCTTTTGTGAAATTTTAACAGGTCTTTTTACAGATCTGTCGAGAATATTGACCTTTCATGATTAATGTTATATTTAGACTTGCTGTGGCTTTATTATTTTTAGTAAAGGAGTTACCGAAATGTGATTTCAGCTGTTCACTGGGTAAACTATTGAGCTGCGTTTCCAAACAGGAGGCCGGTGTATGTATACGTGTGTGTGTGTGTGTGTGCGTGTTTGTGTGTGCGTGTGTGTGTGTGTGTGTGTGTATGCCCATCGTGTCGTGCTCAGGGCTTCTAATGCTGCCTCTCACTCCTAATGGGAGGAGACAGCGGAGACTGGGCCACAATAGACCAGATTTAGATGGAGAGGTGCCGTGTATGTGGGTGTGCAAGAGTGTGTGTGTGTGTGTGTGTGTGTGTGTGTGTGTGTGCGCGCATACGTTAAAGAGGATCGAGAGAATGATGCAGGTTCAAACGTCTGTCTTTTGCACTTTTCCTGTGTTGCTGTTTCTCTCTCTCTTCCTGTGTGTCCGTGGGGAGAGACCTATAGATTGGCTGCTAGGATAGTTCTCCCCCTCTACATGCCCAGGCCTTGTATAGTATGATTAAATTGTCATTGTTTCGACAGTGTGTAAGGGGGGGGGTTCAAATAGACAAAAGTAGAAAGGGACATGGATAGATACTAAAAGAGAGAGAACGAAATGAATGACCATGCCGCCTTCCGACTGACAGTGAAATATTCCCCCTCTCATCCTCCCATCATGCTTCATGTGTGTGCCTGATGGGGAGAGAATGACAGGCCAGCCCTCCACCCCACCTCTCTCTTTACTTTTTTTTTTTTTTAAGTCTGCCTCTCTCACCTTTTTCTCTTTCTGTCTCTCGTCTGTGCACTTGGCATCTCTGTCAGTGTAATTTACCAACTTTATCAAATGCACATTACAAATAAACTCCACTGTCACACAAATATATAGAAAGACCAGTTATGCATCTGCACTAAATTTATTGTATATTCAAACATCCGGCTGCTTAACAAAAGCACATATTTTCTGAGTCCGAGAATTGTGATTCAGTAACACTTGAGAAGCCTGTTAAACACTAAGGAGAAACACTCATGAGATACTTGTGATAAAGAAAAAGGAGAAAATTCTAAATGTTGCTCCGTAACTGCTTTCAGCTCCCAAACTTTAATTGATTTTTTTTACATTTTTTACATTTCTTTTTCTTTCTTTTTTTTTATTTTACAAAAGTTCAGCTCCATAAGATAGAAAATATTCAAAATTAACTTCTAAATGCATTACATACTTTGTTGCAATTGCAAAACATAAATGTTTTTAACTTTGGTTAATGTCATAGAATGAATTCAAGTTTTTCTTTTTTGCTGTTTCAAGTTGTCACTTATAAAGCAGTTTGTTGTATTATAAAAACAAACAAGCTGAACGTCTGTGGGTATGACCCTTGTGTTTTAGCTCCGTGTCTGCGCAGCTGCGGACTTCAAGTACTTAAGTTGTCGTTGTGAAAACATGCAGCACATTATATTTTCATATCATTTCGCACAAGTCTTAGATTTTCAAAAATGTCAGTTTGGTTTCGAATAGGATCGCCACAATTTTCATTCAACACAACCAAAGAACATATCTGTCGAGATGAAAGAGAACAAGCACTTTATATATTTTGAAGTACAGAAATGACCACAACTTCTATCACTGTTTTCGGGCCTTTTCAGGTACTCTGTGGTGCTGTTTGAAGTTGACATCAGCTTTTCCTTATTCAGAAACAATTATTTATTTCATTTCAGTCTATTTTCTATATGTGTAAATGTAGAAATAATGCTGTATCATTAGGACAAATGTTTTTTGGCATTGGCAACTTTACACGGAAATGACAAGGGGAAAAGTTTTTTGTTTTGTGTTTTGTCAAAATATATATACATAAAAATGTTTATGTTGCATAAATTAAACATTCCAAACACTTCTTACCCTCAGGGGGTACGTTCCTCTACGCAGCTGATCCGCACTTTTCTTGACCTCCACAGATAATTCATTCCCCCTTTATCCAAGTCTTCCTTCACCATTCACCCCCCACACACACACACACACACTCCTCCCCTCCTTCCCCACACACACCCCTCCCTCGTGGAGCTGTCACCTTTCTGCACCCGCTCAGTCCCTATTAAGGCCGACAGCCCATCTGCCGCCTGCCCCGCTAACAGCTCCCGTCGCTAACGCTAACGCGCACACACATCCACATCCACTCAGACACACAAAGGGCTGTATCAAAACCCCACCAGCCCTGATGCACATGCAGAGAAACATAGTCACACACATTTATATGTAAATGTTTGTGCTCTCAGTATCTATGATTATCCAATGATCATTTTAATGTCCCCCCAACACGCACACACACACACACACGCCCACACACACACACACG
This sequence comes from Enoplosus armatus, assembly GCF_043641665.1. NCBI lineage: Eukaryota > Metazoa > Chordata > Actinopteri > Centrarchiformes > Enoplosidae > Enoplosus > Enoplosus armatus. The sequence goes on along the minus strand of NC_092180.1, from coordinate 19,292,943 downwards.
TTTTCATATCTTTGTCAAACTATTTATGAGACTTGATGTTTTACAAATATGTCATCATTACATCACACATAGATTTATATTAAATTTACATTTTTAACACTCAGACATTGTTATCTTGAGTAACTAACAATGTACTGTCTGCAGTCATATCTCATAACATAAGAGTGAACAGAACAAAAGGAAAAACAGATTTTCTTTTATTTCACTTTGGTGGACTGGATCTCCTTCTTCTTTTATGGTACAAATGTTGTCTTAGTTTTTCATCCGGGCATTTCTCAGTGTTCATATGTCGGCTGTGCAACTGTGTTTGTTTATGAAACTACGTTTAGGCAAGTTTGTGGATATTTATTGCATATGTGACTGGAAGACATCACACTGCCCTGACTAGAGGGGTAATTAGGTAGGGCAGTTGCAGCCCTGTGTGTGTGTGTGTGTGTGTGTGTGTGTGTGTGTATATGTGTGTGCATGAGTGTGTGTTGTGGCATTTGCTCCCTTCAGGGATAGGTGCGTTTTGCATTAGCAAGAATGGCAACTGTCTCATCAATCACTGCATCACCATGTCACACACACACACACACACACACGCACACACACACATACACACACACATACTGTGTCATGGTCATTCTGTTCACAGATGGGCCAGCAACACATGAGCGAGTCAGTGAGCATCAGAAAGACACCCACGATCTCCCTACTTTTACACACACACACACACACTTATATTGTGGATGGAAGGTGTGTGTGTGTGTGTGTGTGTGTGTGTGTGTGTGTGTGTGTGTGTGTGTGTGAGTGTGCGTGCATGAGTGTGTGTGTGTGCTGGTGCTGCTTACATGTACTGACAGGAGCGTGAAATAGGTTAGGTAGAATTGCATAGGCTAAAACTCTTCTCCTTTATTCTCTCCTTTTACTTTGTGCGCATATATACATATTTATGACCCGAGCTATTCATTTTGTTCATGTACTTTTATGGTGTTGAATGCTCAAAATGAAAGGTTCCTGAAAATAATCTGAATCTATCCAAGTAGAGAAAAATGTTTAATTTGTTAAATTTTAATTTCCACTTTGTACATGTTTAGTATTGATACCATATACCAATACCATGAGTGCATTGTACTTTTTCCTGTATTGAGTAGAAATAACAAGCCGCTGTTAATGCCCGATTTATATGATTGTCTGATTTTAAGATGCCTTTTAGCCTAAATTTAAGACATGAGGAAATATCCGATTACCTTGCCATAAGGTGTAATATAATAAGAAGAGAAGAGAATCTCTCTTTGTAATCCCTAACAGTTTTAGTGGCAGACTGGAGGTGATTTCTGCAAAATCAAAAAGCCTTTTGCTGTTTAGCTAAAATATTGCAGTAGTGATTTATCTCAGAACTTGGTAAACTCTGGATTTCTTTCTAAAATCGCATCTCATGGTTCTTGGTAGCGAGGATGTAAAGCTAATTAAGTTACTTCACCCTTCAAATGTCAGCTGAATTTCTCCCGTTTTTCTTCCTCTTTATTCGTCTCTATTATACATTTACTTTGTTACGTTAGTCTGCGGAAGGATATACGATTAATTTAACAGCTTGTTTGCGACTGGAAAGGCAGGGATGGCGATTCAAACTAACAACATCACATGTAGATGGTACTGGATGAACTTTAGTCCGGTGTTACACCAGGACACTCCCCAGTAAAAAAAGCTGTATTAAGTGTTGCCTGTCTATATAGCATTGTGACACCGCAACCAAAGCCAATAAGTGTTTGAAGCAGCAGCAGCAGCAAGATATCGATTCCTCCTATTCACCAGAGTGGAACTAAAACCTACATATTACACACCCTGGCCCTCCACCTCTCACTGAGCCAACCCAGTTCTGTGGATGGAGAGAGGGGTGGCTGTCAGACAAGTGATTGGTCTGTCTACCTGTCTGTCTACGTGGCCCTCACCTACACAGGAACCCACAGTGGGACGACATCACACACGTACACACAAATGTCTGTGTGGTGTGTGTGTTTGTGTGGTAAACATGTGTCTATCAGTTTGTGACACATACAAACATCCTGCTCTGTTTACTGATACACTTCATCCGAGACAACACACACACACACAGGAATGTGGTAATGACAGGAAAAATCCAGCAAAACCAAAACAACAATTACTGAAAAGAAATAAGATTGTTTTATTAAGAAGCTATTTAGCTCCATTGCATGGCTTAAAGAGCTCCCAGATGAAAAGATTAGTCAGTATCTTCAAACACCGGCATAAAAGTATTAGTTTCAATTTGTAGACTTGCTCAGCAAAGTTTCAACATAAAATATTCATAATAAATAATTTTTTTGAATAAACCAAATTGTTTTAACTTATCATTTTGCAATGCTCAAAATGCCAAGCACAGGGATGCCTCACGCATCACCAGCAGACGTCTCTTATGCATTTTACATTATTTTAAAAGGATCACTTTATTACCAGTCGTGCTCTGACATCTGTTCCCCAGTCTGAATTGGTTTCTGTATTTTCTATATTTTGTCCGCCTGTGATAAAGTGCTTTTCTTCCCAACAGCCCCGCTCGATTCTCCCCTGATAGTTTTGTTTAAATGTAGGCCACCCAGCCGATTTTATTACAAACCCTGCCTTCTCTCCTCGTCTTTGACGTCAGCTAAAAGTACTGTCCCCCTTTTCTCCACTCCGTGTTATTTAATTAATTTATTTCTTGCAATAGATGATTTTGATTCTGTTGCCCACGGTGACCTTATCACCCCGGCAACAGCTCCTCCCCTGACGACAGCCCTGGCTTTGATTGACGGATAGCAGTCCCTCCTCCGGTGCTTTTACTTTTATCTTCCCTCGGTCTGAAAGCCTTTTCCAAGGCTAAAACTGGTAAAAGTCCTCTGACGTTCAACACGGCCGGGGTGTGTTTCAATTAGCAACCTGACGCATCCACCGATGCATGTGCGCACAGATGTATCTGACAGAAGTATGTTAACACATTCCAGGACAAAAGTCTGGTTTAAAGTCGCAACCCTTCCTCTGTGCATCTGCCTGTCTGGCTGACAGCTGTCTGTCTGTCTGTCTGTCTGTCTGTCTGTCGGTGCTCTCAGCGTGTCGGCCTTTGTGTCAGTCTGTCTTTCTTCGTGTCCTCGAACCTGACTGCGTTTTTTCTGAATGTTTGCGTAACCTACCTGTCTCTGTCCGGCCTGTGTTAAGTAATTGCATACTCGTGTAACTGACTGCGTACACTCTAGCTGTTTGTTATATCTACTGTGGACATACAGACAAGCAAAAAGTGTATAAGAAAGTGTGTGAGTGTGTGGGTGTTGTGTGTGCATTAACTACATTTATAAGTCAATATGTCTCCAATTAATTTATCGTACCTTTGCTGTCCATGTTAGTGTCTTCACCTGTTGTAAAAATAAAATCAAAGGTTCAGATTTTTTTATTAATTTTTTGAAAAGATGCAACCATTTTAGAGATGTTCATGTTTGTGTATGTAAACAAAAGAAGACAAAGCTTGGTTTGATTTGTTTTTTTATACATTTAATTTTCTCTGAATTTTGTTGTTAAGTTGTATTACAGTATTTTCATTTTTTTAACAGATTTTGTGTGTTTTACTTGATCGTAAAATAGTTTGATAATCAAACGCCCCTAAGTAGCATAAGAAAGGCCATGTCTCACCTGCTGTTTTTCTACCTTCTTCTGCTGCGCTGGCTGTATTTTCACCCCTCCGTCTCTCGCTTTGCTTCTGCCTACAGAATGAACTTATCGAAGGGGCCATTGGTGAACAGCAGCAGTGAAGATAACTCCAAGTCAACCTATAGTAAATGCGGCGCTGGCGCCTGGAGGATGCACCAGAGCTACGATCCACTAGAGGCCAACCACATGAGAGACGCACATGCCCTCTACAACCCCAGGTAAGACAAAAAGACGAGAGGACCAAAGACACACAGAAAGAGAGGGAGAGACAGACAGAGAGAGCGAATAAACGTAAAAGAAAAAGAATCTATGAATCTGTTAAGTTCAGTTTTACACAAAAGCCACACTTGACCTCTATAAACCTCAGATGAAAGAGAAAGAAAAGGCAAGCACTTTGAGACATCAAAAGCCAGTGTTTTTAGTGGTCCGTGTGTGTGTGTGTGTGAGTGAGTGTGAGAGAGAGCTATAGCGCTGAAGTAGGTAACTTTTCTCTATGATCTATTCAAATATGAGGATTACATAATTGAGTCTTTTTCTTAATTTTCATTGATTTATTTCCTAATTCAGATATTTCTCCTTTTTCTTATTCCATGGCAGCAGCTTAATGTTCAAACTGATTAAATGGTATTTTACATTTTTGGTATTCAGGTTATTGTTAGATCAGTCTTTAAAATAAGCTGTTCTGCTTTTGTGTCACCATGTGCAAAAGGCAAAATGACTTTCTTTTGCAATTAGCAGGTTTACTTATTTGAAAGTATAGCCATCAACAAAGCATTTCTTTCAGATGTGTTAGTATGATTGTGCTATTGGTTCCTAGAGTGACGGCTAAGATTCCACATTGTTGTACCCCCATAATCAATCATTTTTGATCATCAGTGACAACAGGTAGGAGAAGGTGTTGTCCAAAAATGTTTGTTCCACTCTCTATTTGGTTGACTTTTTGAGAAACATTTGATGAACACACGCTGCTAAAAAGAAAAAACAATGTTAAGTTAAAAACTAAGTAAGGAGAAAAGACTTCCTGTGTGTGTGTGCATGAGCTGTGTTTGCTACTAATTGTTCCTAGCGCGTCTTACTCAGTGTCCAAAGGCAATTTTTTTATTCTTAGAAAAAGGCCACTGCTACATTTTTTTTTTTTTTTACCTATAGCACTATCTTCGGTAGTTTTGTTATATTTTTACAGTATATATCACAAGAAAGCGGGATTCAACTTCCGGCTCAAGGACACTTTAGTAGTGCAAATGCGTCGCAGCACAGAGGTTTTAAATCATATCATTTGGTTGAAGGACAGTCACTTTAACCATAATAGTAATGCCCCATGCCATCTGCATGTGCAATAAAGCATGAAAAGCTTTAAGCAAAGTGAAATTTCACTTTAACGTTCTCCAACAGAAACCAGTTCTGGGTTTGTGTTGATTGAGGCAGGTGAAACTGAGGGCCGCCTCTGTCCATTTTTAGAACATAAACTGTAAATATGCTGCTTGTTTCATGTTAAAACACAGCAAATGTGTGACGCATGAAACACAGACACACTTTCTCTCTTCGTGTTCTTCCTCCCTCTCGCTGTCTTTTAATCATTCTGAGTTTCTCTGGATAAGAGGTAGAGCCCAGATTGCAAAACTGTAATTGTAAGTATGTGTTTTGTATATAATTAGCATAATGCAGGCTTATTGCACTATTATATGCAAATGAGCAAGGGTATGTGACAAGTGTGCTTACTGCTCTGCGTTTATATTTTATTATATATTTTCTCACCTGAGCTTGTTGTGACCAAACACTGCCAGTCATGTGAACTGACATTATTTGATGCCATTGGAGCAAAAAGTGCTCAGACAAGATCTTTTAGATTATACTGATGAATATGGAAGGATGTGGTGTGTTTAGTCAGTGGTCATGTCACTCTCTGGATGATATTTCTTTTCAAACATTATGCTGCATGATCTGACAACTGACACGACTACCTAAAAGAACATTACTATCATGTATTATGTTATTGTTGTGTATTATAGCAGCCTATTAGAACACTATTGATTAGTGCGTTATTAGGCTTTTGCAAAGCCCTTTAATTTTAAGTGTGTGTGTGTGTGTGTGTGTGTGTGTGTGTGTGTGTGTGTGTGTGTGTGTGAGTGTGTGTGTGTGTGAGCGTGTGTGTGCCCGTGTGCACTGTAGACTGGGAAGTCTTAGTCCAATAGGATTTCAGGGTTAGTCTGGGTCAAGCCAATTAGAGATCTGGCAAGCCATTCTCACGCAGACTCTCAGCCAATCACCAACAGGAATGTTACTAGCACAATGCGAGTGTGTGTGTGTGTGTGTGTGTGTGTGTGTGTGTGTGTGTAGGTTGGCAGACAGTGAAGTCTGGTGATGAGAGGTGTAAAGGTTTGCCAGGGGCTAGGGAGTCACGCCATGGCTTGAAGTCACACACTGCATTCACGCACACACACAGATAGACACACTCACACTACACTCCAAATTATTTCCACAGCAATGCTTCAAGTTTTGGACCGAGTTTAAACAAACTACATTTGATATTGTAATTTCCAAATTCAACTGCCAAAACTATGCCAAGCCTCACATCAATACACAGCAATACTCCCCAGTTGGCAGATAATAATAACAATAAAAATATCTGCTGAAGTTCACAACTTCAGAATTTACCTCAAGACTTCTACTGAAATACTGTAATGCAGGAATATGTAATGTTATGAATCAGAACAAAAAAGACCTCCTTGTTTACAGTTTATTGTATAGAATACGTTCACAAGAGGCCTTTTTCACAGCAGACACTTTGACTAGTCATCATAGGAAAAGTGCCGTTACTTACTAATAATATTATTGATGGCTCTGCTCTATTCATGTGTCCCACTAAGACATGATAGTGTGACAGTGAGCCAGCCTGCACAATACCAGGACCCTGAAACTGAAGCAGCTAAATGGAATTCAGCCATCATTAATGTGATCATTTACATCTTTGCTTTTCTTGCTGTGCTGTGAAAAGGGCCTATTCTTTCAAAAACAAACATTAAAAAACAGAATAAAAAATAAATAAATAATTAGGGACTAAATAGTAAAGACAAAGGTAAATACCAATCAACTCACCCTCTCACACAAATACGCATACATACATACATTTTTTTCTCATACACACATAGTAGAAGGAGAGCATTTTTACACACACACATGCAGTATGAGATCACATGAACACTCCCTCCAGGATATCTGACCTCCAACTGTGTTGATGGGATTAAGTCACACTATTGACATACACACTCTCACAAACGCACACACTTGATGCACCTTTGGGGAAAAACTCCAGTTTTAATTGTTATTAAACAGGATCTATTTACTTAAAATTTCTAAATGCATGTAAATTATTATTGATTTGTAGCAATATTTAAATTTTCTGTTGTTACCACTGGCATTTGCTCACGAAATCCATCAAAAACCTTAATTGTTTTATATAAAAAAAATAGAATGAAAACCTTTCATATGCATTGTATCCTGGAGCTTTCGCTCCAATGAAAACTTGTTTGAATTTTGAAGAAATTCCTAATTTTTGTTTTTGGAGATCTGCAGTTTTCATTGGACAGCAACAATATTATTCCTATTTTTATTTAGGCCATCAAACCATGGGGATGTGATTAATGTCAGGCAGCCAGGGTGCGCTTGAATACACACACACACGCACACATTGCTGTAAACTGAGCCCAATGTAATCATAATGATAAAGCAGATTGCCTTAACACACAGATGGGCCTCCCAACAGCTCGTGTGTGTGTGTGTGTGTGTGTGTGTGTTTGTGCGTGTGTGTGTGTGTAAGTGTGGACAACGCTGATTGGATTGCAGATTTATAGAAGAGGATTACTGCTGGAGCAGAGAGAGAGAGCGCGAGAGAGAAAGAGGGTTTCAGACACTCACCTCTCATTAACTTCCACCCCCTTCACCTCAACTCGCCTTATTTTCAGTCACACACACATACACTATATGCACGCATAAACACACACAGTTAAAATGCTGTGTCGATGCGGCACCTTATTTTTCCATGCAGTGTCACATTGATGCTTATAGATTTTTTTTGTTTTGTTTTGAGGAAAGCAAAATTTAAAGCCCTGTGAAAGCGAAGCCAATGCTGCAGAGACGAGCAGTGGTGGAGATTCATTTCATGTCAGTGGATTATACTGTAATACATTCACACAATGACAAGATGAGATGAATTTTACTGGAGGAAGTGAATGGAAGGAATAAAGAAAGGAAAATAAAGAGGAAGATGTTGATGAAATGTCCAAATACACTGTGGGAAAGGTGCCAAGTGGGCTGAAAAGGCAGGACAGATATTTATTACTAATACTACTAGCAGGTAGTAAAAAAGCAATAAGTAGGAAATGGCAGAGTAAAGAGTTTCCAACAAACCTTGAATAGAAAGAAATAGTTCAGGAAATGTATATTATGGAACGATTGGCTTTTTCTCTGAGACATGCCATTCTGGAAAAACTGGAAATCTTTTTGGATCTGAAGTGATTTCTTTACTATATATTGATTTTGTTTGGAGAATGTTTCCTTCTGTACTAAGGGCAACAGAATGGACTTCAGGTTATGAATGAGTGGAAAAAATATTCTGGCTTTGCATGAATCACAGTCATGGATCATAAGGACCTCTGTGATTTCAAAGGACGATCATGGACATAAAGGAACCACAGACCTTGATATTGCGATGTAACGCAGATTCTTTTCCTTTCTGCTTTTACACGATGGCAAGCATTTCACCTTACCTATGATGACCATGTATGTTGTCCCTTCATCTGTCTGTTGTTCTTTTTGTCAAAAATAAATAAATGAAAATAAAGTTTAAAAAAAAGTCCAAATACTCAAAATTAAATTGAAACAGACGGACTTGCATTCCCTGTAGACAAATGGAAAGACCTAAGAACGATAGACAATCAAAGACAGAATATAAAATAGACAGGCAGGCCAGAGAGAGACAGAAACAGTGGGCACTCCAGCAAACCTGATTATGACTGGATGTGAATTAGATTCCCTAACAGATGGTCCAGGAGCGAGGCTGTAAGGTGCATCAGCCAGCAGTGAGGGGAGGGAGAGGGGGAGGAAGGAGGGCAGGGAGGAAGAGAGGGAAGATCAGGCGAGGAGGCAGAGGGGACGAGTGTCAACAGCAGCTGGTGACGATACAGATCAATTCAGTTCAAAACGTGCTAACATACATTCTTGCTTTCAAGTTATTATTAATACATTTGCGTAATGTAGGAGGAAATTTTATATTTATTAGTCATAATCAAGATCTTCACTTTCTTCATTCGACCCATAGTACCTGTCACGTAATGTAATCATACAGTAAAAGCAATGAACCGGCTGAATGTCTACCAATCACTGCATTTATCACTAATATTCACAAAACATTTGATATGTTCTTCCTGTTCCTAAATGTTGAATGTCGGATTGAAAAGTGAGCAGTGAACTCAGCCTGTTTAGGACAGATTTTCTCAATTCTTACAGATGCTGTGCATTATTGTATATGCTCTAGCTCTGCTCCTCTCGCTCTCCCTTTGATGGATAGGTGTAAATCATCACAATCCTGTAGTGACAGCCCAATTTCCCCAAATCTGATCTGCTTAAAGAATGCAGCTCTGACGCTCTACTCACTTATGACTCCTCTCCGCTCCTCTCCTCTCCCACATTTCTTTTCCTCCTTTATTCCACTCCCTCATTCTCTCAGATCGAGCACCACTTAACTTCACACACACACTCTCTCTCTCTCTTTCTGTCTCTCCTCTCTTTTGCAGCATTGCGCTCTCTTTTCCCATTCCCTCCTTGTCTGATTCCCTCTTCCTCCCCTCCCCTCTCACTGCCTCCCTCCCGTGTCACATTTGAAAGCCCTGTCATATTTACTAGAGTGGAAATCCTCTTTCACCATCTGCTTAATAAAATGTGTTTTTAATCCGATGGGGGATATTTTGTTTTTTTAAACACTTTTTTTTATTATACTTCTGTGCAATTTCATTTGATACGGCACCTTGCCCAGGTTTCTATCTGTCTGAGTATGAGGGAGAGTGCAGGAGAGCAGTATGTCTCACTGTATGTTCGAGTGTGTACGTGTGCGTTTGGGTGTGTGTGTGTGTGTGTGTGTGTGTGAATCCATGTGTGTCTGCCACAATGGCAAGTGTCGGTAAGTGTTTGGAAGGGCTGTTGCACCCCTAATGCTTAGCGATAACACTGCTAATCCACACATACACACACACACACACACACATAGAAAGAGAGACGAACACTAACCTTGATCAATGACCTTTCTTTTATAAAGGAACCAGCCTACAATTTATATCCCTCATACCTCTGCACAAACATTACCTGCCAATATCATGTGAATAATCATAATTTTGTGCATACCGTTTAAACAAATTCAATATTTATGTGTATATTGTTCATTTTATATTTTCATAAAAAAATGGATTAGTGATTTCCTGTTTGCAAACGCAGTATCTTCTATAAAAGGTTTACCTAAAAAGAGGATGCATTCAGTAATTTCATTGATTTCCACTCTTCAACCTTTCCAGTAAAAGGCTGAAGGTCACCACAAGTACAGGGAATGCAATTTAGTCTGCCAAGTCCCATATTAGAAGTGAATTAGACATCTAATTTGCAGTATTTTGTGTATTTAATTATTTAACAAATTAATACTTGAATACAGTCAATAGACTAACTGCTAACTGTACTCCTGATGTGCAGCATACTGGATGTTTTAGGGGTTTGAAGCACTGTTCTTACAGTAGACAACCACCCTCACAAATACAATGACACACAGCAGATAAAGGAGACAGAAAGAGAGAGGGGCAAAGAGAGAGAGACAAAGAGAGAGGTAAGGAGAGAGAGAGACATGGTGACAAAGATAGTGCCTGGCAGCAACACACTTATCAGCTACTGCTCCGCAAGAAAATGACCTAAATCATCAAGATTCCCATCTGACACACACACACACACACACACACACAGGTTTAGATGTGCACTGCCTTAACGTTTTTGCCCTGAACAAGCTCAACACCTCTTCATATCTTTTCACTTAAATAACTACACCAATGTAGTCGGACTCTCACATCGAAATCATCCTTTATACAGACCAAGGAAAAGGACTTCCCTTAAAAATGTGGAGTAAACTAACCTTTTATGAGAAGAGAAAAGAAAAGAACAGACCGAAAAAAGACAAAAGGAGAAGAAAGTACATGAAACAGTTTTAACAACAGCACTGTGTGATGATTGAAGACACATGAAATGCATTGATATCACCAGACTCAACACGATATTCCTGAAGTGAATAGTTTGCAGTGTGCAGTTTGGAAAGCACATAATTCTTAATCAATCGTGTTTGGCTGAGCCTGCCCTGTGTATGCTGTCTCCCACTGTTTATCCATTCACATCTACAGAGTGTATGTGTGTGTGTGTGTGTGTGTGTGTGTGTGTGTGTGTGTGTGTAAACTTTATAAACCCCAGGATGCATCATAACAGCTTTAGCCCCTCTCGTGTGCCTCTGTGAGTCTTACCCAATACATTTATGGATAGTTGTGCACAGCAAAGGTGTGTGTTCTGTGTTTCTTACATTCAAATTCATATCTAGAAGGTGTCCTAGTGTCTAAACACACAACCATACACTGAGGAATATAGACACACATTCACATTTCCTCTCCTCTGTCGGTCTTTACAGCCCGACAGCCCATTGGGCAGAATGTGTTTCAGCCATTATCACATTGATTGTATGTAATCAGGGGTTTATTCTGCAGCCAATGAAGTGAATTACAGGTTTCCTGCCCGACTAACACTGTAACAATTGATCTGCTCCCTGGTGTGTGTGTGTGTGTGTGTGTGTGTGTGTGTGTCCAGGGGGGGGGGGGGGGGGGTGTAAGGTGGGGTGTGTGACAGGGTGTGGATGCACGAGAAAGACAGAGAAGCAATGATAGAGTGTGTTTGTGTATGAGACATAGAAACGACTATATATATATAGAGAGAGAGATGGAGACCCAGAGACAGCAGGAAAGAGAGGGCAAGCAAGAGCTCAGTGGGAGGGAGAGTGGTTTAGATTGACTGTCGCTGCGTGAGTTTTTATTTCTTATTTTATTCATTTTTCTCCATGAAAACAACTATAATCATCTACACACTGTGAGTCTATGGAGCTAAACTCCAACTCTCACACAAACACACACCAACAATACAGAGTAACACACAGATTATTTTCTTGCTCTAGCTCTCTGCCTTTAAACCATGCACACACCTTATTTAATGCACATATAAAAACACAGATTCAATTACTACAGAGAAAGTGACACTCACAAAAAATCTATATATTTTTTTGTATGCATTATTGCATGTGTTTTTTCCTGCTCAGGTCCAATAATTCAGCCACCAGAAAATAGAACATGTGTTCTCGCTGTAGTTCTTTAATAACAACAGCAGTAACCTGCTCATTTTGGAAATGATATACAAGTCAAGTTTACGTGTGTTTCATGTGCGTGTGTGTGCATGTATCGAACTAACAAGCTGACAAGCAGTTCAACAACCCTCCACAGATAGGAGAGCGTTGAAAGGGGAGTAAAATAGAGAGAGAAATTGAGCAAAGAAAGAAAAATAAACAGGAGTGTGAGGGCTGAAAAAGCAATTCAGTCTATTGATGAAATCGTTCTATTCATTTGACTATGGAAATGTAAATGCATTTTTTTGCTCCTATTCCCCTCCTTACTCCATTCTTTAATTCAATGTATTTTCTTTTCTGTATTCCATCCTTCCTTCACTTTCCCAAAGCATTGCCGGTATCATCTAGATAGAATTGTGTAAGGTTTTCTCTCTCTCTTTTTTTTTTCTTTTTGCTTATTGGACTGTGTGTTCTTATCAGCATCGAGAGCACAATGCTTGGTGTGATGGAAAGGTATTAGCCAACCCGTGGTAGCTACATTGTCAGCACTTCTCCCTCCTCTGTCTCTATTGCCACCACTTCTCTTGCCTCTCTCTTTTTCCCCTCTCCTCTTATCCTTCTCTACTCATGTTTAGAGCTTTTTCTATAGGAATTTGGTTTTTAAAATATTGTCAGAGCCGTGCGATGTGCACTGAAGTTTGTCAAAGTGTAGGCAAATGCATTTTGCCTGTTCTTAACAGAGTGACATATATTTTAAAAGCAGTTTTCATTATTAGAATAAAAATTCTTCCTCACATGACAATTCTATATTTCCAATCATATTTTGGTCATTTTAATTTGTTAAAATAACATATTTACTCTCCGATGTAACTGCTGTGGTCTTGTGATATGGCAACATCGACTGAGGAGTCCAGCAGGACAGGCAACCCGAGCAGTCGGACAATCAGACAAGTTATGAGCAAACTGTTATCTAAACCTCTGATTTGTTAGTGAAAGGGGAATGTTAAAATGACACCCAGACTGTCCGTTGTAAACCTCTATTCAACAACTTACACCGCTCCACCCTCCTCTCTTCTCCTCTCTTCTCTCCTCCTTTCTTCTCTTCTCCAACCTGGGGCGGGACAAAAACAGTTTGGAGTTGTTTGAGGATCCATTTGTGTTTATGGCCGCCATCTAGAGAGACAGTCTTACAAAGATTGTATGTAATAAAAGAGTGCGAGTGCACACAGAAACGGCGAACACCACAGACACTGAGTGTGGCAGAGAGTAGTTGCTCTAATGCGATGATTGTATGTTTGTCCCTGCCAGTTGCCGGGGCGCTGCATCAGCACATCGCTCTAATGACAGCTTGTCATACTAAAGTGGACCACCTTCCTTCAAAACACACAGAAAAAAAGATTCTTCTTTTTCCTTTCTTTCTTTTTTAGACATCATTCTGTTCTTTCTGTTGCTCTCTCTCCACGCGTCC